>NC_090931.1:2477224-3085466 GCF_040938575.1 Ambystoma mexicanum | reverse complement strand
TAGAACTTCATCATGGAAGCAGGACAGTATTCATTTGAACTAGAAAAGTAAAGCGATTCTGAAACTGTATGTGTAGGTGCTGTGAGAAACGTGAAGATGTCTCCCTGGCTAGTCCCCAGGATTCTGTCATCCAGGTGACCAGGACATGGCCATCGCTATTGGATCCAGTTCCTGGGGGTGGACCAGTGAGGGAGGATCACCTGTATGGGGGGACCCCGGGGAGTGGCAGTGGGACACTGACGGGTGTGCCGCGGTATCCCCTTCTTTCAACACCTTTTCCCATTCCTACCGTGTAGGACATTCAAAACCACAGCCCCCTCCCCTTTTCTGACATGGACACTTTCGCACGACACACCAGAGAACGGACTAACGCCAGAGCTGTTTACCTGACATGTCCCAATACAAGGGTCAGGCAAAGTCAGGCAATGGATCAGAATCACATACACCTGACAGCCCTTTCCCTTCCCACAGAGATAAAAGGTGGAGCAAGAGAGCACAGTAAAGCAAGGTAGACCATGCAATGAGACAGCTATCCAGCTCCGGCAGTTCAAGAAGAGGGCAAAGGCAGCAAATATCAAGAGGCGGACGAGAAGAGATACGATCTTGCCCTTTTCGACAAAACCCTGCGCACCCTCTGCTGAGAGAAATGTAAGACCGAGGACAATAGCCCAAGTGTGCTGCAGCAGATGTCAACGGTACACAGAGCGTAGCGATGCCGATAAACCAGAGCGAGGGATTCTCCTGCTTCCGTGGTACCAGCCTTGACTCCAGTCAAAAGGAAAGCCAAGCGGTTCATCACAGCCGCTGAGTTGAGGGGAGAGCCGATAAGAAGCAGGCTGTGGTGGATGAAAGGCGCAAAGTGGCAAAGTGAGAAAGTTCAAAAAACTGTAAAATTGTAAAAGGGAGACCAGCTGCAGAAGGGGACCGGCACCACGTGGGTGCTGCTCTGAGGAATCTCTGGTCGATCCCTATCTGAGTAAAACTACAGAGACCAGAAGGCCATAGGAGAACCCCCAAGATAGGTCAAAGTGGTCATACAGGAGGCCAAGCAAAATCCCTGTACGGTAGAAAGCCTTTGATCTACAAACTATAAAGAAAGCAAGGTAAGTGAATCCCGTAAACTTTGAAAGTGAATGTACAGATGAAGTTGGCAAGTATGAACCTGACCGAGGGATGCTGACGAGAGGGGAGCAAGTCTAAAGTCCCAAGAAACAGTGTGTTGACAAGAGTGAACCCAACCGAGGGATGTCCACTGGAACTGTTTAAAAGGACGTTGACATTTGAGAAGGGTTCGAGCTCGAACGAGGGAGATCCAGGGGTGAATCCATCACCCGAGAGAAGCCAGAGTGAACCCGGTGAACGAGGCTGAAAGCACTGAGGGGTCTGCACCAGAATGAGGGAGATCCAAGGGTGAACCTATCACCCGAGAAATAAATAGAACAGAACTTTGTGTTCATTTGTTGTTTTAATTATTTGAGAATCTATCAGGCCCTCGGAATTAGGGGATGCATCCACTGAGGCCCTGATATCGAGATGAAGAGGGGTCAGCACCCAGAAGAGGGGGGCCAGGGGTGAGAAATCCTTACCTAAAGTGAAACCAAGAAACAAACTTTCATTTTTTGTTGAAGGAACATTTATTTGTTATTTACGTCAGGACCTTGAAGGCAAGAGACTTTCAAGAGAAACAAGATTTGGCCATCAAAGCTCCTGATAAACTGGAACGGAACTGTTCGCTCGTGCTGGGGAAGCTCGAGTGTGTGATGTGCTCCAAGATCCTACCTGAACCCATGCTCAAAACATGGGGAAGGGAGAACCAAGCTGCCGCATCCCGACATATTATTTAAGAACACTTCTTTCTTTACTTGAAAACCAACCCACACACTTTTTGTATTAGTTGTAAGGTTTGGCAGTAGGTTTCTTAGTATAGGCTCTTTTTATTTTGACATAACGCCACAAGGACGGCCTTATTTTCATTTGATGGTCGATACTTGCTCCCATATTAGATTTAGGCTTAGAATAGGCATTTTTCCAACTTGCGTACAGTTTAATAAATACCCTTGAACTGTGATCACTTGTGTCTGTCTTTACTTTTGCCACCATGAGTTCCTTACAGCGTCCAGTTATGGGGAAGAGTTACATAATTCGGCCGCACAATATGATTGGCGACACTATGCCGCCTAAAAATACATCCAGCGGAGGCATGCACCATAGGCACAGTTGCACAAGTGATTGCGTCGCACGTATGCAAACAGTATCTCTTTATAAGCACAGCAAATAATGAGCTCTAAGACAGTGTGAATGGTTTATACAGAAACATCCTTTCCAGAGCCACAATGTTGGGCATGGGAACCATCTTGTAGAAAAATAGTGTTGCGATAATTTAGGAAAAAACTCAAACTGTCCCCATTATTCAGCATTTTAAGAGCAATGTCCCCTTTAGTATCCCTGGAGTAAGAGATTCACTCTGCCAGCAGGAAACAGGTGAGCAGCCCTGATCCAGCGACCCTCCTGGGAGCCCAATACCTAAAATCTCGGGCCTAGTCCCTGCCTCCTGCGCCCGTGTGCGGCCTGCCCTAAACCCCCCTCCCCCCGGCATCCACATCCCTGACCAGCCTCCATCCCACCCTCCAACCCACCCACAAGCCCTGATTGGAGGACCGGAGGCCCAGCGCTAGCTACTGCTACACGCTCGCTCCGTGTGCATTCACTCTGCCAGCAGGAAACAGGTGAGCAGCCCTGATCCAGCGACCCTGCTGGGAGCCCAATACCTAAAATCTCGGGCCTAGTCCCTGCCTCCTGCGCCCGTGTGCGGCCTGCCCTAAACCCCCCTCCCCCCGGCATCCACTTCCCTGACCAGCCTCCATCCCTCCTCCCAACCCACCCACCAGCCCTGATTGGAGGACCAGAGGCCCAGCGCTAGCTACTGCTACACGCTCGCTCCGTGTGCATTCACTCTGCCAGCAGGAAACAGCTGAGCAGCCCTGATCCAGCGACCCTGCTGGGAGCCCAATACCTAAAATCTCGGGCCTAGTCCCTGCCTCCTGCGCCCGTGTGCGGCCTGCCCTAAACCCCCCTCCACCCGGCATCCACTTCCCTGACCAGCCTCCATCCCTCCTCCCAACCCACATACCAGCCCTGATTGGAGGACTGGAGGCCCAGCGCTAGCTACTGCTACACGCTCGTTCCATGTGCATTCACTCTGCCATCAGGTGAGCAGCCTTGATCCAGCGACCCTCCTGGGAGCCCAATACCTAAAATCTCGGGCCTAGTCCCTGCCTTCTGCGCTCGTGTGCGGCCTGACCTAAACCCCCCTCCCCCCGGCATCCACTTCCCTGCCCAGCCTCCATCCAGCCTCCATCCCGCCTTCCAACCCACCCACCAGCCCTGATTGGAGGACCGGAGGCCCAGCGCTAGCTACTGCTACACGCTCGCTCTGTGTGCATTCACCCTGCCATCAGGAAACAGGTGAGCAGCCCTGATCCAGCGACCCTCCTGGGAGCCCAATACCTAAAATTTCGGGCCTTGTCCGTGCCTCCTGCGCCTGTGTGCGGCCTGCCCTAAAGCCCCTTCCCCTCGGCATCTACTTCCCTGACCAGCCTCCATCCCGCCTCCCAACCCACCCACCAGCCCTGATTGCAGGACCGGGGGCCCAGCGCTAGCTACTGCTACAGGCTCGCTCCGTGTGCATTCGCTCTGCCATCAGGAAACAGGTGAGCAGCCTTGATCCAGCGACCCTCTTGGGAGCCCAATACCTAAAATCTCGGGCCTAGTCCCTGCCTCCTGCGCCCGTGTGCGGCCTGCCCTAAAACCCCCTCC
Source organism: Ambystoma mexicanum (assembly GCF_040938575.1). Lineage (NCBI taxonomy): Eukaryota > Metazoa > Chordata > Amphibia > Caudata > Ambystomatidae > Ambystoma > Ambystoma mexicanum. The sequence goes on along the minus strand of NC_090931.1, from coordinate 3,081,650 downwards.
CCCGGCATCCACTTCCCTGACCAGCCTCCATCCAGCCTCCCAACCCACCCACCAGCCCTGATTGGAGGACCGGAGGCCCAGCGCTAGCTACTGCTACACGCTCGCTCCGTGTGCATTCACTCTGCCATCAGGAAACAGGTGAGCAGCCCTGATCCAGTGACCCTCCTGGGAGCCCAATACCTAAAATCTCGGGCCTAGTCCCTGCATCCTGCGCCCGTGTGCGGCCTGCCCTAAACCCCCCTCCCCCCCGGCATCCACTTCCCTGACCAGCCTCCATCCCGCCTCCCAACCCACCCACCAGCCCTGATTGGAGGACCGGAGGCCCAGCGCTAGCTACTGCTACACGCTTGCTCTGTGTGCATTCACTCTGCCAGCAGGAAACGGGTGAGCAGCCCTGATCCAGCGACCCTCCTGGGAGCCCAATACCTAAAATCTCAGGCCTAGTCCCTGCCTCCTGCGCCCGTGTGTGGCCTGCCCTAAACCCCCCTCCCCCTGGCATCCACTTCCCTGACCAGCCCCCATCCCGCCTCCCAACCCACCCACCAGCCCTGATTGGAGGATTGGAGGACCGGAGGCCCAGCGCTAGCTACTGCTACACGCTCGCTCCGTGTGCATTCACTCTGCCAGCAGGAAACAGGTGAGCAGCCCTGATCCAGCGACCCTGCTGGGAGCCCAACACCTAAAATCTCGGGCCTAGTCCCTGCCTCCTGCGCCCGTGTGTGGCCTGCCCTAAACTACCTCCCCACAAGGGCGGCTGCAACAGAAGCGGCTCCAAGAGAAGCGGCTCCAAGAAGTGTCAGCCGCTGTCTGCAGGGGACGCAGTGGCCAGCCGTCAACCATCACCTACAAGGACCAGTAAGGTAGGAGTGGCCAGGGTCTGGAGTAGAGCAACTACTCTGCCCCAGACTCTGAGCCACTTAGCAATCCCAAAGTAAAGAAGGCGATTACCCCCCTCTGCATCTCTTTCCCTCACCTCATACTTAATCATTATTTAAGACTGTACCAACCTAGCTAGGCACAGACCCCCTTCCTCTGTATAGACTTATACAGGTCTCTCCAGTTCACCAGGGGCTCTGTCTCCAAATTGCATTGTATGATGTTTAGATTGCATGGATAGGCCTCTCTCCCACTATGCAGGTCTCTCAGACTTAGCGCGGGTTCTGTCTCCAAATTGCATTGTATGGTGTTTTAGATTGCACTGATAGGCCTCTCTCCCACTATACAGGTCTCTCAGACTTAGCGGGGGTTCTGTCTCCAAATTGCATTGTTTGATGTTTTAAATTGCACTGATAGGCCTCTCTCCCAATATACAGGTCTCTCAAAGTTAGAAGGGGTTCTGTCTCCAAATTGCATTGTATGATGTTTAGATTGCATGGTTAGGCCTCTCTCCCACTATACAGGTCTCTCAAATTTAGCAGGGGCTCTGTCTCCAAATTGCATTGTATGATGTTTAGATTGCATGGTTAGGCCTCTCTCCCACTATGCAGGTCTCTCAGACTTAGCACGGGTTCTGTCTCCAAATTGCATTGTATGGTGTTTTAGATTGCACTGATAGGCCTCTCTCCCACTATACAGGTCTCTCAGACTTAGCGGGGGTTCTGTCTCCAAATTGCATTGTTTGATGTTTTAAATTGCACTGATAGGCCTCTCTCCCACTAAACAGGTTTCTCAAATTTAGCAGGGGTTCTGTCTCCAAACTGCATTGTATGATGTTTAGATTGCACTGATAGGCCTGTATGATGTTTAGATTGCATGGTTAAGCCTCTCTCACATTATACAGATCTCTCAAATTTAGCAGGGGTTCCATCTCCAAATCGCATTGTATGATGTTTAGATTGCATGGTTAGGCCTCTCTCCACTATACAGGTCTCTCAAAGTTAGAAGGGGTTCTGTCTCCAAATTGCATTGTATGATGTTTAGATTGCATGGTTAGGCCTCTCTCCTACTATACAGGTCTCTCAAATCTAGTTGGGCTTTTGTGTCCAGATTGCATGGTAAGATATTCGGTAAGTCCTAGCTGCGCCTTCAAACTCACTCCTCAACAGTACCCTTACCACCCCCCTTTCCCCACCTAGGACAGCGACTGAACGAGTCCCCAACTCCAGCCGGAATACCACCTACAGACAGAGCCCAAATAGTAGCAGACACCCCCTCAACCGCCACTACACCACAAGACCACAAGACAACCAGACCAAAGCAGGACCAACTAGACGTCACCAAACGAAGGCTAGACAATTCTCAATCTCACAATGCCGTGCAAACGACCCATCGCAAGGAAAAGACGAAGAGATGCAAGAACAAACACTCCAGAACAGCAACTTAGAACAACAACCATTGACTGGACCCCCACAGACAAGAACACAAACCGAAGCAACTCTGAGAGAAGAGAAATCCCTCTACCTAACTCCATACCTCGCAGACAACTGGCCACCACGGCAACCCAATCCAACTCTAGAAGCAGAAACTTCAAACACCCTAACACAAGCAAGGAGAAGAAGGATGACCAACACAAACAACAAACAGACGACCGACGCAATAACCCCCTATGTCACCAAAGCAAGAGGAACTTCCAATCAACAACCACAACTCCCGGAAGACGAACCCGATGAAAACACAAAGAACCCAAGACAAAACCTAGAAAAACTCTTCGAAGACGCTGACACCCCGAATCCCACAGCCCAACAAGTGACCGACCAGGAAGGAAACCTCAACACTGAGCAGAAGAAGACCGCGACAACGTCCAAACCAAACAACACCTCCAAACTTCACTGCAATCTAGTAAACGCAAGATCCATGTCAAAACACTCAACAGAGATCTTCGACCTACTCGACGACAATGGCATTGACATCCTGTTCATCACAGAAACATGGCTGGGTGACAACTACAAAACCACACTCCAAAGCTGCCTTCCGACCGACTTCAAATGCCTACAAATAAACAGAAAAAACAAAAAAGGAGGTGGCATAGCTTTAGCATTCAAAGAACATCTGAAAATACAAACTGACGAACCACTCAACATCCTCAACTGCGAAACCATGGTCATACACCTAACACTGAGCCCGAAAACCAACATCACATTCATCCTGGTATACAGACCGCCAACATATGATGCAACATTCATCGATAACTTCATAGAAGCGATCACCAACTTAGCCATCAACCACAAACACCTAATCATCCTGGGGGACTTCAACATCTGGTTTGAAGGCAGCCACGCCAACTCCCAAAACTCACTAATTGAACAACTCAGCACCATGAAGCTATGCAACTAGTCAAAGGAGCAACGCACTCGGCAGGACACACCCTAGACGCAATTTTCACAAAAGAAAAACTCATCACCACGGCACCTCCTATACAAATACTGTGGAGCGACAATCTCATCATCCCATTCGTGATCACTCTGCCTACCCAAGCCTACATTCAACATCTGAAACTCACAACCACCACAAAAAGAAACTGGAAACACGTCAAAGAAAGCAATCTATTCTAACAACTGGAATTAACGAAACCCTCAACTACAGAACTGGAACTAGCGGACCTAAAGGGGAAAGCAGAGATTCTGCACAAATGGATCGCGGATACAAACGACAAGATCGCCCCGGAAAAACCATTCACCCCATCAAAAAAAAGAGCAACGGCAAAATGGTTCACCCCACTATTAAGCGACATGAAAAAGGAAAACAAAAAGATGGAATTAGAATGGAGGAAAGAATACAACCCAGGAAAAAAAACACTGTACCAGAAACAAATCCGCACATAGAAAAAGGAAATTCAAAAGGCAAAGAGAAGACATTACGATGACAGAATCAACAATGCCACCAACACTCAAAAAGAAATGTTTAGCATCATTGAATAAATGAGAAACCCACCAGGCTGCGATAACAACCCAACCCCTTCAGAAAAACTATGCAACGACCTGGCAGACCACTTAAAAAAAAAAATCAATGACATCCGTCAAACCATACAAAAGCGACCAACCAACCACAACATACAACCCAACGAACCTAACGCGGAGCCACAGCACAAACTCCGAAGCTTCCTGAAATATCAGCAGAGGCATTCGCAATGCTGGTAAAATGAAGCAAGAAAGCGGGATCACCCATGGACCCATGTCCCCCAGACATCTACAAATCGATTTTTGCGCAAGGATCACCAGCAGAACACCACAGAAACTTTCTAAATCTATCACTATCAACAGGGACTGTACCGAAGATCTTCAAATCAGCATACATCAAGCCACTCTTGAAAAACACAAATGGTGATGTAGATGATCTGTCCAACTACAGGCCGATCAACACCCCCTACCCAGCAAAACTTCTAGAAACCTACGTACATAAACTAACCCAAGCACACGTAGAAAAACACCACCTCTTGGACCAAGCTCAAATCGGTTTCAGACCAGTGAGAGGAACGGAAACAGCACTACTATCCATCTGGGACGACCTCAAAACTAACGCAGACTCGAACACTACCTCAGCCCTTATTCTGCTCGACCTCTCCGCAGCATTTGACACAGTTAGCCACGACACCCTGACCAAAAAACTAGAAGACATAGGCATAACAGGCACAGCACTACGCTGGACCAAATAATTCCTAGCAGACAGGACAGAAACCGTATGGATCAAATCTTTCAAATCCACTCCACGAGTTAACGACTGTGGAGTGCCACAAGGATCCTCACTATCTCCACTATATTTCAACATCTATCAGACTCCGGTCATCAGAATCTTCAAAAAATACAACATGACATGTTACAACTACGCAGATGACACCCAGATCATATACAAAATCAAGGACACCGATGCCGACCATTCAACCCTTACCGACTGCCTAAAAGAAGTCTTCGACTGGATGGATGCCAACAACCTGAAAATCAACCCAGGAAAGACAGAAATCATGATCGTATCCAAATACCAAGAGAACGAAACCACCATCCCATGGCCTACGGAAATGGGAAACACACCAACACCATCGAAGGTAGTAAAAAATCTGGGAGTCCTAATGGATAACACCCTAACCCTGGAACCACAAATAAATGCAACAGTGAAGAAATGCTTTTTTCTCCTCCACCTGGCAAGAAGAATTCTACCTTTCCTCTCCTTCACGCACAAAACACTCACTATCGTCGCCCTAATCATGTCAAAAATCGACTATGCAAACAGCCTCTACCTCGGAATACCAGAATACCTCCTAAAGAAACTGCAACGGATCCAAAATGCAGCAGCAAGACTACTGCTCAAACTATCCAGAAGAGACCACATCACTCCAGCCCTAGAAACACTACACTGGCTCCCAGTAAAACATCGCATCACCTTCAAAACAATGTGCATAACACACAGGGCAATCAGCGGACAAGGAGCAGAATTCCTACAAAAGAAAATAACAGTCTACAAACCAACGAGACCCCTCCGATCAAGCAACGAAATCCGCCTGGAACTCAAACCATACCTTAAGAAAAAACTTGGAGGCACCTCCTTCTACCACTTAGCCGCAAAAACCTGGAACAACATCCCAAACGAAATAAGAAACACTGAAGATCACCTAAAATTCAGGAAATCACAAACAATCTGGCTCTTCAACACCACAGACTAAATCTGGAAACCAAAACCGGAAAAAGGACGACTAAGCCAGAAAGGACACAGACATCCCCGACCCGAGAGGATAGCTCCCACGGCACCTGGACGGATGACACCGGATAGATTGGAACACAGGCGGCACGCACAGAGACTGAGTCAACTATCCCAGACAATCCCACCAACACTTTCGCCCGCCCCTTAGTTACCGCCAGGTACCACAGTAGCGTGGAATTGTCGAGATATTGGCTATCACCACACTACCTGAGAGGTAGACATAGGCAGGTGCACTGGCCACAGGAGTAGGAAGGGAGGACAAGGGGAGCTATGAGAGAGCATGTTAGAGGTGGGGGCCAGAGGAGTAAGGAACCCATTCTACAAGTCGGACCCATATCAGGACAGAGCCGCATCAGGGGAGACTACGCAAGCCGAGCGACTCAATTCAGGATAGAGACGCAAACTAACCAACCTTAATTAACAATTTCCCTTTCTGCATACACCTCTCAAACTCCAAACCAAACACAACCAAACCTACAGCACAACAAACCGCACAAACTTCACTACATTACAACAAGAAAACAAAAACACACATAGTCTTGCACAACAGTACACGACGACTACCGGCCACAAACACCTCAGGCCCAGCCAACGGACCCACCGGGCTGAGGCCGCCAACAGCACATCACTGCTCTCTTGCACTTTTCCTGCTTCCTCCCACTAACCCACCCCCTCTCCTCCTCTTTCAGAGCTGCCAGAGCGCCAGGGGACCACTCCGGTGGTGATAGTGCATGGTACAAATGTCCTTTAACATTAAAATTAACAGTAAGACCAGGGCACTTTTTTAAACTCACCTCAGTGTTGCCCTCTACTGCTGCAAGCTTGAATGGTGTGAGTCCATCCTTGTTCAAGACCTTTTCTAGAGGTGTCCCCTTAGTGCCCTTCTCATATGAGAGGATGAAGTCAAACATCTGACAGGACATGGCCTTGTTGGGCTGCAAAGCGAGGATGTGGAGAACGGTGTTACCTAAGAAAGGGAGCAAACAGACATGAAAACACAAGATGAGCAAGAGGAAGAGGGAGCACAGGAGTGGAACCGGGACAACACTTCTGTGTGTCTCCATTGCTGGAAGAGGAGGAAGAAGAGAAAATATGAGGCGAGTAAGGAGAACACTTCTGTGCGCCTCCTGTGATGCCAGAGGAGGAAGAAGAGAGAATATGAGGCGAGTAAGGAGAACGCTTCTGTGCGCCTCCTGTGATGCCAGAGGAGGAAGAGGAGAGAATATGAGGCGAGTAAGGAGAACACTTCTGCGTGCCTCCTGTGATGCCAGAGGAGGAAGAGGAGAGAATATGAGGCGAGTAAGGAGAACACTTCTGTGCGCCTCCTGTGATGCCAGAGGAGGAAGAGGAGAGAATATGAGGCGAGTAAGGAGAACGCTTCTGCGTGCCTCCTGTGATGCCAGAGGAGGAAGAAGAGAGAATATGTGGTGAGTAAGGAGAATGCTTCTGTGTGCCTCCTGTGCTGCCAGAGGAGGAAGAAGAGAGAATGTGAGGTGAGTAAGGAGAACACTTCTGTGTGCCTCCTGTGATGCCAGAGGAGAATAGAGAATACGAGTGTGGGGACATCACAGATCGCGGGAGCATGTTCTCGCGAGATCGCACATAACGTGATCTCGCGAGCCCACGCTCCGCGGGAAGACGTTCCCGCTTCAGAGCTGGCAGCCCGCCAGATGAAGCGGTCGCACCACAGCGCTGCTCCTGATAAGGAGCTGAGAAAGTGAGAACTTGTAGCAGCCTTACAGCACAGCTTCTAGGGTGTAACACCACAGCCACAGGAGGCTACATGGGGGCCCTAGAAGCTTACAGCGTGCCATCATAGTGCACACACTTCCCACAGTGATTCAACTGGGGAAGTCCTGAACTGAACTGAACTGTAAGTAGGTGCTTGATTTGAGCTTGGACATATAAGGGTCCACACCGGTTGTCATTTCATAAAGTCGGTTGGAACTCACTACAGCGTCCTGTCGTCCCTTAAGGCCACAACATAATTGGCGACGAGGATACCAAAAGCCCCACGGCCCCACCATGCAAGGCGCCACACCGCCCCCTGCCTTTCTCCCTTCACCAGGGACACCAGCAATTCCATGGATGCAGTGGGAGCCCCTTTTCTCCACCTATCTGGAAGCAGTGGGCGGCACGTGGTATGCCCCCGTCAGGAAGAGGGCGATGCTGTTAAATGCATTGGGGGTTGAAGGTCAGCACATTTTTGCCAGTTTGAAGGCAATACCTGCAGCCGATGATAACGACGACGACGACGACGTCTACAAGGAAGCGACTCGTCGCATTTGAAGAGGTTCACCAATAAGGAGAACGTTGTACTGCACAGGCTGAGGTTCTACACCCGCAAACAAGAAGGGAGCGAACCCGTGGACGACTAGATCACCAGGATGAGGGAGCTGGCTTCTCTTTGCGCCTTTGGCGAAAACGCAGAACAGGTCATCTGCGACATGTTCGTCGTTCACACTAACTCTAGGAAAGTGCAGGCCAAGTTCATACAAGAAAAGGAGGTCACCCTTGACAAGGCCATCCAAATTGCCAGGGCGGAGGAAGAAACCTCCAGCAGACGCAAAGAGGCGGGAAGTCACCTGCCCGTGCCCGAACTTGCGGCGCTACAATGGAGAGGGCGCAGAGACAAGCAGTCCCGCGACGGCCCCAGAGACAAAGGTCCCAGGCAAAAGGAGGCACCCAAATGCTATAGATGCGCCAGCACCAAGCACATGGCGAATGATCGCGACTGCCCCGCCAGGAATAAAGAGTGCTCCAAGTGCGGACGCATTGGTCACGTGGCTCCGGCATGCACGTGGCGGGAGAAAACTGTTTCCCGTGTCGATGTTGACTGCGCTTCAAGCGATGATGACGATCTACAGGACAGACCCATGGTCGTCATGGTCAACGCCCCCCATGCCAGGAGGGAAAAGCCCCACTGCACCATTAAGGTTGACGGAATGGAAACGCGCGTCATGGCAGACTCGGAATCTGACCTCACTATCCTCCCCATCAACACATATAAGGAGATGATGGGACAAGCAAAAGTAGAGATTAGAACGACCAGGCAAAAACCGGCAGTGTTCGGTGGTGCAACTGTCGACCTTTTAGGCTACATCAAAGCCCGGATCGATTTCAAAGGGAGGTCTACCACCGCCAAAGTGTATTTCTCACCCAAAGGCCCAGCCGTGCTGGGATGGGACGATCAACACAAACTCAGCATAAAACTAGATCCCAGCACTCCGGAACAGGTACTCATGGTCTCCTCAGGAGCAGCGCTAAATTTCAAGGAGATGTTCCCGAACCTGTTTTCCGAGAACCCAGGGAAGGTGAGAAACTTTGTCCACAAGATTCGCCTGAAACCCAACGCGATCCCGGTGAAACACAAAGTTAGGGCAGTACCTGCCACAGCGAGGCCCGCATTGGATGCCCACCTTCGGAAGATGGTCGAAGAAGGAACTATCGAGACCGTGGAATCCTCAGAGTGGCTGAGTCCAGTAGTTTTGGTCAAAAAGAAATCCAGCAACGACCTCAGGATCTGCATCGAGCTAAGAAGCCTCAATCTAGAGGTAATCACGGATAGCTTTCCATTCCCCAGCATCAACGAAATTGTCCTCATGATGAAAGAGGCGGCAATCTTCTCTAAGCTGGACATGCGTGATGCCTATCACCAGATTCCCCTGCACAAATCCTCTCGCCCCCTCACAGCGTTCATCACTCCTTTCGGCACCTTTCAATATACCCGCATGCCATTTGGGTTGTCGTCGGCAGCATCCGCATTTCAGAGGATGATGAACTCCTTACTTAAAGGACTCACAAATGTTTCCTTCTTTCAAGATGATATCCTCGTGTATGCCAAAGACAACGAGACCCATGACAAGGCACTCAGGACAGTCTTGAGCAGGCTTCAAGAGGAGGGCATTCACCTACGCCACGAAAAATGCATCTTCGGAGTGAGCAAGGTAGACTACCTTGGGTACTGCATTTCAAGTGACGGCATCAGTCCCAAGAAGAACCTCATGCAGGCCATAACAGAAGCCCCGGCTCCGATGTCCAAAGAGGAACTACGCTCATTCCTGGGCCTAGCGGAGTACTATGCCAAATTCGTCCCTAGATTCTCCGAGACCACGCCTCCCATGAGGGAGCTTCTGAAGAAGGGGGCAGCCTACTCGTGGGGCCCGGAACAGAACAAAGCTTTCTGTGAAATCAAAAAGAGAATTCTGCACGCGCCGTGCCTGAAACCATATAACCCTGAATGGGACACCTGCATTACCACAGACGCCAGCGCGTATGGCCTTACCGGAGAAGATCAAGACCGCCAGGGGACATCCGAAAACCCTTGCCTCTCAGAAGGAGATGCCTTGGAGCCACACCATGGCAATGAGTTCTCAAGCCCCAACTCTCCAACTACACCCAGGGAGTCACGGCAAAGAACAAGACAAGGAGAACTCGAATCACCCGCACCTCCTCAAGAGTACGCCCCATATACAGATCTAAGCAGACCTCAGAGAGAGAGAAGAAAACCCAGCAAGTTTGCAGACTTCGTCATGGAATGACCACCCATCCTTTTTCCCGGCAAAGGAGGTGTGTGGGGACATCACACGATCGCGGGAGCGTGTTCTCGCGAGATCGCACATAACGTGATCTCGCGAGCCCACACTCCGCGGGAAGACGTTCCCGCTTCAGAGCTGGCAGCCCGCCAGATGAAGCGGTCGCACCACAGCGTTGCTCCTGATGAGGAGCTGAGAAAGTGAGAACTTGTAGCAGCCTTACAGCACAGCTTCTAGGGTGCAACACCACAGCCACAGGAGGCTACAAGGGGGCCCTAGAAGCTTACTGCGTGCCATCATAGTGCACACACTTCCCACAGTGATTCAACTGGGGAAGTCCTGAACTGAACTGAACTGTAAGTAAGTGCTTGATTTGAGCTTGGACATATAAGGGTCCACACCGGTTGTCATTTCATAAAGTCGGTTGGAACTCACTACAGCGTCCTGTCGTCCCTTAAGGCCACAACAACGAGGCAAGGAAAACGCTTCTGTGTGCCTCCTGTGATGCCAGAGGGGGAAGAGGAGAGAATATGAGGCGAGTAAGGAGAACGCTTCTGTGTGCCTCCTGTGATGCCAGAGGAGAAGAGAGAAAACGAGGCAAGGAAAACGCTTCTGTGTGCCTCCTGTGCTGCCAGAAGAGGAAGAAGAGAGAGGCTGTCAGAATATGCCATATATACAGTCACGCCTTACCGTTTCTTGACTCACTTTCATCATCATTTTTTTACTATGGTTTAGGAATGTTTTAATATTAGTTCCACATCCTTCTTATTTTATTTGTTTATCTCACAGGCACATTTGGGCACCTACTTTTCACTCTTATGCAGGCAAACATAGGGACTACCCCTATGCAGCACGTATGTTTTGTTTATATATGATGTCAGTGCGCACTGACGTCACAACCTCCATTTGCTGGCTTGTCAGTCTTGATTCCCCACGTTTGCCAGCGCTGGGATGGGAGCGTGCAAATAGCCCATATGTAAGTGCTTTCAGACCTCGGGCCTCGTCTACTATAGCCCAGGTTTTGAGAAGGATGCAGCGTATATACCTTGAGACTACGGGCTATTTAATATCAGTGATGACAAGGGGACCTCAAGGAGGCACACCGATAACGGGTATGGGGAGACTGGTCTTGATCGGGGTCTTCACCAGTATAACGGGTGTGTGGGAGACAGGTCTTGAATGGGGTCTTCACCAGTATAACGGGTGTGCGGGGGATGGGTCTTGACTGGACAGGTCTTGACTGGGGTCTTCACCATTATAACGGGTGTGGGGGGACTGGTCTTGACTGGGGTCTTCACCACTATAACAGGTGTGTGGGGGACGGGTCTTGACTGAGGTCTTCACCAGTATAACGGGTGTGGGGGGACTGGTCTTGACTGGGGTCTTCACCAGTATAACGGGTGTGCGGGGGACGGGTCTTGATCGGGGTCTTCACCAGTATAACGGGTGTGCGGGGGACGGGTCTTGACTGAGGTCTTCATCAGTATAACGGGTGTGGGGGACTGGTCTTGACTGGGGTCTTCACCACTATAACGGGTGTGGGGGGACTGGTCTTGATTGGGGTCTTCCCCAGTATAACGGGTGTGGGGGGACTGGTCTTGACTGGGGTCTTCACCAGTATAACGGGTGTGGGGGGACTGGTCTTGACTGGGGTCTTCACCAGTATAACGGGTGTGGGGGATGGGTCTTGACTGGACAGGTCTTGACTGGGGTCTTCACCAGTATAACGGGTGTGGGGGGACTGGTCTTGATCGGGGTCTTCACCAGTATAACGGGTGTGGGGGGACTGGTCTTGACTGGGGTCTTCACTAGTATAACGGGTGTGGGGGGACTGGTCTTGACTGGGGTCTTCACCAGTATAACGGGTGTGGGGGACGGGTCTTGACTGGACAGGTCTTGACTGGGGTCTTCACCAGTATAACGGGTGTGGGGGGACTGGTCTTGATCGGGGTCTTCACCAGTATAACGGGTGTGCAGGGGATGGGTCTTGACTGGACAGGTCTTGACTGGGGTCTTCACCAGTATAACGGGTGTGCGGGGGATGGGTCTTGACTGGACAGGTCTTGACTGGGGTCTTCACCAGTATAACGGGTGTGCGGGGGACGGGTCTTGACTGGGGTCTTCACCAGTATAACGGGTGTGCTGGGGACGGGTCTTGACTGGGGTCTTCACCAGTATAACGGGTGTGGGGGGACTGGTCTTGACTGGGGTCTTCACCAGTATAACGGGTGTGCGGGGGACAGGTCTTGATCGGGGTCTTCACCAGTATAACGGGTGTGCGGGGGACGGGTCTTGACTGAGGTCTTCACCAGTATAACGGGTGTGGGGGACTGGTCTTGACTGGGGTCTTCACCACTATAACGGGTGTGGGGGGACTGGTCTTGATTGGGGTCTTCACCAGTATAACGGGTGTGGGGGGACTGGTCTTGACTGGGGTCTTCACCAGTATAACGGGTGTGGGGGGACTGGTCTTGACTGGGGTCTTCACCAGTATAACGGGTGTGGGGGACGGGTCTTGACTGGACAGGTCTTGACTGGGGTCTTCACCAGTATAACGGGTGTGGGGGGACTGGTCTTGATCGGGGTCTTCACCAGTATAACGGGTGTGGGGGGACTGGTCTTGACTGGGGTCTTCACCAGTATAACGGGTGTGGGGGGACGGGTCTTGACTGGGGTCTTCACCACTATAACGGGTGTGCGGGGACGGGTCTTGACTGGGGTCTTCACCACTATAACGGGTGTGTGGGGGACGGGTCTTGACTGGGGTCTTCACCAGTATAACGGGTGTGTGGGGGATGGTTCTTGACCAGGGTCTTCACCAGTATAACGGGTGTGGGGGGACTGGTCTTGACTGGGGTCTTCACCAGTATAACGGTTGTGGGGGGACTGGTCTTGACTGGGGTCTTCACCAGTATAACGGGTGTGCGGGGGATGGGTCTTGACTGGACAGGTCTTGACTGGGGTCTTCACCATTATAACGGGTGTGGGGGGACTGGTCTTGACTGGGGTCTTCACCACTATAACAGGTGTGTGGGGGACGGGTCTTGACTGAGGTCTTCACCAGTATAACGGGTGTGGGGGGACTGGTCTTGACTGGGGTCTTCACCACTATAACGGGTGTTTGGGGACGGGTCTTGACTGAGGTCTTCACCACTATAACGGGTGTGGGGGACTGGTCTTGACTGGGGTCTTCACCACTATAACGGGTGTGTGGGGGACGGGTCTTGACTGAGGTCTTCACCAGTATAACGGGTGTGGGGGGACTGGTCTTGACTGGGGTCTTCACCACTATAACGGGTGTGGGGGGACTGGTCTTGACTGGGGTCTTCACCAGTATAACGGGTGTGGGGGGACTGGTCTTGACTGGGGTCTTCACCAGTATAACGGGTGTGGGGGACTGGTCTTGACTGGGGTCTTCACCAGTATAACGGGTGTGTGGGGGACGGGTCTTGACTGAGGTCTTCACCAGTATAACGGGTGTGGGGGACTGGTCGTGACTGGGGTCTTCACCACTATAACGGGTGTGGGGGGACTGGTCTTGACTGGGGTCTTCACCAGTATAACGGGTGTGGGGGGACGGGTCTTGACTGGGGTCTTCACCACTATAACGGGTGTGTGGGAGACGGGTCTTGACTGGGGTCTTCACCAGTATAACGGGTGTGGGGGGACGGGTCTTGACTGGGGTCTTCACCACTATAACGGGTGTGCGGGGACGGGTCTTGACTGGGGTCTTCACCACTATAACGGGTGTGTGGGGGACGGGTCTTGACTGGGGTCTTCACCAGTATAACGGGTGTGGGGGACTGGTCGTGACTGGGGTCTTCACCACTATAACGGGTGTGGGGGACTGGTCTTGTCTGGGGTCTTCACCAGTATAACGGGTGTGGGGAGACGGGTCTTGACTGGGGTCTTCACCAGTATAACGGGTGTGTGGGAGACGGGTCTTGACTGGGGTCTTCACCAGTATAACGGGTGTGGGGGGACGGGTCTTGACTGGGGTCTTCACCACTATAACGGGTGTGCGGGGACGGGTCTTGACTGGGGTCTTCACCACTATAACGGGTGTGTGGGGGACGGGTCTTGACTGGGGTCTTCACCAGTATAACGGGTGTGTGGGGGATGGTTCTTGACCAGGGTCTTCACCAGTATAACGGGTGTGGGGGGACTGGTCTTGACTGGGGTCTTCACCAGTATAACGGTTGTGGGGGGACTGGTCTTGACTGGGGTCTTCACCAGTATAACGGGTGTGCGGGGGATGGGTCTTGACTGGACAGGTCTTGACTGGGGTCTTCACCATTATAACGGGTGTGGGGGGACTGGTCTTGACTGGGGTCTTCACCACTATAACAGGTGTGTGGGGGACGGGTCTTGACTGAGGTCTTCACCAGTATAACGGGTGTGGGGGGACTGGTCTTGACTGGGGTCTTCACCACTATAACGGGTGTTTGGGGACGGGTCTTGACTGAGGTCTTCACCACTATAACGGGTGTGGGGGACTGGTCTTGACTGGGGTCTTCACCACTATAACGGGTGTGTGGGGGACGGGTCTTGACTGAGGTCTTCACCAGTATAACGGGTGTGGGGGGACTGGTCTTGACTGGGGTCTTCACCACTATAACGGGTGTGGGGGGACTGGTCTTGACTGGGGTCTTCACCAGTATAACGGGTGTGGGGGGACTGGTCTTGACTGGGGTCTTCACCAGTATAACGGGTGTGGGGGACTGGTCTTGACTGGGGTCTTCACCAGTATAACGGGTGTGTGGGGGACGGGTCTTGACTGAGGTCTTCACCAGTATAACGGGTGTGGGGGACTGGTCGTGACTGGGGTCTTCACCACTATAACGGGTGTGGGGGGACTGGTCTTGACTGGGGTCTTCACCAGTATAACGGGTGTGGGGGGACTGGTCTTGACTGGGGTCTTCACCAGTATAACGGGTGTGGGGGGACTGGTCTTGACTGAGGTCTTCACCACTATAACGGGTGTGTGGGGGACGGGTCTTGACTGAGGTCTTCACCAGTATAACGGGTGTGGGGGGACTGGTCTTGACTGGGGTCTTCACCACTATAACGGGTGTGGGGGGACTGGTCTTGACTGGGGTCTTCACCACTATAACAGGTGTGTGGGGGACGGGTCTTGACTGAGGTCTTCACCAGTATAACGGGTGTGGGGGGACTGGTCTTGACTGGGGTCTTCACCACTATAACGGGTGTGGGGGACTGGTCTTGACTGGGGTCTTCACCAGTATAACGGGTGTGGGGGGACTGGTCTTGACTGAGGTCTTCACCACTATAACGGGTGTGTGGGGGACGGGTCTTGACTGAGGTCTTCACCAGTATAACGGGTGTGGGGGGACTGGTCTTGACTGGGGTCTTCACCACTATAACGGGTGTGGGGGGACTGGTCTTGACTGGGGTCTTCACCAGTATAACGGGTGTGGGGGGACTGGTCTTGACTGGGGTCTTCACCAGTATAACGGGTGTGGGGGACTGGTCTTGACTGGGGTCTTCACCAGTATAACGGGTGTGTGGGGGACGGGTCTTGACTGAGGTCTTCACCAGTATAACGGGTGTGGGGGACTGGTTGTGACTGGGGTCTTCACCACTATAACGGGTGTGGGGGGACTGGTCTTGACTGGGGTCTTCACCAGTATAACGGGTGTGGGGGGACTGGTCTTGACTGGGGTCTTCACCAGTATAACGGGTGTGCAGGGGATGGGTCTTGACTGGACAGGTCTTGACTGGGGTCTTCACCAATATAACGGGTGTGCGGGGGATGGGTCTTGACTGGGGTCTTCACCAGTATAATGGGTGTGCGGGGGACGGGCCTTGACTGGGGTCTTCACCAGTATAACGGGTGTGCTGGGGACGGGTCTTGACTGGGGTCTTCACCAGTATACCGGGTGTGGGGGGACTGGTCTTGACTGGGGTCTTCACCAGTATAACGGGTGTGCAGGGGACGGGTCTTGACTGGACTGGTCTTGATCGGGGTCTTCACCAGTATAACGGGTGTGCGGGGGATGGGTCTTGACTGGACAGGTCTTGACTGGGGTCTTCACCAGTATAACGGGTGTGCGGGGGACGGGTCTTGACTGGGGTCTTCACCAGTATAACGGGTGTGCTGGGGACGGGTCTTGACTGGGGTCTTCACCAGTATACCGGGTGTGGGGGGACTGGTCTTGACTGGGGTCTTCACCAGTATAACGGGTGTTCGGGGGACGGGTCTTGACTGGACTGGTCTTGATCGGGGTCTTCACCAGTATAACGGGTGTGCGGGGGACGGGTCTTGACTGGACTGGTCTTGATCGGGGTCTTCACCAGTATAACGGGTGTGGGGGATGGGTCTTGACTGGACTGGTCTTGATCGGGGTCTTCACCAGTATAACGGGTGTGGGGGACGGGTCTTGACTGGACAGGTCTTGACTGGGGTCTTCACCAGTATAATGGGTGTGGGGAGACTGGTCTTGACTGGGGTCTTCACCAGTATAACGGGTGTGCTGGGGACGGGTCTTGACTGGGGTCTTCACCAGTATAACGGGTGTGGGGGGACTGGTCTTGACTGGGGTCTTCACCAGTATAACGGGTGTGCTGGGGACGGGTCTTGACTGGACTGGTCTTGACTGGGGTCTTCACCAGTATAACGGGTGTGCGGGGGACGGGTCTTGACTGGACTGGTCTTGATCGGGGTCTTCACCCGTATAACGGGTGTGCGGGGGATTCCTAAGCCTGAACTCTGAGGATTGCCCTAAGAGTGGACCCCACTTACCAAGACTGTCCTGCGCTTTGATGTTGGCCCCATTTTTAATCAGCAAATGCACGATCTCTTTGTTTCCCATGCAGGCGGCAAAGGACAGGATATGCTCCCCTGCGAAGAAAGAAAGGAGACATTAGAAGAGAGGGAGTGTGCATGAGAAGGAACTCCAGGCCCCAGACCACTGCCCAAGAAGGGTGGTCCTAAGGGCATGAGAGGACAGGAACAAGCCAGGAAAGATGCCCGGTGCACCCTGACAGGCTGTCTCCTCTGGAGAGCAGACCATCACTTCCGGAACAGACCCTGGACGGGCACAAATGCAACTGGTCCACCCGTCCCACTGCACTTGCCCTCCCTCCCTCGCCTTTCCCACTAGCACTTCCCTTGCGCCTCCAGCCCCCAGACTCCCCACTCCTGCACTTCACCCCCCCCACCCACCCCTACTTCCACCCCCTGCACTTCTTTGTCTTGTTCTTGCACGGTAAGAATGTCACAAGTCTTAGTACCAGGGTTTACTGTAGTTTTTCTCTTATGTCCACCCTCCTCTTTGTTGCCTTGTGGAAACACTTGTTATAGGCGCCATACTAATGCCCAATACATGTGTGCTCACAAATGAGAGATACACGAAGGGGCGTGGCACTGCCCTCACTGGGCACCCCTTCTCTCCCTGGCCACTGTCGCCCCCCCACCCCCCCCTCCACATCGCTTTTCCTCTGGGACTTGATTAGCTCTGGGTTGCGAGGCTCATGCATATACTGCTCTGCACTGCTTGTGAAGGACCCCTCACTAAATAACTCCTTAAAAGAGAGTAGAGAGAGAGAGGGAATCGCCTGCCGACGAGGGACCCCGAGAGAAAGAAGCCCCAGGGCCCAGGGGGGCGCGCAATGGCACCAGGAGCCCCGGGGACACTGCAGGGAACCCCCCGAGAAGGAAGACGAGGGACCCAGAGAGAAACAGGGCCCAGTGGGGCGCGCAATGGCACCAGGAGCCCTGGGGACACTGCAGGGAACCCCCCGAGAAGGAAGACGAGGGACTCAGAGAGAAACAGGGCCCTGGGGGCGCGCAATGGCACCAGGAGCCCCGGGGACACTGCAGGGAACCCCCCGAGAAGGAAGACGAGGGACCCTGAGAGAAACAGGGCCCAGGGGGCGCGCAATGGCACCAGGAGCCCTGGGGACACTGCAGGGAACCCCCCGAGAAGGAAGACGAGGGGCCCTGAGAGAAACAGGGCCCAGGGAAGCGCGATGGCACCAGGAGCCCCGGGGACAATGCAGGAAACCCCCGAGAAGGAAGACGAGGGACCCAGAGAGAAACAGGGCCCAGGGGGCGCGCAATGGCACCAGGAGCCCTGGGGACACTGCAGGGAACCCCCCGAGAAGGAAGACGAGGGACCCAGAGAGAAACAGGGCCCAGGGGGCGCGCAATGGCACCAGGAGCCCCGGGGACACTGCAGGGAACCCCCCGAGAAGGAAGACGAGGGACCCAGAGAGAAACAGGGCCCAGGGGCGCGCAATGGCACCAGGAGCCCAGGGGACACTGCAGGGAACCCCCCGAGAAGAAGACGAGGGGCCCTGAGAGAAACAGGGCCCAGGGAAGCGCGATGGCACCAGGAGCCCCGGGGACAATGCAGGAAACCCCCGAGAAGGAAGACGAGGGACCCAGAGAGAAACAGGGCCCAGTGGGGCGCGCAATGGCACCAGGAGCCCCGGGGACACTGCAGGGAACCCCCCGAGAAGGAAGACGAGGGACCCAGAGAGAAACAGGGCCCAGGGGGCAGGCAATGGCACCAGGAGCCCCGGGGACACTGCAGGGAACCCACCGAGAAGGAAGACGAGGGACCCTGAGAGAAACAGGGCCCAGGGGGCGCGCAATGGCACCAGGAGCCCCGGGGACACTGCAGGGAACCCCCCGAGAAGGAAGACGAGGGGCCCTGAGAGAAACAGGGCCCAGGGAAGCGCAATGGCACCAGGAGCCCCGGGGACAATGCAGGAAACCCCCGAGAAGGAAGACGAGGGACCCAGAGAGAAACAGGGCCCAGTGGGGCGCGCAATGGCACCAGGAGCCCCGGGGACACTGCAGGGAACCCCCGAGAAGGAAGACGAGGGACACAGAGAGAAACAGGGCCCAGGGGGCGCGCAATGGCACCAGGAGCCCTGGGGACACTGCAGGGAACCCCCCAAGAAGGAAGACGAGGGACCCAGAGAGAAACAGGGCCCAGGGGGCGCGCAATGGCACCAGGAGCCCCGGGGACACTGCAGGGAACCCCCCGAGAAGAAGACGAGGGGCCCTGAGAGAAACAGGGCCCAGGGAAGCGCGATGGCACCAGGAGCCCCGGGGACAATGCAGGAAACCCCCGAGAAGGAAGACGAGGGACCCAGAGAGAAACAGGGCCCAGTGGGGCGCGCAATGGCACCAGGAGCCCCGGGGACACTGCAGGGAACCCCCCGAGAAGGAAGACGAGGGACCCAGAGAGAAACAGGGCCCAGGGGGCGCGCAATGGCACCAGGAGCCCCGGGGACAGTGCAGGGAACCCCCCGAGAAGGAAGACGAGGGGACCTGAGAGAAACAGGGCCCAGGGAAGCGCAATGGCACCAGGAGCCCCGGGGACAATGCAGGAAACCCCAGAGAAGGAAGACGAGGGACCCAGAGAGAAACAGGGCCCAGGGGGGCGCGCGATGGCACCAGGAGCCCCGGGGACACTGCAGGGAACCCCCCGAGAAGGAAGACGAGGGACCCTGAGAGAAACAGGGCCCAGGGGGGCGCGCGATGGCACCAGGAGCCCCGGGTACACTGCAGGGAACCCCCCTAGAAGGAAGACGAGGGACCCAGAGAGAAACAGGGCCCAGGGGGCGCGCAATGGCACCAGGAACCCCCTGGGACACTGCAGGGAACCCCCCGAGAAGGAAGACGAGGGGCCCTGAGAGAAACATGGCCCAGGGAAGCGCGATGGCACCAGGAGCCCCGGGGACAATGCAGGAAACCCCCGAGAAGGAAGACGAGGGACCCAGAGAGAAACAGGGCCCAGGGGGGCGCGCGATGGCACCAGGAACCCCGGGGACACTGCAGGGAACCCCCCGAGAAGGAAGACGAGGGACCCTGAGAGAAACAGGGCCCAGGGGGGTGCGCAATGGCACCAGGAGCCCCGGGGACACTGCAGGGAACCCCCCAAGAAGGAAGACGAAGGACCCTGAGAGAAACAGGGCCCAGGGGAGCGCGCGTGCACCAGGAGCCCCAGGACACTGCAGGGAACCCCTGAGAAGGAAGAGGAGGGACCCTGAGAGAAACAGGGCCCAGGGGAGTGCGCAATGGTGTCATGATGCCTACCTCTAAGGAGCCAGGCCGGGCCCAGCAACCCCAGAGGCAGACATCATTTTCCCCAGGGACGTCTCAGCGGGCCCAAGTCGGGGCCCTTTGGACTCAGTCCTGGCGCCTTAGGCGCCAGGCTCATAGCGGACCCCAGTCCTGGCGCCTTAGGAGCCAGGCTCATAGAAGAGGATATGTGTTTAAGTGCTTGGGTGCACACTTACCTGATGCAGACCTTGCTGCTTCATCCAGGCCCTCTTGAGGCCTGAATGGGACTACTTAACCTGTAGGACTACTTCACCACCCGGGTGTGGTCGGGGAAGGATACATACCTGATTGGTGGAAGGATACATACCAGGAACTTCTTCCAAGGCTATTTAAACCCCACCCGAACAGCCACACATGCTTCACGTTGTTCTGCACCTAGCAGCTGGACGCTCACCGTGTCAGCTCCTGCATCCTGACTTCAGCCACGCCTGCCAGCACCCTGGAACACCTGCAAGGGGAGAAAGGAAGAGAATAGGAGAAGAAAAGCCCTTACCTGCTAAATCTGCATCCCGGAATCATTTCTCCAACGGCCCTGAAAAGGAAGACATCATTTTAAAGGCATTTCGTTTCGATCGCTGCAGCGCTGCATTTTACTCACCTTTGCAAGGCGCTTCCATCTCCAGCACCGATCTTCCGGATTCAGCTACGCCCCGGCGCCTAGAGGAAAAAAGACAAGAACAAAGGTGAGAGGGAGAAAAGGAATAAGGAAAGCTCAGTTTCCTTTTAAGTCTTACCTGTTGGATTATTCCCACTGCATTTCGGGTCCTGCCGCTTCCTGGCATCTCCGGACCCCGGCCCCTATGGGGAAAAAAGACAAAGACATTGAATGAGGGAATGCAAAGACATTACCTGAGCGCTCATCCAGAACTGTTTCACTTCGGGTCGGCGCCATATCTCCGGCACTCCGAACCCCGGCGCCTAAGGGGAAAAAGACATAAGCATTAGCGCTTGCTGCAATTAGACAACGAACATTATTATTAAGCTTGAACTTTTGAACAAAACTTTTACAGCGCCTTACCTGAACAGTCAAGCTTACCTGAACTCCCATCAATCCTCAATCCAGTGAAGTAACTGGGTTTCAACGCGCCCCTGCATCAGAAGCAGGATGGAGACCTCATCCTTCCAAACCCTAAGGTGAGGCTTCACAGGGAATCGTGGAGGAGGTATCGTGGAGGGTTGGAAGGGAGTGGGAGGCTTGAGCATTGTTCCACATTTGGTAATACTCCCTTTTCACGCACAGGAGGGTATCCAACGAGCCAGGGAAGCCAGAATAGAGGGGCCCTTCCTGTCCATCTTCTGAGTTCTGCGCCTTCGACGCCGCGCCTCCGTGGGAACCAGGTGAGCGTTACAGAACGCGAAGCCTTACCACAATTTCCCACCTGGGCGCTATGGAGACTTCCGAGACAGATCAGCTGGCCCATCTTTTAGGGGAATTACGGGCAGAAGTGCACTCAGCCCGCCAGGAGACTAATGCTCTCAGAAGGGAACTAATCCTATCCAAGGAAAGAACTGATAATCTGGCCAAAAGGTTATTGCAGGGCCAGGCAGAGCACACTCCTTTACCTGTTTCCGGAGATATTTCTACAACAATGGGTTTGAATAACCCGGTACAAATCAATCTACCTGGACACATGCCTTTGGCCCCGCCGGAACGTTTTGCGGGGGATCCCAAGAAATATGCCGTTTTTATGAACCAATGCCGTTTACACTTTTTATGCAGGCCCGGGGCCTTCCCCAACGACCAGACCAAAGTAGCCTTGGTACTATCTTACCTCAGTGGCTGTGCTGCCGATTGGTCTATTCCATTGGTAAATCAGGATGATCCCATTCTCCGGGATTTCCAGGGCTTCCAGGCCAGCATGGAAAGATTGTTCGCTCGACACTCGCAGGGACAGGCCCTTGACAACGAACTGCTATCCTTACGACAAGGTAATCAGGATCTTTTGTCCTATATCGCCACCTTTAATAGACTAGTTGTGGAAACCGGATGGCCTGAAAATAAAAGGATCACATTGTTTCATCGAGGCCTGCGCGGAGAGCTTAAAGATGTTATAGCTCAGATAGTAGATCCACCCCAGGCCTGCGCAGACTACATAGACTTAGTGGTTCAACTTGATCACAGACTTCAAAATAGAAAAGCAGATCGGCTCAAGTATGAAACCAGAGTACCTATCAAGACCCACGTTAACTCCAAGAGTACTGACGTTTCCGAACCTATGCAAATTGGCAGTGTTAAAGGACCATTAACGCAGAAGGAACGAGAGAGAAGGCGACAAATGCAACTTTGTCTGTATTGCGGAACTTCCGGTCACTTTCTTCAAAGTTGTCCAGTTAAACCACCCAAGAAGGTGGTTGGAGCCACTGATAACGAGTTATTGACACCTGGTTCGGGAAACGACCTAGCCCGACAAGCGTAGGGGTCCGCTTGCCGAGCTTGAAAACAAACTCTTTGACCTCGCATTTTGTCATGCCAATGGTGCTTGTGAACCCAAAACAGCCTCAGCAGTTGCATGCTATAAAAGCATACATAGACAGTGGAGCTATTGGAAATTACATAGACCGTGAATTGGCTTCCAGGATTAAGCTTCCTCTCCGCCCGAAAGTAACCCAAGATGTAATTACTACAGTTGATGGAACCGAAATAGCATCAGGGCCTGTAACGCATTCCACAGTTGAAATCACTCTGGTGGGTCAGGACGGACATCGGGAAGCAATCGTGTTTGATGTGATCAAGGCCCCACAATTTCAAGTACTTCTTGGAATCCCTTGGTTAGAAACACATAATCCGAGAATAGACTGGCGAGCAAAGAAGATAACTTTTCCTGATTGTGAACCAACCTGTTACCCAAGGAATCCAGCTATGGGTCTAGCCTCTGTAACTTCCACCCCTGTACAGCTACCATCTGAATACCAAGAATTCCAAGACGTTTTTCAGAAAGAGCAGGCTAACACCTTACCTCCCCATCGATCTTACGATTGCCAAATCGACTTGGTACCCAATGCACAACTACCTTGTAGTAGGATTTATGCTCTTACTGAACCTTAGAACCTGCATTTGCGCCAGAATTTGGATCAATACCTGGCCAATAGTTTCATTCGCCCATCAAAGTCACCAGTCTCTTCCGCTTTGTTCTTCGTACCTAAAAAGGAAGGAGACCTTAGGGCCTGTATTGACTACTGCACCCTAAATCAGATAACGATTAAGAATCGTTACCCTTTGCCCCTGATACCTGAGCTTATCGACCAAGTAAAAGATGCTCGTGTGTACACCAAGCTAGATCTCCGAGGAGCTTACCACCTGGTACGTATAAAAGCGGGCGACGAGTGGAAGACTGCATTCCGCACCAAATTTGGGCTCTTCGAATATCAAGTAATGCCCTTCGGTTTGTGCAACGCACCTGCCGCCTTTCAGTACTTCATGAATGATGTTCTTCGGGAACTTATCGATGTTTGTGTCATCGTTTATATTGACGACATCCTGGTGTATTCCTCCTCAGAATCTGATCACAGAAACCATGTTAGGGCAGTTCTTGAGAAATTGCGCCAGCACAAATTATTTGCCAAGCTCGAAAAATGCGTTTTTCATACCACAGAAGTGGAGTTTCTCGGATTCATCCTGACACCTCAAGGAATCCGAATGGACTCGCGGAAAGTGGACGCCATTCTCAAATGGCCATCTCCTAGCTCTGTGAAGGGAGTGCAAAGCATGCTTGGCTTTGCCAATTTCTATCGAAGGTTCATCCCGGAATTTTCTCGAACTGTTCAACCCATCACAGCTCTCCTAAAGAAAAACAAACGCTTTGAATGGACTCTTGAGGCTGAACAAGCCTTTCAGGACCTGAAAACCAAATTCACCTCTGCACCTGTATTGAAGCACCCGCGCCCAGATCTTCCTTACATCGTGGAAACCGATGCATCCAGTTCGGCCATGGGAGCTGTCCTGTCGCAAAGAGACCCAGAAACTAACCAACTACACCCTGTAGCCTTTTGGTCCAGAAAATTCTCTCCACCTGAACTCAATTACGCAATTACCGACAAAGAACTACTGGCTATTAAATCAGCTTTCAAGGCTTGGCGTCACTATCTTCTCGGTGCAAGACACACCATCACCGTAATTACGGACCACAGAAATTTGCAGTATTTAAAGACGGCCAAAGCTCAATCTTCGCGACAACTCCGATGGGCTTTATTCTTTGCGGAATTTGATTTTGTAATTACCTATCGCCCTGGCTGCAAGAATGGTAAGGCAGATGCCTTATCCCGGATAGGCATGGAAGAACCCAATTCGAGTTTAGAACCTGTGCCAATCATACCGGAACAAAGAATTCTGGGCTTGACTTCATTGCAAACCATTGAGGACATCCAAGCTCAAATAAAACAGCTTTTTGACTCTTCTGCCTTACTGGAATGGAGTCAAAAGGGTCCTCACTACACCGTTAAGGATGATTTACCCTACTTCCAAGAGCGGTTATTTCTGCCAAGTAAAGAATTGCAGGAACTTGTCATTACCCGTCATCATGAATCATTAATGGAAGGACACCCCGGTATCGCGAAAACAGAAGAAAAGATCAAACGCCACTTCTGGTGGCCTTCTTGGAGAAAAGACATAAAGTCATTTGTGTTGTCTTGCGGAATCTGTGCCCAAAATAAGAGTCAAAAGAAAAGGCCAGCCGGCCTACTTCAACCTTTGGACATTCCACCAGCACCTTGGCACACCTTGTCAATGGACTTTATAACTGACCTGCCTCCTTGTGGCGGTTACAACACGATTCTCGTAATAGTGGATCTATTGTCCAAAATGGCCCATTTTATCCCTTTAAAAGGATTGCCGTCAGCTTCCACCTTGGCCAAGGAATTTATGGAAAATATAGTGCGGTTACATGGTTTCCCTTCCATATTAGTCTCAGACCGTGGAAGTCAATTTATCTCCCACTTTTGGAAGAAATGTTGCCAACTAGCACAAATAGACGTGCGGTTATCCACCAGCCACCACCCCCAGATCGACGGACAAACCGAGAGAACCAATCAGACTCTCGAGCAATATCTGCGGTGCATGTTACACCAATCCGAGTTGAATTGGAAGGACATCCTTTGGATTGCAGAATATGCATACAACAATTCAGTGCATTCTGGAACCGGACAGACTCCTTTTTATACCCTGTATGGTCACCATCCTCGGACCTCTGACCTAGATCCACCTCTGACCCTGGAGATGCCTGCAGTAAATCACCTACATTCCACAATAACCCAAGCCTTCAAAGAAGCTACAACCCACTTACAGCAAGCCAAGAAAAAGTATAAAGAAAACGCTGATTTGCACCGAAGTAAAACTCCTCCTTACCAAGTAGGAGATCAGGTATGGCTAGCAACTAAACATCTACCCCTCAAGGGTCAGCGAACTTTTAATCCCAGATTCATTGGGCCTTACCCCATCAAAGCTATTATCAACCCAGTGGCCTTTAAACTCGATTTACCATCCAACATGCGGATTCATCCCGTTTTTCACGCATCTCTTCTAAAACCAGTACAACCTGGAACCAGACTGTCTGAGCCCCCAGGCCCTGTCCAAATTGATGGAGAATTAGAATTTGAAGTGAAAGACATTTTAGATTCCAAGATAGTTAAGTCGAAACTCTTCTATCTTGTTGATTGGAAAGGATATGGACCTCAGGAAAGATCTTGGGAACCCAGTAACTATGTTCACGCACCACGATTAATTCAAAGATTCCATCGAAGATTCCCGCACAAACCAAAACCCCCGGAGGAAAAGACCTTGGGAGGGGCCTTGAGGGGGGGTACTGTCATGATGCCTACCTCTAAGGAGCCAGGCCGGGCCCAGCAACCCCAGAGGCAGACATCATTTTCCCCAGGGAAGTCTCAGCGGGCCCAAGTCGGGGCCCTTTGGACTCAGTCCTGGCGCCTTAGGCGCCAGGCTCATAGCGGACCCCAGTCCTGGCGCCTTAGGCGCCAGGCTCATAGAAGAGGATATGTGTTTAAGTGCTTGGGTGCACACTTACCTGATGCAGACCTTGCTGCTTCATCCAGGCCCTCTTGAGGCCTGAATGGGACTACTTAACCTGTAGGACTACTTCACCACCCGGGTGTGGTCGGGGAAGGATACATACCTGATTGGTGGAAGGATACATACCAGGAACTTCTTCCAAGGCTATTTAAACCCCACCCGAACAGCCACACATGCTTCGCGTTGTTCTGCACCTAGCAGCTGGACGCTCACCATGTCAGCTCCTGCATCCTGACTTCAGCCACGCCTGCCAGCACCCTGGAACACCTGCAAGGGGAGAAAGGAAGAGAATAGGAGAAGAAAAGCCCTTACCTGCTAAATATGCATCCCGGAATCATTTCTCCAACGGCCCTGAAAAGGAAGACATCATTTTAAAGGCATTTCGTTTCGATCGCTGCAGCGCTGCATTTTACTCACCTTTGCAAGGCGCTTCCATCTTCAGCACCGATCTTCCGGATTCAGCTACGCCCCGGCACCTAGAGGAAAAAAGACAAGAACAAAGGTGAGAGGGAGAAAAGGAATAAGGAAAGCTCAGTTTCCTTTTAAGTCTTACCTGTTGGATTATTCCCACTGCATTTCGGGTCCTGCCGCTTCCTGGCATCTCCGGACCCCGGCCCCTATGGGGAAAAAAGACAAAGACATTGAATGAGCGAATGCAAAGACATTACCTGAGCGCTCATCCAGAACTGTTTCACTTCGGGTCGGCGCCATATCTCCGGCACTCCGAACCCCGGCGCCTAAGGGGAAAAAGACATAAGCATTAGCGCTTGCTGCAATTAGACAACGAACATTATTATTAAGCTTGAACTTTTGAACAAAACTTTTACAGCGCCTTACCTGAACAGTCAAGCTTACCTGAACTCCCATCAATCCTCAATCCAGTGAAGTAACTGGGTTTCAACGCGCCCCTGCATCAGAAGCAGGATGGAGAGCTCATCCTTCCAAACCCTAAGGTGAGGCTTCACAGGGAATCGTGGAGGAGGTATCGTGGAGGGTTGGAAGGGAGTGGGAGGCTTGAGCATTGTTCCACATTTGGTAATACTCCCTTTTCACGCACAGGAGGGTATCCAACGAGCCAGGGAAGCCAGAATAGAGGGGCCCTTCCTGTCCATCTTCAGAGTTCTGCGCCTTCGACGCCGCGCCTCCGTGGGAACCAGGTGAGCGTTACAGATGGCACCAGGAGCCCCGGGGACACTGCAGGGAACCCCCCAAGAAGGAAGACGAGGGGCCCAGAGAGCCCCAGGGCCCAGGGAAGCGCCGGATGGCACCAGGAGCCCCAGGACACTGCAGGGAACCCCCCGAGAAGGAAGACGAGGGACCCTGAGAGAAAGAAGCCCCAGGGCCCAGGGGGGCACGCAATGGCACCAGGAGCGCCCTGAGAGAAACAGGGCCCAGGGAAGCGCCTGATGGCACCAGGAGTCCCAGGACACTGCAGGGAACCCCCCGAGAAGGAAGACGAGGGGCCCTGAGAGAAACAGGGCCCAGGGAAGCGCCCGATGGCACCAGGAGCCTCGGGGACACTGCAGGGAACCCCCCGAGAAGGAAGACGAGGGACCCTGAGAGAAACAGGGCCCAGGGGGGCGCGCGATGGCACCAGGAGCCCCGGGGACACTGCAGGGAACCCCCCGAGAAGGAAGACGAGGGACCCAGAGAGAAACAGGGCCCAGGGGGGCGCGCGATGGCACCAGGAGCCCCGGGGACACTGCAGGGAACCCCCCGAGAAGGAAGACGAGGGACCCTGAGAGAAACAGGGCCCAGGGGGGCGCGCGATGGCACCAGGAGCCCCGGGGACACTGCAGGGAACCCCCCGAGAAGGAAGACGGAAGGACCCTGAGAGAAACAGGGCCCAGGGGAGCGCGCGGGCACCAGGAGCCCCAGGACACTGCAGGGAACCCCTGAGAAGGAAGACGAGGGACCCTGAGAGAAACAGGGCCCAGGGGAGTGCGCAATGGCACCAGGAGCCCTGGGGACACTGCAGGGAACCCCCCGAGAAGGAAGACGAGGGGCCCAGAGAGCCCCAGGGCCCAGGGAAGCGCCGGATGGCACCAGGAGCCCCAGGACACTGCAGGGAACCCCCCGAGAAGGAAGACGAGGGACCCTGAGAGAAAGAAGCCCCAGGGCCCACGGGGGGCACGCGTTGGCACCAGGAGCCCCGGGGACAATGCAGGGAACCCCCGAGAAGGAAGACGAGGGGCCCTGAGAGAAACAGGGCCCAGGGAAGCGCCCGATGGCACCAGGAGTCCCAGGAAACTGCAGGGAACCACCAGAGAAGGAAGACGAGGGACCCTGAGAGAAACAGGGCTCAGGGGAGTGCGCAATGGCACCAGGAGCCCCGGGGACACTGCAGGGAACCCCCCGAGAAGGAAGACGAGGGACCCTGAGAGAAACAGGGCCCAGGGGAGCGCGCAATGGCACTAGACGCCCTGGGGACACTGCAGGGAACCCCCGAGAAGGAAGACGAGGGACCCTGAGAGAAACAGGGCCCAGGGAAGAACCCGATGGCACCAGGAGCCCCGGGGACACTGCAGGGAACCCCCCGAGAAGGAAGACGAGGGACCCTGAGAGAAACAGGGCCCAGGGGGGCGCGCGATGGCACCAGGAGCCCCGGGGACACTGCAGGGAACCCCCCGAGAAGAAAGACGAGGGACCCTGAGAGAAACAGGGCCCAGGGGAGTCCGCAATGGCACCAGGAGCCCCGGGGATACTGCAGGGAACCCCCGAGAAGGAAGACGAGGGACCCTGAGAGAAACAGGGCCCAGGGGAGCGTGCGATGGCACTAGGCGCCCCGGGGACACTGCAGGGAACCCCCGAGAAGGAAGACGAGGGACCCTGAGAGAAACAGGGCCCAGGGGAGTCCGCTATGGCACCAGGAGCCCCGGGGATACTGCAGGGAACCCCCGAGAAGGAAGACGAGGGACCCTGAGAGAGACAGGGCCCAGGGGAGCGTGCGATGGCACTAGGCGCCCCGGGGACACTGCAGGGAACCCCCGAGAAGGAAGACGAGGGACCCTGAGAGAAACAGGGCCCAGGGAAGTGCGCAATGGCACCAGGAGCCCCGGGGACACTGCAGGGAACCCCCGACAAGGAAGAAGTGGGACCATGAGGGAAAGAAGCCCCAGGGCCCAGGGTGCGCGCGATGGCACCAGGAGCCCAGGACACTGCAGGGAAACCCCGAGAAGGAAGACGAGGGGCCCTGAGAGAAAGAAGCCAGAGGGCCCAGGGGAGCGCACGATGGCACCAGGAGCCCCATGACACTGCAGGGAACCCCCGAGAAGGAAGACGAGGGACCCTGAGAGAAACAGGGCCCAGGGAAGCACCGATGGCACCAGGGGCCCCGGGGATACTGCAGGGAACCCCCGAGAAGGAAGACGAGGGACCCTGAGAGAAACAGGGCCCAGGGGAGCACACAATGGCACCAGGAGCCCCAGGACACTGCAGGGAATCCCTGAGAAGGAAGACAAGGGACCCTGAGAGAAACAGGGCCCAGGGGAGCGCGCAATGGCACCAGGAGCCCCAGGACACTACAGGGAACCCCCTGAGAAGGAAGACGAGGGACCCTGAGAGAAACAGGGCCCAGGGGAGCGTGCAATGGCACCAGGACCCCCATGACACTGCAGGGAACCCCCGAGAAGGAAGATGAGGGACCCTGAGAGAAACAGAGCCCAGGGGAGCTAACTTGGCACCGGGAGCCCCGGGGACAATGCAGGGAACCCCCCGAGAAGGAAGACGGAGGGACCCTGAGAGAAACAGAGCCCAGGGGAGCTAACTTGGCACCGGGAGCCCCGGGGACAATGCAGGGAACCCCCCAGAAGGAAGACGAGGGACCATGAGGGAAAGAAGTCCCAGGGCCCAGGGGAGCATGCGATGACACCAGGAGCCCTGGGGACACTGCAGGAAACCCCCGAGAAGGAAGACGAGGGACCCTGAGAGAAACAGGGCCCAGGGAAGCGCTCAATGGCACCAGGAGCCCCAGGACACTGAAGGGAACCCCCCTAGAAGGAAGAGGAGGGACCCTGAGAGAAACAGGGCCCAGGGAAGCGCCCGGTGGCACCAGGAGCTCCAGGACACTGCAGGGAACCCCCCGAGAAGGAAGATGAGGGACCCTGAGAGAAACAGAGCCCAGGGGAGCTAACTTGGCACCGGGAGTCCCGGGGACAATGCAGGGAACCCCCCGAGAAGGAAGACGGAGGGACCCTGAGAGAAACAGAGCCCAGGGGAGCTAACTTGGCACCGGGAGCCCCGGGGACAATGCAGGGAAACCCCCAGAAGGAAGACGAGGGACCATGAGGGAAAGAAGTCCCAGGGCCCAGGGGAGCATGCGATGACACCAGGAGCCCTGGGGACACTGCAGGAAACCCCCGAGAAGGAAGACGAGGGACCCTGAGAGAAACAGGGCCCAGGGAAGCGCTCGATGGCACCAGGAGCCCCAGGACACTGAAGGGAACCCCCCTAGAAGGAAGAGGAGGGACCCTGAGAGAAACAGGGCCCAGGGAAGCGCCCGGTGGCACCAGGAGCTCCAGGACACTGCAGGGAACCCCCCGAGAAGGAAGACGAGGGAGTCTGAGAGAAACAGGGCCCAGGGGAGCGTGCAATGGCACCAGGAGCCCCAGGACACTGCAGGGAACCCCCCGAGAAGGAAGACGAGGGACCCTGAGAGAAACAGGGCCCAGGGGAGCTCGCATGGCATCGGGAGCAGTGAACCCCCCGAAAAGGAAGATGGAGGGACCCTGAGAGAAACAGGGCCCAGGGGAGCGCGCAATGGCACTAGGAGCCCCAGGACACTGCAGGGAACCCCCGAGAAGGAAGACGAGGGACCATGAGGGAAAGAAGCCCCAGGGCCCAGGGAAGTAGGCAATGGCACCTGGAGCCCCGGGGACACTGCAGGGAATCCCCCGAGAAGGAAGATGAGGGACCCTGAGAGAAACAGAGCCCAGGGAAGCGCACAATGGCACCAGGAATCCCAGGACACTGCAGGGAACCCTCGAGAAGGAAGACGAGGGACCCTGAGAGAAACAGGGCCCAGGGAAGCGTGCGGGCACCAGGAGCCCCGGGGACACTGCAGGGAACCCCTGAGAAGGAAGACGAGGGACCCTGAGAGAAACATTGCCCAGGGAAGCGTGCGGGCACCAGGAGCCCCGGGGACACTGTAGGGAACCCCCCGAGAAGGAAGACGAGGGACCCTGAGAGAAACAGGGCCCAGGGAAGCGCTGATGGCACCAGGAGCCCCGGGGACACTGCAGGGAACCCCCCGAGAAGGAAGATGAGGGACCCTGAGAGAAACAGGGCCCAGGGAAGCGCCCGATGACACCAGGAGCCCCAGGACACTACAGGGAACCCCTCGAGAAGGAAGAGGAGGGACCTGAGAGAAACAGGGCCCAGGGAAGCACGCAATGGCACCAGTAGCCCCAGGACACTGCAGGGAACCCCCCGAGAAGGAAGACGAGGGACCCTGAGAGAAACAGGGCCCAGGGGAGCGTGTGATGGCACCAGGAGCCCCAGGACACTGCAGCGAACCCCCCGAGAAGGAAGACTAGGGACCCTGAGAGAAACAGGGCCCAGGGAAGCACGCAATGGCACCAGGAGCCACAGGACACTGCAGGGAATCCCTGAGAAGGAAGACAAGGGACCCTGAGAGAAACAGGGCCCAGGGGAGCGCGCAATGGCACCAGGAGCCCCAGGACACTACAGGGAACCCCCTGAGAAGGAAGACGAGGGACCCTGAGAGAAACAGGGCCCAGGGGAGCGTGCAATGGCACCAGGACCCCCATGACACTGCAGGGAACCCCCGAGAAGGAAGATGAGGGACCCTGAGAGAAACAGAGCCCAGGGGAGCTAACTTGGCACCGGGAGCCCCGGGGACAATGCAGGGAACCCCCCGAGAAGGAAGACGGAGGGACCCTGAGAGAAACAGAGCCCAGGGGAGCTAACTTGGCACCGGGAGCCCCGGGGACAATGCAGGGAACCCCCCAGAAGGAAGACGAGGGACCATGAGGGAAAGAAGTCCCAGGGCCCAGGGAAGCGCGCAATGGCACCAGGAGCCCCAGGGACACTGCAGGGAACCCCCCAGAAGGAAGATGAGGGACCCTGAGAGAAACAGGGCCCAGGGAAGCGCGCAATGGCACCAGGAGCCCCGGGGACACTGCAGGGAACCCCCGAGAAGGAAGACGAGGGACCCTGAGAGAAACAGGGCCCAGGGGAGCGCGCAATGGCACCGGGAGCCCCGGGACACTGCAGGGAACCCCCTGAGAAGGAAGACGAGGGAGGGGTCAAGCATACAAAAAGAAAACTACGGAGAGTAAAAGAAACAAACAAATGTTCAAAGGGTGAATGAATACGATGAGAAAGTAGAGGGAGAGATTCTGTAGAAAAGGAAGAGAGAAATCAAGAGTCAATTGCCTACTTTTCTTTCCCTTCATTTTTAATCAGGAGCAAGAGGAAGAGAGGCCAACGCGTGCAGGGACCCCCCTACCCCGCGTGGCGGCATTTCAGGCACTTGCCTCCTTAGTAACCGATGCATGTAGAAATACTGATTGCAGGATTTTTGAAACTCCACAGGCATTTTTTTCATTTATGATCTGATATCATAGATTATTTATAATGCGCTTAATACCCAGAGCTTTCTAAGCGGGGACCCGAGGATCGAACCTGTGGTGCTCGTGTCGTTTTTCTTCCAAGGCGAGCACGTTGCCCCTGAGCTATCCTCCCATTTCCACCTTAATTGTGTGGGTGTAAGAGGATTCTCTGCAGTAGCAGATCTTACCCCAGTGAGGTTTTTAATAATGAACAGAAGGGTCGGCATTGACCCCCATCCTTATTACATTACAAATGGTGCGAGAAGGTGGACAACCGAGCTACCACTTTTTCACCCTCTTTGGGGGTCTACTTTGGGTTTTGTTTTTCATAAAGTTGAAAGAGTGCTCTTTATTTCTTTATCAGGAATAATGGTTTAATATTTGTTTTTGTTGTTTTCTTAGAATTTCTATTTCATCATCTTAGGTATAGGTAAAAATTGGGGGATTTCCGATGAGGTATGTTACCTCATAATCAAGGCAGTGTTTACTGCAGGGAGTGTTCCCAGGAATACTCACCTGGTCGATGATTAGGAGGCTGCAAAGACAGCTAGTATTTACTGCAGGGAGTATTCCCGGGAATACTCACCTGGTCCATGATTAGGCAGGCTGCAAAGACAGCTAGTATTTACTGCATGGAGTATTCCTGGGAATACTCACCTGGTCCGTGATTAGGCAGGCTGCAAAGACAGCCAGTATTTACTGCATGGAGTATTGCCTGGAATACCCACCTGGCCCATAATCAGGCAGGCTGCAAAGACAGCTAGTATTTACTGCATGGAGTATTCCCTGGAATACTCACTTGCTCCATGATCAGGCAGGTTGCAAAGACAGCTAGTATTTACTGCATGGAGTATTCCCAGGAATACCCACCTGGCCAATGATCAGGAAGTCTGCAAAGATAGCTAGTACTTACTGCATGGAATATTCCGGAGAATACCCACCTGGCCTATGTTCAGGCAGGCTGCAAAGACAGCTAGCATTTACTGCATAGACTAGAGAATTCCCGGGAATACCCACCTGGCCCATGTCCAGGCAGGCTGCAAAGACAGCTAGTATTTGCTGCATGGCGTATTCCTGGGAATACCCACCTGGCCCATGTTCAGGCAGGCTGCAAAGACAGCTAGTATTTACTGCATGGAGTATTCCCGGGAATACCCACCTTGCCCATGTTCAGGCAGGCTGCAAAGACAGCTAGTATTTACTGCATGGAGTATTCCTGGGAATACCCACCTGGCCCATATTCAGGCAGGCTGCAAAGACAGCTAGTATTTACTGCATGGAGTATTCCTGGGAAAACCCACCTGGCCCATATTCAGGCAGGCTGCAAAGACAGCTAGTATTTACTGCATGGAGTATTCCCGGGAATACCCACCTGGCCCATGTTCAGGCAGGCTGCAAAGACAGCTAGTATTTACTGCATGGAGTATTCCTGGGAAAACCCACCTGGCCCATATTCAGGCAGGCTGCAAAGACAGCTAGTATTTACTGCATGGAGTATTCCCGGGAATACCCACCTGGCCCATGTTCAGGCAGGCTGCAAAGACAGCTAGCATTTACTGCATAGAGTATTCACAGGAATACTCACCTGGCCCATGTTCAGGCAGGCTGCAAAGACAGCTAGTATTTACTGCTTGGAGTATTCCCGGGAATACCCACCTGGCCCATGTTCAGGCAAGCTGCAAAGACAGGGAGCATTAACAAATCCCCATTTTCCCCTTTTAACCAACCTTATGATGAGGCCCGAGAGAAGAAAGAGGAAGACAACATGATAGTGAGAAAAAAGGAAGAACGAGAAAGGAATAGTAGCCCTTCCCTGTTACCAAACCCAGGGGCTCTACTTGACCTTCCAAACACAGAGAGACACTTCTGTCAGAACTCTGCCTTCCAATTCCTTCAGCTGTTGGATTTATGTGTGCCAAGAGGTGGGTTTAGGGATTGCACTCTGGAATGCCCACTACCGCTACACGAGTCTGGAATCCAGTGCTACAGCATGGGGGAAGAGACCTGCAAACCTCTTTGCCACCTTTGCATCCCTTCTACTACTCTTCTGAGTCCTGGTGGCAGAGGTGCTAGTGCCTTGCTGCACCTTTCGGTTGTCTGCTGTTGGGTCCAAAGGCCAGTTCCTTTTCATTGGGTTGTGCCATCGAGAGGCATCACTTACTCCACCTGTATAGGCCAGAGGATTTACCCACTCTTTCCCTAGGGTAGGTACTCAGCAGAGCATTAATTGCTCCTCAGGCCAGTGGCTGATTGCCTGGCATAGCATTTAGAAGTGCTATGTTTTTGCCCAAATCCCTACCAGCCAATTCATGATAGCACCAACAATTCTTTCTCAAGTGCACTGAAGACAGCCACTTGGAGCGGCACTATGGAAGGTTTTCAATGGGCATTAAGAGCTCTGCTTTCATTCATAGTCTGTTTTAGCCATGTGTCACTTGAGGATGTCCATCCCATTCTCACCACTCTCACTTACCAACGTAAATGAGGTTCTGTGGCCTGCGTTGGAAGAAGGTCCCAGTGGCTTTCGGCGTTGACACATAAGCTCCTCTCTCAACAAGCTTTGTCACCAGGTTTAGGTTCTGGTTCAGCACTGCGATGTGTAGTGCCACCTGCCCTATGTCCCAAAACACAAACACAATATTCAAGAAGCAAGTAAGCACCCAAAGGCGTACAATGGCAGTCTTTTCTTCACTCCCCTGCGGTACCTCAAGGGTTGCCAAGGGAACGATTTAATTTTCACCAACGTTTTCACACACACACACACATATATATATATATATATATTCACTGAAAAAACTTTGTTAAAGAGACGTTATGGTTAAGTTGCCGTGAGAAAAACCAATCAAATTCAGTGCACATTTTTTTTTAAAAGGGACATTATAGTTACTTTGCACTACTAACAACCTATCCATATTATGGTTACAAGTAAAACCGAAGACCCTCCAGAAATTCTGCTACGACTAACACCCATGACATCAAAGATACATCACAAATGTAATTGATGCCATCACATGTGCATTTACTTTGCATGAAAAGTCTGTACAAGGGATTGTTATTGTAACATTGGCAAAACAGTGTCAGGAGTCATTTGGATATATATCACGAGGTACGTAGTTCATTAAGGAATGCATTGCTATACACAGTATTGTCTTATGGACGGCTTTCCAGTATAGGAATCTACTCGTGTAGACACATTGCCGTTGTGTGTAGCATACACAATAGCGGTGCAATGTTCATAATCTTGCCATGTTGGATAGTGACATGACAAATGTTTTCATATTAGAGTTTTACGTTCTGTGCAACATGTAATAAGTAGGTAATTGCTTCAGACAAAATATAAAGAAACCACAACGCATACAAATATGAGCATATACAGGGGAAGTAACGTAAGCAAAAAAGCAGCAGTACTACCAGAAAGTGTTCATAACCTAACGGATTATCTTAATGCACAGAAATGATTGCTGTGTTTCAAGGCTCTTACTTCCCCTATGTACATGTATCACATGATGTGACTGGATTCCTTTTTTTGTTGACATTTTTTTTTAGTTGATATATCAACTTTTTCAATTATTATATTAGATTCACATATTTAGACAGGTTCTTCCTTTACATACACTTTTTGCTTATTTATACAGTGTTTAAGAAAAGATGATTTGTGACCTAAGGCAAGTATCCATAAAAACAGTTGTTGTCGAGTTTGCATATCTAAAACTTCCATTGTCTTGTATTACTTATATTATGAAACACTAGGCTCATCCAAGTGATCTATACTATTTCAATTTTAGCAGTTTAAAGGAGAAAAGATTTTAAAATAAAATCCGTCAGTAATTCGGTTAAGTTTGCATCTGGCCTAACAACTATATTCATACCGATATGCTTTCCTAGCTGGTTACTTTAGATATATTATTAAAATTCCTAATTTCAGTGCCTCCAGTTAATAGTTCATAAGATAGTCATACAGTTCAAAATGTCAATCGATGCATTTAAAATGTATCAAGTTCAGATCATAAAAACACTGCATACCAAGAGTAACTTATACAAAAAATAAAAATAGAGCGATTCATTCAGATCCTAACAACAGTAGACAGAATTAAAGTTAAAACTCAACATCATTGTAGTTATAGAAATATTACTTTCTAGATGATGTCATAATTAAACTTGTGAATAGTCTTGTTTACAAAGTGCCACAGAGAGTACTCATTAGATAACTGGAAGCATGAGTTTTTTGGGCCTTAGCATTCAGGTCAAAGTCATTATTAGAAATTATCACATTTATATCTTAGAATCATCATGTTTCAAGGAATATCATATTAAACACGTGGAACCTCGATGGAATAAAGTTAAAAGCTCCACACCAGAGTATACCATTTTTTCACTTGATCAGCTACTCTGTAGGTAGATCATAAAAAAAAAGATGTGAAGTCAGAGGCATTTAGAGTGTTCAGACCCGTTGCAATTAGAGTCATGTAACCAGTACATGTGGGCTATGCAGAATCCACAAGACTAGCTTTACGGCAAACTATTAATTATTGTTTTTTATCACTATAAGGCAGTGCTGTGGATATGGATTTATGTTGTTCCATTGCATAATGGTATATAGAGTTGGGCATTAGATGTTCAGCTCCATAAAAAACGGAACCATATCAATAATCAAGGAGGTGTTGGTAGCATTAAACACTGCTGTCCGCAATTGTTCTTTTGATAGGAGATTTCTCTGTTCAAAATCTTTGTGAAAATGTATTTTTCTTGAATCTGCAAGCGTTTTGCATTCAGTGACTAGGTGCTCGGTGGTCTCCTCCTTATCATCTTGGTTACAAAATCTACAGATTTTGCTTGACTGTTCTTCTTTTGAACATGATGCAATTTTTACTTTGGTTGGTAGCAAATTAAGGCGGAGCTGCAAAAAGAAATCAGCATATATGGGGCCAGGGAATGTCCTGAGATAGAGAGGGACTTCATTTAGAGGTTTTTATTATAAATGCTCCATTTTTAAATGTGACATATGTGGTGCACGTGTCCCGTGTAGCAATCCAGTCCTGTCTCCATAGCTTGAGCTTGGCTTTATCGGGGTACTCAAGTAGTAAATCTATTGAGATATCCGCCATTTGGAGTGCTTGCTTACAGGCTTGCATCCAATTTTCAAGTGGACCAGAGAACAGACTTTCCAGCAAGGTTTTAAGGGCTGGGAATAGGTTTCTCGAGGTAGTTGTGGAGATTAAGCATTGGATAGCATGGATAGCATTAGCCAAGACACAGAGTTAGAAAGTGATATCAAGCCAAGCTCAAATTGGATTAAAGCTATTGGGGTATTTATAATTACTGGTAGGATTCATCCCATCTGACAGCTTTGGGGAACATTTTCGTTTGGCTGCCATAGCGGATAATGGGGATACATTTTTGCAAGTAGAATAGTCTTGTTAGTAATATCGAAAATCCCCTGTATTTCTTCTGTACAGCTTTACCTTGAATGCTAGCAGTCTCATTCTTGCACTTAGTTCGGATGTATGTGGTTGGTCTGATGAGGGGGGAGTTAGTGTTTACTCGTAGCTATTTATCTTGAGGTATTTGGACAAGAGAATTCTTAGCTAGAACCCAGTTACATTTGTATCCTGCTTTCCGTGTACGATGATGGAATACAAGAATGTTAGATTTACTTGTGTTTATCACAATATTGTTAGCTTCAGCATAAAGAGTTAAGCTGTAAGCTTCCTCTGCAGTCCAATAGGCGTTCTGTCTAGAAGTACCAAATCATCGGCATACAATAAATGAGATATTTGGTAGCTTCCTAGTCTAGGGGGAAATGAACGGACAGCGTTAAAAACGCAATAAATATCATTAATGAAAAAGTTAAAAAGTATTGAAACAAAAGGGAAACCTTGTTTTAGTCCTGAATTTGTTTTGATAGCTTTATAGCAGGCCGTCAGCAGTAAGTTTTATTTTAACAGAAGTTTGAGAGTAAAACTGGTAGATTAGGAAGCTAATGTAGGATGGACAGTTTGAATTAAGTAATTTATTCCATAGAATGTGCCGAGGTACGGAGTCAAACGCCTGTTTGAAGTCAATTAAGGCAATAAAAACTGGTTGTTTCGTTTGTATTGCTTGAAATTTAATTCTAGAGAGCATTAAAAGATTTAAAGCAGTGCCAATTCCAGCAACACATCCAGATTGATGGGTATCCATCAGTTCCTTTTCTATAAACCAATTTATAAAATCACGTATTAAAAGTCTAGCTAAAAATGTTCCCAGGGTATCTAAAAGCGCAATGGGACGGTAATTATCTGGATTAGCTCTGTTGCCTTTTTTATAGATTGGTATTAGTATAGCTTCTTGCCAGGATGGAGGTATTTTTTTTGTTCTCAAAATCTTTTTAACTATTATATCGAGGAGGTCCGCCCAAGCCTCGGGATATGCTTTAATAATTGCATTAGTTAAATTATCAGGTCCAGGTGCTCTGGAGGAGCTCTGTTTTTTGATTATGATTAGTATGTCAATAGCATCAAATTTGAAATTACTTAGGTCAGGTATCTCACTTACTGCAGTATTTGATGGAGTTCCTGATTTCATAAGAAGCTTTCGAAAGTGGTTGGTCCAAGTTGTTTCAGCTATTACATTTATCTGTAGGGATCTGTGTGCGTTCAACCGCATATTGTTAATTACGCGCCAGCTCTCTCCAGAGGATTTGATTAAAAGCGCTTTAAGCATCATCCCAGCATCAGTTTGTCTTTGCAGTTGCAAGATTTGTTTTGATATATAGTTTTCAGTAAAGTCTTTGTTGCACTAGACAATGTGAGTGCAAGAGCTCTCAGGGCTCGTCGCAATTCACCTTTAAGATTTTGTATCACTGGATTCAACAGATATTTCTGTGAGGAAATCGGTTGAGTTGAAACAGTATTTGTTTGTTTAATAATCTGGATATAGTCATTATAAAATACTTGTGTCGGTCCCTCATTGTTTTGACTATTCTCAATAAGTTTCCGATGAAGGGTAGCTATAAGTCTAGGATTCCATTTGAGCCGGTTTCTTGAATTGCGTAGCTCGAGTGAGCATTTATAGTATTGGGCATTTCCTCGACTATGAGGAGACCATCGTGTTTCCAATATGTTATGATCACTATGTGACTTGGAAAGAGGCTACGTATTTATTTGCATTATGTAAAATAAATACGTAGTCTAGTATAGAATGGCTGGTGCCTCTGGACCATGTTGCAGTTGGGGGGGAGTCTTTATTAGAGGAACCATTTAGCATACACAACTGTCTTATTTTCATTAGATCGAGCAACTTACACACCTTCGAGTTAGTACCTATTTTTGATGGTAAGAAACAATTCATATTAAGGTCACCAGCGATGATCGTAGTCATGATATTAGGATCCAGTAGAATTTGGTCCAATATTGTTTCAATCTTGTCCATGAATTGGCCTTCAGTAGGAGAAGTCGGATTACAATAAATATTTAGTAATGCAGTGGTTGGGTAAAAGGGATGATTTCTCTTAGAGATATGAATTTTGACTGCTTGGATGCCAGAATCTGGTGACAACCATGGTTCAAGAGTTAATTTGGAATCATTTCTTGCTGCTATTAATTGTCATGCACCCTTCTACAGTCAGCGGCCCTACTCCTCTGGGCTCACTCCTTGCTGCCCGGCCCTTCTGGGCTCCTTGCCGTGTAGCCTGCTTCACTCCGCTGCCCTAAGCCCTATCCCTCGGGGCTTCCTTCCTTACAGCCCTGCTCCTTTTGGACTTGCCCATTGCTTCCTTGCTTTTCTGAGCTTTCCACCTTGTACCCTACCGTCCTCTGCTATCCACATCAGTTTACCTTCATTATTTACTTTCAGTTATTACAGTTCCTCTGTTTCCTGACTGCTGCTCCCTTGCTTTCTTCCTTGTTTTCAACCCTCAGTTCTTTCTCCCTATCCAATCTTGTTATACGGCTTTCCCTTCATTTCCTTCTGCTAGTTTGCTATTCAACTTCCTTTTCCCTGGATTTATCTGTTAGTGTCTTCTCTTGTACTGTTTGTTAACCCCTTGTACAGAGCTTGTCTGTTTGTTTCCGTCAGGCAACCTCAGCCCCTTCCCTTGTTTCGTTTCTGCGTTACAGACACCCTTAGCTGTTGTTCCAAGCTATGAGCAAACAGCGTGGGCCTCTGTTATAGCAAACTGTGCAGAAGGCTAGAGTTTTCCTAAGGTTCGTGGAATACTCTTTTCCTATATCTGCATACACCCCAAGAGGGAATTCATTCTGTACCTTTTTCCTTGCTACTCTTGCCTACTCTTCGTTCTCTTTCCTTTCAGCTGTGTGTGTACTTATCTGTCCACTTTACTTTGGCACAACCACCCAAACCCTTCCTGGGTGTCCTGTGACACTCTTAATAGAGTGCCATCCCTGACAGAATGCAAGAGCCAAAAATGTCTTGTTCAATAGGCAGGAAAGGCACACACAGACCAAGGATGCTTTCCTTTCGGGTTAAGAAACCTTTGCAAAAATCTATAGTTTCCCTAAAGACAGCAAACAAGAACCTTAGTCTAAAGAACAGCCTCGCCTTAGTAAACAAAGATTTACAAGCACGGTACTACACTCACTGGCATGCTGACCCTTCTTCCATGTATAACTATTATGACATTTGCGACAATGATCCGCAGTCCTTATCGGTTGAATAGCTACAGCAAGATAATGAATTCTTACAGATCTTGTTAGCCCAAACAGTGAAAGACACTCCTGCGTCTGATATTTTTTCTAACACTGTTACAGCCAAGGATATTGCACTCATTGTGGGGGTCTCTAAACCAGAGTACGCTGTTGCTAGAGGGATATGTTCAAGATCTGCTTGGCAAGCTCCCCAGTCTACTGGAAACCCTCATTTGACAGGACACAGCATTATGTATCCTGAGGTTAGTTCACCTAGTCCTGGGTACAAAAGACCAATACTGACCATCTGTGGTCTTAATACTTCCCCAGTATCTACCAACCACAATAACCTTAACGTCAGTCTTCCCATTGCTACAACCGAATTTTCTGCCACACCAGATTCTGAAGCTTTAGATCAGGCTAATGATACATACCTGCTACAAGAACAACTCCTATGCCTTACAAGAAAGACCGAAGATCTCTATGATGACTTTGTTTATTTACATAGTAAAAATTCCAGACCTTTTGACACAATGTCTTACACCCGAAATACTGTCTTTAGAGATCGACATGGTAAGGCCTGGAATGGCCACGCAGAAAAGGATACAGATTTATACCAAGCAGATGGAAGACC
This sequence comes from Ambystoma mexicanum, assembly GCF_040938575.1. Classification (NCBI taxonomy): domain Eukaryota; kingdom Metazoa; phylum Chordata; class Amphibia; order Caudata; family Ambystomatidae; genus Ambystoma; species Ambystoma mexicanum. The sequence goes on along the minus strand of NC_090931.1, from coordinate 3,039,533 downwards.
TAAATTTAGCATATGCATCCCTTCTAAAGTCTGACACAGCTCTTTTACTTTCCAACCACAGCAACTCAGGTTCTGGTACTCTAGACCATGTTTCCAATCCTGAACAATACCCATTACCTGCCTGGAATCCAGCCTTTCCATCAGTCAATACCCCAGACCCACCAAGTAATTTGAGCACACCAGACTTTGAAGATCAGCCTTCAGAACGCCTACCCAATCATGACCCCACATCTGTCTTACTACCTGTTACTGTATCTGCTAGCCCAATCTCTGCTGCTCCTCCTGCTAATACTTCTAAATCTGCTACTGTTGCAGCATCTCACATCACTCTTTTCGCAGCAGAAGCACCCCCTTCCTCTCTGCCTGCAAGGACAGAACCTGTTGCTAAGTCAGATAACAACTTTTCTTTTGGGACTACAGCTCCGGTTGTTCTTGCTGGCGCCTCTGCAGCACTAAGACTACCAGACTCTACTCTATCAGTCTCAGGTGCGTCACTGTCCGCTGGTTCTTCTATGGCACCCACTCTCCCAGTTGCTACAGCATCGGAACTATCCACAGCCATTCATGATCTCTCTGCTGCGGTGGCTTCTGAAACTCCTACAAATCATGGAGAACCCGCCACTGTGACTCCTGACGTTTCTGCGGCTAATCTTGACTCTGCCATTGCTGCGTCTGATGCCTTGGAAAACCTTCCTAAAGCAACCAACTCTGCTGTACCTCTGGCTCCACCTTTCACCACCTTACTGTTGCCTTTCAAAGCAAGCTTTGCCATGGAACCTGCAACAGACATTCACAGTTCCTCTATTCATGAACACTCTGTTGGGTTTTGTGCTCCAAAGACTTTGTTTTTTCTGATTTCTATCGCAAAGGTTCAGCACATTGATACCGTCTCCACCTTTCAAGACTCCCACCTTACAACCTGAAACAGTTTTTGGTGCTTCATGATGTGCCTTTTTGGAATAAGACTCTTTCACGGTGTGACAGACATTCTTCTTGTTGGTCGGCCTTCAGGGAGCCTGGAGAGGGGCCTGGAGAGGGGCATACTGTCATGCCTGCGCCATGGGCGCATACATTGGCGATCAATATGGACAAATTGTTATTCATTTATCTACAGAAAACTCTTGGATCAACCGCTATTCACTTTATGGACCTTATTTCCCATTTGCGAGACTTTGGTGCTTTTTTATTTTTCCCAAAAAACTACACTTACCACAATGCACTTAGCTATAACCATCTATTCCTGGCTATTCCTATTTTTCTTCATCAGAACTACAATCCCCAGAATCCCTAGGGATTTGCTCTGCTTCCACCAGCTCAGGAACAGAGAGGGAGGTGGCCGATTGTCTGCAGGTGTGCTGAGCCAGGTGCAACCAATTAGCCTGCCTCTGTGCTGTGCTGGGCGGTATAAAAGCTGCTGCCTGCAGGAGCTCAGTCTCTTGCATTGAGAGTCCTTCTGGCACCTTTTTGCTTCGAGCTACAAACTTTGTATGCTGTTTCCTGCTTACACCTGCTTTTGTTCCAGTGCCCTGGCGGGCTCCAGCCTTGCAGCCGATCCCGCTCTGCTGCCTTCTACCTTCCGCCCTGGGCCTTTTGGGCTCCCGCCTCAGCCCTGCTCCTCTGGGCGTCCTGCTTTGCAGTCTGCTACACCCTGCTGCCTACAGCCCTAGCCTTTTGGGCTCCCTGCCTCAGCCCTGCTCCTCTGGGCGTCCTGCCTTGCAGTCTGCTACACCCTGCTGCCTACAGCCCTAGCCTTTTGGGCTCCCTGCCTCAGCCCTGCTCCTCTGGGCGTCCTGCCTTGCAGCCTGCTACACCCTGCTGCCTACAGCCCTAGCCTTTTGGGCTCCCAGCCTCAGCCCTGCTCTTCCAGGCTCCTGCCTTGCAGCCGATCACGCTCCGCTGCTACCTTCCGCCATTGCCTCCCAGGCTTCTGCCTTACAGCAGATCACGCTCCACTGCCTTCAACCTATAGTCTTCGTCCGCTGGGTTTCCAGTCTAGCAACCTTCTACAGTCCTCCTGCACCCTTCTACAGTCAGCGGCCCTACTCCTCTGGGCTCACTCCTTGCTGCCCGGCCCTTCTGGGCTCCTTGCCGTGTAGCCTGCTTCACTCCGCTGCCCTAAGCCCTATCCCTCGGGGCTTCCTTCCTTACAGCCCTGCTCCTTTTGGACTTGCCCATTGCTTCCTTGCTTTTCTGAGCTTTCCACCTTGTACCCTACCGTCCTCTGCTATCCACATCAGTTTACCTTCATTATTTACTTTCAGTTATTACAGTTCCTCTGTTTCCTGACTGCTGCTCCCTTGCTTTCTTCCTTGTTTTCAACCCTCAGTTCTTTCTCCCTATCCAATCTTGTTATACGGCTTTCCCTTCATTTCCTTCTGCTAGTTTGCTATTCAACTTCCTTTTCCCTGGATTTATCTGTTAGTGTCTTCTCTTGTACTGTTTGTTAACCCCTTGTACAGAGCTTGTCTGTTTGTTTCCGTCAGGCAACCTCAGCCCCTTCCCTTGTTTCGTTTCTGCGTTACAGACACCCTTAGCTGTTGTTCCAAGCTATGAGCAAACAGCGTGGGCCTCTGTTATAGCAAACTGTGCAGAAGGCTAGAGTTTTCCTAAGGTTCGTGGAATACTCTTTTCCTATATCTGCATACACCCCAAGAGGGAATTCATTCTGTACCTTTTTCCTTGCTACTCTTGCCTACTCTTCGTTCTCTTTCCTTTCAGCTGTGTGTGTACTTATCTGTCCATTTTACTTTGGCACAACCACCCAAACCCTTCCTGGGTGTCCTGTGCCACTCTTAATAGAGTGCCATCCCTGACATTAATAATCCAGCAGCCGGTCGTCCTCTCGTGGCTTTAGAAACCAAGATTGAAACAACCTGATGTGGGTTTTGTTGTTAATAGATGAAAAAACCCTCTTGTGTTCCATGAGGCGAGAGAGCAAACATGAAAGACAGTAGAACAGTTATGCTACTGTAAAGTAAGACCCTTGTCTCTGGCTTGAGTCACCCAAGCCCATTTGGATTCAGGGATCTGCACGGGTTTGAAAGAGTCCGTTTTGCAGTTGCAGCAGATATGTGAATCCATAGATGGATTATTTCCAGAGTTAGTGTCCAAAGTACATTGGGCTGATTTAGATGTTAGGGGTAGGTTTGATGAGGGCGGGGGGTGCAACGGCTTCGAGGAGCAGGCCTTTCAGATGTAGCAGGTGTCTTTCTCGCCAGACAAGGTTTTTTACAATTAGCGAGTGTATGACTATTTCAACAATATCCTGATGAGCAGGTATAGGCTATCTTACAGCCTGAATGTTAGCGGAATTGATATGTTTTAACAGCACTATTGCATGGAATACTGTGAGAAATGTTGACTGGTTAGGAAATGGATAAGAGTGTAGTCTGTCTACCATTGTGATTTGCATCATTTCATCTTGTAGGCTCCCAGATTCATGGGCATGGTTGTTACAATGATTTGGCTTAGCATTATGTGGTCCTTCCGTTGGAACCCATGAGGTGGGGATAAGTGAAAGGAGTTCATTTCTGTTAGGTACTGTAATGGGAAGTATATTAGAAGTGGAAGGATTGGAATTAGCATTGATGCTGGACACCAGACCACTACCCGTGGTGGTGGCCTCATTCCCAGGAGGGGAACCCTTCTCAAGGGGAGCTCGGTCAAGTATATCGTTAAATATTGATCCAACAACATTTAGAACTTTGGATCAAAAACTCAAGTTGACGCAGAACGTAGGTCTTTGGTTAGAGGGGGCTGAGTTGACCTCATGCAAACTATGAATGATAGTTCCAGAGATTGACACATTGTTACTAGAGTAAACTGACAAGTTCATAAGTTCATCAATGAGGATGGTCTTCATTTCGGTGTTTACATCAGTAGTACAACCATCAAAAGTCTGAGCATTAGACATAGAGGATTTTGCAGCTTTCTTACCTTTGGACCATGACACACACAAACTCGGAGAGTGAGGTTTTTCCACAGGGATATCAGTATCCCTTTCGTGATGAGTAAGAGAGTTGCTCTCAGATGGGGACCCACTTGTCAAGATATTTGCCATGAAAGCTTTTGTCTTGGACTTAATGCTTTTGTTTTTTTATTGGTAGGGGTATGTTTTTTTGATTTTTTCTTTTTTCTTTTGGTCTGAAATTAAATTGTGATTAAGGCCAATTTGGGAAGTACTTTTCGTGTTTCATTTTCTTTTTCTTCTCTTATTTTGAGAGGCACGACAGAAAACATTGCACAAGGGTAGCTCCATCCCATGAAGGGATGAGGTGTTTGACAAGATCAGAATTGTTGCCTGGGTGAGGTTAGCAGGGGAGACTTGATCCCTCTTAGTCAGTGGCATCTCCATAGGTGTGGCAGCGACCGGGTCATGACTTGTGAGTTCAGGTTCTTCGTTACCACGTGAGCCTTTCAGCATGTTTGGCAGGTGCCAGACAAGCCAGTGTCATTTATTAGTCAGAGGTTTTAACATCCTGGCTTGAGTTGAAGCTCTTTGGTCAAGAAGTTCCAATAGCTTAGTTAGTGTAAAGATAGTCGTATTAATGGCAGTGAGGGCGGAGTAAACTGCCGGTTTTACTATTGACGGGAAACAAAATGATGGAAGTGGCATTGGGTTCGCAAAGGATGCAGCCGAAGATGAATTCAGGTCAGCAGGTGAGATTATGTAATTTGGGAAGTCCGTTGGATATAATTCAGGTGAATTGGAAAGTCTGGATTGGGTCACCTTGGCGTGCATCAGGTTGGTATTGGGTGCAGTTTTGGAGGCGGGGGGTGTTTGGGTTGAGTGTGCAGCTGGGGGGACAGGCAAGGAACTATGCCAAGCATTCAGATTCCTGGCTAAGACTTCAGCTTTGCTTGGGTTGGGGGGACCTTTCAGTACTTGTGAGTAGAGTGTGAGTGAACTAGCAGCATCTGAGAGCTGTGGTAAACCTGGAGATCGGACCTCAACAGGCTTGTCAGGATGATACCCTTGGTGTATGAAAAGAGTCACCATCAAGATTCTGGACGGATACTGCAACACACTCCTGCATGGTTCTGTCTGATAACAGAGGAGCTGGGTAAACTTCTGTGTGCAGAGGAAGGTTTCGAAGAGTCCTTCTGCCATTTTTACGACCACTTCCCCCACTAACACACCTGCTATAACATTCCTACAATGCACACAGAAAAAGAAAACTGCATCTATCTTACCAAAGAATAGAAAATATACAGATTGCATGCATTTTGAACATGGTACCTGCCACTTACCTTGCATAACCTATTAAATAAATAATATTGACCACGTCGGACGGAGCTACAGAGCAATTCTCTGAGATAAGCTATCTAGCCCTCGGACCCAATATCTTTCATTTGGCATCCATGTCACCTAACTTGTGTCGGCCTTGATAAAGACTACGGTCGAAACGCGCGTCGGCTCTTTGTTTCACCCTTATGGCAAATATTGCCAGAAGTTGTCATGTGTTATTGAGTACATTAAAAAGCATGTACAGAAACAACCTTTGACTGATGTGTCTACATTCTCCACTCGCGTATAACTTGTACCAATACAAACCGCACAGAAAGTGGACAACCACGAACTGCCAGCGCCAACTACCAACAAGGCTTGTCACCTCACCCAGTACTAAATAATCATACTGTCATTTGTCCCATCTCCTAACATCAAGTGGACCTTACAATGCTGTGTGCTTACAAACTTTTCTTTTAATGCCCACTTGCATAACTGTCTTCAGATTTCATATTTCCATTTTATCACCACTCTCTCTGATGTATTTGTACATGAAAAAAAGAAAACCACATTGGAAACTCTGTAGAGGAGGTCACAGACATGGCCTGCACCCCAGCCCCCCATTTCAAGGTACCAGGGACATACTCGCCGAGATAAGTGACATGAGGAACAAATGAACCAACAGAGAAAAATTCTAGGCCTCTGCCCAATGCACATCAGAAATGCAATACCCATCGAAAGTGCCTATAACCAGACAGCCATGGGCAGCTCGGTACCCACTGAGACAACTGTACCAGCAGCTCACACAAAATGAAGACTACTTACAGGCCGTCCCTGAGGAGACCCAAAGAGCCCTAATGGAGGGTAAATGATGACGACTTAAGAGACCAGATAGACGTACAGATGAACATAAACAACGAACGAAACAAGGGCGAAATACAAAGAATAACGATGTAAAGGACATATAAGAAGAAACGATGCTGATACATAAAGAGACTTAAGGAAACGTAGTGGTGAAGCAAGATGAAAGTCTTCAACCAGCTAACGCTTGTATATAGGCTTGGAACGCACAAAGCTAAGAAAACGGAACTGCTTGCAATGCTTAGTAGAAGAATAGAGCGGCATGCGCCAATTATATATCTACCTCAATGAAGCACAGTATACAAGTGCGACTCCATTTTGTAAAAGCAGAATTAAGCCCAGGCAGCAAAGGGCTAACAAGGCCCAGATTCATATTCCATCCAAAGCCAAAGGAAGGAGCAGAATCGAAACTCAGTAAGAAGCAGCTCAATGCCTGGGAATTCAAGGTCAACCTAAGGAAGGGAGGAGAAAGGCAGCCTCGGAGAACAGAAACTTCAGAGCATAGCAGCCACCCAGTGAAGGTCGAGATAAGGAGGCCTCATGCAGGTGGCAAGGCTATGGAAGAAACAAATACACGGAAAGAAGGAGAATGAAGCAGATTCACAGTGGACAGACATGTGACCAACCAAGGGCGAAGAGGTACCAACGTCTGATGTCACCCAGAACCCAAGGATGCCATACCTTTTCCTGGTAAGAAGCTACAGTTTCGAGGCCATCCTCAGCCAACTAATTAACACATAGCCCTAAAGTACTGATTGATGGAAGGGAGGCAGGGTGAATCTTGGGGCATGCCGCATCTGGGTGAACATTCTGCATGCTGCTAATTAAAGTGGAGATTTATACTTGGGGGTGTAACTGACCCAATCACAATGGACCAAGTAATCTAGGGTCCTATAGTTAGTAGAACCAATGAGACGTCGTAATTGTAGTGACGTCTATCACGAGTGATGTAGAGGGATGGGCGTAGACGCCCACCCGATAAGAATTATCCAATCCTTAGGCTTTGTTACTATATACAGATATAGCACCTATACTTAAGTAACCTTTTCCAGCCAATAGAATTATATGATAAACTTATGAGTGTTGCACGTCAATGATGACGATTTTTGGGTATAACTATTGCTGTTTGAATGAAGAGTTGGGAAGTTGAAGCAAGACAGGCGATCGCAACACTGCTGATTTCCATTTGTTTCCCCGTTTTTGTACTTGTCATTAAACAGACTTCCCTTTGCCAAACCATTGAGTTGTCCTTATTGAAATGTATCGGAGTAAGAGATCCTGCACCCCATCCTCCTCAAGGTGCAGCTATCTCATTTTAAGGTGCCTGAGGGCGAGCTCTGAATCTCAATGGGCCCGTTCAGAGGTCGCTCCGCCCTCCAGTACACTTGTTAGTGACGAGGATGGTTTTGACCATCAACTATTGATTAATTAATACTAAGACACCTATTGACTGTCGACACAAAGTAACTCTAGGCCTTCGGCAATATCACGAGTACTTCGCTATTCTGCTCAGTAGACTGAGAAGCTTCCCATGGACAATGATATTATAAGTACATAAAAGAAAAACTGCAGTAGGTCGGAAGAAACCTGCCTTTCAAAGCATCACTCTTCTCATTCCTATAGGCAGCTGATCGGGCAAAACAACTGGGCAAGGCGGTAAAGGAAGGGCGGTGATCCCGAATATCCAGAGAGGAACCATGCGAGCAGTGAGTTAACCAATAAAGTCAATATTTTGGCAAAAGTTTTGTAGACATTAGAACAAGTAAGGGAAAAGGTAACGGAGGGTGGCAGAAAATGAAATAATCAGAAGTAGGGAACATTGTATATATATATAAGGGGATAATGACTCGAGTATAATAGAGAAAAACAGTGATTACCGGGATAGATACCCGAGAGAAAAACAGTGGTTACTGGGATAGATTCCCGAGAAAAAAACAGTGGTTACCGGGAGGGCACCCGAGAGAAAAAAGAGGTTACCGGGAAGACACCTGAGAGAAAACTGAGGATACCAGGAAGGACACCTGAGATAAAAAAGTAAGAGGATTTGTCTTGTTCCCGCGCTTTAATATAGCGGTCAGAAGAAACGTGAACTCAGAGTCCATAAAATAGGGGACGATTAGGCTATTGTGACGATTAAATACGTCACAAAAGGGGCTAGTTTAAACTCCATGTCAGGGTATTGATTAGAAGGCAGGGATGTGTGTGTCCAGCTGGTGTCCATCTAGTCTGTCAAGTGTCTGTCGTGTGTGTTCTGTTATATGTCAAATGCAAAGAACTGTATCGTTGATTGGTTGAAATTAAGTTTGGGTTTTACGTGATTCTGTAACTAAGAGGGAATCGCCAATGGATTGATGTTCTTGAATAAATTGATGATATTAAATTTTGGAGGGAAAAGATTGGATTGGAGCTTGAGGTATTTGGTGCTCGCTCATATTGTTGGGAGTATTGAAAGTACATGAAAATATTGTTGAAAACATTTCAAGCATGGAGGATATTACACCACTCGCCCACTTATGTAAGTAATTGCCTAAACATGCACCCAAACGTAAGAAATATAGTGCTGAGTGGGTTAAGGTTAAGGGTACCGCCCACAAGATGTTTATGCCGTGGCCACAGAATGGGTCCTTATCGAAAGCCATCTTACAACATATGATGACTTATTTGCATGCCACATATACCGGCAAGAAACTAGAAAAACGCCTTGCTGTTCTAGAACTTTGGAAAATGTTTGAACAGCCAAAGGAGGAAGAGCCTCCCACAGACTGGATATTAAACGTATGCACGGAGGGGGGTGAGATGCCTACCGCGCCACCAGCCCTGCCTGAGCCAGGGATCGAGAGAAGTAAGTCAGAGGGACTCTACCCGTTAAGAGAGCTTAAGGCAGCAACAGGGTATAGCAACCCCCCATATGAGTCACCTACGTACAGTAGTGACGAAATCAAGGGGAAGGATCAGGAAATTAATCTTACCTCCGCAGTCCCGAGGGACAAGGAGAGACGCGATGATAAAAGAAAGGCCCAGGCACAGATTGGTGCACCTCTTGATAAAGAGAATCGAAAAAGTGGAAAGGAAGTGAAGACAGAACTGATGAGATAGACGAATGGATGGGAGGGCAGATATTGTTGAAACTTGATGGTAAGGGAAGTGATGATGTGAGACCAAGAGAGAAGTCTCATGAGACGCAAAGAAGGGAGAGAGAAAAGGAGAAGGAAATAAGGGACGAAAGGATAAAAAGGAAAGATAGGCTGAGGCGAGAACAGCTATATCACGAAGAGCAAGAAAAACAGCTAGTTTGCAAACAGAAGGCAGCCTATGACCAGTACAGACAGAATCAGCAAAGTTTGAAAGAAGAGCAAAGAGTACGTGAAAAGAGGCAAAAGGATGAGGAAGTTAGAAGGGTAAATGAATGTAGGAATGAAAGAAAAAGGGAAGAAGAAAGGACTAGGGAAGACGCGAGGAGATGTAAGGAAGTTGACGATGATATAGAACGTAAGCGTAGATAGAGGGCACTCGATCTTGAATATTTGGAACGGGAAGTTGAAAAACTCAATCCTGTTGTAGAATGGGAAAATATCAAAGAATTCTTTCCTGCGTATGACTCAGTACCGGGCACGAGTGGGGCAAATATTGAAGACGACTTCGACAACAGAAGCATCGGAGAAACGATCGATAAAATATATGATGAAATGGGGTTGGAGCCAACATCCCACAGGGAAAGGGAAGACGAGCACTTGGAGAGCACTCAGTTATATGATACAGAGGAGGTCATCAGAACTAGTAGGAGCGGGAGACTGTCCCTGGACATGCTAGAAATTAGTAAGAACAATGATGATGCAAGGAGTTATTCGGAATTCGGAACAATCAATGTCCGACTCCGGAGGGGAAACGGAGGATGACATAAATGAAGAAGGGAGACGGCGCGAGAAGCGGCTCCCAAGGGACAAAGGGGTACGATGGTCAGATGCCAGTGAGTCTGCATCTAGGGCATCAGAGTCTGCCGCGCAGCCTGGCCGACATGAAGGAACACCCCACGGTCAGAGGGGGGTGTTAGCACCTGCCTATTTAGAAAGATTGAGGACACTGCCAGGTAGACGGCGATGCGGGAATGCTACTCCAGCAATAGACAGGAGAGCTATGGGGAAAGAGAAGGAGGACTGCACATTCCAATTCCCGCTACTGGAAAAGGGGGGGCTAAAACCACAATATATTCCATGGCCACACATGGACAGAGAAAACCTTAAAAACAAGCTTCCAATGTTGACATCAGGAGCCGGGAAGTGGATACAAGAGTTAGAGAAAATGACAGGGGGTGTCACCTTAGCTATAGGGGACATTAAGGGCCTACTAATCGCTATACTTGGTGAGAGAGCAGACAATGTATGGAAAAGAGCAGGGTACCCTGGGATAACCATAATTAACACTACCCACGACGGAGCACCATTTAATAACTGTAGAGCAGCAGTGTGGAAAGCGCTACGGGTGCTGTACCCAGACACTTCGGATATGGGAGCTATAATGACTCGAAAAATGAAAGAGTCAGAAGATCTGTTGATTTATATCCAGAATTTTCAGGACGCGTGGGTGCTCGAAATGCATGAATCTTGGATGAAATCCATCCCTGTATTCTACCATATATTATGCCATGGGTTACCAGAACCGTTGCAAAAACAGCTCAAGAAATTGGTAGGAGTAGAAGCTAAACCATGGGCCGAAATACAGTTGACTATTGCACATTACTGTAGATTGTTGCAAGAAAAGAATCGAAAAAAGGAGGCAACTCGTAAGGCTGAGGAAGCGAAGCTGGTACAGAAGAAACTCTCAAAGTATGCTCTCGAAGGAGCTGTGCTGACCAGCCCAGCTGAATCGAACGTACAACAGGCGACTAACCCATCGCAGAATAACCAGGGTAACCCGGGATTTTACCCGAGGGGAAGGGGATTCAGAGGAAGAGGATGGCAGAGTAATCAGGGAGGTTTCCAGAATATTGAAGGAGGGTTTAAAAACGTCCAGATGGGCAATCCAGATATGTCATATGGACAGATAGCCCGACCACCGCCAGTTTGTTGGCTGTGTGGTATGTCAGGGCATGTGGCACGTGCATGCAGAAGCCAAGACATGTGGCAAAATGGACAAGGAATGGGACCACCTGCCATCCCACAAAAGGGCAGTGCACCGAATCACACAGTACTGCAGCAACAAGGGATCCAACCATCGAACATGGGGAACCCGCCGCACGGGCAATCCCAACAGGCACTACCGCAAATGTCTCAGGGCACAAACTCCAGAAGGGGAGGCAACCCTGGGAATGGAGAAAATACACAAGCATACAGTAAACTGAACTTAAACATGAAATAGGACAGTTCGCTGAGAACCCTGGATGGAGTGTTCTATCTTATCAGTGACACCAGACCCTAACAGGGAACCAAGGGTAAATGTTGTCATAGGGGGGAAAGAATATTCCTTCTTAGTTGACACGGGTGCAACACGCTCGTGCATACGAGAAGGCAAGTTTTCCCTGTCTGGCCAGGCCACAGATACTCCGAGTTTTACAGGAGCTCACAGCAGAGTTCGCTTTACGGACAATCTCCCAGTCTCTGTAGGATATTGTGAGATGAATGTACCTTTATATAGTCACGTCAGACCCCAGTAAACATTTTGGGTCGAGACTTAATGATAAAGTTGAATATGACTATATCAGTCACGGAGAAGGGCATAGTATGCTCCACTCCAGAAATGCATTATTCAAATGTGTGCGAAATGATTAGAGCATACTCCGGACGTATAGCCATGAGAGCTATACCGTTAGAACCAGAAGTCGTCGCATATAGCATACGTGTACTTATGGCGGGGTTGCCGGGTCTTGCAGAAAGGACCATGAGAACCCCTGACGAGTTTCTATTCAGACCATGAATACCCATGCTTGAAGAAGGAGGACAAGTATTTCCCTTAACGATACATATTGCAGCAGTACGGGGGAAGGTAGCAATGGTCGAAGGGTTCGACGACGAAGGCAGACAATGGTGTACAATTATCGCCATTGAAGAAGGGTATTGAGTGACTGACGTCACAGATGACGATCTGTTCGAAGAACACCCTGACTTAGAAGAGACGAGGGTGGAAGTAATTCTCATATTCTGGGTCAAAATGATCAAACGAGAAGTCCCACAGAGAATGATGTTAGCATTGATCCGTCCCTCATACTTTGATGACGATATGGCCCAGGTGCCTGTCTCCGTATGGACTACAGCGCTCTATGATGTAGGCTTTCTGAAAGGGGCAGGGGAAGTGAAAATTAAACTAAAACCAGGAGCAATTCTACCAAGAGCGCGACAATATCCCATGTCCAGAGAAGCGGATGAAGGGATCGCGAAGACAATTTCTGCCATGATGGATCGGAGCATCCTAGTGACATCAGAATCACCCTGTAATACGGTGATTTAACCAGTCAAGTAATCAAAGGGAGGATCTTGCCGTTTAATCCAAGATTTAAGAGCATTAAACGATATTGTTGAAGCCGAGTTCCCTATAGTCCCTAATCCATCTACGATCTTGTGTAACATACCGATCGAGGCGAAATACTTCATGGGGATTGATTTGAAAAATGCTTTTTTCTCAATCCCGTTACACCGTGACTCGCAAGATCTGACGTCATTTACATTCGACAAATGCGTCTGAAGAGCACGAGATTGCCACAGGGATATTGTGAGTCCCCGTCCATTTTAACAGAGTCCTGCAAATGGACCTAAGCAATATTGCAGTAAACAGTGTTGTTTTGCAGTATTTGGATGACATTCTGATCTGCAGCACCACTGAAGAGCAATGCAGACGCGATTCTATTCAGTTACTGACTATACTGGCTGAGAAAGGATATAAGGTTGACAAGGAAAAGCTACAATACTGTCAACAGGAGGTGCTGTACATAGGCCAGTTAATTTCGCATGAAGGGAAAAAGGTGACCCCAGAAAGGGCTGAAGCTATCATGAACACGGCTAAACCACTCACGATAAAACAAATGCAGAGCTTCTTAGGCCTGTGCAATTATGTAAGAGCATGGGTCTTCGACTACAGCTCATAACCCAAGCCTTTACTCCAGGCCCTAAAGAAGGCCCAAGCAACAAAGGAACAGATCTAATGGACTGAGGCTATGGAAAAAGGGTTCGCAAAACTCAAGAGACCGATTTGCACCGCTCCAGTTCTCGGGATTCCTAATTATGCAGAGGAATTCTACCTGTTCTCGCACACAGATGGAAGAGTTATGACGGCAGTGCTCACTCAGAAAACCTCTTTGGGGTACAAGCTCCTTGCATATTATAGTGGAAATCTGGACCCAGTGATGAGAGGCCAGTTCCCATGCGAACAAAGCTTAGCTGCCGCAGCGTTCGCCATAGAGAAGGCGACAACCATTGTAATGGGATGCTCCATGACGTTATACGCCGAGCACTCATTATTCGCCATCTTGGAGAAACCAAAAGGCACATTGACATCACAGAGGGCTTCTGCCTATGAAGTGATTATATCTAACCCATCAATCAAAATAGTTTGATGTAAAACTGTAAACCCAGCTACGTTCATAGCTGAGCCAGCCACTGAGGGAGAGTCAATACATGATTGCACAAACTATGAAGAATTCTATGATGAAATCCCAAGGGTGTAGGAAAATGCCCTGGCGGGTGGTGAGATCGTTTTCATTGACGGTTCTTCGAGAATCGACCAAGAAGACGGACAAAGATACACAGCCGTAATGAAACACATAGCAAACGGAGATTTCAAATACTTGTCAGTGCACGAATACCATCTCATTATTCAGCACAGGCGGCAGAACTATTGGCGTTGATACTCGCCATTGAGAATCATGCAGATCAGGAAGTAACTGTGTACAGCGACTCCGCCTATGTGACGTCAACACTGCACGCAGGTTTAGCGCGCTGGAAAAGGAGGGGTTACCTCTGAGCGGACGGCACGCCAGTGCAGCATCTAGCCTTATTGGACAGGCTGTTAAAAGCACTGCAGCTCCCAGTGCACATAGCGGTCGTGAAATGTGCCGCCCATACTCATGGGACAGATTTTGAGTCACGCGGAAATCACACAGCAGACAAAAAAGCCAAGCGTGTGGCATCCAAGAGTGAAACGATCATGGAAGTGGAAGAGGCACGCACCCATGATTGAATGATGGTAGCTTGAGCCACACCAGAAGCCTATAATATGAAATTATATGATATGGAATTTGTAACGCGCCTATACACAAGTGTTTCAAGGTGCGACGAGGCAGGGGGGAAACAAGGGGAGAACGGACAACGATCCTACTAGGCCAGGTGTCATTCAGATCGCGCAAGTGCAAGGTTAGGGGGACTGGGAAAAGTGCAAGGGGAAGGGGAGAGTGGAAGTGCAGTACATGGTTAGTAGAATACAAGGTAAGTAATAGGGCCAGCTGGTGGCGTGCAAGGAGAGTGCAGTACATGGTTAGTAGAATACAAGATAAATAATAGGGCCAGCTGGTGGCAAGTGCAAGGTAAGTGCCGGGAGAAGGGGCTGTAGGATACAGAGACAGTCCCGTAGTGCAGGTAGGCAGTGCAGGGAAGAGTGGCAGGGCCAAGGACCGAGATCGGTGAGTGGCCAGTTGCAGATTCAGTGCAGGTTCAGTGATATATATTAGTAATATAGTAATATGGGGCAGACTCAACTGATGGAGATTCAAGGGGAGGCACCACAGGACAAAAAGAACCTGTGGAAGCATCGAGGGTGTTCCTTAAACCCCTCTGACGGATTGTGACAGCAAGTCAGCACTGGTAAACCAGTCATGCCGCTAGCCCTATTGAAAATTTCATTGGAACAACTGCACTACCCATTGAATATGACAAAGGAAAATCTTGCTGCAACGCTTGCAGAAGACTGGTTTATACCAAATTTAGCAGAGCATGTTGCATTCTTCATGGTGAACTGCATAATCTGCCAGCAATTCACCGCTGGGCACACAATTAATGATAGGAGTCATCCCCCGGCCAAATGGGCCTTTTCAATGGGCCTTTTCAGCACTTATATATCGATTATGTCGACATGATTCAAGTGTGTAACAAGTACAGGTATTTAATTGTAGAGGTGTGTCCATTCTCTAGATGAATAGAAGCAGGTCCCCATACACACCCAGACTAAACCTGTGCTGCCAAATTCCTGGTGAGGGAAGTGTTCCCTAGATGGGGGGGTGGGGGGTGAGGTGATGAGATCAGACAATGGGGCTTATTTTGTAAACTCTGTCTTTGAGCAGATTAGCTTGCTGCTTGGTATAAAGCACAAGTTCTCGTCGGCATATCATCCGGAAGGTAATGGTATTTGTGAGAGGCTCAAACGGCTTGGTAAAGGAAAGGATAGCCAAATTGAAGCTTACTCTAAAGAGGGGATGGTTGCACTGCCTTCCACTTGCATTTTATGCTCTTCGGAACCAACCAGGCTCCAACCATCATCTGACGCCGCACGAGGTCACAGGAAGAAGAATGACCACCCCCGTTACCCCACGGAATAGAGCTAAATGTGATGCCCAGTCAACCCGAAAGGTCCTGGGAACCGAATTATCGGAATACCTAAACTGCATGACATCAAGCCTTCTTATCATTTCAGACCAAGTACAGCGACAATGAAAAGGGTGCAGTACAACACGAGACACAGCAGGAGGTGCTGAAACAGACACAGTTCAAGATCTATGTGCACCAATCATCTTCCCTGGTGATGCAGTGTTGGTAAAGAACCACACGAGGAAAAGGTGGGACGAGCCAAGATTCAACTGCCCTTTCATCGTCGAGGACTGCACTTCTTCAGCAGTCAAATTGCAAGGTAGGCGAGCATGGATCTTCCTTAATGACATTAGACCCTTCATCTGTGAGTTCCGTCTAGCTGCACCCCACTTTGAAGAAACTATAGACAACAGGGAAGAACCTTAGCACGTACAGACGAGATCCATGATGAGGAAGAAGGACGCATGAGCAGAAAAGCCAAAACAACAAACTCAGTTTGAAAATTGTGGCTTTAAACTGGACATTTCCTCTAAGCAAAAAGGGGATAAGGACATAATAGACACTCTGTGCATCTTAGTTGCAGGGTGAAGAAGAGAATCACGCATCTAAGTCACAAAGCACTGACAATACGAACTTTTCAACCAAGCCACACTTAGGCATTGCTGAAGAAACAAGACTCTGATAGACTGTACACAAGGACTTTTTCGCTAAGAACTTAACACAGTAACCTGAAGCAACCAGCACCAAGACGTTGTTTTGCAGATCTCATGGTATCTCCCAGCCAAAATCTCACATGGGATGTACTCACCTACTTCCAGTTAGTGGTGATATCATACCCGTCACTCGTAGGGAGAGTCACCAGTGTCACAGACTTTGTTCAAGATCCTGCCAACAAGAAAGTAACCCGGCAAATTACGAGAATACAGTGATAAGGACACAAATGCTTCCACCGCAGGTGATCATTGATGAACTCACTTATACGCTTTTCTTTCGTATCATAGAGGAGTGCCCAGGACTAGTCTTGAGAACCACGGACACACTAACCTACACTAACCTACATTAGAGACCCAAGAAACACTGAACATTTGAACCAACTGAACCAACTGTGGATCAAGCTCAACCACGCAGTGGCAATCCACGCAGCAGGAAAGTGTAAAGACTGTTCACTTCAAAAGAAAGGCCTATGATCTCGAAACCAGCAAAGCAGGACAATGTCCCCATCTCCCGAGGACAGCCGGCTGGCCCACAATGTCCTATTCCGCCTAGTCACTGATTATCCAGAAATGGTGGAGAGACCTGCCAAGTTTGACGTCATCACCTTCATCAGAGATCCAGCTAATGTTGCACACATGGAACACTTCTCCATGGGATCATGCTCCAGGTGGAGTTGTCCAACTTTCAACGAGAATATCTACAGAGATTCCAGTGAAACCTTCCACCGAGGGACAGATCCAAGAGACAGAGATTTGATTTTGATTTTGAGGATTTCTAACGCGCACCAGGCAGAATAAACTGCATTCGGGCGCCGATGATTACTAAGTTTGTATCGATCAAAATGACCAGAATATTCAGAATATTCAGAATGTAGCGGCTGGCGTATAGATTTCTTAGGTTTACTTAAAGAGGAAGGTTTTTAATGCCTTTCTAAAGCTTTCCAGCGATGAGCATGAACGGATGGTAAGTGGTAGATGATTCCATACCTTTGGGCCAAAAGGCGAAAACCTCCGATCCCCCTTTGAGACCTGCTTAGTCCGAGGTATGGACATTAGCATTTTATCTCCCGATCTAAGATCTCTAGATGGCTCAAGATGGTGAATCTTAGCACTGAGATATTTTGGTGCATTGTCATAATAGCATTTGTGCATCAGAGAAGGTATCTTAAAGTTGACCCGATCCTCCACCATCAGCCAGTGAAGAGATCTCTGTGAGGGCGAAACATGATCTCTTTTTCCCAAATGGGCTATCAGCCTAACAGCCATTCTGTGCCCTTTGCAGTCTCATCATCTGTCTGGTGGGAATCCCTATCAATAAACTGTTACAGTAATCGAGATGGGAGTTAGTTAACGCCCCCACGTCCAGAGACACAGTTCTTCATCTTTCCGCCATGGGACTGATCGAGAAGAGCAGAGAAAAGAACTTCACTGTTTGTTTTATTTTTAATTTTCATTTTTTGTTTATTTTGAGTGATACCACTCCTTCTATTGTTCCGCATTTGAACAGGTACCAGCGTGTGCTCAGGACTGAAGCAGATTCGGGGAGTCCATTGGGAACTTACCTATTTTGAATATGCATAATGAATGTGATGTACCAAAGGTGTCAGTCTAATCTTTTTCCATAATCCAGTATGAGAACTATTTCACATAACCAGAGACAATCGTCCACCACAAGAGGGGGACACTCGAGAAGCACTTGACACTTTATGATACGAATCTCTTGAGAAACAAGAACGGAAAAAGAAAAAAAAAATAAACACTGACAATTGACTCATGATTGAAATGGGGCCCAGAACAGTAACTTGGTCCTCCCACAAACAGAGGGGCGCCCCACTTTCCTGGAAGAAAATGCTGCAAGCTGTCGTACCGATCAATCATGGGCGTATGCATAGTAATCATAGTTGTTTTTCTGTCCTTAACAATCAGAACTGCATTTTTCATTGGTGCATGAAATGTCCCAATTTCAGTGCACCCACCGTAAAAGGTATGCACGAGTCCCACGAAAGCTCCTAGACCCTATATAGTAATCCCAGTCCCAAGAAAATCTGATGGTAAAGTAAACGACCTAAAATTGAATATAATTAGTAGTGATTTATACACACTTGAGGTAACGAATGAAGAGAAAAGCTGGTACATGGTCAGCGCGAAGTGAATGAAAATGTAGCATGGACCACTACACGCACACACACACTGAATGCACACGAACAGGGGCAAGTGTCAATGGCTTCAGAACCCCAAACGATGGCAACAGAAAGTATGAGACTGCCTACCAAACAATCAGTCCCAGAAAATAGTGGAAGTGACCAAGAAGAAGCAAATGAAAGACCAACTAAAGAAGATATAGCAAAAGCCCTAGAGAAGACAGAAACGGCTACGAGAGAATTCACTGCAAAGACACAAATGCTAATAGATCATTTATTCCCGTTTATAGCTAAAGCAAAGAAACTACACAAGGACCTGAAAAATAAAACTACAGAGACTAGAATGACAAGCATACCAGTTCCAACAAAAATGCCAAACACCAGGCCCATGATACAACCTTACGTTGGGCAGATGCCAAACGGATGGTGGATAAAGGCACTCCACGAAAGAATACAAGAGGAGAGGAAGAGAAATGCAAAACCGCCTCCTTTCACAGCGATACAGGCAATGAAACCTGCTTCACCGACAAGCATGCCAGAGAGTCCTCTAGCGAGGAAAAGTCACACCAACACATTTACAGATGTAGTTATGACTAACTACAGAAAGACACTAAGAAACAAGAGAAGCCTTCATGAAGATAACAATGAACTAAACGAGAACCTGGACAGCAAAGCACATCTAGGAAATAACATTTGGTACCAACACATGAAAGAGGTCAGAAGAAGAAAGGCTGAAGGAGAATGCTATGTCTGTGCACTCCTAAAGTACAGCATGGGAAAATCAAAGATCTTCGTAGCTGTAGAAATTGATGTCCTGACAGCACACTGTCTGTCGCACGTAGCAATGTCCAACACCAGAGAACAGTTTATGGGAAGAGATGACTCACTGATATGGGCAACAGAAACAGCATATCCCGATGAAGATGACTATGTCCAGGACATTAACACAAGAAACAGAGCCCATACCAGGAATCATATGATCAGGTATGCAAAGCCAGAAGTGCAAGGAGCAGGAACAAGATGGGAGATAAACCCGAGACTAAACGTCCAAGGGAAAACTCCTGAAGAAGCCCAAATTTGGAAGAATAGAAGCCAGATGCAGATTTGGGGAACAGTGCTCTCTCCAAATGGATGGGAGAAAGGAGTAGTGATATGCCGAGCACGGATGGTCCTTGGAGCCTGCAAGGAAGCAATAGAAAACTCACAAAAACTGTGCAAACCTCGATGCCCAAAGTTGGTGAAGTTGCTAATGTGGGTCGAAGACAGAGGAGGACCCCTGCAGATAGTGCCAGAGGAAAGCCCAAAATTGTGCTTCAGGAACAATGGCACTAGGAAGATGAGAGAGAATCAAAACTGCGGACACATCTTTGAAGCTCCAGGAATGACTCAGGGAACCGCAGTCATTATGGACCATTACTGGGCATGTGGATCCAAAGCGTATATAAGGCTGCCGAAAAACTGGGGCGGCATATGCACGATAGTGAACGTCCACGATCCTGCACTAGTAATCCCGAAAAGTGACCAGACTATGGACAGTTTCCCGAAAGCAGATGCTCACCTAAGGAAGAGGAGGTCTGCAGAACTGGTATCCCGAATGAAGAGGGAAAATTACTTTTCTGCCAAAAAGGAAGAAGCATTTTATTCAATCCCATACAAACACAGGCTGTTTAGCCTCACCTCATCAGTAATCACAACAATACTCTTGCCACACATCCAAGTTGGAATAAATACGAAATGGTTGCAGATAACCAGATGGGAGTCACTGCAGACCATCAACACCACCATAAAAGGATTTAACGCAATCAAAGAAGAACTGAGAGCAATCCGATTGTTGACCCTCCAGAACAGATATGTACTTGACATGATCACCGTGATGGATGGAGGTGTTTGCACAAAAATCGGAGAATCATGTTGCACATTTATACCTTCACATGATGAAGAAAATGGAACCTTAACAGAAGCCATAAGTATGCTGACAAACCTGCAGAACCAGATGATCAATGAAACCAACGAGGTTGAGGACGACAGCTGGTTTAGAACACTATTTCTATGGGTCCCACAATGGATGGCAGACATATTCAAAATTCTGCGAGCCCTGCTAGTAATGATACTACTAGGATTTTGTGTTATCAAGTTAATTATCACACAATGTCAGAAAACTGCAAAGAAAGCCATTGGGATGAAGATCATGGTCGATGTCAAACCAGGATGGAAGCCCAGAGACATGACTGATGAAGAAATATGAGACTGTGTGAGGGCTAGCAAATTTGCGCCAGAAGGAACAAAGTTTGTGTATCCCAGAAAACGACGAACGCACGAAGGAAAGTGGTTCTATTGCAGCCCAAATGGAGAATGTCAGCTCATGACCTGGAACAAAGACGAACATGTAAAGACAGCAGGAAGTCTGAAAGGAGTGATAAAAATATGGACACCAAAGATACATACGTTCACACCATCGTGTACAACCCCAGAAGATGATGAACGAGAAGCAGAAGAGCCAAATAAGACAAACCCAAAGGAGGATGCAGAAGTGCTCGATGAACCGACCAGAGGGGGGAGTGTAGAGGAGGTCCCAGACATGGCCTGCACCCCAGCCAGGTAACAGGGACATACTCGCCGGGATATGTGACGTATAAGGAACAAATGAACCAACAGAGAGCAATTCTAGGCCTCGGCCCAGTGCCCATCATAAATGCAATACCCTTCGAAGTGCCTATAACCAGACAGCCATGGGAAGCTTGGTACCCACTGAGACAACCGTACCAGCAGCTGACACGAAATGAAGACTACTTACAGGCCGTCCCCAAGGAGACCCAAAGAGCCCTAATGGAGGGTAAATGGTGATGACTTAAGAGCCCAGATAGACGTACAGATGAACATAAACGACGAACGAAAGATGACACACAAGGGCGAAATACAAAGAATAACGATGTAATGGACATATAAGAAGAAACGATGTTGATACATAAAGAGACATAAGGAAACATAGCGGTGAAGCAAGATGAAAGTCTTCAACCAGCTAACGCTTGTAAATAGGCTTGCAACGCACAAAGCTAAGAAAATGGAAATGCTTGCAATGCTTAGTAGAAGAATAGAGTGGCATGCCCCAATTATATATCTACCTCAATGAAGCACAGTATACAAGTGCAACTCCATTTTGTAAAAGCAGAATTAAGCCCAGGCAGCAAAGGGCTAACACGGCCCAGATTAATAGTCCATCCAAAGCCAAAGGAAGGAGCAGAATCGAAACTCAGTAAGAAGCAGCTCAATGCCTAGGAATTTGAGATTAATCTAAGGAAGGGAGGAGAGCGGCAGCCTCAGAGAATCGAAACTTCAGAGCATAGCAGCCAGCCAGTGAAGGTCGAGATAAGGAGGCCACAGGCAGGTGGCGAGGCTATGGAAGAAACAAATACACGAAATGAAGGAGAATGAAGCAGATTCACGGTGGACAGACACGTTACCAGCCAAGGGCGAAGAGGTACCAACGTCTGATGTCACCCAGAACCCGAGTATGCCATAACTTTTCCTGATAAGAAGCTACAGTTTCGAAGCCATCCTCAGCCAACTAATTGACACATAGCCCTAAAGTACTGATTGATGGAAGGGAGGCATGGGGAATCTTGGGGCATGCCGCATCTGGGTGAACATTCTGCATGCTGCTAATTAAAGTGGAGATTTATGCTTGGGGGTGTAACTGACCCAATCACAATGGACCAAGTAATCTAGGGTTCTATAGTTAGTAGAACCAATGAGATGTCGTAATAGTAGTGACATCTATTATGAGTGATTAGAGGGATGGGCGTAGACGCCCACCCGATAAGAATTATCCGATCCTTACGCTTTGTTACTATATACAGATATAGCACCTATACTTAAGTTACCTTTTCCAATCAATAGAATTGTATGATAAACTTATGAGTGTTGCACGTCAATGATGATGATTTTTGGGTATAACTATTGCTGTCTGAATGAAGAGTTGGGAAGTTGAAGCGACACAGGCGATCGCAACACTGCTGATTTCCATTTGTTTCCCCGTTTTTTGTACTTGTCATTAAACAGACTTCCCTTTGCCAAACCATTGCGTTGTCCTTGTTGAATTGTGTCGGAGTAAGAGAATCTTGCACCCCATCCTCCTCAAGGTGCAGCTATCTTGTTTTAAGGTGCCAGAGGGCAAGCTCTGAATCTCAATGGGCCTGTTCAGAGGTCGCTCCGCCCTCCAGTACAACCCTTTTACAGCAAGTTGAAAAGGCAGGTCCTATGTGAAATGCCCATAATGCACACAGAAAAGGGAAACTGCATGTATATTTGCAAAGCATGGCAAGTACATACTTTGCACAATTGACAGAATGCACCATTGCTTGAAAAGCAAACACATGCATGTGTACATTGGGAACAGTGCCATTTGTAAATGTGGATAAATAAATCAAAGAAAAGAAAGGATTTCTGCACTCATGTAGCAAGCATCAATGTAGGAGTAAGTTAATGGAATTCCACACACGGAAACATAATCTTTTCCAATCTGTACATCTTTCTGAGCCTTTTTCTCACCCTACTACAACTGCACTAATCCATTTCCAAACTACATAGTGCAACACCAACGTACACACTTGCAAAAGTGCACCTCATAGGACACACTTATAAATACACCACTGCCCCCCATAGCAACAATATTGATGCTCCCAAGTCCCCATTCATGTGCACAGCTGTGCAATTTCACACACACACTAACTCTTCCTGCCAAGAAATACTTCTACAACTTTAAATAATGTGTTCTCCAAGTGCAATTACTCTGCCATTAACATACATATGTACTAACGTCCTTCTTTCGCAATTACAGTGAAGACCACTCTCCTGAAAGCCAGTGGCATCTCAAGTGGAAAATAGGACCCAGAAGAAACCTCCTCTTCACACCCGGAATACTGTTGTGGTGTTCTGCCTATTACTCAGACAGTGCAGTGTTCTTGTATTGTATGCCACACAATTGTATCAACCCAACAGCATTTGCTTTACTCTTACTCATTGCACTTCAGCAGGTGCACACTTTGTATCGTCATCTGAACACCAATATAGTAACACACAGATACCAGTACAGCCTTCCATACCTGAAGTAACAGCCAATTCCAAAATCACACACCTCTACATGTATGCCTACCCTCATATTCAGACACTCATGCACAGTGCACACATAATCATTGTACAACCTCCCAACCCACACTTTCCTTTCCCCTCGAACAGACACTAAAGAATTCCTACCAAAAAGCAACTCCGTAGAGAGCAACGCAGAAATATAGCAGATCTAACTAAAAGCGTACAAAATAGCCATCCATCTCTAACAGAATGTGTACAAAAAGTTCTAACAAAACAGCTAATGAAGTCATTAAGCAAAACTGAAGCAGCTAACAGGAAAGAAACACATGTAAAAATAAAAATAAATGTATTAAGAAGATTGCAACTACAACTAGTGCAAAAACTGCATCTACCAATGGTAATGTAGCCACAAGTAAGCATTGCAAAAAATTAGTTTTACAAAAAAACATCCACCGCAGAGTCCTTCAGAACCTTATAAAAACAGCGGAGAAATCACGCTCCACCCTTAAAGCTTAACGCAGAAAACTCATACTGGAAGCTCTCATCAACAGTGCAATCCTTCTCAAAAGGAAATTAGTTATATTAGTTTTAAACAGAATGAGCCCACTAACAAAATTAATTACTAAACTACAACAAGTACTTCGCAACAGACATAATATAAACATAGATACCTTTGCAAACGTATGTGCTGGTGAGTGGAGTCACACCAACAGCACATAGCCATATTTCAATGAAGACGCATACAAACAAAAGCAAACGAGTCCAATTTCCATACATAGCACTGGGCGCGGGTATGAAAAGGTAGACAGTACCATTGTGGAAGAAGAAACACTGCTCACAAGAGTATACCTAGCAAACTTACAATCAACTCTCCATTCCACCAGACCAATACATCCAGTCTACAAATGGCCATGCACATCAATGTGCAACATGCGAAAACAATCTTTCACATCTTTACAGCAGTTCCTCAATAAGTATGTGAAAGGCAAAGACAAATTAAAAATAAAAATATTACAAACTATGGACACCTTTCCAGTGTGCAAATATTCAGGACTACAAGGACATTCATTAGCCTGCATTTCTGGACCTGCTTGCAAAAGCACCTTGGACCATATCAAAATCTTAGCAACACACCATGCGACTGTACGAAATCTCATTCACAAACTGTACTATGCAAAAAGTCCTGCTTTAGCACTGGACCATTTAAATGGCATTCTACTACATGGAGCAGCCAAAGAACTGCTAGAAGAAATAGACCATATCTAAAGCAAAGAATTTGGAACTGAAGAGCACTTAGAAAATCCAGTAACTTTAGAAAAGAGTAGCAACAACCTTGCAGATGTCAACCTGCTATCACACTCGTACAAAAAAGAAATACTAAAGTTTAAAAGTACATCTGCTGAAATACCAAACCAAGTGTGTGTGTGTTGCCACAGAACTTTTTTTTATAAAAAAGAGCACCAAAACTGTAGACATAATGTACAAAATAGAAGACAATGAGAAATCCCAGTGATTCCAATTAGCTCTCTATCTTATAGCAGAAAACAAACACAAAATTACTAATTCCTCAATACTTATACTGCACTGCAAACCTTGACAATAACCAAATGCCTTCATGGGCTATAACTAATAACTTGGAAATATTCCCACTGCCAAAACTACTCAGACAACTTCACTTGTATGAGAGCATAATAATCTAAATAGTGCACCCATTTCAAGCAATAATATGCCTTCAACAAAAAACAGCGAAACTGCTTCCTTCTGAATCACTGAAAGGCATTTGTGGCAAAGTAATTTATTTGCCATTAGATCTCCAAGAAAATGTAGACATTCTAGGAGTGCAACGGCCAATAGATCAATCTTTGATTATTTTAGTGAATGGTGTACCTACAAAAAACAAAACGTAATTGGCACCAACTAGTGTACTTACATAAAGTTAGAGAAGCTCTGCAATATCTTAAAGACAACAATGAATACTACAAAGAAATAAACATTGAAGAAAACCTGAGGGAAACCACCGAAATAATTCAGGACTCTTCAGCAACTGGCCAATTTGAACTTCTAGTTCCTACTACAGCCTCCAATATTTTAGACCACTATACAATTCACCCACTGCACTCCAAAGACCCATAGACGATGCACTGGAAACATATCAAATGCGGCAAGCCAAAGGATCTCCAATCAGCATATGGGAAAAAAGTGTAGAAGCACGAGCCTTTCCTCTACTGTTTCCTACTGGAAAAGGAGGAAGGTACGAGGAAAGATGCACACAAATAACAGCATCAGAATACCGCTCTCTACGAATGTATTCTGAAGACCCCAGATTCAGACAAAACGTTGAATACATATTCCACCTCCTCTTTGAAAGTGAACTAGCAACTCTATGTTATGGAGTTGCACCCACATTGAAAACAGGTTCCAATTTTCAAAACATGTCTGCTATGCAGCTACTCCAAAAGGAGCAAGAGAAAGATGAAGGTTTACAGTCCAGTATCACAAATCTCTTGGCAAACATGCGTGGTACGAAAGAATACTGGCTCTGACATCATGCAGATGTACAGTGTATGCTATGCAACCTTGGCCCACCCAGATGTTTTGTGACTTTAAGTTGTGCAGAGTATGCATGGGAAGACATGCACAATTTCCTATGCATAGCAAACAAAAACAAAGCAGATATAGAAATGAAAACACCAAGGGAACTCTGCTCTCCTGATCCTGTAAATGTATCAAGGTACTTCCATCAGCTCTTTATAGCCATGCTGCACTTCATTTGTAATAAAACACTTCTTCTCATCGGAGAAGTGGAACACTTCTTTTGGAGAAAAGAATATCAAGCCAGAGGAGCACCACACATCCACATGCTTTTGTGGATTAAACATGCTCCTAAATTTGTTCAGGACAGTGATGCAACTGTTTTGCAGTTCATTCACAAATACGTCACTTGCAAAATCCCTTCGGAAACTACACATAGCGACCTACATGCACAGATTTTGCAGTTTCAAAGACACAGTGTGGCAAGTATTGTCACGGTGCAAGTATAAAAACAGAGGCAAATACTACACCAAATGAAACTTTGTTTTCTCTAGACCAGTTTCAGCAACAGGACAAGTAACCAGCTTCATGTCTTTGGTTAGACATAGTGAGAAAGTAAAATCACCTAAAAACACATACTGCATAAAATGAACCGAAGCATCAAAGTACATCAATGGTTACAATGCAATCATTGCCCTCCTATGGAATGCAAACATGGATATGCAGTACATGGTTTATATTGACATTTTCGAATGTAATAATTTCGAAAATGCCTTTTTTCGAATGAAAAATGTCAAAAAAAGTCACTAACTAAACCAAAAAAACCTATAAAATAAATAAAAATATATTCAAAATTTTTGTTCAACTTTTTTTTTTTCGACATTAAGACATTCGAAATGATGCATTCGAAATTTTCACTGGATACCGCAGCACATACATTGCAAACAATTCCACTGCAGTTGCACGATATGTCACATCCTACTAAACCAAAGCAGAGAAAACAGAGCTCAAAGACCTCTGGGATGACATATCATCTGACAAAACACTTTCACAAAAATTGTACAGCTTTGGCATAAAAATGCTCTCCCATAAAGAATGTGGCTGCTACAAAGCCGCAGACCGTTTAACCGGCACTGCCTTGTATGGGAAATCTGAAAACATTGTCTGCCTAAGCCTTGGTCCTGCTGCATCCAGAAAAAGAGTTCTCAGATCATACCAACACATAGAAACAATAGCCAAAACGGACCCCACCAACCAGGACATTTTGAAAAACAACATATTGGACACATGCTACCCAGACAGGAGTACTGCTTTAGAAACCACGTGCCTATTCCACATAGCCCAAGATTTCTCATACAAAAATAATATTAAACCAGATGAGAAAAAAGGTAAATACATAGTCAAACATTGTGAGGGCAGCTTGGTTAAAGTTACCAAATGCAGCATGGTTAATCATATGAAGCTATCATTAAGAACTCCTCAACATAGAGAACTGTACTACATGTCCCTACTCCAGCTTTTTAAACCATGGAGAAAAGAAGATTTATTGGACACCCATGCCTCCTATGAATGCTTACAGCGCAAATGAAAGTACTCTATACTAGGCAAAAGACATTCCGGAATATGTGTTGGGCACAGGACAGAATCCGCCTTATTGGACCTAAAAAATCAAATCTCACAGATCATGGACAAAGGCAATCCTGCACTGCTCCTCCTACTCGATCTATCAGCTGCATTTGACTTGGTAGATCAGCAAGCACTTACCACTCACCTCAGTCATGCAGCTCATTTCTCTAAACAAGCAGCATCCTGGATCACATCCTTCCTCGAAGGTAGAGCCATGAAGGTCTACTCGGACACAGCAAACACAGACCCTACCACCATCAACTGTGGTGTCCCCCAAGGATCTTGTACAGCCCCCACCCTCTATAACCTCTTTACAAAACCCCTCTTCGACCTACTGGACTACATGGGTATAGCATATACCAACTATGCAGACGATACCCAAGTACTTATTCCCCTATCTGGACTCTATCACCAAGACACCACGACCCTTCACAGCATCTATGCCACTATCCAAGCCTGGATGGCAATCAACGGCCTGTGTCTTAATGGGGAGAAGACTGAAATCCTCATCCTTGGCCTAACAAACACAATAACGAAACTAAGCCCTCAATACGCCAACTTCAATATAGACAACACTACCATCCCTGTATCATCCACTGTCAAGACTCTAGGTGTTCACATTGACGCAAATCTATCAATGAACAAACAAGTCAGTGCCATAGCCTCTGCATCTGCATTCAGCACCAAACTCATCAATGCCATTAAACCATACCTATCCACCCCCAACTGCTTGGCCATAGCTAGAGCAACTATAGGCGCCAAACTTGACTATTATAACGCCCTCCTAGCTGGCACCTCCGAACATTCAAAGACTGCAAACCACACAAAACAATGCACTCAGAGCCACGCTGAGCATCCCTAGAAGAGACCATATATCTCGCGCCTGACGTGAAGCACGTTGGCTCCAGGTCATAGACTGTATCACTCTGAAAATACTCACCATCACACACAGATGTATCTACAAAACCGCCCCAACATACCTATCTGAAGCATTATCCAGGACCCCATCCACTCGCCCCACAGTGCACAGTACACCAACCAGCTAGCCTTACCACACATAAAGAGAGCTACAGCTGGAGGTCTAGACTTCTCCTACATTGCACCAAAACCTTGGACCTCTCTCCCGGCCACCCTTAGAGCTGAAACTTCCATCTCTGTCTTCCGCAACAACCTCAAGGCCACTTTCCTCAACTAGCCTTGCCCTGGCATCCATGATTGTAATATAGTACAAATGTATATTGATATTGTAACCTCTACATATATTACCAATGACTATGGGCCTCATTACACGGTAGGCGGTAAGGGTTAACGGTCACCGGTAATGGTACCGGTGACCGTTAACCCTTACCACCTTACTACGAGGTCCCTTAGCGGGTTGGTACTTCAACGCCTGCTTTTAGCAGGCGTTAAAAACCAACCCGCTAAGGGACCTTGGTGCTAATTACGGCACCGCAAATTTGCAGTACCGTAATTAGCACCTTCCCCATTCCCATTATGCCCTATGGGGCAAAAATGGGAATGGGGAAGGGCAATGGTGCCAGGGGGAATTACCGCCCTGCCAATCTTGGAATAGGGCAGTAATTCCCCTTTCCACCAAGATCGGTGCCGGTATTTTACCAGCATGGACCAAGGTGCTACTAGCACCTTGGTCCACCGCCTACCGTGTAATGAGACCCTATATAACTATTTTGTACCCTGTATATATATTGCTGATGACTATGTAACTAAGCTTTGTACTGTAACAAGTGCCACAATGTCCTTGGACTGTTGTGCGCTATATAAATACGGATAAAATAAACAAAATAACAGATATAAACTTTATGCAGTTCAAAAACATTTTGGACAACGAATCCCAACAAGAAGAAGAACTTCAAGCACAACCACACATAGACACTCCTGACAGCAGTCAACCTTCTCTGACAGGAATCCAAGAACCACTTGAACAGCCACTCATACTAAGTGAGGCAGAATTAGTCATGACGGAAGTAGAAAACACCATGTGTCAATAGTCTCTGCTCTAATAAAAACACCACTAAATAATGAGCAGCGTAGCATTTTACCAAAAGTAACTAAAGAAATTGAACATGGTATGCAGCACAAGACTAAAAGTTGTACCTGTCAAAGCTATAAACCTATACTCCTATATGTAAGTGATCCAAGCTGGTTCATGCAAAACATTCTTAATAGAAATCATCAGCAAATTCCTCCAACAATTGAAAACAACAAGCTTTCAGCTGTTGGAACTGCCCCCACAGGTTTAGCTGCCTACAACGTAGGTGGGGTCACTTTTCATCGATTGCTATTCCTCCAGTGGAACACCAAACAAATTAGACTACTACACACTTTCAGCAGAAGCTGCTATGGAGCTAAGCAGAGTTTTCAAACAAATGAAAATGCTCCTAATAGATGAGGTGAGCATGGTTTCTAACCAATGTTGGCTTTGATTCACCTCATATTGCAAGAGGTCCTCAAAACAGACTACAAAGAACTCTTTGGAGGAAAACACATTATTGTTTTTGGAGATCTTCAATTAACACCAGCAAAAGGTGAACCTATTTTTAAAACCTTAGGACACAAACTGTGCCGTACAACTCTTGGCAGCATAGGAAATGTAAATCTCTGGCAACATTTCCAATAGAGAGAACTAACTGAAAACATGCGTCAGTCTGCAGACCTCACCTATGCCAGCATTTTGAAAAGCATTCGGATTGTGTTATGCTCACTTGGTCTCTGCGGGGACGTTGGGGCACGGTTGGAGCCCTCCCTGGATTTGGCTTCCCTGAATCTTGCTTTACGCCCAGCTGTGGCGATTTGGTCTGGTCAGGTTGCTGGCAATGCCCTTGGGGAAAGGTAAGAGGGAGTGAGAATACTGTGACTGAATGGCGATCTCCCTCAAACCCCTCGTGCCAGAATGAGATGCACAAGCGTTTCCCCTAGGCTTTCACCTGTTATTTTGCAAAGATGAGCTCTCCGTCCTGCTTCTCTTCAGCAGGGGTGCTATAGACGGACCCAGTTACTTCACTGGCCCGTATGCATAATGGCCCAGATCGGCTGCGACCAATTCTCCTGGGAGGTGAGTGTTGATAACAATGATTATTGTCCGTATGCTTCTGTAAAGTCTTTCCCAATGATTATTGTCCGTATCATTAATAATATTTTTCTTTTCCCCAATAGCTGTTGAAGATGGCTCTGCTGAGTCGCGTTGCTGACAGTGTACCTACGCGGTGTCAGAAAAGAATGGAGCAGACCCCACTAGAAGGTAAGTAGGGTTTCTAAATGAAACGCAAGGCTTAGGTGTTGCGCGGCCAAGCGTTAAATGTTTATGCGTTTTCTAATCTTGTGCTGTCTTTATTTCTTGCAGGGGTGGCCTGGCGTCGGAAAGTGGAGAACGGCTATACGGGAAGCTGTCCACGGCTGCGAGATGAAAGAACTGCGAGGATGCCTGATGACAAGAAGACTTATGCGTGGATGAAGACTCTGACAGGTGAGGAAGAGGCACCCAACAGAAGATGAATTCGAAAGACAGGTAAGGTGCAGGCAGGAGATACTGGCGTGAAGCTCGTAGAACTTCAAGCGGTGGTATGGCTGGCTTCAGGTAAGTTGCACGCTGCGGATGCTGGATCGAGGTAGGATGCGCTCCGGGCGATGGTATAGATGGATCCAGGTAAGGTGCACGTTGAAGATGTACATCTGGAATCAGGTAGGTGCGTGCCGAAGATGTGAAGCTGGAATCAGGTAGGTGCGCGTCGAAGATGTGAAACTGGAATCAGAAGATGCAGAGCTGGAGACAGGTAAGAGCTTCAGACGGTGGTAAGCGTTACGCTGCATACAGCAGATTAAGACGAAGCCTCAACATGCGGGTCGGGCCAGCTTAAATAGTCTGTCCACTCTCCTTTAGCTCTGCCTTGTGGCCCCACCTCACCACTCCCATAGATGATTGCACGTGCCTTCCAATGCTTTCTAATGGCCACGCCCGGCCTGGATACACGTGCCTTGGATCCAAAGTGTGCA
Source organism: Ambystoma mexicanum (assembly GCF_040938575.1). Lineage (NCBI taxonomy): Eukaryota > Metazoa > Chordata > Amphibia > Caudata > Ambystomatidae > Ambystoma > Ambystoma mexicanum. The sequence continues at coordinate 3,007,828 of NC_090931.1, read as the reverse complement.
GAGCACACTTTCTTAAAGGTGCCAGGACAGGGTCCAATTGCACCCTTTGGAAGGAGGAAATAAGGGCCCTTGGTTAGTGACATGACAGATTGGTGTACTTTCTAGGGAAGCAAAGTCTATCTTAAATAGCAGACACATCCATGAGCTATACAGGCATAACACATGTGCTACTGATGTCATGGAACAATTAGCACACAACAATGTAAACTGGCAGTAGGGGGTTAACGGCAACGATAAGGATGCTGGTGCCGTCAACCCCCTACTGCCGCATTCTGAGGTCCCTTAGCGGGAGCAGCTATGGGACCAGGGAGCTAATAACGGGCCTGCTATTTGCGGGCCCGTTATTAGCTCCTTCCCCATTCCCATTGAGCCCTGTGGGGGCTCGAATGGGAATGGGGAATGGTTTTCAGAATGGGGACTTACCGGATCCCCCAAGGTTGGAATGACCCGGTAAGTCCCCATTCCGACTACCCAGACCCGGACACAGGTTTGGAGGCAGCCATGGCGCTAATAGCAAAATGGGTACCTCCAAACTCATAATGAGGCCCTGTATGTCCTTAATACCAACTCTAGCAAGCTGTGCACAATTCAATGTGACAATGTTGAAAAAAGAAATGCAACCACTAGTGCAAATTTACACCACAGACAAACTAGACGTACACCGTATGACAGTACCTATGTGTCAACAAGCCACAGCATGACTAAATACCTTAGAGAACTCTATCTCTAACACAGCTGGTTTAGAGCAAAATGTAACATTGGGCCTCATTACGAGTTTGGAGGTAGCCATGGCACTATTAGTGCCATGGCTGCCTCCAAACCCGGGTCTGGGTCCGGTCTGGCGGAATGGGGACTTACCAGGACATTTCGATCTGGGCGGACCCGGTAAGTCCCCATTCCAAATACCATTCCTCATTCACATTTGAGCCCCCATAGGGCTCAATGGAAATGGGGAAGGCGCTAATAACGGGCCAGCAATTTATTAGCTCCAAGGTCCCTTAACGGGTCCTGCTGGGACCCGCTAAGGGACCTCGGAATAGGGCGGTAAGGGTTTTCCGGCACCGGTCTCCTTACTGGTGCCCGTTAACCCTTACCGCCCACCTCGTAATGAGGCCCATTGAGTTTAAACTCTAAAGTTATGCTAAGGCATAACCTTGATGTGGAGCAAGGTTTGGTTAATGGTGCACTTGGTACAGTTGTTGGATTCCAGACATACCACGTGACAACAGCATTCAATTTGTCAATATTCACTTTGACAAACTTTCAGACGTTAAAAGGATAGGACGCTCAACAGTCCGATTCCTTCTTTTCAAAGACATGTATGTATGCAGAGAACAGTGTTCTCTGTCTCTAGCATACACAGTCACCATCCATAAATCACAAGGTCTAACCCGAGATCAAGCGTTGATTGATATTGGCAGAACCGTCTTTAAAAAAGGCATGAGTTACATAGCACTGTCACACCTACGCACATTTGAAGGACCGTTTCTAGTCAATTTTGACACAAGTAAAGTCACTGCTGAACAATAAACTACGTGAACTCAACACACCCCATCTCAAAATGTACCCTATTCCTCAAAAAGGCAAACTTTGTAAAAGGAAATTAGTGCAAACTCAACTTAAACATGATCTCACAATACCACCAAACAAATTGAAAGCAGATGCTACTCCATCAATTACCACAACCAAAGGATGCACTGAAAAAACAAATGCAAACCCAACTGCACAAACAAAGACAACTACCGCTTCTAAATACTACGTGCACTTCCATCAAATGAGTCAGACACAGAACTGTCTGGTCCATTCAAATTTTCCTATACAACTGGTGTAAATTGCTATGAAACTTCGCAATCAATGTTCCATTCCAATTGCCAACAATTGTTGAAAACAATTACTTAAACAGCATAGACCAATTGCGTTTGCAAATGTTACTCCTTCACAGAAATGCAACAAACAATCCTGACAACACTTACAGTGTTTCTGGAATAAGGCAGGAATTGGACTACTGTGCAGGAATGGTGAAATTCACTATAAACACACAAGAAGAGCCACGAGAATGTCTAATGTACTCGCTATAAGTACTGGAAAACAAAAACATACCTATAAATGAAATCTTCCAGATTTCATACATGTGAAGACATACATGCATTTTCTGCAGCCATGTCATGCACAACCAAATCCCTAACAAACGCTTTGTGTATGTATCTATACCTAACTATCAATTCATTCCATTTCAGCAGCTCATACAAAATGCAAACCATGGCATATTATGTACTACTTGCAATTCCGATAAGTGCTCTAGCTTACATATACAATCACATAGCCAATACGTAATAGTGATGCTTTTACTATACAATGCAGATGGTATCAAAAACAACTGCAAGCTTACTGGCTTCACACATGGACAAGTGTCACTTGGCAAGAAAACCTTCAGAACAGTAGGCATAATCTACACACATGAGCCACAACCAATGCAGGTCCCTATACTGCATACTTAAAAGAAATGTGGGTGGTTTGAATGCAATGATTCTTCAACTACTCTGAAGCAGAGATTACCAGCAAATCTTACAAACGCCTACTTAATATTCTTGAAACCTAAATGTACGCACTAATCTGAGTATGAGCGTCTACAAACTGTCCTCAATAACCTTTGAAACCACCAACTGGTAGAATAAGGCAACAGCTATCTAACAATGCCCACACTAATGCAAGCAATACAGATATATGTAACCACACCCATACTGCTGCAAAAGCACTTCACAAGAGCGAAAGAAAGTACATCCACCAACAAGAATGAACGTGCTCGAAGACATACCCTGCAAAAGTGAGAAACTGAAAACAGTTAGAATACAGCAACTGGTATCTGACTGCAACCATAATACTACAATATAACTTCCCATTACTACACAATGTGAAATCCACCAGCAAAAATGAAAGTTCTTCTGAGGAAACCCTTCAACACTTATTACGTATAAACATACCCTCAACAATTTCGAAACTATCAACAGTTAGAATACGCCAACAGGTATCTAACAACCCCCACAATTCTGCAACATTACTGTGCAATACTACAGTACTTAGAAAACATCAGCAGCAACCAAACGCATAAAGAAATACTGCTAAAAGGCAGAAACAAATAAACAGTTAGAATACGCCAACTGGTATCTAATTGCAACCATAGTACCACCACTTCCACAACATAAATCATACACCTTTTCAATTCCTCCAACTACAGTAGACCACCTTAAACACGACACTGAAACAGACTGTGCCACATAACAATAAATAAATGTAGAAAGGTTTTTTTAAATCCTGCATGGATTTTCTTTTCCCACAGACCCAATGATTATGCGAACAAACACAAGTACCTACCCTAGCATGTTATGCTTTCTTTTATCACAGAGAACGAAAAAACAATGGGCCTCATTACACGGACGGCGGTAAGGGTTAACGGTCACCGTTAATGGTACCGGTGACCGTTAACCCTTACCGCCTTACTACGAGGTCCCTTTGCGGGTTAGAGACTTTAACGCCTGCTTTTTGCAGGCGTTAAAAACCAACCCGCAAAGGGACCAGGGGGCTAATTACGGTACTGCAATTTGCGGTGCCGTAATAAGCACCTTCCCCATTCCCATTATGCCCTATGGGGCAAAAATGGGAATGGGGAAGGGCAATGGGGGAAGGGGGAATTACCGCCCCACCAACCTTGGAATAGGGCGGTAATTCCCCTTTCCTCCAAGGCGGTGCCGGTATTTTACCGGCATGGACCAAGGTGCTAATAGCACCATGGTCCACCACCGTCCATGTAATGAGGCCCAATGTCTGCTGCATTTCCACATACCACGCAAAGAACTGCATAGAGCCTCAACAATACAAACAGTAAATATACAATGATTGGTGTCATACTTATTTGTAATGTACAAATTACATTCTGCACACATATTTCTACAAACCATATAGCAGTATCACAACGTTCAGTGCATACCTGTATTGTATTGCAGTAGTTGTAGCCAGGCCTTACACTCTTGGGTGTAAGGCCTACAGCCTCCAGCCATGCACCCAATAGTCTAGGGCCTGGCACAACCACCACAGCATAATGCAGTCATGCATGCAAACATCTACCCACTGACCACAACTCACACACATAACACAGCCACCTGAGACCGTATCCACTTCAGTTCACATACTGTTACAATACTTCAATCAGTGGCCAGACTCTATGAGTGCATACACCAAATATTATAGTAACTGGCCACAATTACCTCCCACTGCATAGAATATCATACACCAACAATCTCAAGACAGTCCACCAAACCACCGACCACCCACCCTCTCCACTTTTGTACACATACTATTACACTACTTGCAGCCAGTGGACAGACTCTTGGGTACATGGCCTCCTATGCGATCCACAAGCACTATCAAAATGTTTGCATGCATGGCTGTATTATGCTGCAGTGGTTGTGGGAGTGGTTGTGGCATCTTGGGTGCATGGCCTACGCTTTACGGCCTCTGGCCATGCACCCAAGACTCTATGCCCTGCCCACAACCACCGCAGCATAATGTAGCCATGCATGCAAACCTCTGCCCACTTACCACACCCCACAAACATAACACATCCACCTCAGGCCCTATCCACTTCACTTGACATACTATTAAAGTACTTGCAGCCGATGGACAAACTCTTGAATGCATGGCCTCTCCACCCAATCCTCTACTAACTACCCGCAACCAATACATCATAGTATAGTAAACTACCCTACAATCTGCCCAGTGGCCATAACCCAAACACAAAGGCATGAACTTGAAGCCCTGTCTACTACAGTACACATAGCATCCAGTATGTGCAACTAGTCAGAACACTCTTCAGTCTAATAAGCCAGCCAACTGAGGCCCTCCACACTTTTCTACACATACCATTACAGTACTTTAACGAGTGGCCACACTACTGGACTCTTCAGTGCATCACCTCCAGCCATGCACCCAAAACTTTAATAGCTGGTCACAATGAACACAGCATAACACGCGCTTGCACCCATCAATCTATACACTGGCCGCAACCCACACACATAATCCAGCTCCCTGAAGCAGTGTCCACGTCTATACACTTTCTCATATCATCTAAATTCCACTCCCCCACCCTAATGAATCCTACCTGCAGTCACCACATAAACTGCCTGCCTGAGGATCTATCCGCGAACTGCAGCGGAGTCTGCGGACACTATGTCCACAGCGCGGTCTTCTTCCACCTAAACAAATACATCATATGACCCATCTTTCATTCCCCCACCCTTTCCAGCCCATCCTCCTCCCCAGCAGATGCCCCAAAATTGGTTTTCAGCCCTGTACGCTGCCGCGCTATCCGCGGACCCAACATGGCGGGCGCTTCAGGAAAATGTGACACACATCACACTTCCCTCCAGCCAATCAGAGGGTGCGTCGTATGTCCGCAGACTCCAAGTTACCCCCGGGCCAATCAGAGTCCTGTCCACTCCGCGGACAGGGAAATGGGTCTGCGGAGCGCACCTAGATATTACTCATTTTTGGCGACCTACATTTTGCCTGTTTTAAAACAAACTACTGAACAGATTTTCACCAAATTTACAAAAGCACGCTTTCGGGACCAAGCTGCCGTTCCTGCCACAAATTTGGTGAAAAACCTTCCAGCGGTTTGAGCTGTTGGCGTGAGCAAAGTTTTTTCCCCATTCAATCTATGGAGAAAAACAAATGTGGGACCCCCCTATAACTTTGCCCCCACTTTACCAAATTCAGAGTGGGCCATATACTTATTGTGCAAAGTTTGGTAAACATTTGTCCAGGGGGACCAAAGTTATAAGCCAACCAAAAAGTGTTCTTCCTCTGAGTTGAGCAACTTAACCATAACTACACAGCCGCTACTGAAGGGCGTGTTATAAAATAACTTTTGTCTTGCATGACGGATTTGGCTGAAATTTTGCAAGCACAATGTTTTTCACAGGCCCCCCAGACTGGGAATTTTCGGAAAGATTTATTGAAAAATGGAAATGTTATTAAAAAAGTTATTAAAAGCTGTTTTCGGCCTACTCCCATTCATTTCTCCATAGCGAAAAAGTCAACATTTCTGCGCAGCGTACAGCAAAAAACCACTGGACGGAATTGCACCAGGTACGAAGCAACTTGGGCACAAATCATTGACTTGATTTTCGTGAGGAGTCTGGGGTTATTCCATCCAGTAGTCGTTAAAATATATATTTAAAAAAAAACTTTATTTAACACATAGGCAAACATGCTACAGAGCCCAGACAGAAGGCTATATTACATTCGTGGTTCAACACATGAGTTTGGCATGTGTTATTTATACCTGATCAGATTGCTGTTTCACAGAGCTATTACAACACCCTAGAAATCTGCTTCATCCTCACCCATCTCCCGCTGTTGGTTCATGCAAGAAAGTCTCAGAAGGGTCCCTAAATGCCTTTTGGCCTGCACCTGGGTGTAACCCTCCTCCATTTCATTGCAAATGTTAGTACCTTAAGCCATTCCGTTCCCATGGGTGCTACTTTAGGTTTCCAATACTTTATTATACACTATTTGGCAATTAAACAATTCGGATTGAAGAACCTGTGCACCAGTACAAAGACCTTCCCAATGTCCCCCAGGAGATACTTAGGGGCAGAAAGCACAGGGGTTATCTGCCCATATCATACAATGTGTCTGCCACCACTTGCCAGAATGGAGTAATGAGTGGGCAGCCCCAGTACATGTGAAAATAGTCTGCCCATGCCCAGTCTGCCACACTTCACACATTTATCACTGACATTTGGTGCAAATCTGCAGATACGTGCTGGAGGGTAGTGTAATTGGATCAATACCTTGAATTGTATCAAGCTGAACCGTACATTAAGCAAGACTTTCCTCGTCAATAGGCACCATCTCTGCCATTGGTCATCTTGTATTTCGGTGTTTGAGACCTTCTCCCATTTCTGTAGAGCCTTGTTTACTAAAGTCTGCCCTTCTTGGCATAGTCGGGATAGCCTAGACCAGCCTTCTGGCCTTACCGCCAGACGCCACTGCTTCCAGGCATTCATTTGTGTCTGGTTCCCGCTGGAACGGCGGCCATCAACGGCAAACCACTGCCCTCATCCTATAGTACTGCAGTGGTTTAATGGGGCTGTCCCCCAGCTTTGTTGCGAACTCCTCTGGTGTCACAAACCTCACATCTGGGAACAAGTCACGTAGGACCATACACTCCTCAGCGTCTCAAGATCTCTTGATATCAAAGTCCCGGGCAATTCCACAAGGGAATCGCTCCGCAATACAGGGCATTCATGTCTTACTTCTTAAACGACCTCCACCACGCGTTCACTGTAGTGCTAACTGGGTCAAAGGTACAGGAGTCTACATGCTGGTCTCCAAGGATGACCGACTGAAGATCCGTCGGTGCTGCACTATATGATTCTAGAACAGAGTGTATCGGCCCAAGGGTAGTAGAATACCAGAGCCCGGCATATTACACCTGCGCTACAATATAATATAACTCAAAGTCAGGCACCGCCAGACCCCCTTTGTGATATGGTTCCGCTAACCCTTCCCAACTCACCTGGGCCACTGCCTTCCCCCAAACATAGTCAATAGCCAGGGATCTAAGTTTAGTAAAGAATAATCTTCCGAGCCATATTGGGATAATGCTAAAATAGTACAACAATTTAGGGACCACCATCATCTTAAGCAAGGACAGCCTCCTACACATTGACATAGGTGGTCAGGCCCACAATTGCAGCTTACTAGTTAAAATGTCGAAGTAAGCCTCATGATTGTCACTGTATAGAGAACCATGCGAGTGAGACACCAGCACAGCCAGATATTTAAACTTGTCAGGTACCCATTGGAACCCCAACAAAACGGCCGGTCCTGGTGTGTTGTCAGTCCATGGGAAAAGCTATGAATTAGCCTTGTTTATTTTATAACTAGAATAGTGTGCAAATGTACAGACCTCCTCCATTATCGGTCCAATATTCTGCTGCGGGTCTCGAATATACAATAGAGTGTTATCCGCATACAATGGTCTTCGGACCCCTCTGAGACCATGCTTATCCTGCATCAGTCACGCTAGGGCCTCTATCGTTAATAAAAACAATAATGAGGATAGGGGACACCCCCATCGAGTCCCATGTCCCAACCGAAAGGCCATCAACAATTTGCCATTGGTTTGGATCCTGGCCAGAGGGTCAGCATACAGAAGCCAAACACAACCCATAAAGTAGTCACCAAACCTCATATGTCGTAAGACCCCAAAGAGGAATTTCCATGACCTAGAGTCCAAGGCCTTCTCCGTGTCCAGGGAAGCGGCGACTGCCCTGGTCTGTGGGTTGTTGATCTGTGACATGATGCCAAAAGCCTCCGAAGGTTAAGCACGGCAGACCGTTCCGGGAGAAATCCTGATTGGCCTGGATGCACCAGAGTTGACATGGATTGTCGCCAATATCCTTGCATCTCTATTAATCAATGACAGGCCATGTCTTGTGATGGTCTATTTGGCTTAAACAGCACCAAAATTATAGCCTTGGGAAGTGTTGATGGGAGCCTGCCAGAGTCTAATGATTCTTCCCATACCTTCAGTAGGTTCGGTGCCAGTAACAACCCCAGTTCTCTATACAGTTCGATACCCAGGGCGTCAGAGCCTGGGGCTTTCCCAGTGGCAAGTGCCGCAATTGCATCAGCTTCTTCCTCCACCATAACCGGCAATTCTAGGGCAGAGCGTGCCTCCTTGGGTAGACCTGGGAGCGCAATGTCCCCAATATATCGGGTGAGTTCGTCCTCTAAACACATATTCCCAGCTCGTCCCCTTATCCCAGTGATAAACTGAGCCCCTTTTTTGCTCCATACTGCTCCCGCCATGAAACGTCCCAGCCTGTCAGCCTCCCCACACCTATGAGCCTCGGAAGGTCTGACGATGCAACGGACCTCCTTGTCAGCCAAGTGCTAAAACTTCAATACATTCCCTTTAATTAGACCCAGCCGAGCCCTTTCATTAGTTGTGCATACTCGTTCTCAAGTTGTCTCAAACATATTTCAACCTCATGCAATTCGCACCGGACGATTTCTCCGGCAACCATACCTTAAAGGCTTCCCACACTGTGGCTTAATAGGGCACTGATCCCTCATTCCTACCAAAGAAGCCCTCAATTTTGTCCTGCAATGATAACCGCAAATCTGCATTCCACATCATAGAGGGAGCCATTTTCCACAACGGTCGAGGCACAACAGGACCCTCCCGCGCCACCAACATCTCAATCAGTGAGTGGTCAGAGAGTGCCCTCCAATGAATGATGCAATCCTGCACCCGTGACGCCCACGCTGCTGACAACGACAAATAATCTATTCTGGTGAGGATGAGCGCATTTAGAAAACATGGATCACTGTGCTGATGATTGTGTATATGCTGTGTGTGTCCTGCTGCCAGTTGCTGGGTTCTTGTGGGACAATGCTCTAATGTCCCGTATTGTGTGGTAGGAGTGTTTGGTAAGAACCCTGTCTGCTGCGGCGCTAGACCTTGGGTATTATGACCAGTTTAGGCAGTACATCAAGAGCTAGTAAATGATAAATCTGGTTACTTCAGTTTGTTTGAAGGGTGTTGCTTTATTGGCATATAGTTGCCAAGATCTTGGAGCACATGTAGTGCCCAACCACATATAGAGTGCCAGCACGTGTTTCGACCATAAGGTCTTTGTCAAGGCAGGTGAAGATGAGGCTTGTTTGAAGTCTTAGTAGAGGATGTTGAATAGATTGTATGCTGGATAGCAGCTGTCAGGCCTGGGAGGCCTCCGGAGAAGAGATGGGGAGTCACAGTGATATTCATTTATTAAAGAATGTTCTCATGTAAACAAATCATTATATTCCAGTCTTGTTGTTAGTAGAGGAACATTATCATACATACATATAGGCAAAGGTTGCAGCATGCACCGTAGAGCACAATATTTTGAATCTAGTAATTTCCGATAGTAAAATAATAAATCCTACCTTATGACCATTTTGAATAATGTTAAACATGGAATAAATAGGTAACAATTGAAAACGTACCACAAACTTGTGTTAGTAGAAAAAATACATATAGAAAATGGACAATAGATACAAATCAGAGGAACATTCAGAGAAACTAAAGTAAGGAAGAAAGAAACAACAGCACCAAACAATGCCAATGAGTTAATCATTATGTACACACATTAATTGTGTTTTTTTTAGGCCTGCTTATTGCCCCATGTATGTGCTATGGAAAGTACTTTAAGAACATATAAAAAGGTTAATGTGTAGATAACATTTTTGACATTCTCATTGTCAGTAAAAAAAAACAAAAAAAAAACAAGTGGCTTTGTGATGTCATCTTTCATGTCCTGGGTGTTAGTCTTAGCAGTGCATGGTGGTGGTGTGAGTTATGGTTGCTTAGATTACTATAACTGGCACATTTCTGGGTTTTTTCGGTTTCATTTATAACCATAACATCCCTTTAACAGTGTTTTGACAGTGGATTTCATTTTGTTAGGAAAGATTCTCTTTACTGCACCTTTCCTTCCATCTTTATAGAACCCCCAAACTTTTTGCTTTTATTTTTTAATCTGACCGGTACATTTTGCAGCCATAAGCCTCACTGTACTGGCCTTTGCTCACATGTTATGGGGAAACTGACATGTCCTTCAGGCTGTCAGTACTGTGAAACAGTGGTTCCCTTAGTCGTGTTACTGTGTTACTCATTTTAGTTACTTTTGTATCACTTGTGGTAACTTTTTATCATTGTGCACAGCAGCTTACACTGCAGTACAATGGGGTGGATTTTTGCTTTGCCCTAGACTAACACTCAGAGGATTTCTGGTTACTCTAGGTGTGCTAGAAGGAGCAGTGGCAGCAGCAGTGACTTTTTCTTACTTTTAGGGAATTTTCATTTTAGCCTTACCACGTTTAGCGAGTTTGGCTACTAACTGTGGCTACTGGTCAAACATGGCTGTGCCACAAGATTTTTCGCTTTTCCTTTTGCCATCTTCTTCTTTAGCCTTCTTCTTGGCCTGAGAGGCCAGGAAGATCCTTATAAGGACTTTCTGTGCCCGGGAAAGCAGAAGCTTTTGGCGGGCTACTGGAGGGTGGTGTGAGTTTGCTGGCAGAATGTGGGCTGGGACTGTCTGGCGCCAATCCACAAACTGGTTTCAGTGTGTCTGAGTGGGATGCATGAATGTTCCCGCCAGTGGTCCTGATTGGACCGCTGCAGGGGTGTGTGTGTGGGCTAGTCCTGCTATTGGCTAGTGGGAGTTTTGGCTCTTACCTGGCTTTTAGGATAAGAAAAGGATCCCTGCACCCATTCTTCCGAGATCCTGGAGAAACCTGAAGGAGCCATGTGTCCTGTCCAGCTGTGAGGAGGCCTGGCAACCAACTTCTGCTGCTGTCCTGGAGGAACCCTGTCTTGCTTGTGATGTTTAGCAGTCCTGCGAAAGAGCTGCAACCCTTGGAGTGGAGGGACCATCCCTGCCTGATGTCTGCTGGGTGGCCTGCCAAAGGAAGCCTTCAGAAGTGCCCTGGAACTGTCCTGTGGGTGACCAGCTTAAATTTTGGGCTACCGTGCTGCCGGCGTCACTGTTCTGAGTTTCTGCTTGGAGGATCCTCAGCTGGCCCTACGAGGCTAACTTCTACGAAATGTTGGCATCCTAGCATCGAGGGCACCCAAGATAGGAGAGAAAGACTGAACATGGCTGCTGAGTCCTTTTGTGTCGCCAAGCCAACTTCAGACCCTCTTCCTTTGTCCTGACAAGTCTGGGGAAGAATTGGAGTACGGGGGTAAGTTAAAGAGCTTCTAAGCTACCCCTATGCTCCCATTATAAGTCAATGGGCTTATAATAAAGCTTAATTCTAACATTACTGGCTTTGCCATTGCTTGCTTGAGGAAGACATCTGACTGTTGGGGCTACTTTTGGGCATTAGTCTAATTTGAGCCCTAACCCCAAGAACCCTTCACTGGACCCCACAGACCCTACCTGCATTTTTTCCTGCTTCATAACTTTTGTGTAATCTTTACCTGAACAATTGGGAAAAGGCTCCAGACAGTTTAGGGCTGGACAATATTAGTTAGGGGTCATCTCTCTGGACCTGGTGCGTATAATACTCTTCTAACCTTTCCTTTTCAGGAGTTTCTGATGTGTATTATGCCCTATAACAAAGTCAATGTGCATTTGGATTTAGTGTAAAAGTCTTGTGTGATAACTTTACCTGCTAGTAGTCACTTTTCATAGTGTGTTTTTGGCCATAAATAAATAACTGTATTTTTCTACATCCTGTTTATGTGTAATTTGTGATTCCCATTGTGTGACCTCATTGTGGACCCCTTTCAAGCTCGTAATTTCTCAAAATCTTAGCCTAGACCGCCTGTTACTGCTACCTGAACTGGTTTGGCTAAAGCTTCCCAGAGTTGTTCGTGTCACTATATAGGTTGGCCTTCTATACATCTGTCCGCCAGGCCAGAGTATAGGAAATCAGACCTAACAGTTTTTACCAGTGTACGCTAATTTCCTACAACTTAGTAATATCATACTTACCCCAATAGAGCAACATTTTTGTCCAATTTACTAAGTTTCACCTTAAAACTGTGCCATTTCCCCCTTCCTAACATCATTTTCAACACTTCTAAACACTTTCTGCTACTTTTTCTACTGTTTTTGTGTTCGCTGACATTTGCAAATCTCTGATGTCATTGCAGACTTTTCAGGAAGTGTCACGTGATCACGCGCTTGCGCATGGCACAATTATGTGTTACTGAACGCGTCCGCACTTCACAAACGGGTTTGTGCTTAGCAAACAGTTCGGAACTGCATTTTCTGCTGGTCTAGGAACTTTCAAGCTCATAATGTTCCCCTTGCACTGCTCCTACATCTATTCCTACTCATTATCCATTAGCAATCTAGCACAGAGCACATACCTGGAAGAATATTAGCAAAACTGCTATTCATCTTAAAAATGGCATCAGCTATTGCCATCTCTACTCCCCAAGAGCCATCACCACCACAACCAGCTGCAGGACCTACACAACAAAAGAAGCGCAGTGCTTCCAAAGACAATGAAGAGGACCAAGATGAGGTAGAGGAAGTGCCTACCTCTAGCACCCAGAGAGAATCATGCGTGTGGCAGTTCTTTACCACTGATGGGAATGTACCAAAGGCTAAAGCTACCAAAGTGAAATGCACTGAGCGCAACTTTGTACTCAGTCGCAGACTTCCTGGGCAGTACGCCTACGGGACCACTTCCATGCGCTGCCACACCCAATCCCGCCCTCACAATGCTCTCAGAAAGGTTGCTCCTTTCTTAGCAAGTAGGAGGCTGTTTTCCTCAACCTCATCTTCCTCAACGAATGCTGTAAACACACAGCCTTTTTCGGTGGGACACAAAATCCCACCAGCTACCTTGCAAGCGATAATATAGGCTGTCGATCCATATCTTTCGAAGTCAACAGTACTCTGTATATGCTGCAACACACCACTCTGCAGGGGGGAGCAATTTCAAAAGACATGTATAACATCTTCCCCTGTCCACATGTCCCTCCAACTTTGTGGCTGGTGCCTCCTCCCTCATTTCCCTCCCCACCTTACTTTCTGACCTCCGTCTACTTTACATTTCTCAGTAAAGTACATAGACTCAATAAGATTCTCCAACATTTCCATTAGCATTTTGTGTTATGCTAATGGGAATAATGTGGCATTTATCCCCTGTTCTAGATACTGGAACGGGGGATAATGGCATGGTAGCTCAAGATATCGCCCCAAGTGAAGTGAGGGTGGATAACGAGGGTCCCAGGACGGTATTCCCCATTCCAGCCCCTGCAACGGGGGATGAGGGCCATTAGCACCCCAGGTTGCCAAAGCGGTAAACCGGGGTGCTAATAAAAGGATTTTCCTTCCTACAGCGGGACATGTGCGGCGTGCCAATGTAGGAAGGAAAACCCTTTTCCAAGATGGCTGCTATGGAAAGTGAAGCGAGGCGCCATACAGAGCCCCTCCTACCTTTCCATAGCAGCCTGAAGGAGGCAAAGAGAAGGAGCAAATGCAACAGCAGCACCCACCGCTGAAATAAGGTAAGTAGAGAGTGAGGTGTTAAAAAAGAAGAAATGGAACGGAGGATGGGGGAGAGCTGGCCATCAGGTGGCTTGGAATGCAAGCTTGTACCGGCAGTTTAAGCCCACATTCCTAGTCACCTGATTGACTGTCTCCCTCACCCAGGGTGCTAATGGACAATTGTATACTAGAGAAAAATATAAAAGTACAGAAACTATTTTCTGTCCCAAATACCTTTCTCTAGCATACAATAAGGACCATAATCGATAGACCTTTATAACTATCCACGGTCTCCACAGACCCCTTTCCAGGCCATGGATCATTAAAAGATCTGGATGGCACGTGCACATTATCGCACAGGGCAGCACTCCCTCAATGCCTACTCTCGAAAAGTCACACATCCATCCACCAATCACTTCCAAAAACTCTACATATAACCGTATGACCATATCAAGCTTCCACGCTCCAACGGCCACTTAATCTTCAACAAATCTTTTGCATCTGCATTTCATGGTGTTATCACTGTATATAAGTTATTAATAATTCCTCTTTTCATATATATGAAAGAATTATAAACCTCCTTTAGGAAACATATTTTTTGCAACACATACTGTTACTGTTGCCTGTCGTTATCAGCAGGGCATGCTGTGGGTGGAAATCACTGTTCAATTGCCCACGGCATAAGGCTCCACCATGACCCCAGCCAAACCAAACCACTCCTATTATTCACTGTGTCCACTATGCCCGGATAACGTAATCAATTGCCAGTGATCATGGCTTGCAGCCAATGCCAGTCTCCATATCCATGGGGCATATGGCTCCACAATGACCCCAGCCAAACGAAAGCACCCCGATTAGTCACTGCACCTACCCTGCATCCTAGCTCAGTGCCCACTATACCATAATAATGCAGCCAATGGCCAGTGCTCATGGGTGGCAGCCATGGCCAGTCTCCATATCCATGGGGCATAAGGTTCCACCATGACCCCAGCCAAACCAAACCACTCCTATTATTCACTGTGTCCACTATGCCCGGATAACGTAATCAATTGCCAGTGGTCATGGCTTGCAGCCAATGCCAGTCTCCATATCCATGGGGCATAAGGCTCCACCATGACCCCAGCCAAACCAAACCACCCCCTAACATTCACTGCACCTACCCTGCATCCTAGCTCAGTGTCCACTATGCCCGGATAACGTAATCAATTGCCAGTGGTCATGCCTTGCAGCCAATGCCAGTCTCCATATCCATGGGGCATAAGGCTCCACCATGACCCCAGCCAAACTAAAGCACCCCGATTATTCACTGTATCTACCCTGCATCCTAGCTCAGTGCCCACTATACCATAATAATGCAGCCAATGGCCAGTGCTCATGGGTGGCAGCCATGGCCAGTCTCCATATCCATGGGGCATAAGGCTCCACCATGACCCCAGCCGAACCAAACCACTCCTATTATTCACTGTGTCCACTATACCCGGATAACATAATCAATTGCCAGTGATCATGGCTTGCAGCCAATGCCAGTCTCCATATCCATGGGGCATATGGCTCCACAATGACCCCAGCCAAACGAAAGCACCCCGATTAGTCACTGCACCTACCCTGCATCCTAGCTCAGTGCCCACTATACCATAATAATGCAGCCAATGGCCAGTGCTCATGGGTGGCAGCCATGGCCAGTCTCCATATCCATGGGGCATAAGGTTCCACCATGACCCCAGCCGAACCAAACCACCCCCTATTATTCACTGCACCTACCCTGCATCCTAGCTCAGTGTTCACTATACCCGGATAACGTAATCAATTGCCAGTGGTCATGGCTTGCAGCCAATGCCAGTCTCTGTATCCATGGGGCATATGGCTCCACAATGACCCCAGCCAAACGAAAGCACCCCGATTATTCACTGCACCTACCCTGCATCCTAGCTCAGTGCCCACTATACCATAATAATGCAGCCAATGGCCAGTGCTCATGGGTGGCAGCCATGGCCAGTCTCCATATCCATGGGGCATGGGCTTCACCATGACCCCAGCCGAACCAAACCACCCCCTTTTATTCACTGCACCTACCCTGCATCCTAGCTCAGTGTCCACTATACCTGGATAACGTAATCAATTGCCAGTGGTCATGGCTTGCAGCCAATGCCAGTCTCCGTATCCATGGGGCATATGGCTCCACAATGACCCCAGCCAAACGAAAGCACCCCGATTATTCACTGCACCTACCCTGCATCCTAGCACAGTGCCCACTATACCATAATAATGCAGCCAATGGCCAGTGCTCATGGGTGGCAGCCATGGCCAGTCTCCATATCCATGGGGCTTAAGGCTCCACCATGACCCCAGCCGAACCAAACCACCCCCTATTATTAACTGCACCTACCCTGCATCCTAGCTCAGTGCCCACTATACCATAATAATGCAGCCAATGGCCAGTGCTCATGGGTGGCAGCCATGGCCAGTCTCCATATCCATGGGGCATAAGGCTCCACCATGACCCCAGCCGAACCAAACCACCCCCTATTATTCACTGTACCTACCCTGCATCCTAGCTCAGTGTCCACTATACCCGGATAACGTAATCAATTGCCAGTGGTCATGGCTTGCAGCCAATGCCAGTCTCCATATCCATGGGGCATATGGCTCCACAATGACCCCAGCCAAACGAAAGCACCCCGATTATTCACTGCACCTACCCTGCATCCTAGCTCAGTGCCCACTATACCATAATAATGCAGCCAATGGCCAGTGCTCATGGGTGGCAGCCATGGCCAGTCTCCATATCCATGGGGCATAAGGTTCCACCATGACCCCAGCCGAACCAAACCACCCCCTATTATTCACTGCACCTACCCTGCATCCTAGCTCAGTGTTCACTATACCCGGATAACGTAATCAATTGCCAGTGGTCATGGCTTGCAGCCAATGCCAGTCTCCGTATCCATGGGGCATATGGCTCCACAATGACCCCAGCCAAACGAAAGCACCCCGATTATTCACTGCGCCTACCCTGCATCCTAGCTCAGTGCCCACTATACCATAATAATGCAGCCAATGGCCAGTGCTCATGGGTGGCAGCCATGGCCAGTCTCCATATCCATGGGGCATAAGGCTCCACCATGACCCCAGCCGAACCAAACCACCCCCTTTTATTCACTGTACCTACCCTGCATCCTAGCTCAGTGTCCACTATACCTGGATAACGTAATCAATTGCCAGTGGTCATGGCTTTCAGCCAGTGCCAGTCTCCATATCCATGGGGCATAAGGCTCCACCATGACCCCAGCCAAACCAAAGCACCCCGATTATTCACTGCACCTACCCTGCATCCTAGCTCAGTGCCCACTATACCATAATAATGCAGCCAATGGCCAGTGCTCATGGGTGGCAGCCATGGCCAGTCTCCATATCCATGGGGCATAAGGCTCCACCATGACCCCAGCCGAACCAAACCACCCCCTATTATTCACTGTACCTACCCTGCATCCTAGCTCAGTGCCCACTATACCATAATAATGCAGCCAATGGCCAGTGCTCATGGGTGGCAGCCATGGTCAGTCTCAATATCCATGGGGCATAAGGCTCCACCATGACCCCAGCCGAACCAAACCACCCCCTATTATTCACTGTACCTACCCTGCATCCTAGCTCAGTGTCCACTATACCTGGATAACGTAATCAATTGCCAGTGGTCATGGCTTGCAGCCAATGCCAGTCTCCATATCCATGGGGCATATGGCTCCACAATGACCCCAGCCAAACGAAAGCACCCCGATTATTCACTGCACCTACCCTGCATCCTAGCTCAGTGCCCACTATACCATAATAATGCAGCCAATGGCCAGTGCTCATGGGTGGCAGCCATGGGCAGTCTCCATATCCATGGGGCATAAGGTTCCACCATGACCCCAGCCGAACCAAACCACCCCCTATTATTCACTGCACCTACCCTGCATCCTAGCTCAGTGTTCACTATACCCGGATAACGTAATCAATTGCCAGTGGTCATGGCTTGCAGCCAATTCCAGTCTCCGTATCCATGGGGCATATGGCTCCACAATGACCCCAGCCAAACGAAAGCACCCCGATTATTCACTGCACCTACCCTCCATCCTAGCTCAGTGCCCACTATACTATAATAATGCAGCCAATGGCCAGTGCTCATGGGTGGCAGCCATGGCCAGTCTCCATATCCATGGGGCATAAGGCTCCACCATGACCCCAGCCGAACCAAACCACCCCCTTTTATTCACTGTACCTACCCTGCATCCTAGCTCAGTGTCCACTATACCTGGATAACGTAATCAATTGCCAGTGGTCATGGCTTTCAGCCAATGCCAGTCTCCATATCCATGGGGCATAAGGCTCCACCATGACCCCAGCCAAACCAAAGCACCCCGATTATTCACTGCACCTACCCTGCATCCTAGCTCAGTGCCCACTATACCATAATAATGCAGCCAATGGCCAGTGCTCATGGGTGGCAGCCATGGCCAGTCTCCATATCCATGGGGCATAAGGCTCCACCATGACCCCAGCCGAACCAAACCACCCCCTATTATTCACTGTACCTACCCTGCATCCTAGCTCAGTGTCCACTATACCCGGATAACGTAATCAATTGCCATTGGTCATGGCTTGCAGCCAATGCCAGTCTCCATATCCATGGGGCATATGGCTCCACAATGACCCCAGCCAAACGAAAGCACCCCGATTATTCACTGCACCTACCCTGCATCCTAGCTCAGTGCCCACTATACCATAATAATGCAGCCAATGGCCAGTGCTCATGGGTGGCAGCCATGGCCAGTCTCCATATCCATGGGGCATAAGGCTCCACCATGACCCCAGCCGAACCAAACCACCCCCTATTATTCACTGTACCTACCCTGCATCCTAGCTCAGTGTCTACTATACCTGGATAACGTAATCAATTGCCAGTGGTCATGGCTTTCAGCCAATGCCAGTCTCCATATCCATGGGGCATAAGGCTCCACCATGACCCCAGCCAAACCAAAGCACCCCGATTATTCACTGCACCTACCCTGCATCCTAGCTCAGTGCCCACTATACCATAATAATGCAGCCAATGGCCAGTGCTCATGGGTGGCAGCCATGGCCAGTCTCCATATCCATGGGGCATAAGGCTCCACCATGACCCCAGCCGAACCAAACCACCCCCTATTATTCACTGTACCTACCCTGCATCCTAGCTCAGTGTCCACTATACCCGGATAACGTAATCAATTGCCAGTGGTCATGGCTTTCAGCCAATGCCAGTCTCCGTATCCATGGGGCATATGGCTCCACAATGACCCCAGCCAAACGAAAGCACCCCAATTATTCACTGCACCTACCCTGCATCCTAGCTCAGTGCCCACTATACCATAATAATGCAGCCAATGGCCAGTGCTCATGGGTGGCAGCCATGGCCAGTCTCCATATCCATGGGGCATGGGCTTCACCATGACCCCAGCCGAACCAAACCACCCCCTTTTATTCCCTGCACCTACCCTGCATCCTAGCTCAGTGTCCACTATACCTGGATAACGTAATCAATTGCCAGTGGTCATGGCTTGCAGCCAATGCCAGTCTCCGTATCCATGGGGCATATGGCTCCACAATGACCCCAGCCAAACGAAAGCACCCCGATTATTCACTGCACCTACCCTGCATCCTAGCTCAGTGCCCACTATACCATAATAATGCAGCCAATGGCCAGTGCTCATGGGTGGCAGCCATGGCCAGTCTCCATATCCATGGGGCTTAAGGCTCCACCATGACCCCAGCCGAACCAAACCACCCCCTATTATTCACTGCACCTACCCTGCATCCTAGCTCAGTGCCCACTATACAATAATAATGCAGCCAATGGCCAGTGCTCATGGGTGGCAGCCATGGCAAGTCTCCATATCCATGGGGCATAAGGTTCCACCATGACCCCAGCCGAACCAAACCACCCCCTATTATTCACTGCACCTACCCTGCATCCTAGCTCAGTGTTCACTATACCCAGATAACGTAATCAATTGCCAGTAGTCATGGCTTGCAGCCAATGCCAGTCTCCGTATCCATGGGGCATATGGCTCCACAATGACCCCAGCCAAACGAAAGCACCCCGATTATTCACTGCACCTACCCTGCATCCTAGCTCAGTGCCCACTATACCATAATAATGCATCCAAAGGCCAGTGCTCATGGGTGGCAGCCATGGCCAGTCTCCATATCCATGGGGCATAAGGCTCCACCATGACCCCAGCCGAACCAAACCACCCCCTTTTATTCACTGTACCTACCCTGCATCCTAGCTCAGTGTCCACTATACCTGGATAACGTAATCAATTGCCAGTGGTCATGGCTTTCAGCCAATGGCAGTCTCCATATCCATGGGGCATAAGGCTCCACCATGACCCCAGCCAAACCAAAGCACCCCGATTATTCACTGCACCTACCCTGCATCCTAGCTCAGTGCCCACTATACCATAATAATGCAGCCAATGGCCAGTGCTCATGGGTGGCAGCCATGGCCAGTCTCCATATCCATGGGGCATAAGGCTCCACCATGACCCCAGCCGAACCAAACCACCCCCTATTATTCACTGTACCTACCCTGCATCCTAGCTCAGTGTCCACTATACCCGGATAACGTAATCAATTGCCAGTGGTCATGGCTTGCAGCCAATGCCAGTCTCCATATCCATGGGGCATATGGCTCCACAATGACCCCAGCCAAACGAAAGCACCCCGATTATTCACTGCACCTACCCTGCATCCTAGCTCAGTGCCCACTATACCATAATAATGCAGCCAATGGCCAGTGCTCATGGGTGGCAGCCATGGCCAGTCTCCATATCCATGGGGCATAAGGCTCCACCATGACCCCAGCCGAACCAAACCACCCCCTATTATTCACTGTACCTACCCTGCATCCTAGCTCAGTGTCCACTATACCCGGATAACGTAATCAATTGCCAGTGGTCATGGCTTTCAGCCAATGCCAGTCTCCATATCCATGGGGCATAAGGCTCCACCATGACCCCAGCCAAAACAAAGCACCCCGATTATTCACTGCACCTACCCTGCATCCGAGCTCAGTGCCCACTATGCCCGGATAACGTAATCAATTGCCAGTGGTCATGGCTTGCAGCCAATGCCAGTCTTCAAATCCATGGGGCATAAGGCTCCACCATGACCCCAGCCAAGCCAAAGCACCCCGATTATTCACTGCACCTACCCTGCATCCTAGCTCAGTGTCCACTATACCCGGATAACGTAATCAATTGCCAGTGGTCATGGCTTGCAGCCAATGCCAGTCTCCATATCCATGGGGCATATGGCTCCACAATGACCCCAGCCAAACGAAAGCACCCCGATTATTCACTGCACCTACCCTGCATCCTAGCTCAGTGCCCACTATACCATAATAATGCTGCCAATGGCCAGTGCTCATGGGTGGCAGCCATGGCCAGTCTCCATATCATGGGGCATAAGGCTCCACCATGACCCCAGCCGAACCAAACCACCCCCTTTTATGCTCAGTGTCCACTATACCCGGATAACGTAATCAATTGCCAGTGGTCATGGCTTGCAGCCAATGCCAGTCTTCAAATCCATGGGGCATATGGCTCCACAATGACCCCAGCCAAACCAAAGCACCCCGATTATTCACTGCACCTACCCTGCATCCTAGCTCAGTGCCCACTATACCATAATAATGCAGCCAATGGCCAGTGCTCATGGGTGGCAGCCATGGCCAGTCTCCATATCCATGGGGCATAAGGCTCCACCATGACCCCAGCCGAACCAAACCACCCCCTATTATTCACTGTACCTACCCTGCATCCTAGCTCAGTGTCCACTATACCCGGATAACGTAATCAATTGCCAGTGGTCATGGCTTTCAGCCAATGCCAGTCTCCATATCCATGGGGCATAAGGCTCCACCATGACCCCAGCCGAAACAAAGCACCCCGATTATTCACTGCACCTACCCTGCATCCGAGCTCAGTGCCCACTATGCCCGGATAACGTAATCAATTGCCAGTGGTCATGGCTTGCAGCCAATGCCAGTCTTCAAATCCATGGGGCATAAGGCTCCACCATGACCCCAGCCAAGCCAAAGCACCCCGATTATTCACTGCACCTACCCTGCATCCTAGCTCAGTGTCCACTATACCCGGATAACGTAATCAATTGCCAGTGGTCATGGCTTGCAGCCAATGCCAGTCTCCATATCCATGGGGCATATGGCTCCACAATGACCCCAGCCAAACGAAAGCACCCCGATTATTCACTGCACCTACCCTGCATCCTAGCTCAGTGCCCACTATACCATAATAATGCTGCCAATGGCCAGTGCTCATGGGCGGCAGCCATGGCCAGTCTCCATATCCATGGGGCATAAGGCTCCACCATGACCCCAGCCGAACCAAACCACCCCCTTTTATTCACTGTATCTACCCTGCATCCTAGCTCAGTGTCCACTATACCCGGATAACGTAATCAATTGCCAGTGGTCATGGCTTGCAGCCAATGCCAGTCTTCAAATCCATGGGGCATATGGCTCCACAATGACCCCAGCCAAACGAAAGCACCCCGATTATTCACTGCACCTACCCTGCATCCTAGCTCAGTGCCCACTATACCATAATAATGCAGCCAATGGCCAGTGCTCATGGGTGGCAGCCATGGCCAGTCTCCATATCCATGCGGCATGGGCTTCGGCCATGCCGCATTCCCCAATAAGCAAATCAGAATACACATTTGCGTTTGCCGAGGGCCAGGCCCACTACCCAGACACCAAATGTATATCACTAGTTTTTCTACTTACATTCTTACACTTTGGAAAAATAAAACACAAGACATATTTCAGAAAACATGCCTGCAGGTCCTTGCTAATGCTCGTCGCGCAGGTTTGTTGTAATCTAGTCAAGCACTGGAGGCTGTAACTGCAAGCAGAATATTTTTTCCCCTTCCAACCTACCGCTTCGGCCGTGCCGCATGCCCCATTAAGCAAATTATAGTACGAATGCCTCCTTGCTGACGGCCAGGCCCACTGCCCAGACACCAATGTTATATCTCTTTTTTGTGCACTTACATTTTCACACTTTCAAAAAAATAAAATACAGGACATATTTGCAAAACGATGCTTTGAAGTTCTTGCTCACCCTCCTCGTGCATATTTGCTGCAATCCCATCCAGTATTTCAACCTGTACCCACAAGTAGAATTTTTATTTCCATTCACACCTATCTCAATTTCAAAAATCTTTACCACATAGCCGGTCCCTGGTGGCCATGCCCACCTTAACCCCATTGCTAGTCCCTCATGGCCATGGCCAGTAGCCAGATTGTCCAGGTCATGACCTTATGCCATGACCTGGACAATCTGGCAACTGAACCATGGCCACAGGCTATACCTCAGTCACCAAAGGTATATCACTGTCTTTTATACCTACATCATGACACTTTTCAAAAAATAAAACAGAGACACATTTGCAAAAACATGCTTTCAGGTCTTTGCCAATGCTCCTTGCACGAGTTTGCTGCAAATCCTTCCATGTTTTATTTTGTGAAAAGTGTTAAAATTAACATACATATAATCGTCAAATAACTTAGACCCCACTTGAGAAAATACATTCAGACTTTGCACAAACATTCAAGATTGGGTCTATAATCTTTTTGAACACTTTTCTGAAAATTCGTCAAATGGCAACAAAGTTATAAGCCATCTAAAAATGTTGAGACCCCCGCTCTAATGGTGTCCCCTCTTGACAAAATCCCACCAAGCGTTGCAGAAACATTCATATCTAGGTCTAAAATCTGCAGAACCATTCATGGTCAGGTCATAGATGTCCCCGAGCATCTCAGATGTTCTCGAACATCAGAGGACCGCCCGCACATCTAGACTGTTTGCATACTTGTGGAAGAAAAAACAGCCGTTTTTGGGGGTTTTTTAAAGCCATATCCCATCCCATCCTCATCACCCCTCAGCTCCCCAGAGATTGTTTCATTAGTTTGACAAGTGCAATGTTGTGTTTTGTAATATGTCTTCACTGCGCTGTCCGCAGACATTGGTGGCTATCCACAAATCCAACATGGCAGACGATTCCTAAAATCTGATGCACCTCATTTTTTGTTGACCAATCAGCGTCACTCTCTAGGCCAATAGGAGGCCTGATGCATTTTGGGATTGTCTCAGTTCTTTCGTCTATGCTGGTTGAGTCTAAAATGGTGATCGAAGTTTTTGTGGCTTCCAATCTGATGTTTAGGTCCGCAGTGTTTACTGATTTCCATTTTCTTTTCTGAATTGGAGTTTTTTTTGGGAGGTTAGCTAGTATCCACATTGGTGTGTGGATCACAAAGGGTATTATGAGGTGGTCACTCCATAGGATTTGCATTGGCGGTGCAGTTGTGACCAGGTTTTTGCTGCATAAGGGTGTGGCCTGCAGTGTGTGTATCGTTCCTTTAACCCGATGTTGTAGATGTTTCATTGCAGGTGATTTGTTAGAGCTTTGGGTGAATGTGTATTCTTTTCTTCGAACCAGATGGTGAAATCTCCCAGTATGCTCAGGTGATCATGTTGAATGGCGATGTTGGTGATGGCATCCACAAATGTGTCCCTGAAAGTATGAAAGTATGATGTCGGTGGCCTGTAGACAAGTAGGAAAGATAGGTTGGCTTGTTGATCTAAGGCTGGGTGCAGGAGCAGTGATTCACAGTTTGGGATGTTCAGTGGTGGTGCTGTTGTTATCTTTAGCTGGTCTTTGTATGCAACGGCGAGACCGCCTCTTTTGTTTCTATTCTCGGTTGGCTTGTTTAAGATTGAAGTTGTTGGGTATGGAGTCAGGTGCTGTTACCTTGAAGTTTTGAGTTAGCCAGGTTTTGGTGAGGAATAGCATGTCTGTCCCTCCATCTCTTAGCAGTTTGTGTATTTCCGATGAGTGTTTTGACATTGATCTGGCGTTGACTACACTTCAGTGTAACTTTTTGATGTTTGCGGTTAGTTTGTCCTTTGGTGGTGATGTTGGTAGTTTCAGTTGGTGTTGATTCATTTTTTTATCAAATTGCGCATTTGGTTTTGTTTCTGGTTCTTCGTTGAGTAGGTCTGAAAGTCGTCTGTCTCATAATGATGATTTTTTTGTGTTGTGAGAGTTTTTTGTTTTCTGTCTGTTAGGTTTCTGACTTTCTTCCTTCTGTGCTTGCAGTTATTTGGCCTGGGTGGTTGTCTGAGTAGCTGGTAAGTTGATTGGCAGTGCGATATGTGAAGTGATTTTGGTCTTGTTCCAGCAGAGGTGGCTTTTTGTGGGGGATGGCCTTATGTGTTATTTCTGGTGTAGGTTGGTTCCCAGGTGTGGTGTTTTGAAATGTTTGGGATTCTTCCAATTGGTTTACTCTGATTTGGCTATTTCTTGTGCGTCTGTCTTTTGTGGTATGGTGCATTTTGTGGTGTGGCCGGTTGATTGGTATTGTTTTTTCTTGTTTGTTTCTGTGTTAGGCTGTTTGTGCTATTCAAGCATAGGATGGTGGCATCTCTGGTTGTGACTTGTAGGGTGATATTCTAAGCCTGTCCCATTGCAGTGTTATACATTCAAAGGAAAAACATTGTTAAATGGGCGATATGGTTAAGATGCACTAATAAAAACCTATGAAATTCAGTGAAAGTGAAAAAAAATGCTAAAGGGACCTTATGGTTATGTTGCACTAATAAAATCCTATCAAATGTGGGGACAAAATGTTGTTAAAGGGAAGTTATGATTACAAGTAAAACTGAAAAAACCCAAGAGATTCACCAGTTATGGTAAGCTATGCAACATAACTCGTGCCACCGCCATGCACTGCTAACAATAACACCCAGGACATCAAATACGACATCACAAATGACATAATCGATGACATCACTGATGATTGTCAAACTAATGAAACAATATCTGGGGAGTTGAGGGGTGATGAGGATGGTGTAGAGAAGGAGCTTTGTATCCTCACCCCAACCATCTCACCCACAGCACCTGTATGTTGTGTCCCAGAGTGGGAAACGTGTGGTTCCAGTAAAAGTACTGATACCTAGGAGAATCTGGGAAGCAAGGTTCCCATTAAGAAAGCCACACCTGCATACGAGACAATATGATGGTCGTCTGAATGAAATCCCTGAAAAAGCAGAGAATATGAATGATGAAGAAGAATGGTGATGTCACCATCACCAGTGATGTCATAACAGAGTAATGCTGACGTATAGAGAAGATATGTAGAAACTAAAATATCAAGACTGAGGACATCTTGGGATCAAGATGAAGAAACTTATGCTGCAGGCATGAGGGATAGATCAGGCTGTTTCACGCGTGTATACATGCAAAGAAACGCAAGCAGATGAAGTATTCTTGAGGCTAGCTTTTTAGTGAATAGATTGTGGCATGCACCAACATGTACACATATATGTTTATATTGGAGTCAGTAAAGGATGGATGCTCCCATTACAAGGAAGGGCAGTGCTGAGCGAAAGACATGAGAGTTCGAGGAGCTAAGGGTGTATTTTGGAAAAGAAATTATATTAATGATGTTCATTAGCAGATTAAAGTAAAAAATGTGGTAAACAAAGGGTTTAGAGCCTGCGACAATGGTGCACGCTCATATTATGTTGTTTTTCATTGAATAAATAATGTCGAAATTTGCAAAGAGTAAACTGTGAGAATGGACAGTCAAAGAGTGATGTGTCAAACATTGAGAATATTACTCTGCTTATACATTGTTGCAAGCATACACACTTAAGCTTAGAAAATATAATAAGGAATAGAGGG
Source organism: Ambystoma mexicanum (assembly GCF_040938575.1). Taxonomy (NCBI): domain Eukaryota; kingdom Metazoa; phylum Chordata; class Amphibia; order Caudata; family Ambystomatidae; genus Ambystoma; species Ambystoma mexicanum. The sequence goes on along the minus strand of NC_090931.1, from coordinate 2,980,970 downwards.
AAGAATCGAAAATGAAAAATGAGTGTCACAGCTGCAAGAAAGATCGCCATTAAAGGCAGTTCTGCAATATATGACAACATATTTGCATGATGCATGTGCAAGAAAAAAGTTATACAAGTGGCTTTTGGGCTAGCACTCTTTTTAATATAGATTAGGAGGGGAAAGATGAGTCAACTATTAGCGATTATACAGTTAAATGTATGCACAAGAGGGGGGTGAGGAGCATTTAGCTCCACCCGCTGTGTCTGAAACAGACGGCAATAGTAACACAGGCAAAGGGCTGTACCCATTCGGGGAGCTCAAAGCAGTGATAAGATATTGCAACCCGGCAGACAGATCACCTGTGCAAAGCAGCGCCAAGGGTCAGGAAGAAATATATTAAGAGAGAGATGGAATCTCTCAAAAGTCCGAATGGACAAGGAGAGATGCAACAAGGGAAGAAGCAATAACTGATGGGTTAGCACACTTATAGAGCTAATGAAGGATGGTTGACGTTGCGCATACTCAATGGTAAGAGTATTGAGGACACAAGAGTATACAGCACTGATCATCTGGAAAAGGAAGAAATGAAAACTTAAAAATTCAGCAGTGACGAAAGAGAAGGTTTTGAAGAAGCTGTTGTCAACACATAAATTGATAATAGACCTATTTAGAATAGATTTGGAAGTCGAGGTAAACTCGGAAAGCAGTGAACGAGAATGATACAAGTATATCATGATACGAAACAGAAGGAAGCCCCACAGAGGAAGGGTACATATAAAATGATCGACTCACAATACGCGGTTATATGTCATGAGGAAAGCCTTGTGCAGTGCAAGACCCAAAGATTTGTCTTTTAACTAGACGGACTCTGAATAGAAATTATGAACCAGAAGGGTTGTACAGGATGGGAATAGAATATTACAAAAGGGAAGAGAAAACACAATTATGAGGAGACGGGTAACACATATAGCTCTGTAGAAAACCTTAAAGGAGTAAAAAAGTGAAGCGGTCGGATTTAAACCTCCCTATATCTTGGGCGCTGACCTTGGTGATGCGGCTAAAATCAACATTATAATAGGCAGTCCTACGGACAGAGGGGTGACGTGCCATTGTACGTGAGCAGGTTAAAGCCCTTGCCAGGTGGAAGGCAATGTAGGACTATTGTCTCTACCATAAGCAGGAAGCGGTGGGTGACAAAATGTGAGATTTGGGGTTTTCTATAGTCTTTATCTTTAAGAAAAAAGACTTTCAAGGTAGGAACTTCCAGAGTGATTATGAAAAATATTAAGGTATGAAGATAGGGGAAATAAACAGACTTTCGATTAAAGGGTGGACATGTAGAGTAATAGAACACTTATTTAGTATATGAAGAGAGTTAGGATACACATGGAAAAGAGATTATAGAAATGTGCCTGCATATTAGCAGTAGGGCAGAGATGAGTTGTTCAGAATTAGAAGGTGCAGCAGACAAGCGCTGAGACGCAGTAACCACTTATAAAACACAGAAGAACGTAAGACACAGGTTTAACATGTCCATGTATAAGGAAGAGATACGTTTGGGTCATTTGGTTGTATTTTACATATTGTAGTAAGATTAATGGACAGAATCAAGGTTGATGATTTTATTTTTAGTGCATGAAGATAGGGAATGTTTGTATTAAGAATGTATTAGTTAAATAAGAATGAATGTATTATGGCATGCGGAAATGGATGATTATATGAGGAGCAATGGTAGAATTAAAAAGGTTTATTATAAGGGTGTGTTATATTTTGCATATTTTAAAGAAACGTAAAAATCAGCACCATGGAGTCATGTTTATTATGAACAGACGTTGACGAATATTTTCTTTTTTATTAAGACAGGTTGTTAGTATAGCAAATAGGGTGCTTTATGATGATAATTGACGAGTAGGTATTATCTGCCATAAGGGAAGAGCCTTAGCGAATGTTGGAAACTTAGAAAACTTCGGCTATGGGGTAATTGCATCTAAATTAGCAATTGTAAGGTTTGGGTATTGAGTAATGAACCATGCCATGTTTGTATTGAAACCACTGGCAGAGGGTAAGCATGCGCATGATTGTTTGAACTATGACGAGTTCTATGATGATCTCCCAAGGGTAAAAGGAAATGCATTGATAATTGAGGAACTCCTTATAAAGTGAAGAACCTTTTAGAATTGAGCAATAAGTAAGAATATGGAGGATCTGCTGGGATACAGCACGCGGTCGATGGAGAGTTTCTTGGAGTAATAACAAGTGTATGACTATCGTCTCATTTTATCGGCATAAGCCGTAGAATCAGTGGCGCTGATTGTCACGCTCCAGAAATTATGCAGACCTGGAAGTAATGGTGTACGATGACTCCACCTTTGTGATGTCAACGGTGCATGCAAGAATAGCACATTGGGAAGGGCCACTTCGAAGAGGGCAACTCTCTCATGTAGCACACAGTCTTATTGAACACTACAACTCCCAATGATCATTGTGCTAGTGAAATATGCAGTGCATGTTAAACGGGGAGATTTTAGTTGATGTGGAAATTAAACTAAGAAAGGGAAGGAAATAGAAATGTGTTGTATATGACTGCGGTGTATTGATTAGCTGTAAATGTTTAACAGTGGATGGAAGTATGATGATGATTATGGTTACAGTATTCTGATAAATATCTTTAGACTTTAATGAATAAAAGCTTAAGGAGAAGCGCTTCAATATAAGAAAGACTTGAGGGCGCAGAAAGGGTGTTCTCTGAACCCCTTTAAGGCAGCGTAGTGACAAAACAGTAACAGTAAAAGAGCAATGCCTGTAACCTTATGAAGGGTGGCGTTGGAATAGCTACACTACCCTCTGCACATAATTAGGAAAAAACCTTGCCATGAGGAATGTGAAGAAGTGCTTTGGCTTTGCATTTAGTAGAATATGTTGCATTTTGTATAGTAAAATGTTTCGTGTGTAAAAAGATGATTACTGGGCACACGTTATGCACAATTAAGGAGTTCTTCCGAGGCTTAATGATCCCGTGAAGCAGTTGTATACAGATCGGATATATAATCAGAAAGACATATTTTTCTTTTTTAAGGATGTAGTTACCATAGTGGAAAATGTATAGCACGAAAATGTTCTCTGAATGGAGAATATAGGAACTAGGAAGGATCATAGCTTAACCTTATTTTGCGTCAAAAGAAAAGAGCAAGCCTTTGGACATATGACATTGTTGCTTAAAGAAAAGGCACAAGGTTTATAGACAGATTATCAGCAGACTAATGAGGTCTGTATGAAGACTTGATAGTTTGTTTAAAGGAGAAAATAGAGAAGTGACAGATCCTGAAAAAGGGATGATTGCATGGACATGCATCAGGGAAATGGATATATTCAAGAAGATTATCTTGTTGTACACAAGAGTGATAAGTAGTTGAACAAGGTAATTGCTCACACCTCCATATAAATTAGAAATGATGCCCAGCAAAAGGTAGGATTGCTAGGAAAGGAGCTATGTGTGTCTTCTTATGTGTATTATTTCAAATATCTCTGTCCTTTCAGTTCCGCTCAAGCAACAAGGGTATGGGACAGAGAAGAACGCAGAAGGAGATGTTGCAACAACCCGAAATGCAGAGCTTTGTGTTTCCAAATTTCTACCCGGAAATCAGGTCATAAGATTCACAGACCTGTCAAAAGGAAAGGTGGCACGAGTGTTCCAGTAGCCCCTGTAGAGTGAAAGACATTATACCGTCACAGTGTAAGGCAGACGTGTTTAGACATTCTTGACAAATGAAAAGATCCAGGCTGGAGAATCCACAGCACCCACACCCATCGGAAGCAAGCATCAGAAGCAAGCAACAGAAGCAAGGATTGGGGAAGAACCACAATACGTGCAGACTAGGTCTAGGATGCAGAAGCGGTCAAGTAAAGAAAAAGGGCCTCAATATGAGGCGGCAGAATGGGTTTAATGGGCAGAACAGCACTTTTACCGACGCCGTTAAACCCATTCCGCCCCATTACGAGGTCTGGTCAGACCAGACGTCCTTTCTGGGTCCCACGAGGGGACCAGCGAGCTAACAACGGGCCCATCATTAACGGGCCCATTGTTAGCTCCCTCCCCATTCCCATTGAGCCCTATGGGGGCTCGAATGGGGAAGGTCCGGGTTCCCTGAATGGGGAAATACCAGGCCCTCCAAAGTCGGAATGGCCCGGTATTTCCCCATTCAGGGGCCACGGACCCGGACCCTAGTTTGGAGGCAGCCATGCCCTTATTGGCTGCCTCCAAACTCGTAATGGAGCCCAAAGAGTTCATTTGAACTGTGCCTTGTTTCAAAGACTTTACTTTAAGTAATTGAAAGAGGGTGAAAGAAAATTCTTGGTTCTGGAGCCACAAGAACTTGTTCACATTGAATTGAGGCACACTTAAGCCTTGAGTAAACAGAAGAGTATGCCAGATTTGGAATTCGTGTTTGACAATTGGAAAAGAGAGCATTGTCCCCATTCCTTTCTCATTGACTTTCTCTTTGGCGGTACCTATGGCGGTGCCCAATGACAACGTTTCACAGGTCATTCTTGTATTTCTTGAGTTCTGTGAATGTGGGGAGAGCTACTAGCATTCCTATTTTCCTGCAAGATCCTAAGCATAGCCCAGTTGTGAGAAGATTGCTCATAGTTATCACTGAGCACATTCTTCAACTTCCTGAACAATGGGGAAAAAACAGATGCCCCTGTCACCAGATAATGCACGTAGACTGGTTAGTCTTGTCTTTTATTACTTGATCGAAGAATGTCCACATCTTGTAGGGAGACACACAGATGTCAGAACATTCCTACGAGACCCAAGAAATAATCCAGTGCTCAATCGAATATTGAGAGACACTATACATCAAGTGAATGAGTGCTCTGAGAGAACCCTGAGGACTGATTGATAATCGATAAAGGAGAGATGAATCAAAGAAGTTCATCAATGTAGGAACTTTCGTTTCATGCTGAAAGAGAATTCTTCATGTCATCTGATCTAATTCGAGGCATGGACTGGGAACTGGTGTATGTTATTGAACTGATCCCAGACAACTGAAGTGAACTAAGAACATACTCAATGAGACTTTCTGAGGAGGAAATCCAGAACCTACTTGTTGTAGTCTTTTATTTCTTGTTGGACAGGTATCCAAATTTCGTCTGGAGAAAGGACGATTAGTTTCTATACATCAGGAACCTGTTAATCATTCTGAGATCAGCCAGCTCCTTGAATAACTCATTGAGAAAATTAGAATATTCCCTGAGTACTGTATGATGTTGCCCCATTAAAGGTTTTTCTTTTTCCTTCCATTAAAACGTAACATGGGAAGTACCAATAGCAACTTCATCATGGCTGACCATGAGAGATGTCCACGTTGTGCACGAAGTTCATGGTGTAAAACGTCATACAGGTGTGTAATCTATGTTTGCATAATATTCATAGTGGTATTGCTTTCACTTACAATACACACTACAACTTTTGTAGAGACACATGAGGTAAAAATTCCTGTGTATCCTCCTATGCAAGAGAAGGGTACAAACGTGGCAACTACTAGGCAGCCGAGACCCAATGTTGCTTTCCCTACAATAAAGGTACATGCACAAGCACCTATTTCTGTGATAGATAACCCTGAGTTACCTGCTGAATAAGGGTCACGTATGGAGATTGTAGGAGACTCTCTATAGCCCTCTCATGCTGCTGCTAGAAAAAAGCATAGGGATAGCATAAGGTCCCTGGAACGTGCGCCTACACAGGTAGCACATGTGAATACATTTGGTCCACTGATGAATGTTTCTATGATTGATCCAGTAAGAAACATAAAAGAAAGATGAGACCCAAAAGACTTATTATGGAGAATGATCACGAGTTAAACGATTACGTGGACAGTACAGCACATTTGGGGAATAATCTTTGGTACCAGCGTATGAAAGAAGTGGAAGAAGAACGTCAAAGGAGAAATGCTTTGGATGGGCACCCCTGCCTTATAGTATGGGGAAGTTCAAAATCTTCATAGCTATCGAAATGGACGTCCATACAGCACATTGTCTATCGCATGTAGCACTCTGCAGAACAAGCGGTCAGTTCATGGGTCGAGATGCCCATATCAAATGGGCTACAGAATGGACAGATCCAGATGATGAATATGTGCAAGACTCAAAGACCAGAGATAAAGCACAGATGAAGAAAATTGTGATCAGATATGGAAAATCTGGAGTGAAAGGAGCAGAAATCAGACGAGAAGCAAAGAGGAAACTTGAGGTTTCAGGGAAATCTGCAGAAGAAACTCGTAGATGGAAGAACAGAGGCCAGATGCAGATTTGGGGATCCGTATTATCTCCAGATGGATGGGAAGAAGGAGTGGTTATTTGCAGAGAATAGGGTAGTTGGTGGATTCGAATCCTAGAGCCTGTGCGCTAATGACCACTCTATGATTTTTAAGGTAAACAGATATAAATTGAGATTTGGCAGCAATCACACTTGTCCCTCTAACTCACCCACCAGGCTGGAAAATGGAAATATAGAGATCGGGGCGTGGGACAGTGATTTGTGCTCAAAAAAAGATTTAATATAAACAGAGACTTGTTTTCATTGAGTAATCGCTGTAAAACACAGATGTGAACAAACAATCACAGTTTTTAATAGAAATTGCGAACAGCCGACACATGTTTCGACACACTGGTTGTTTTCAAGGCCTGAATCTTGATTCAAGCATAAAGTGTATCCTGAAAAGACATAAATGTCTGCAAATAATAGATTATTCATGGTCAGTATGTTATCAAAGTCCAAAGTTCAAAAAGATTTTTTGAGTGAATTGTCAAATAGGCCCTGAGACCCAAATGGTAATTAGTCAGAGTCCCAGTGGGGCACAAGATCCAAATTGGGTATGCCCCCTTAAGAGAACTTCTATATGAATTGCAGCAGTTGGTTTGTACAATTTAAATCCCAAAACTTGGGAGCACAGAAATTATCAGGGGTTTAATCCCCAAACAGGCGAGTAGGTCTCAGGGCCTATTTGACAATTCACACAAAAAATCTTTTGGAATTTGGGACTTTGATAACATACTGTGGATAATCTATTATTTGCAGACATTTATGTGTATATATTGGAGTCAGTAAAGGATGGATGCTCCCACTACGAACAAGGGCAGTGCTGAGCGAAAGAAGGAAGACCACGTTTTTATTTGTCGCAGTTAAAAACAAATGAATTACAGGAGAAAACTCAGAAAGGCAAAACTGGATTAGCCAAGAAGCCAAGGCTATCTCAGACTGGGGAGAGCTGACATTGGATACAAATCATGAGGAAGAACGAAGCTTCTGTTCAGAAGGCATGGACAAAAACAAGAAGACGTCAGAGGTCTATTTAAGAATAGTATTTTAATAAACCGAAAGGCTCGATTTCGTGGTCTTGAGTCACATGGGGAGAAGAAGTTGGAGGAGCATGATGGTCACACCTACGCAGGAGGGCAGAATGTGCCTTCACTCCCTTGAATTTCCCAGAGCAAAGAACATGTTGAAGGCCAATTTCAAAAGACCTCATTGACAGTAGACCACTGAGGTGATGATGGTTGAATATGTTAATTGGTGGGAAGCTCTGGTCAAAACTAGGTCATCTGCACCTGGATGTTCAGCCTGCGTACTGCCAAAGCAGGTTGAGAAGGCACTGATGGAGGTTAGAATGTAACCAATGATAGAGGACTGCATGATTAAGGGTCCTATAGTTGTATAACAAATTAGACTTCGTGTATGTAGTGACGTTTAAAGTGACACATTTTGGGGAAGGGCTTAGTTGCCCCACCTGATGTTAAGAGACCTATGACATAATTCCACTGCCCAAGACGAGTGTGGCTCGTATACCTAGATGATCCTTGTAGAACCTATCACATTAGCCTTTAGGTTTTTGCAGTTCGCCACGTAGGATGACGTTAGCGATACACAGGTTAAACATCACCTATGATGATTTTTTACTATAAGAATGTACGTTTTTTCTAAATGCTTTGACAAGTCTCAAGAGAGATCATGAGGGATGTCTATTGATGCCTGTTGTACTCCCTGTTTTAGATAATTGAGATTGAAACAGTATCTTTTGCCAACTCCCTGAGTTGCGTCTATTATTGATGCCTGAGTAACCTCTACATCCCCCAGCTATCTCTGATGCACTGCTCACCAATCTTAAAGGGCTCAGTAGGAAACCCAGTTCAATGGGAGGGGATATGGCCTTAAATAGACCAAAAATTGGTGTGTTTTTTCTCCGCTCTCTGTGAACATGTTGCGGATAGCATTTGGATTTCAGGGGGGTGGGGTGAGTTTCATTAGCCCCCCAGAATATGTTCACTGGGCACAATGGGCCTCATTACGAGTTTGGAGGTAGCCAAGCCATTTGTACCATCATGGCTACCCCCAAACTCGGGTCCGGGTCCCATAAAATGGGAATAACCACGCCATTCCGACCTTTGCGGGCCCGGTTATTCCCATTCACGGGACCCGGATCCGATACGTCCCCATTCCCATTTGAGCCCACACAGGGTTCAATGGGAATGGGGAGGATGGTAACAATAGACGCGTTCATAATGGGACTGTTGCTACCATCCTGTTCTGCTAGCGGGTGCCGCTCTGCACGTCTGGTATGACCAGGTGTGAAGAGCGGCCCCGCGAGCAGAAGTCGTAATGTGGCGGTAGAGTGATAACGGCACCAGCAGCACTACCGGCGCTGTTATCACTCTACTGCCAGGGTCGTAATGAGGCCCAATGACTACAGTAGTAGTAAGTGTATTGTAATTATAGGTAATGTAGTAGGAGTAAGGCCAGAATGATCATGGTAGCAATATGTCTAAAGTAATTGTCCGTAATGTAGTGGGAGCATAAAGTATTTGTAATATGAGGTATTATGAAATTGAGTCATTGGAAGAAAAAAACGTACTGAATACAAATAAATACAAATATTACAAATAGTTGCAGGTAAACAGTTGTGAGACACTTTTGTAAGTGCACAACACGTTCAAGCATATCAGCGTATTGTTACATATTGGTGTGCAATAACGCATGCATTGGTCTATGGCAGTCGCCTTAGCCTTACGTACCCCCCCATCTAGTATCAATGGCAGTTGGCAGCTGTGATGGTGCGCCGGAAAGGGGGCAGGGTGGAGGAGTGGTACACCATGTGCACAAGAAAGGTATGTTATGCACTGAGATTATTGTGGAAATGGACACTGCAGTGCTGGTGTCTGCAGACTCTCCACTGAACATATGTATGAGTCCATTGAATATTGTCCGAGGCCTATTGCACTTACCCCATAAGCTGAGTAGCAGCCATGGCCCCTGGTCCTCTTGTGTTATTACCCACTACTCCCAAACTTGTTGGGTTGTTTATCCAAAGACTACTGACACATTGTAGGTAGTGTTGGCATTAAAAGGCTGTGGATATTACTGCACAATTACATATATCATAATAAAATGTAATTGATAACATTTGCATTAAATACATGTAAAAGTCCTCTTGGGCACAAGGGCAGTTAGTGTCACCTTTGGCCTGTGTCGCTTTCTTTTCCCACGACTGTGTGACAATGGTCATTGTACTGTCCTTCTTTTTTCTGTCTGTGTTTTGTTTTTTTAATTCTTATTTTTTCAGGTGGGTGGGTTGGTTGAAAAAGTTGAAGTGTTCTGCGGTCGTAGAACAGCTCCTTTGCGCTCCGTTCGGAGTGATGTGCAAATTGGAGACCCTTGCTGGCAGGGCTCCTTTTATTCATTTTTTGTGGCCGTAGGCCATTTGTTTGTTCATGGAGGTGCTGCCCTTGCTGTCTGGCTGGCGCCGAGAATTGTGCATATCCGTGTGTTACCCCCCACCCTTATCCTCCTGTGCTGCACTTGCATCCCTTCCTTTCTTGTTCTGCAGAGTGATACCTGGGTACTTTTGGCACCATGGTGGGAGATCATAAGTTGCCTTTTGGTTGCCCCGGTGGTCCCCTTTTTGTATTGTGGTTAAAGGAAAGGAGAGGGGGAGAGAAGAAAACAGGAACTTAGGCGGGAAAAGGGGGATAACAGCCCCTGTTGGTGTTGTGTACTTATTATGTTGTACTAATATTGAACAACGTCAGCTCTGCTGTACTCGCCTTATGGGTCCCTGCAGCCTCTGCTTATGTTCCAGTGTCTTCTAGCTACATATGGTACCCTTATTTCACAGCGCTGGTCCTTGTTATAGTCTTCCTCTATCTTTTATCTAGAAGCTGAACACGTGCAGAGCAATGGTACTGAGCAGGCGGACTTGGTGGTTGATTTAAGGATGAAAGTGACAATCCGCAATGAAATGATAAGATTCACAGTATTAAAAGCAGACAGTGGAAAGTAAAGTTTGTATTTTAGAAAACTGTGTTGTGAAGAGGTTTGTCATGTACAACATTGGAAAAAATTGATTCACAAAGTGCAATTTAATCACACTTTTTTTAAGTGAAAGCTATTGAAGTGTTGAAAGTGAACTGTCTGCCATATGATGAATGGTGTGATGCATGAATGTTGAATTTAACGCAAAGCGTAGACGTAGTACATGTTACGAGAAACTTTTATTTATAGCCAAAATATGAATGTATGTTTATGTTGAATTGTAAATTCTTTACTGAAATTTCACATATTTATATACTCCCGCTGTGTTTGTGTCATGGGTTCAGTCTACCAGCCGATGGTTTTTTTCAACAGTGTTTAGATAATAATTATGAACAACAGATGTGTCGTAAACATTGTGTGGGATGATCGCCAGACAACAATTTGTTCTTTTGCTGTTGCAGTAACAAGAAGCAACATGGTCGCATATAGGTTCTAGAAAAGTGCGGATATGAAAGTATTGCATTTATTTCAATTGGAAAGCAGTAATTTGTCCTATGTAATGGAGCAGAATGTGCACAGATTATTTGTCGCTTATGGAAAATAATTTTTGTTGGAGAACGCAAAGACTTGCATTGATGGATCAATGATTGGATTTGGCATTAGGAGATAACAGTTGTGTGTTTTAGTGAAAATATAAATTCTGCAACATTCGGTAACTATGAACTGGGTTTGAAAAAAAGTTAATGAGCTTTCTGTGGACCTAAGTGAATGTTTTCATTGTTGTGTCAAAATGAAAAGAATTCTTTACGGTCCCCACTACTGCTGTTTTATTCAAAATAAAATGTTTCTATCATTTCTGTAACATAACTTTATGACGTTGGTGATGACTGTGCACCTTTGACTACGCTGCCCACTAATGTCATTGAAGTAGGTGGAGCTAATTTTGAGCATTAAGTGATGTTAGCGTTAGGGGAGGGCGAATGTAATCAGTGCCACGCAGCTCTTTGAAGTGCGGCTGATAGAATCTTATTGAGTTTATATACTTGATTGAACATTCAAAGTAGATGAATTCTATACGATTACTTTGTTAGTTTTATTTTGTAACTGTGAGAGGTGGTTCCTAACGGAACGTTTTTTGCTGTTGTTGTTTTTTTTTTTTCCCCTGAAAGGTCACAATGTAAGATGGGGCAGAAAATGAGGGTATATACACCAAGGACTAATATGGAGGGGCAGGTGGACAGGGGAATATGTAGCATGTGTGTTATATCTAAGGTAGGGAGCAGTGTTTTTCATGCTCTTTGATTACAGCTTGAAAAAGCACTTCAAAATTGCTCCCCCTGCAGAGTGTTTTGTTGCAGTATATACGGAGAACTGTTGTCTTTAAAAGATATGGATAAACAGCTTCTTTTATTGCTTGCAAGGTAGCTGGTGCCATTTGTTGTCCCACAGAACTAGGTTGTGTGGTTATAGTATTGGTTGAGGAAGATGAGGTGGAGGAAGGCAGGCTACTACTTGCTAAGAAAGGAACAGCCTTTCGAGCATGGCGGTGGTTAGATTGGGTGTGGCGGTGCATAGATGTGGTCCCGTAGGAGTGTTGTCCAGGTACACTGCCACTGAGAACAACTTTGCACTCAATGCATTTCACTTTGGTAGCTTTAGCGTTTGCTACATTCCCAACAGTGGTAAAGAACGGCCACACCCATGATTGTCTCTGGGTGGTAGAGGTATGTACTTCTTCTAGCTCATTTTCTTGGTCCTCTTCTTTATCTTTGGAAGTGCAGCGTTTTTTTGTGCTCATCCTGCAGCTAGTAGTTGTGGTGGTGGTTCTTGGGGAGGAGGGATGGCCATTTTAAAGATAAATAGCAGATGAGGCCATTTCAAGTTCACACAGACCAAGAAGAATCCTAACCCACGACTGCATACTCAACCCGAGAAGATGGAGTAAAGAGGCTCAAGCCTCGGTATCCATAATATCACTGCTGATGGATGGAATCTATCAGCAAGAACAAGGTTATCCGGGCTGTCAGGACTATACTGAACTGACGATCTCTACTAAGGGTGAAACGAGATATGACAGCCTTATGGCAGCCTTGCAAATGTCTGTCTTGTGTTGACTACGCTATGCATAAAGTAGCAGTGCCATCTTTGACACAGGCAATTTCCTGAAAGAAATGGTTTGCATTTGAGCTAATTTGCATACCCACAATGCCCTGATGTTGTGGCTCAGAACTGGAGGTGAATTTCTAGCAATGGCTACTAGGTGGCGTTGAGGAATGTATGACTTGACTCAAATGGACTTTCCTGTTTTATAAATATATATACTCAGTGAAAACACTTTGTTAAATCGATGTTATGGTTAAGTTGCACTAATGAAAACCTATCAAATTCAGTGAAAAGACTTTGTTAAGGGACATTATGGTTACAAGTAAAATCGAAAAACCCAACAACTTCGCCAGTATGGTAAACTATGCAACCATAACTCGCCCAACCACCATGCACTGTTAAAACTAACACCCAAAAAAATAAAGATGACTTCACAACTGTCTTTCAAAGTTTAAAAATAGAATCAGAAAAAATAATCATATAGACTCCATCTACTTTATATATATACTTAAAGTAGTAAGAGTGTATAAGAACATCTAACATTTTCATTAGCATTACATTGTATGCTAATGAAAATTGTAGACAATATGCCTAGCAAAGAAAATGTGACAGTAGTACATTTCTGTCCCAAACCCTTTTTTCTGCCATATAAAATGTTAGCATAAAGTGTAACATGCATAAGAAGTGTTTTACCATTATTTATGACTTTCAAAATTCCCACTCTTATTACACTACCATTAAAAAATGAATCGACTCCCTTTCCCCAATCACATAGTCTGCAGACAGTTTTACTGTCCGCAGACTTCTTGGAGAATTAAAAGGTGGGGGGAATTGAAAATGAATTGACTTTTTCCGTTCTACAAAAGTGGCTCTTATAAGCAACTTTTTATTTTTTTGTTTTTTAAAAAGCGCCTTTTTTGTTTTTTGATTTTATGTTAACATATAGTGTAACATGTGCAGGAATTGTTTTACCATTATTTATGGCGTTAAAACGTCCCACTTATATTACACTACCATCAAAAAATGAATCAACTCCTTTTCCCCAATCACCTAGTCCGCAGACAGTTTTACTGTCTGCAGACTTCTTTGAGAATTAAAGGGTGGGGGGATTTAAAATCAATTTAATTTTTTCCGTTCTACAATGTTGGCTCTTATAAGAAACGTTTTTTGTTTTTTACATTTTTTTAAAAGACACTTTTTTGCTTTTTTTGGTTTGATGTTAACATATAGTGTAACATGCGTAGGAAGTGTTTTAGCATTATTTATGGCTTTCAAGCGTCCCACTCATATTACACTACCATAAAAAAATGAATCGACTCCTTTTCCCCAATCACATAGTACGCAGACAGTAAAACTGTCCGCAGATTTCTTGGAGTATTTAAGGGTGGGGGGAATTTAAAATCAATTGACTTTTTCCATTCTACAATGGTGGCTCTTATATGAAACTTTTTTTTTATGTACTATACTAACAAATACTCTAATTATTTGTTTTTTATAACTTTTGCAAAAACCGCTTCAAACTTTTTTTGTGTTTTTGGTTTTTATGTAGTATACCTACTAACAGATGCTTTACTACATATTTCGTGTGATCCGTTTTCATTTTTTTCACAAAGAAAAATCTAATTTCCAACATCTGTTAAATGTACTCCATCTCTTCGAAAAATGTTCATGCCATCAAACTTTATATTATTGTGGAAAGATGCCATTCCTACATCCTGCAAAAAAGCACATACAGCTTTATTCACATTCCGTCTGGTTTTTTCAATTTATGGACAAAACAAGTTTGAACCTTTCCACATTTTCCTTTGAGTTATTTGTGAAAAAATTATTTTTGAAGCTGGAAACAGTTCCATTAGTCTTTTAAATCTGTCCTTCATGGCAAACTGCAATGATACTCCAGTCCACTACCCCAAACTGTTACTACCACAATGTATTAAACTAATGTCAGAATGTTTAAACATAACATAACATAACTTCCACTTCTTCCAATCCAGGATTAGCAGAGAGCCACGGTGCTCAATGTAAATTTTTAACCAGTGTACCCATGAATCTCCCAGCATCCACACACTCTGCTTCTTCATAGCCAAAGCCATCTTTCGACCACTTCACACAAGAAAATACATGCTACCCTGTGCTCCTGTACACTTCAACACCTCCTCCACAACCACAAAACCTGATTGGCTAATTCCCTATGTCCACGGACATTCACGACTTTCTGCGGTCTGCGCACTCCCCTCCGTGCAGAGCATCCTTAAACGCCTGGATGGCATGTGCGGGTCCATGGACTATCATGGACATCTGTGGATACTGTAGCACAGGACAGCCCGTCCACCATTTTAACTTGTATGTTTGCAACGCTTCCTCATTGGCTACTTCAAACAGTCACACATACATCCATAAATCACATCCACAACTCCACTTGTAAACCTCTCACCTCAGTACAACATTTGCGATGTACATTTCAACGTTCACAGTGCATGTCACCTGTCATTCAAAGCCTCCTGCGTCAAAAACTAATATGAAACTATCCAAGATTTCTATTGACAGATTCAACAATATCGACATCTAACAAGACATAGTGCAAGTATGCTTATATTTTTTAAAGTAATGTTTTTCACCACCTTTATAAATATGTATTTATTTATTTATTATTAATATGCATACAGCCAGTTAGGCTTTACATATAAACATCATTATACATATTAACATGTTTCCCCAAATTGGACCATTACTCAAAAACATATCAACACCAAGATACTAACAATAATACAAATATTCATAATAAAAACTTTAAAACAGTATGCCTTTAGACAGTTCCATCACTATCGTTAAAATCATTTAATAAAATTTCATCATATGATAAATAGCATTTAAATCATTTCCTTGCAGTAAAAATGTCCAAAATCTGTGCATATTTGCTACCTCAAAACTATTATTATACGCTTTCACATCTTTTACTCTCATTAATTGAAGGCTTTCACATTAGCACGGCAAATGTTGAGCAGTTTCTATGGTTACAATTCCACATAGTCTACAATATCTTTCATCTTTAATGATACCCAGTTTCCCGCCCAACACTTCCAATGTAGGCTGAAGGTTAAACTTAAACAGAAGATATTGTCTTACTGTTATACAATTTGGAAAGGCTAGTTGGCACCCAGGCTTAGTCAAGTTAGGTTCCCAGTACTCTAGGAAAAGACCACTATTAGCTTTAGTAGCCAAATTTATATTGGCACGCTCTATGGCAAAGCCATAAATCAATAGTTTTAATAACCGTTTGGTTCCTGCATAGGATCGGTGTAACCGATCCTCTGCATTATCTTTGGCCCATCTGTGATATGCCTTACCTAACTGTGCAAGGGTACCATTTACAATCATAAATTCCTTTCTCAAAAAACCATCCATCAGCTCTGCGATAAATGTATTAATAGTCAAGTTGCACAGTTTCACATATAGCATTGCTTTTTTATATTCTATAAGATCAGTAGCACTCATCAAATTACATTCCAATAATATATATTCTCTAGATAATGTTTTAGACATCCTGAATAAAATCTTTAAGAGTTTTGCTTCAAAACAGTCTATTTCCTTGGTATATCCTGTGCCCCACACTTCAGCTGCATACCACCTTAGAAGAATAAAGCAGCATTATGATGTGAACAGAGAATCCGCCTTGCTTACCAATAAAGTGACTTAGTGCACATACAATTTTAAGGCATTTAGTTTTTGTCTATTCCCAATGATGTTTCCAGTTCATTTTATGATCAAAAATGACCTCCAGATATTTATAAAATGCTACTTCCTCAATATTTTGTTCCATAATTGTCCATCTATAGGATGTATGCCTAATCCCCCTAGCTGTATTGGAAAAAAGTAGGATATTGGTTTTACTTATGTTAATACAAAGACCATTCAATTTTGCAAAACGTTCTAGTTCAGATAATTTATATTGCATGCCTTTGGGTGTATAGTCTAGGTCTGAGAACAAGGTAATCTGCATAACCTATCCAGCTCAGTCTCAAGGTACCTATTTTGATGTCATTCATTAGTGTGTGACATACATTTCTCATGAGGTCTGCTAGATACAAGTTAAATAAGGTTGCTGCAAGTATGCAGCCTTGCTTGACTCCTCTATAGGTTTTCATGGATACTGAAAATTTATCTTCATTATCTAACCTTATTCTTACTGAAGTATCACTGTACAGAAATTTGATCATAGATAACAAACCTGCCGGTATCCCCATGTCTCGAGTTTCATCCACAACCGGTCCCGCAATATGGTGTCAAATGCTGCTGTAAAATCTATAAAAGCAGCATACACAGGCAACTTTCGTATTTTCCATGACGCCTCTATTGCTGTTACTAAATTCACTATATTGTGGGTGGTTGATGAGTATCTTCTAAAACCAGCTTTATTAGGAGGAAGAATATTGGATATATCTATCCATTGATTTAGTTCCATTAATAGTGTTTTCGCAAAAATCTTTACTGGAATATCCAGCATAGCTAGCATCCCATAATTGCCAGGTAATTTCCATGAGCTCTTTTTATAGACTGGGAGGATTATACTCTCATGCCAGCTTGGGGGTATAACCCCATGTATACCAATCCATTTGAAAAGTATATCTAGTGCCTCAGCCCATCTTGCTGGGGACATTTTAATTGGTGCATTGCAGGTACCACCAGGTCCTACTGCTCTTGAGTTTCGCAGATTCTTTATCAGTGTTAACAACTCGTGACTGATATAACCCCCTTTCCATGCAGTAAAGTTGCACTCTAACATACCCCAGCCGTAGTTGGTTTTCCCAGTGTATTTGCAATATGTTTAATCCATTCAGTTTCAGGTACACCGTTTAAAGGAAGCGTTCTAAGTCTGGTGTCATTAATCACATTCCAAATACCTTCATCATTATCATTATTATTTGCTATCATTCGCCAAGTTTCATTTACTTTCATCCAGTGATGGAAACGCAGCCATGTGTCACGATCCATGCCCCTGACCCCCTCAGGTATAACAGCCCCCTGGCAGCAGTGGGGCTAAAGCCCTTCACACTGGCCCCAAGGGCCTTACAACTCCATCAGAAACATACATGGAGTCAGTCCTGGCGCCTCTGGTGCCAGGCTCATTATCAGGAATAAAGCAATACCAGTTTTGGACCTTAATCCAACATGGAGGCCTATTACACATCTCAAGGTTCTTTAGAACCAAGCCACGCGGTCTAGTGTTTTGGGTGTGGCTGGGCCTGGAACTACTGTACTTGGGCTATTTAAACCACACCCAAACAGCAGAGCACGCTTCGCGTTATTCTGCACTCCTGCAGCGTAACGCTCACCGTGTCCAGCTCCTACTCATCTGATTCTCTGGCGGCCCGATCCTGAAGCCCTAGATCTGGATTCCATTAATAACCTCGAAGAACAAGAACAACATTAGCGAGAAAGAACTTACCTGTGAAGTAACCGTCCTTGAATCCATCCTGCGCTTCACTTACCTCGCCCATCTCCAGAGTTCGCCACAACCTGCAAAGGTAAAGAAACAAGGACAGCATTAATAACAATTCTTACCTGGGCAAGCAGCGAGTCCTGGCAGCACCCTGCGCTTCTCTTACCTCGCCCATCTCCGGGTTTCACCACAACCTGCAAGGAAGAAGGAACAAGGTCAGCATTAACAAAGCACTTACCTGGGCAAGCAGCTCTTCGATCGCTCATCACTCAGGCACATCACCGCAACCTGTACAAAGAAGGGAAGAGAACACAGTTTAGCAATTAACAGCAATAAACAGCGCAGCGATCCGCACTTCAATAACTCACCGTGGTCTTCGCCATCGGCACGGCAACTCCGGGATCGCAACCATCCCTGTGAAAACAAAAAGAGACATTGTTAGGGAACGGCTTAGTGGAGCAAGATGCCGAGAAGACAGAGAAAACAGAGGGAAAGAAAGAGACAGAATAAAGATGGAAAAGACATTATAACTCACCTGAAAGACAGCAAGCAGAGTCGGAGTCACAGCCGGTCTGGACCCGACATAAGGGCACACGGACCAGTGAAGCAACTAGGTCCACAGAACGCCCACACCAACCACGCACCCCTGCACAGAGACGCAGGACAGAGAGTTCAACGCACAAAAACTTAAGGTGAGCAATAACCCCAATGGAGGGAATTTGGACCAGAGGGAGGTGGGAGTCCACCCATTACAGAACCAGTATCTTAACCCTCCATTCTCCTGTTATAGGCGCTACCCAACGTCTGGCACATAACCAAGCAGAGAGGAGTCCGGGATAGTGCTTAGATCTCCATCCAGTATCGAGTGGCGCCCCCTTGGATACCAGGTGAGCGTAACACCATGTGCGATACTTTTTCTTTTCTGATCGAATTTGTGCTGGGGCAACTAATTTTTCCCCACGTATTATTTCACTAATGCAAGTTCTGAGTTGTTTTTTTGTTTTATGTATCGCTATATCATAAGTCATATTTTTACCATGGTTAAGGTTCCATCGCTCATGAACGCTTTGATAGACTCTTTTTTTGGCAGTAACTGGTTTTATTGCTATTACCGTTTCTTCAAAGGCCTGTAGCATTTCTATTGGGCTCCAAGTAGATGTTTTTGTCATACTATCAATACATTTCTCCAATTCCATCCCTGCAATTACTTTGGCTTTTTACAGTTTGCCTGGGATCCACACAATCCGGTTACCTTTATTATTCACTGATATCTGGTCATTCAGTTGGTATTCACCAGAAGTCCCATGTGTAGGTAGTAATATGAATAATGGGAGGTGGTCACTATCTTCCCTGCAACCTATGGCCAAATCTAATGCTATCAAATTAGCTTTTTCATTGACTAATACATAATCAATCGTCGACATAGATTGTCCACTTACTCTCGTCACCCCTCGATGTGGATCACTGCTAGATGTACCATTAAGCATTTTTAGATCATACTTCAGAAAGAACTTTGTCCAGGGTTTACCATGACTATTAGAAGTCTCTTCCATATGGCCAGTTTGCTGGAGTCCTGTAGTTTCACTATTATGAATATAAATGTGTGCATTAAAATCATCTAATAAGATGACTGGTAATATAAATTCAATGTCATCAAGACCGATTCTCAAAGTAGCTTTTAAATTCTGCTGGCAGCCATTGCCAATATCTGCTGGTTATGTTGTTGCCTGCCTCAAATGGTTTAGGAGGATTTTCTCAGGCACTGTTTTATAGACTATTTTCTGTTCTCTAATCGGTGGTACAGGTAACCTCATTACTGTTTTATCTATTGAGTTTCTACTAAGATATTTTGTAGAAGGGATCAGGGATTCTTTCCAGCTGTATCCCACTTGTTCAAATAGTTTAGCGTGATTACGTATATAATCATGCATTGAGCTCTCACAACAGCATACATTAGAGTAACTTTCTCAGGCATGACTACCTGATCTACTATCTTTAGGTCATTCGATGTTATCATCCTTAAAGGAAGTATAGATCTACATAGCTCTAATATCGCTTTACGATTAAGGATTTTGAGTTTTTTTTCTATGTTCCATTACTTCTAGCTGGATAACGTTAATCATGGAGACATTATCACTTTTAGGCTTATGCATAATGTCTGAGGTGGGTAGAGTTTCTATTTCTACATTATGTACCTTAACATCCTTATTTGTTGGATCCTCCAATAATATTGGAGGTGCTATAGGTCTCTGCACTGCTTCATCGATAGGTTTTTCGATGGTTGACTCATCATTAAATAATGTGTGCAAGTCATAAAGTACCACGTCGGCTATCCCTTTGTCTTTCTTATCCTTTGTTTTTCTCTGCAAGGCAATCTTCTTGCTAGCAATCCATGGTTCATGGATAAGCTTCGAGTCTCCTACATCAAGGCAAGTTAAAAAAGATCTAATGCCTGAAATGGTGGTTATCTTCTTCAAGCTTTTATTATTGGTCATTACTTCATTAGAGTTCACATTTTTATTATTTGTTGGACTGTAGTGTACTGAATTTACTAAATTAGTGTGAAGCAAAACTGTGTGGGGTCCAGTGAAATTTGGTTCTTTACAAAGGGCCAGTGATTTCGGTGTTGCTGTATTTGTGATTTTGACTGTTTGCACTTCTTCATTAATAGCCTTTTCTATTATCAATGATGTTTTTTAGTTAAAATGCATCAATTCATATTATGACTATTAGATTTGTTACCATACATTATAGCTTGTGCTAGTAGCTTCCGACGTTTCTTTATCTTTCGTGGTCTAGGAATAATTTTAGGACTTTCTGTTCTCAACATATCTTCTCTATTAATAGGGGAGGGACAGGTTAAGACTTCCTGCGGATTAGAGATAACAACTTCAGTATTAGTGCTATAGTCTTTCCTGACTCTTCTCTGTTTGTTGATACTTTTGTGTAAGAGTACCAAGTGTACATCTAAGGTTTGCTCGATATTCTCACATCAACTAAAGTAGTGAGCACATTCTCCAAGGCATCAAATAATTCTGAGTTACTTTTTCCCACAACGCTTACATCGTCAGATCTATCTACCGTCTGCTCATCCGGTAAGTCACTCATAGCAGGTGTTCATGATAACGCTACAGAAGATAGTATGATGATATCTTGTACTTTCGAAAATATCAGTCGGTCTGATTTAGGATCGACTGTTACTCTATCGCCATCTTTGTAACTCTATTGCTCAGTCAATGTTAACAGGGGGGTAATAGCACCGACAGTACGGAATCATCACAGGTCGTTACTGAGCGGTCAGAAAGTTTCTTCCATACTTTACATTTCATTCCCTTCTGCATTAAATCGCGGACTACCACTGCTTCCCAGCCAAACATTCCACAGATATTCTTCTTGTGCTGATTTGTATCTGCCCGTAGTAGCACCATTTTGACATTTATATTTGCTATTTCACTTAAAGAGGGCACTTTCCAAGATGGATTCTCACCTCCCAGTTTCACATTCTCTTCACCGTGTACACACATTTGCTGGAGAGACTCTTCATTTAGAGTTTTACTTCCCTCTGGGTTCATTTCATGCATCAATGAATTACTCTCGTTCTCAATTGGTGCCTCTATGATATGTACTGGTGTGATACCTTCCTCAAGGCAGTCAGCTGTTTTATGGGGTAACTGAAATGCTTGGGATATCAATTTTGTTCCTATACATGGGAGATTAGTGCAAATATCCGTAACAATTTCACAACATGCCTCGTCTGCTGCATTCACAGGTTCCCGCATGCTGGTTACAGCTTGTTCATGTTCTATATTTGTGAAAATACTTGTCATTTTTGCTAAATTTATATCAGATACAAGTCCTAACCGACTTATTGTTTTCCTAGCACAAGTTTTAGTTGCGCGGATATTCTGCTCTGGTAACTTATTTAACCCTATAGAGATTTTTTTGTTCAAAGTTTCTCTTAGTTTCAGATCACTAACTGCAGAACACAGTTCCATCTTATTCAAAAAAGCTTAAGTAAGCAGAAAAACACTTTCACTTTAATTATTTCAGTTCACACGCTTTAATCAGCTCTGCCCAGTTTCCGGACTCCAGCTGTGACACACCCCACCCTATTCCAATTCAAGGGAGTTGAGTGACGGGACGGGGGCAACAAAGAAAGGTGTCGCTGATACCAATTTTTAGCTACCGTCACGTCAAACACTATATGGGATCTCAACTGTACTCGCAACCATGCAGAACAGTGTATAACGCAATGCACCAACGCCACTATTCCATTCTCCCGCCGCGTCCCACGGTTAGAATACTAAAGTAGCTATAACCAGGGCCAGAGCACGTGAGGACATCGGCTAGCTTATATCATGACTTTACACTATCCAAATATATGTAAAGGAAAGTAAGGAGCCTCCTACCTCCCAGCGAACAGATAACAGACAACAGACTTTGCCGGGACATCACCGTGCGTGCGCACTGGTGCGCGCAGCAGTCAGTATTTGAATGTTGTAAAAAGGGGTGGGGCCACACCTAAAATCATTATAAAACACATTTAAAAATAGTAATAGCTTGGGCCAATGTCACCCAAATACAAGTGTTCATATTCCAATAAAGTTCCTCGACGTACTTTTAAATCAATGTCTCCAATCCTGAAGTTCAGCCCGTCAATACTCTCATGCAAAGACAGTATCCAGACTTTTGACTTCTGACAACAGACTTTGCCGGGACTTTGCCATGCACGCACGGTGGTGCATGCAGCAGTCAGTATTTGAATGTTGTAACACAAAGGGGCAGAGCCACACTTTTAAAACAAAGTCTCCAATCCTGAAGTTCAGCACATCAATCCTCTCATGCAAAGACAGTATCCAGACTTCTGACTTCTGACAACAGACTTTGCCGGGACTTTGCCCTATATACATATATATACAGGGTTGCTGTCACTTGCTCTGAAATAAGCATCTCAATAAGCATACACTCTTTTTAATCACTGCTAAGAAATGCCATGTATTGTAACATTCTCCACCTGCTCACAATAAGTGGCAGTTACTTACATGTACTGGCAACATATTGGACTTCCTCACACCAACTGCCTGTGAGGAATTCGACCATCCGCACTGGGAATGTGATCTTGACTGGGCTTTTTGAACATTTTGTAAGAAATGGAATGATTGAGATTAACCTCAGAAAATGTGTGGGGCTAATCTGGACACATTCTCCTATGCTCGCCGCACAACAAACACAAACTAAAGTGTACTCTAGAGGAACACAGACTACAGGCGGATTCCTCCCTGTCACATTTAACTGGAATGTGACAGCCAAAGGTACATCAAAGCTTCTCAGGAAGGGGGAAAGCAACACCTTCCTAATGCCATGGCCAGCCTAATTAAATATCAAAGGCTCCGTGGATCCGCCCTGTTCTATTGTCAAAGTTCTGTGTGTGGCAGCGCATACTGATGAGAGTTAAACAAAAGCAGGCCTGCCAAGAGGCCTGGTCACAGAGCTAAGACAAGGAACAGGAAACAAACACCTTTTTGATATGCAATGTGTCAACTTGAAGCCCTTCATACAGTGGACATTCACTACCTCAATAAATAACAACCCATGCTACTGAACCTACTTAACCATTACCATATATACCAACAAACTTCCTTTTAAAATTAGGGGAAAAAGAAGATTCGCAAACACAGCTATTGAGTGAAGAAAACGCTTCAAATCTTAAAAAGTAAGTATATTGATATAGCAGGTATATGTCTCTAACTGAAAAACGTACTTTCAATATGTATTAGCCTAAAGTATTCTTTTCTACTCATTCACACGATTTCTAATCCTATCTCAACAATGCTCTTTATTCAATACTCCGCCAGTTCCTTATTGCCTAACAGCACAACTGCGTTTGTTCCAACACAAAACTGTCCACACTCAATCCATTCCAAATTAGTAACACACATTACCACTCATACACACTGTCCCTCACCCCTTTACAATTACACCCACACAGCCCCCATACCTGTACACTAAATCCCACCAATACGGAAACCACTGTTTTCCTCAACACCTCATAATATTCCTACTTATTCAATCACACCACCACTCCCTTACTCACTACCACCAGTAGATTATTACCATTCCCCATCACATTAATGCACTTATTTTATAGAACACCACCCAATTTCAATGTCATATTTCCCCAAAACCATCACACTCCTACAGCCTCTTACACTTACATCCTTCTCAACCACACCTATCATCCTACTGCACAATCACACAGCACTCTTTTTCATCCCTCTACAATCACACCCACACACCCATCATGTTTATACAATAATACATGCATAAACATCCCACAACTTTGAAACACACACTTTCTTTTTTCCCAACAAACACAACAGAATGCCTATTAAAATCCAACTCTGTAAAAAACAAAGACAACATAGAGCAGATAAAAATGAGAACAAGCGACCTAGTCATCCGCCTCAAACACTGTGTAGAAAACATTCAAACAGAGCAGCTAGTAAACTCACTCAATGAAACGAAACAAGTCAGCACTAAAAGAAAATAAAAGTAAAACAAGTAGAAATGAAACCAGACCTAAATATGAACCTAACACTATGGGGGTCATTACAACACTGGAAGTAGCCATGCCGATATTTGCAGCATGGCTACCCCCATACCGGGTCCGGGTTCCCAGAATGGGGAAATACAGGGCCACTCCGACTTTGGAGGGCCCGGTATTTCCTCATTCAGGGACCCAGGCCCTGTGCATCCCCATTCCCATTGAGCCCCCATGGGGCTCAATGGGAAAGGGGAGCATGATAACAACGGCCCCGTTAATGACGGGCCCTTTGTTAGCATGCTGGACCGCTCGTGGGACCCGCTAAGGACGCCTGGTTTGACCAGGCGTCCTTAGCGGGTCCCACGAGCAGACCTCGTAATGAGGTGGTAGGGGGTTAACGGGGCTGGCAGCTCTACCGGCCCCATTAACCCCCTACTACCAGGGTTGTAATGACCCCCAACGTCTAGCAATGTTAACATAGCCACAGTAAAGCATTCCAGAAAGTCAATTTTACAAAATAAATTCCACTGTGGAGTTCGTAATAATCTCATAAAAAAATCTAAGAAGTCAAGTTCTACACTCAAAAATGACTGCAGAAAATTAATCCTCAAAGTTCTAAATGACAGTGCATTTCAACTAAAGAAAATGTTCTTTATATTGACTTTAAACAGAATGAAACCACTGACTAAATTAATTAACAAATTACAAAATGTACTTCTAAACACACGCAATGTCAACATAGAAACCTTTTCACACTTCTGTGAAGGTGAATGGTTTCATGTATTTCAATGAAGAGGCTTATAAACAAGAACAAATAACCCTAATTGCCAGAGACAATAACGGGTGAGGCTTT
Source organism: Ambystoma mexicanum (assembly GCF_040938575.1). Lineage (NCBI taxonomy): Eukaryota > Metazoa > Chordata > Amphibia > Caudata > Ambystomatidae > Ambystoma > Ambystoma mexicanum. Next base: position 2,955,739 of record NC_090931.1, on the reverse strand, counting down.
GAAGTGGTAGGAGACACCATTATGGCATAAGAAACCCCTATGGAAAAATGTTCCCCAACAAGCTTTCAACCAAATGCTCCTTTTGTCCAATCAAGCCATCCAGTGTACAAATGGACCTGCAGCGCAATATGTGACGTACGCCAACAATCGTTCAAATGTTTACAACAATTCCTCAATCGCGCCTTGAAACACTTGTTTATAGGCGTGTTATAAATGCCATATCATATCATATCAATCACCATGTGAAACTAAAGGACAAAAGTAGAATCAAAACTTTACAAACCATGGACTCCTTCCCAGGACACATGCACACTGGACTGAGAGGACATTCATTAGCCTACATTTCTGGAACTCTTGCAAAAGCACCTTCCATTACATCAAAATGTTAGCAACTCACCATTCTGTTATGCAAAACCTTACCTATAGATTGTACTATGTAGAACAACCTGCTCTAGAACTGAAAACATTAAATAGCATTTTCCTACATGGAACAGCCAAACAACTCCTTTGAGAAATGGAAGATCTCCAAAGTAAATATTTTGGAATGGAAGTTGACTTAGAAATCAGTAGCTTTAGAAAACATTAGCGAAAACCTCACAAACACCAACCTCCGTACAGACACATACAAAAATGAAATAGCAAAGTTTCAAAACACATCTGCTGAGAAACCAGAGAAAGCAAGTCGGTTGTCGCAGAACTTTTTATAAAAAGAGTACAAAAACAGTACATATGGTCTACAAAATACAAGACAATGAAGAATCCCAATGGTTCCAATTAGCTTTATATATAACAGAAGAAAATAAATACAAAATAACTGACCCGTCAATAGTTTGCACACACTGCAATACAAAGCTTGACAATAACCAAATGCCATCACAGGCTATCATTAATAACTTCCTACTTCCAAAGGTCTCCAACAACTTAACTTGTATGAGAGCATCATAATCCAAACAGTGCACCCATTTCAAGCTTTATTTCGCCTTCAATCCAAAACTGCCAAATTGCCTCCATCTGAGTTACTAAAAGGCCTTTGTGGCAAAGTAGTATATTTTCCATTAGATCTTAAAGAACATGTAGAAACTCTAGGAGTACGATGGCCAATAGAGCAATCTTTGATTGTACTAGAAAATGGTGTTCCAACAAAAGATAATGAATGTGGCAACAACTAGTCGACTTTAAAAAAGTTAGACACGCCCTACAATATCTTAAAGAAAACAATGAATACTGCAGAGATATAAACATAGAGGAAAATGCAAGAGAAATCACCCAAATATTCAAAGATTTATCACAAACATATAATAATAATAATTTAGCATTTATATAGCGCTACAAACCCTCAGGCATCTGAGCGCTGCTTATTTTTACCCACAGTGTGTGCTGCTCATTTATCAACCTAGGAAGGATGAAAGGGTGAGTTTGGCCCTGCTGGGATTTGAACCTGCATCAGCAAGCTCTGTACAGATGTCAAAGCGAGCGCTCTACTCGCTGTGCTATCGGACTAGCCCATTTGCATCAAATAATCAAGCCAAAGGATCACCAATGTCCATATGGGAGAAACGTGTAGAAGAACATACCTTTCCTCTACTCTTTCCCACAGGAAAAGGAGGAAGATATGATGAAAGGGCCACACAAATGAGTGCATCAGAATATCACTCTTTATACATGTATTCTGAACACCCAAGATTCAGACTAAATCTAGAATACATTTTCCACCTCCTGTTCAAAGGTGAACTAGCAGCTCTAAGTTATGGAGTTGCACAAACATTAAAAATAGGCTCTCATTTCTTAAACATGTCCGCTACCCAACTGCTTCAAAAGATAAAAGACAAAGACAATGTTTTTCTGTCTAGTATCACAAATCGCTTGGCAAAGATGCATGGCACAAAAGAATACTGGTTCCAACGTCACACTGATGTACGTTGCATGCTGAGGGACCTAGGTTCACCCACATGGTTTGTTACTTTAAGTTGTTCAGAATACTCATGGGATGACTTGCACGACTTCTTACACACTGCAAACCAAAATAAAGAGGGAATAGAAATAAAAACACCAGGAGACGTCTGTTCTCTTGACCTTGTCAATGTTTCAAATACTTTCACCATTGCTTCATTGCCATGCTGCACTTCATCTGCAACAAAACTACCCCTTCACTCGGAGAAGTACAACACTTCTTTTGGAGAAAAGAATATCAATCCAGAGGAGCACCACACATCCACATGCTTTAGTGGTTTGAAAATGCTCCTAAATTTGGCCATGACAGTGATGCCACTGTTTTACAATTTATTCAAAAATACATTACCTGGGACATCCCTTCAGAAACCAAACATAGTGACCTACATACCCAAATCTTACACTTCTAAAAACAAGTGTGGCAAATACTGTTGACATGAATGTAAAAACAAAGATAAATACTGCACCAAACGTCGCTTTGGCTTCCAAAGACCGGTTTCCACCAAAGGACAAGTACAGAGCTTGATGTCTTCTGTTAGCCAAAGGGAAACCCCCTAGAAATACATTCAACATTAAATATGATGAGGCATCCAAATACTTCAGTGATTACAGTGCAATCATTGCCCTCCTGTGGATCCAAATATAGACATTCAATACATTGGAGACAATTCCACTGCAGTTGCAAGATATGTCACAACCTATCTCACCAAAGCTGAGAAGACAGAGCTAAAAGACCTTTGGGATGACATATCATCCGACAAAACTCTGTCACAAAAATTGTACAGCTTTGGTATAAAAAAGCAGTTACATAGAGAATGTGGGTGCTACGAAGCTGCAGACCGCTTAACAGTGCACCCTTATATCAGAAATCTGAAAATATTGTCTGGCTCAGCCTTTGTCCAGCTTCATCACATAAAAGGCCTCTAAAATCCTACCAAGAGATAGAAACAATAGCCACAAATGATCCCAACAGCAAGAACATTGTAATTGATGCACACTATCCAAGCAGCAGTACTGCTTTGGAAAACATATGCCTGTCCAGCATAGCCCAAAACTACATCTACAAAAACAATGTTATGCCAGATGAGGCAACTGGTAAATATTCAGTCCCAACTTGTGAAGGAAGCCTAGTAAAATCTACCAAGCCCAGCCTAATTAATCATGTACACTTATTGGTTAAATCTCCACAACATAGAGAACTTTATTATATGGCCCTGCTGCAACTTTTCAAACCTTTGAGAAAAGAAGAACAATTAGGTGACCATGACACATTTATTTTTTAATTTTTAATTTTGTATTTTATTGGACATTTGTACGATGCCTATACACAAGTGTTTCCAGGTCCCACAAGGCAAGAGGGGGGGAGTAGGAAAACAACAGTAACGGTGATGCTAGGCCTTGTGACATTCTTATTGTGCAAGCGAGAAGATAAAAAGTGCAAGGGAGGGTGGGGGTAGATGGGCAGGGCTGGGAAGGCAGGAGTGGCAGGCCTAGGGGGCTGAGCAAGTGCTGAGGGGAGCCACAAAGGCAAGTGTCAGGGGAGAAGGGAAAAGGGAAACAAGTGTGATGGACGGAGTGGACCAGATTCAGGTTAGTCCGGGAAGGGTGCCCAAGGGGAAGTGCTGGTTAGGGATGCTGGGGGAGACTGGTCAAGGAGGACCTGTCTCTTGGTAGACCCATAAGGAGCTAGGCACCGGTCGCAGTGGCAGAGGGGCATTAGCAAGGGAAGGGGAAGGGGAAGGGGAAAGGAAGAGGAGAAAAGGAAAGTCTTGAGAAGTTTTCAAAACTTAAAGGAGATCCGGCTCAAGTCTGAGGGGGGCAGGGAGGCCATTCCAGAGGGCGGCTCCTGCCAAGGAAAGAGATCTACCTCCCACTCTCTGCTTGGCGAAACATCTGACCTGCAGAGAGTTGAAGCAATAGGACCAAAGAGCTCTAGCAGGGAGGTATTTAGTGAGAGAAAGCTGGATGTAGGGAGGCCCAGGCCCCAGACAGCCTTGTGGATGATGCAGAGGGTCTTGAATTTTATCCTTGTGGTCAACAGGAGCAAGTGGAGATATTTTAGAGCTGGAGAGAAGTGGGCCCTGGGCTTTAGGCCAAGGATAAGTCTCACAGCCCTATTCCAGATTAGTTGAAGGGGGCAAAGGGAGGAAAGGGGCAGATTGAGGAAGAGGATGTTGCAGTAGTCCATCCTAGAGAGAACCAGAGCTCTGGAGACATTGGGCTTCTGGGGAAGGCAAGGAAAGGGAGAATGCCTTTGAGGAGGTGGACTGAAAGTTGGACTTCTTGGCAAGGTCTATGATGTGTGGAGAGAAGGAGAGTTTGGAGTCAAAGATGACACCAAGATGTTTTGCCTCACAAGAGGGTGAGGGGAAGGGCTCCAGGGAGGGTGGCCAGGGGGTGGTGGGGAATAGGGAGCAAGCATCCCAATGAGAAGGATCTCTGCCTTACTGGTATTAAGGCTGGGATCGTTAGCAGAGCACCACACCATTTGAAGCTGCATTCGAGGCAAATGAGAGCAGTTTAACAAATGTCAATTTTAAGCAATACAAACAAATGTTGGACAATGAACACCAACAAGAGGAAGAAATGTAAACTCGGATAAAGACACTCCTGAAGGCAGTCAACCTTCTCTTACAGTAAGCCAAGAACCACTTGGAGTACCACTCATTAATAATTAAGCAGAAATAGCCATGACTGAGGTAATAAACACCATTTATTAATCTTAATAATCTGAAGAAGACGTGCCAGTGCTGAAATCACAGCTAAATAATGAACAACTCACCATTTATCTAGAAATCACTGAAAAAATTGAACATGGAATTAAACGTGCAACTAAAACATGTAGCTGTAAACATTATAAACCTCTGCTCTTGTATGTAGGTGGGGAAGCCGGTTCTGTCAAAACCTTCTTAATTAAAATAGCCAGGAAATGTCTACAGGAGTTAACAAATAACCTTTCAGCTGTTGTAGTAGCTCCCACGGGTTTAGCTGCCTACAACATAGGAGGTGTATGTTTACACTGACTACTGCTCCTCTGAGTAGAACACCAAAACAAGTTAGAATACTACAAATTACCAGCAGAAGCTGCTACTGAAGTATGCAGAATTCTGCAACAAATGAAAGTCCTCCTGGTTGATGAAGTGAGCACGGTCTTCAACCTCATGCTGGCTTTAATTCATCTCAGAATGCAGACAGGCATAAAAACCGACTACAAAGAACTGTTTGGAGGAAAATATGTTATTGTTTTCAAAGACCTCCTACAGTTAACACCAACAAAAGCTCAGCCCACTTTCAAAACATTAGGACACAAACAATGCCGTAATACACTCAATAGCACAACTAAATAGCTTAGCTTTTTAATAACATCTACCTCCAGTGACGTGATCATTGCGGGAGATTTGAACATGGATCTAACTCTCGATTTTAAAGAGCCCCAAGGTAGAAACAGCATGTGGCACAACTTCTTAAACACAAGAGAGATGCATATCCTTGGGCAAAGGGCCGGTAAGAAGACAGAAGATGTCCCAACCTGGGAAAGAGGGAATCAAGCGGCAACAATTGATTACATCCAGGTGTCTAGGAGCCTCCTGCCGCTGTGCTTATCCCTCACAACTATAAGAACGCAGCATAGCGACCATAACCTACTTACTTTCTCGTGGAAGTCGCTGAGAAGAAAGGCGGAGTATGGCGCTCAGAATCTGCTAGTAAACCAGAGTGGGATAAAGCTGAGACTGTCGGAAGCAGCCATTTCCAATATAACAAATCAATACAAGGAACGCAAGCTGATTAAGCACTTAAGCCCAGCAATTTGGATTGAATATCTGCCTCTACTGACAGTCTACCACCGGAAATAAAATGTGCTGAAACACGGAATTAAGGCCCCACTTCATACTTACAACGAACAGATAGTTATTCGAAGAAAGGGGGTCAGAAAGCTGCAACGGGAGGCAGCAAAAACAATGTCACTGAGCAAGAAGGTTGAAGCCGTTACTGCAGAAAAAGCCTACAAAGCAGAGAGGTACCAGGCAGACGCGGAAAACATGCTGAACGCTATTAGTGGACACAAGGTCCGCGACTTCTGGTCATTGATTAAAGGTAACTCTCAATTAGTGAACTAGGCATTACAAAATTCAATCGGTGAAAAATCCTGGATATCACATTTTGAAAACCTTTACGGAGTCCGGGATAAGGTGACAGTGAATTGAACACCTAGCTCAGGAGAACTGTGGGAAATCCCAACGGACCTGAACACAATTAAAGGGAAAATATCTCAGCTTAACGGATCCAGAGCGGCAGGACCCGATGGCATAACCAATTTCGACATCAAGAACAAATTGGAATTTTGGGCCCCATTTATCCAAGAAGTCTTCTCAAACTGTGTTAGATTCTCGACCATTCCATCATCCTGGAAGAAAGCGATTTTGGTCCCTATTTTCAAAAAGGGAGCTAAAGACAACCCTTCACATTATCATCCCATCGCTTTACTAGACTCCATAGGAAAGCTCTTTGGTGCTCTAATCCTGGACAACTTTAGTAACTGGATCTCGGTGACTGGCCTGTCGGATCCCTTCCAGGCGGGTTTCGTGAAAAATGTCGGTACCTTGGTTAATGTTTTGGCAGTGAGCACATGTAACGCTCACCTGATTCCCGCAGAGGTGCCGGTCTTGACTGGGTGAATGCCGTATCTTCAAAGGTGATGTGTAACATACGGTTGGCTCTTTGGGCTGGACCTCTGTGCACTGTATGTCTGACTCAAAGAGTAAGATGTCTGCAGATAGAAAATATGGGATTAATGAACTGGGGTTATTGGGTGCCTCTCTCCTCTTCCCTTTCTCTTCTCCTGTAGAACCCCAAAGGTTAACACCCTCACCTTAGGTAAGTGAACGCCGAGCTCTCCATCTGCCTCGGGGCAGGGTGCCGTAACCAGTTTCTTCACTGGATAAGGGTGCAGGCCTCTTGACCTCAGAGGACTGCTGTCCGTCGTTAACTGCACGAACGGTAAGTTCTGGGCACTTCAAATGTCTTAAAAGTCTTTTGTAATGATATCTCTTGTTTTGCAGGGTTCCGGCGATGGCGGATGGCGGGCTGATGAGAGTTGAGGATCGAACCCGCGTGAGGAATAGAAGCGCCTGGAAGCACGTAAGTAAGCGCTTGTAGCCTGCTTCACGATGCGCACTAACTGTCCCTTTTATCTTGCAGGTACAAGTTCAGAGCTTTAGAGAAGCTGAAGGGTGATGGAATACCCACTGGATTCGGCGTGGGAAGGAGTAATGGCACGTGAGTAATAAAGTTGCCCAATGTCTTTAAACGCACCTTCTTTTGTCTTTCAGATGCGGGATGCAGCGCCGAAGGCCTCCGGAGCGTGCGAAGAGCTGGTAAGCTTTTGTCTTTCAGATGCAGGAATGCAGTGCGAAGACCTCCGGAGCATACGAAGAGTAGGTAAGCCTTTGTCTTTCAGATGCCGGAATGCAGCGCGAGGCGTTGGTGACAGCCGATGGACCAAGTAAGAGATGCGCTGCCACTGAAGACCGTAGTGCTAACCTGTTCTTTCTTTGTCTTTACAGGTGCTGCTGAAGACTGGATTCCAGGATGGTAAGCCTTTGTTCCCTTAGGCCCAGGATCAGAAGCAGAAGACACGATGAGCGTTCTGCTGCAGAGAATGCAGAATAAGGCAAAGCAAGATTTATCCATCGGTGTGGTTTAAATAGCCTCCTGTAGTGCTTAGGTGTCTCCTTCCACAGCCACGCCTAAGAAAAGAGTTCCTGCTTTCCAGAAGAGTTCCAGTGTTCTGAACCTAGGGAGTGGCTCCTGCCCCACCCAACAGGAAAAGTAGTCCCAAACAGAAGAGGATCAGGGGTTCAACTGGCAGGTAAGTAAGCAGCATGGTCTGCTGCAGGTAAGTCCACCCAAGCATTATGAGCCCGGCGCTTCCAGCGCTGGGACTGGGCATCTTTATGAGCCTGGTGCCACTGGCGCCAGGACAGGGTCCAAAAGGTCCCAATTGGGACTGGCTGGCACTCGGAACCGGGGTTATGGGTCTGCTTCCAAGGGAGTCGGGCAAGTCCTGATCTTTTGGAAGCAGAGATCATGACAGCACACTTAAAGCCAAAGTATTCGAGGGCAGCCCCAAGATCTATATGGCATTCATCGACCTGGTCCAGGCCTTTGACCGGGTAGACAGGCAACGATTATGGGAAAAATTACATCTCCAAGCCTGTCCCCCAAGGATACTGGAACCCATAAAGGCCCTATATACGGAAACCACAATGTGTGTCCGGCTGAATAACCAAGGCCTTCTATCTGCCTGGATGAAGACGGTAAGAGGGGTAAAGCAGGGGTGCCCCGTAGCTCCCGCCCTGTATAACGCATAAACGGCCGACTTCAAAGAGTACGAAGCTAGAGTCCGGATGTTCCCTCCGACATTGGGATCCAGCAAAATTTCACGCTTGCTATATGTGGACGATATAATTCTCTTTGATGTAACTCCAATCGGCCTCCAGAGACAGATAAACAACCTCGATTCCTACCTCAAAGAGAACAATCTCTTGATGAATCTGGAAAAGACCAAAATCATGACTTTGGGAGGAAACGAAAGGAAGTCAGAGAAATTCACATGGGTGGTAAATAACATCAAAATTGAATTGGTAGACAGCTTTAAATACTTGGGAGTGATCATTAACAAGAACAGCAAGGAAAAATTGATGCAGGAGAACATTATGGCTAAGACGAGACTTCTTATCTCTCAATCTCGGGCAATACTGTAAAAATACGGAAGATTCACTATGGCCCCTGTGGTGACCTTCTACAAGGCTAAAGTGATCCCGATGCTTACGTATGGGGCAGAAGCCTTACCGAACCTGCCAACATCTTTCTGGTTAAAAGTGGCAGGTTTTTATTGAAGAAAGGTCCTTAACCTTCCTGATTCGTTACCAATGGTGATAATAAGAAGGGAACTTTCTTTACAATCTTTGACCTCTATTGTCTCCCGAAACGAAGCAATGTTATTCCGAAAGTGCCTACTCCCAAGTCCTCCACGGATCATGCAAGAAATCCAGCACGAAATCCGGTCTGGATCAGGCAAAATGCTCACAAGTTGGGCGGCAAAGATCGACTCAATCTTAGAGAGCGCTGGAAGTTCTAAAGATGAACTAATTAACAACCCCGCCAAGGTGAAATCTCGACTTTTAAATCAAGATTGGATCGACACTTTGGAAAAAGCTGCCGCCTCAAAACTGTTTAAAGACCTTCCTCCACAGCTGTCAAAAGTGAACGAGCTTAAACCTTATTTATTAAGAGGACCGGATTCGAAACTCACGATGAACTTCTTAAGAATCTGTCTTAATATCCTTCACACAAGGGAAGTCCTATTCCGTAGAAAATTGGCCCCGGACGAAGTATGCAGATTCTGCAAGTTAGAGATGGCTGAAACCATAAGACACCTCTTGCTCAACTGCTTTGGTGTTATGGGCCCCCGCCAGAGACATCTCGGACATCTGTTCAAAAACCTATATGTCTATGAGGAAGAGGAATGGTGGTGTCGGCTCCTAAGTGGGGAAAAGACCACTTGGGTGATCGCGGTGGTAGGCTTTTTTCGAGAGATTGACCTGCTTACCTGACCGCAGATATGGATGGGCAGGATAGCCAGCTGGGTGTCATTACCCTGCCACTTATGTGGGGGACGTGGACCCTGTCCTTGATCCCGGTGCTGAATCAGATATGGAACTACGTGTGGATTGCAGCATAGGACAAAGAAAGACTCTGTGCCGCTGTGTCTGTGGGGAACTCGGACAGTTAATGGGGGACTGCATCTTTATTTTGTAAAAATTGTATTATACAATTAAATCAAATAAATAAAAATAAAAAAAAAAAGCTTAGAAAAATGAATCCTCAATGTCAGATTAATTCTAAAACGTAACCTTGATGTAGAAAAAGGTTTAGTCAATGGAGCAATTGGTTCGATTTTTGGCTTCCAAAAATATCCACATGACAACAACGTTCAGTTTGTCAACATCCATTTTGACAAACTTGCAGACGTTAAAAGAATAGGCCACACGATGGCACATTTCCTCCTTTTCAAAGACGTGTACGTAGGCATATGCTGCCACTATTCACAAATCGCAAGTTCTAACTCTAGATCAGACACTAATCGACATTGACAGCAAAGTCTTCAAAGAGGTTATGAGTTACGTAGCACTTTCACATCTCTGTACACTCAATGGTCTATTCCTGGTTAACTTTGAACAAAGTAAATGCTGACATTCCTTGCATCCTAGAATACAACAGTCTTCATTCACTCTATACCCCAGCTAGATATGTACCCTGTACCTAAAAAAACAAAACCTTTAAAAAGGAAAGTTATAAAAACAGAAGCTATACCAGGTCTCTCTCCAATATCACAAACAAAGAACTGAAAGTCCATCCAATTATACCAGCACAAAACTCTCTAGTCCAAAAATAACTGCATGCCCATCAACAGACGCAGAGACAAATGTCTCTTGTTGAAAAACAACTGCAGTCCCATCAAAGGATACAGAGGAACAACTCTCTGGTCCATTTAAATTCAGCAACACAACAGGAGTAAATTGCTATGCAAATGTAGCAATCAATCTTCTCTTCCAACTGCCACCAATTTTCACAACATTTACGTAAACGCTCAGACCAGTTGTCTATGCAAATGCTCGTCCTTTATAGAAATGCCACAAATAATCCTGACAGCACCTACAGTGTCTCAGGTACAAGGCAAGAATTGGACTACTGTGCAGGAACAGTACAATTCCCCATAAACACACAGGAAGATCCCCAAGAATTCCTAGGGTACGTACTACAAGTACTGGAAACCAAAAACATCCCTATAAATGAAATCTTCCAGATTTCATACACATGGAAACATGCATGCACTCTCTGCAACCATGTTTCACAAGAGCCCATCCCTAATGAATGATTTGTGTATGTATCCATTCCAAATTCTGATTCCATTCCACCAGCTTCTGCAGGATGCAAATCATGGTCAATACGTCCTACTAATGCTTCTAAGGTACAATGCAAATGGTACCGAAAATAACTGGAAGCTCACTAGCGTTACACACGTCCAAGTACCTCTTGGCAAGAAAACCTTCCCAACAGTAGGCATAACGTAACAACACTTCCGTTACTCCAGAACACAAGTGTACCAGCAAATCTAACCAATAACTACCTAATATTTTGGCAACTCGAATGTACTCACTAAAGTATACTACAATACACAGTTAAAATACGCCAACGGGTATCTAACTACTTTAAACATAACCTTAATTACAACACACTTCTAACATACCATCACACATACTTAAATAATACATCCATAGTACAACAATAGTACTTTTAAATAGAGTTAGAATACGCCAACGGGTATCTAAGTTCTTTAAACAATATACGTCAAACATGCTATCACAAAAACAGGGATATACCACAAACTGTATCTCCACAGTAGGGTTTTTTTCAATCCACTATGGATTTTTCTTTCCCAGTGACCTAATGATTACGACATGTTAAAACAACAACAGTGTACCATGCACAAATGTTGTACCAAACATAGTAAAAACAATGTACTATTTATGAGGGTAAAAAAAGTGAATCTATATGTACAAATGTATGTACTTACATGTTTCAAAATATGTTGTTTAACACATTATACTCTTTTTTTTCTTTAGCGATAAATAACCACAGATTACACCCTTGTTTCTATAATCAAGTAATTATCCACACCCAGTATCAGTTACTATTGGCATATAAGTGTATCCATAATTACTAAGGAGAAATGATTATATGTTTCAGCACTGTCTACAATTCTACATTACAGCCTTCTTACAATATTCAACTGAGCATCCATCCCCACTATCAAGTTCTATGAAACTATTGTAGCCATAAGCAGTGTTCACAATTCTGGTAGATTATAAATCCTACCAGCAATATCTTCAATAATATCCTTCCACCATATTACAAACCTTGTATACTCACACTAGAGTAGCAATAATTACGATGCACATATTACTGTGGCCGTGTCCAGATTCTTGGGGGCATGTCACGACTAGACTGGCCACGACCACAACAATAGAATTCAACCATATCATAAATACACACACATAAGACCACCATCAAGTCTCTCCCATTGTGCTGTTACTGTACAATATGGCGACAGTTTCAAAAAGTTTGACACGCCTCACGTTTTTCAACAACCAATCAGCGTACGTGTTTGATGTTCGTGAACACCATGCCCCCCTTCGATTGGTACAGAGGTGTCCATGGACACCGAACCAGGAAAAAACCTGTGGACCGCATGCAGACATCACTCTTTTTGTTTACCTCATTTTTGCCCATTTAAAAAACTACTGGACGGATTTACACTAAATTTGCAAAAGCAGCCTTTCGGGACCAAGCTGCCACACCACGTGCAAGTTTGCTGCAAATCCTTGGTTTGGCCTGTAGGTGTGAGCAACTATTTATTTTTCATTATGTCTATGAGGATTTCAAAGGTTTTGGAAACCCCCTCTATAACTAACTTTGTCCCCCTTGTCGAAACCGCACCAATCTTCGCAAAGTCATTACGGGGCGGCCCTATACATTTTTTTGCAAAGTTTGGTGCGGATTCGTCAAACGGCAACAAAGTTATAAGCAACCCAAAAGCAGCTCTTGAATTGAGCAATTTAACCATAACTACACAGCCACTAGCGCAGGCTATATATATATATATATCTACAATACTCATTTTCTTACAGTTGTTATTTTTGTTAATTGAATATCAGAGAAGGAATGACTATACCTGAAATCCTGACAGTGGAAAGAGTGAGAGACTACATTGGTAAGTGACCTGAGTGGTGGGGATGTCAGTAGGATCAGAGCCACAGGATGACAGAAGGCTTCCATGAAGAGGGGGCAAGACCTTCACTGTTACCGCCATTGCCTCCCTCTCTCCCAGAGTTCTCCACCTGCCCCAATCGCTCGCTCTTCCCTGCTGTCTCACCGCAAGTTTCCTTCACATAAAGCTTGGCACTGTATTGCGTTCTTAGGAGTACCCTTTTTGATCTTAGGGTCTTCCACTTCCTTTTAACAATATTCTGCTCCACACTTCTCTCTACCACCTCCGAACCTATTCCTTCAACACTCCTCCACTACAGATCTTTAATTCCTTATGATACCTTCTCCTTCACCTTCTCCTCCTCTATTTCCTGGTCTTGTTTGTCCAGTCAGTATTTGAAAGCCATGTAGTCTCCTTCCCACATTCTTCACCACTTTGGTAACTCTATTATAACAGTGAAGGTTCTCAAACTCTCTTCAAACTCTGCCATCTTGTTCTACCATGTCAATGCCTTCTCCATCCGTCTCCACTATCTCTGCCACCTTCTGGACCTTCCTGTCTCCTGTCTTCCTTCTCACAGCCCACTGAGTTCCTTAGTTCCCTACTTTGAGGGTCTGTCTTTCCCCAGCCCACTGGGTTCCTTAGTTCCCTACCCTGAGGGTCTGTCTTTCCGCAGCCCACTGGGGGCCTTAGTTCCCTACCCTGAGAGTCTGTCTTTCCCCAGCCCACTGGGGGCCTTAGTTCCCTACCCTAAGAGTCTGTCTTTCCCCAGCCCACTGGGGGCCTTAGTTCCCTACCCTGAGAGTCTGTCTTTCCCCAGCCCACTGGGGGCCTTAGTTCCCTACCCCGAGGGTCTGTCTTTCCCCAGCCCACTGGGGGCCTTAGTTCCCTACCCCGAGGGTCTGTCTTTCCCCAGCCCACTGGAGGCCTTAGTTCCCTACTCTGAGGGTCTGTCTTTCCCCAGTCTCGTGGGTGTCCGCTGTAGCCTCCTCTCTCCTCTTTACACCAAACTTCAGGCTCTCTCTTCTATCCTCCTGTCTCCTGATCTCCTCAGGTTGTATGGACCCTCCTCCAGTACCTGTCTGCAGCTCTTGCTCCATCTACAAGTCCTTCTCCAGTTGCTTCTGTTCACTTCTCCCGCCTATTCCGAAAGAGGTCTTCCTCCTAACTCTGAGACCTACTCACTGAGCCCTTGGGCTTTTATTGGGGTGTGGACCCTCTTCCAGCTTCTCCGTGGTGTTTTGGGACTCAGGTATGGTAGATGGGATGGGGATTGGCTGTTAGGCTCCATTTCTGGTGATAGCCTATATCCCTGGTGGGGGGTGGCGGGGGGGTTTGGGATCAGCTTGTCCCTCCCCTCGGGGAGCCTCCTTTGCCTGCCACCCCCCACACCCCCGCCCCCTTGCGTGCTCTCTCTGGGGGAAGGAAGCTTAGGAGTGCATGTTCAGTGTAGGTAACTTGGTGTCATAGTTGTTTGGGTCTGCGTGGGTCTCTAGGGAGAAGGAAGCTTAGGAGTGCAGGTTTGGTGTAGGTAACTTGGTGTCATAGTTCTTTGGGCCTGCGTGGGTCTCTAGGGGGAAGGAAGCCTAAGAGTGCTTGTTCGGTGTAGGTAACTTGATGTCATAGTTCTTTGGGCCTGCGTGGGTCTCTAGGGGGAAGGAAGCTTAGGAGTGCAGGTTCGGTGTAGATAACTTGGTGTCATAGTTCTTTGGGCCTGCGTGGGTCTCTACGGGGAAGGAAGCCTAGGAGTGCAGGTTCGGTGTAGGTAACTTGGTGTCATAGTTCTTTGGGTCTGCGTGGGTCTCTAGGGGGAAGGAAGTTTAGGAGTGCAGGTTCGGTGTAAGTAACTTGGTGTCATAGTTCTTTGGGACTGCGTGGGTCTCTAGGGGGAAGGAAGCCTAGGAGTGCAGGTTCGGTGTAGGTAACTTGGTGTCATAGTTCTTTGGGCCTGCTCGGGTCTATAGGGGAAGGAAGCCTACGAGTGCATGTTCGGTGTAGGTAACTTGGTGTCATAGTTCTTTGGGCCTGCACGGGTCTATAGGGGAAGAAAGCTAAGAAGTGCAGGTTCTTGTAGGTAACTTGGTGTCATAGTTCTTTGGGTCTGCGTGGGTGTCTAGGGGGAAGGAAGCTTAGGAGTGTATGTTTGGTGTAGGTAACCTGGTGTCATAGTTCTTAGTGCCTGCATGGGTCTCTGGGGGAAGGAAGCTTAGAAGCGCCGGTTCGGTGTATGTAACTTGGTGTCATAGTTCTTTGGGCCTGCGTGGGTCTCTAGGGGGAAGGAAGCCTAAGAGTGCTTGTTCGGTGTAGGTAACTTGATGTCATAGTTCTTTGGGCCTGCGTGGGTCTCTAGGGGGAAGGAAGCTTAGGAGTGCAGGTTCGGTGTAGATAACTTGGTGTCATAGTTCTTTGGGCTTGCGTGGGTCTCTACGGGGAAGGAAGCCTAGGAGTGCAGGTTCGGTGTAGGTAACTTGGTGTCATAGTTCTTTGGGTCTGCGTGGGTCTCTAGGGGGAAGGAAGCTTAGGAGTGCAGGTTCGGTGTAAGTAACTTGGTGTCATAGTTCTTTGGGCCTGCGTGGGTCTCTAGGGAGAAGGAAGCTTAGGAGTGCAGGTTTGGTGGTAACTTGGTGTCATAGTTCTTTGGGTCTGCGTGGGTCTCTAGGGGAAGGAAGCTTAGGAGTGCATGTTCGGTGTAGGTAACTTGGTGTCATAGTTCTTTGGGTCTGCGTGGGTCTCTAGGGAGAAGGAAGCTTTGGAGTGCAGGTTTGGTGGTAACTTGGTGTCATAGTTCTTTGGGCCTGCGTGGGTCTCTAAGGAGAAGGAAGCCTAAGAGTGCATGTTCGGTGTAGGTAACTTGGTGTCATAGTTCTTTGGGTCTGCGTGGGTCTCTAGGGAGAAGGAAGCTTAGGAGTGCAGGTTTGGTGGTAACTTGGTGTCATAGTTCTTTGGGCCTGCGTGGGTCTCTAGGGAGAAGGAAGCCTAAGAGTGCATGTTCGGTGTAGGTAACTTGATGGGCCTCATTACGACCCTGGCGGAAATCGCGGTGCTAAATGCACCGCGGAGCACGGCGGAAAGCTGCCGATAGCGCCATGGAGGTTGGCGGATTTTCCGCCCCATGCCGACCTTGGCGGGGCGGTAAATCCCCATTCCCCATTTTACCCTTCCCCATTCCCATTTTTGCCCCATAGGGTATAATGGGAGTGGGAAAGGCGTTAATTGCGCCACCGTAAAATACGGTGGCGTAATTAACAACAAGGTCCCGTAGCGCCATGGATTTTTCCGCCCGGAAAAACCAGGCGGAAAACGTTCCATGGCGCTACGGGAACTCGTAGTAGGGCGGACGGGTCCGCCGCGAATAACGCTGGCGTAAACCCACTCCGCCAGGGTCGTAATGAGGCCCGATGTCATAGTTCTTTGGGCCTGCGTGGGTCTCTAGGGAGAAGGAAGCTTAGGAGTGCAGGTTTGGTGGTAACTTGGTGTCATAGTTCTTTGGGCCTGCGTCGGTCTCTAGGGGGAAGGAAGCTTAGGGGTTCAGGTTCGGTGTAGATAACTTGGTGTCATAGTTCTTTGGGCCTGCGTGGGTCTCTAGGGGGAAGGAAGCTTAGGAGTGCAGGTTTGGTGGTAACTTGATGTCATAGTTCTTTGGGCCTGCGTAGGTCTCTAGGGGGAAGGAAGCCTAGGAGTGCATGTTCGGTGTAGGTAACTTGGTGTCAAAGTTATTTGGCCCTGCGTGGGTCCCTAGAGTAACTTCCTCTAATGGCTACAGTTATATGGAGTCGCTGGTGGGTACCACCTTCCAGTTCCGTGGTGCACTTTGGGGTATGACATCCTTCCTGTTGGGTGGTCCTTTCTCTGGGGGTCCGACTGTGGCCCCTCCCTTGAAATGGCCCATCTGTTCTTAACTGTATGGGAGTGGACGCATGGCTGCCTGATTCCCGGCTCTGGCACCTCTGTTTCCCAGGGTATAATCAGGAGAGGTTTCTGCACCTGCGCGGGGACACCTGGAGGTGCAGGTGCCACAGGACTTCTGCTCCTCAATATGCCCCGCCTCCTGCACGTGGCATGGTGAGGCTAGCCAGGGCACCCAGCATCACGTTTCTCAATGCAGACCTGCCCCCCCCCCACCCCCTGGGCAACTGGACTATCCCCCCACACAGGGCGGCAGGTGATTTCTACCCACCCAGGCAGTTCTGACGTCATTGCCTGTGCTGCACAGCTGACGTCATTCGCTCTGCTTTGGCCATGGGCGTGCTCTTACCTGCGTAGAGTTCTGACGTCATGGGCTCATTGATGAGAGTCAGTGCGGCGTCCAGAAGAGCAGAGGCGGCCTCCGTGCTGCCGTAGAGAGCGGCTACGTGGAGAGCGGTCTCTCCGACTGCACCTGCGCGCCAAGAACAGCACAGCACGTTAGATGTGCACATTCACTCACGCACTCAGACATGCCTACAGACGTGCACAGGGACTCACATGCATGATCACACACACACCAGGGACGTCACATGACGCTCGACCCCCTGATGACATCACAGGAAGTGATATGGCGGGAAGCGATGGAACACGACCTTTCACCCGTTGACAAAACAGGAAGTGGCATCACATAGCATTGTATACTACGAACAATATGGTTACAATATCACTTTAATGTGATCTACATTTCATACAAGAATGGATCGCCATATGTATCATTAAGATCAGTGTGTATAGGCCCATATTACCAAATTACTGTGAATGTAAGCAGACGTCCCAGGCCAAATGATAATGATGTGTTATTATATAGCACTTACGCTTAAGTGCTTTATATAGAAAAAATATACACCCAATATCACCCAACCTGTGTTGGTACTCATTTATCGACCTCAGAAGGATGAAAGGCTGAGTGAGGTATTTAAGAACAGACTAAATCAGTGACTCACCCCTGGAAGTGTGCCTGAAATAAACATTTAATGAGCCTAGCAATTATGGTATAGAATTCCAGAAAGACACATTATTTGGCATTCCTACTATTTCTTATTTAGGGTCAGTGCTGAGAGCGTTAGACTTGTGGCCCCCCTGTTCTTATTTTTCTTCTTTTTTAAGGGGCCTGAACAGGAAAGGCAGCCCCTCCAGAAGTGAAGAGCCACATGGTGCTGGCCACAGCCCAGGAGCCTGCATTACACATTTTTTTGTTAAAAAAGAAACACTGTTTTTGTTTTTTTTGTTAGAGGTCGCAGTTGTGACCTCTGTCGACCCCGAAGTGACGTCCCTGACACACACACACAGGAATGCACTGCAAGGCTGGGTTCAGGGACCCGGCCAACACTAGAATCAAGTCCGGCTTTCAAGGCGCCCAGAGAAGTCTTTATCGACTTTGAAAGCCATTCTGATGGCGCGCACCTGTGGTAACGTCCAAGGTGTACTTTATGAGTGATGTCACTCTGCGACTTTAGGAAGCGTAGATTGCAGGGAAGCCCCCCACAAGGGTTAGACTACCGCTGCCGCGGAGTGCATTGAGTTAACACACCTACCTCTCTGGAAGGGGTCGAATAATCCACGGGCCACCCAGGCCCTGATGTCCTTGTGTCTGTTCTCTTTGGCGGCCAGAAACAGGGGCAGCTCTCGGATCCTGCAATGGGAAAGGTGGTTTTAAGTGAGGAGGAACGGGGCAGAGGTGCTCCTCAGAAGCCCCCTTGGGCGCATGGCCTCTGCGCTCCATGGCCTCTCGTGTCATCTTGTGTGACCAAGCCGTGGTGCCAGCCCTCTGTGAACTGTCACCTGGAAGGAACGTGCCCGGACAGCAGAGCAATCTCCACAGCCCACCCTACCTCCAGTCACCGCGCAGACAGCCATGCAGTGTCCATGCTCCGTCATGTCCCTTGAACACAGAGTAACACGCGCACTGCTTCCCTGACCCTCTAGGGCCCGCTTGCCCACACAGTCACGTGTGTACACCGCCCATGCTCTGTGAGATGTGCGTGCATGCAAGCACAGAGATGAACAAGCAAGAATTCTCCTTGTGGCACATTGTGCACACACAAAGACCCACATCCACACACACTCACACAATTCTTGCACCTCGATGTCTCTCCTAAATATACACACACACTCCATGCATCTTGATGTTCCTCCGACACACACGCGCACACACAAACACACACACACTCTATCCATGCACCTTGATGTTCCTCCTACACACACGCACAGACACATCCTATCCGTGCACCTTGATGTCCATTCTACACACACATAATATCTTTGCACCTTTATGTCCTTCATACCCACACGCACACACACGCACACACACACACACACTCTATCCATGCACCTTGATGTCCCCCAACACACACACACACTATCCTTGCAACTTGATGTCCCCCCAACACACACACACACACACTATCCTTGCAACTTGATGTCCCCCCAACACACACACACACACTATCCATGCACCTTGATGTCCCCCAACACACACACACTCTATCCATGCACCTTGATGTCCCCCCAACACACACACACACTATCCTTGCAACTTGATGTCCCCCCAACACACACACACACTATCCTTGCAACTTGATGTCCCTCCTACACACACGCACAGACACATCCTATCCGTGCACCTTGATGTCCCTTCTACACACACATAATATCTTTGCACCTTTATGTCCTTCATACCCACACGCACACACACGCGCAAACACACACACACACTCTATCCATGCACCTTGATGTCCCCCCAACACACACTATCCTTGCAACTTGATGTCCCCCAACACACACACACACTATCCTTGCAACTTGATGTCCCCCCAACACACACACACACACTATCCTTGCAACTTGATGTCCCCCCAACACACACACACACACTATCCATGCACCTTGATGTCCCCCAACACACACACACTCTATCCATGCACCTTGATGTCCCCCCAACACACACACACACTATCCTTGCAACTTGATGTCCCCCCAACACACACACACACTATCCTTGCAACTTGATGTCCCTCCTACACACACGCACAGACACATCCTATCCGTGCACCTTGATGTCCCTTCTACACACACATAATATCTTTGCACCTTTATGTCCTTCATACCCACACGCACACACACGCGCAAACACACACACACACTCTATCCATGCACCTTGATGTCCCCCAACACACACACACTATCCTTGCACTTTGATGTCCCTCCTACACACACAATATCCTTGCACCTTGATGTCCTTCATACCCCCACACACACACACGCAGGCAAACACACACTCTATCCTTGCACCTTGATGTCCCTTCTAAACACACACACACATCCCATCCGTGCACCTTGATGTCCCTTCTACACACACACATCCTATCCATGCACCTTGATGTCCCTCCTACACACCCTTGAAGTCGCTAACATGGTTCGCATTCAACCCCGTAGACTGCCCCCTGAACCATGGCTCACTAATCTTTTGAAAGAAGAACGCCTCCAACTGCGCCAGGCGGAGCGTAAATGCAGAGCATTTGATCCTGCTCTTAAAATTCAATATAAAATACATTCTTCTGCATATTGAGCTAAAATGAAAGCTGCCAAAATGGTGCATTTTACTACCAACATTGAGTCCTCTCTTTCTCAGCCAAGGGCCCTGTTCGCTGCTGTTAAGGATCTTACATCAGTGGAGAGGCTCACCCCTATCACACCCACCCAGGAACTCTGTGATGTTCTATCTCACTTCTTTATTTCTTAGGTTGATGCTATAAGACAAACCATCGCTTTGGCAGTGACAAGGGCTGGGCCCACTGGTAATACCACCCCTTTCCTCGCTGTCTCTGATCCCACCATTCTTGATACCTGGTCTATCTTTCCGACTTATACCGTGGAAACCCTTCTAATGGCTATTGGAAAAATCAAGTCATGCTCTCCCTCGATGCTATTCCTTTGCAGGTCATGAAAGACATTGCCCCTGATCTGCCATCAGAGATTACCAAAGCTATTAATGAAACCTTTCAAACATGCTCTGTCCCTCGAGAGATGAAGTCTGATAGGGTGAGCCCTCTTTTGAAAAAACCTACCTTGGACCCGAACATTCCATCTAATTTACGTCCTATTTCACTTTTCCCTTTTCTGGCTAAACTTTTAGAATCATTGGTGACCCCCTACTATCCACTTTTCTAGAATCTTCTAATCTTCTGGACACGGTTCAGTCCGGGTTCAGTCCGGGTCGTGGCACGGAGAGTGCTCTGGTCGTCGTTTTGGATGATATGGCCAAGCTGGTGGATGCAGGTGGAGTGGGTGCCCTGATTTTGTTAGACCTATCAGCAGCTTTCGACACGGTCGACCACTCCATCCTGCTATCCCGCCTCTGCCAGTTCGGTATATCTGGACAGGTACTAGCTTGGTTCAGTTTGTTCCTTGCGGATCGTACTCAGACCCTCTCGATGCCTCCTTTTCTCTCTGCTCCTTGTCACCTCAGTTGTGGGGTGCCCCAAGGCTCTTCCCTGTCGCCTATTTTGTTTAACATCTACATATGGGCCCTTGAATGTCTCCTCCACTCCTTCGGCATCAGGTGTTACTCCTATGCTGACGACACCCAGATACTGATCAGACTAGACCTTGATCAGACTGAGATGTCGTCGTGCTTGCAGGGGTTCCTAACTGCTGTTGGAGATTGGATGAACCACAACGGGCTCAAACTGAACGGGGCCAATACTGAGGTGATGGTGGTGGGCTATCCCCTGATCCTACACTCGTGGTGTCTTCCTTTTGGCCCTCCTCCCTGGGACCCCTACCGACTCCGGTTAAGAAAGTGAAAAAATTGGGTGTGGTCCTATCTGCACCCTTGTCTATGGACCGACAAGTCTCTGCGGTCTGTCAGGCTGGTCATTTTCAGCTGAAAATTCTGAGAAAAGTATTAACCCTGATCCAGGCTCCACTGCACCCTCCTGTGGCTGCTGCCATGGTTCTATCATGAATAGACTATTGTAACTCCCTGTATCTGGCCCAACCAAAGGGCTTGATTAAACAGCTGCAGCGGCTACAGAATCTGGCTGCAATGGTAACCACAGGCTCCCCTTTTGGAGCTCACATCTCCCCTGTGTTACGGAACCTGCACTGGCTCCCTGTGGCTCAAAGGGTTGAATTTAAGACCTTGTGTATTGTACACTGTGCCCTTCATGGTCAGCGAGCGGAGTACCTTGCAGCCAAGTTTATACGTTATCACCCCACTCGTCACCTTTGCTCAGCCACTTCTGAACAACTTGCTCAAAAACACAACATAGAACGGGTTTGGTGGCCGGGCCTTCTCCATTGCTGCAGCAGTTCTGTGGGATAATCTCCCACTTACCATAAAGAAAACCCCCAACTATTTGGAGTTTAGAAGGCGGGTTAAAACTTAATTTTCATAGGGCTGTCTCCATCTCTCCTCGAGCCATGATGCCCTCGGGCGACCATGCGCTTTATGAGAATCACTAACATAACATATCATAACCCTCCGTGAACCTGGATGTCCCTCCTACACACACATCGTATCCGTGCACCTGGATGTCCCTCCTACACACACATCCTATCTGTGCACCCTGATGTCCCTCCTACACACACATCCTATCCGTGCACCTGGATGTCCCTCCTACACACACATCCTATCCGTGCACCTTGATGTCCCTCCTACACACACATCCTATCCGTGCACCTGGATGTCCCTCCTACACACACATCGTATCCGTGCACCTGGATGTCCCTCCTACACACACATCCTATCCGTGCACCTGGATGTCCCTCCTACACACACATCCTATCCGTGCACCCTGATGTCCCTCCTACACACACATCCTATCCGTGCACCTTGATGTCCCTCCTACACACACATCCTATCCGTGCACCGTGATGTCCCTCCTACACACACATCCTATCCGTGCACCTTGATGTCCCTCCTACACACACATCCTATCCGTGAACCTTGATGTCCCTCCTACACACACATCCTATCTGTGCACCCTGATGTCCCTCCTACACACACATCCTATCCGTGAACCTTGATGTCCCTCCTACACACACATCCTATCCGTGCACCTTGATGTCCCTCCTACACACACATCGTATCCGTGCACCTGGATGTCCCTCCTACACACACATCCTATCTGTGCACCCTGATGTCCCTCCTACACACACATCCTATCCGTGCACCTGGATGTCCCTCCTACACACACATCCTATCCGTGCACCTTGATGTCCCTCCTACACACACATCCTATCCGTGCACCTGGATGTCCCTCCTACACACACATCCTATCCGTGCACCTGGATGTCCCTCCTACACACACATCGTATCCGTGCACCTGGATGTCCCTCCTACACACACATCGTATCCGTGCACCTGGATGTCCCTCCTACACACACATCCTATCTGTGCACCCTGATGTCCCTCCTACACACACATCCTATCCGTGCACCTGGATGTCCCTCCTACACACACATCCTATCCGTGCACCTTGATGTCCCTCCTACACACACATCCTATCCGTGCACCTGGATGTCCCTCCTACACACACATCGTATCCGTGCACCTGGATGTCCCTCCTACACACACATCCTATCCGTGCACCTGGATGTCCCTCCTACACACACATCCTATCCGTGCACCCTGATGTCCCTCCTACACACACATCCTATCCGTGCACCTTGATGTCCCTCCTACACACACATCCTATCCGTGCACCTTGATGTCCCTCCTACACACACATCCTATCCGTGAACCTTGATGTCCCTCCTACACACACATCCTATCTGTGCACCCTGATGTCCCTCCTACACACACATCCTATCCGTGAACCTTGATGTCCCTCCTACACACACATCCTATCCGTGCACCTGGATGTCCCTCCTACACACACATCCTATCCGTGCACCCTGATGTCCCTCCTACACACACATCCTATCCGTGCACCCTGATGTCCCTCCTACACACACATCCTATCCGTGCACCTTGATGTCCCTCCTACACACACATCCTATCCGTGCACCGTGATGTCCCTCCTACACACACATCCTATCCGTGCACCTTGATGTCCCTCCTACACACACATCCTATCCGTGAACCTTGATGTCCCTCCTACACACACATCCTATCTGTGCACCCTGATGTCCCTCCTACACACACATCCTATCCGTGAACCTTGATGTCCCTCCTACACACACATCCTATCCGTGAACCTTGATGTCCCTCCTACACACACATCGTATCCGTGCACCTGGATGTCCCTCCTACACACACATCCTATCTGTGCACCTTGATGTGCCTCCTACACACACACTGCACAACTTGAGGTATATCTCCTACACACACACAAACACCCACTTAGCCTTCTTTCCTTGATGCAGGCCTTGCACACACCCAGTGTCATGCTCTCTATGCACGTCGAACACATGCATATGACCTATGCTCTATGAAGTACATGCTACATGGAGTGTGGTACTTCAGGAAACATGTAGATTGTCTACATGCAAGATGTACCCCGAGGAACATGTTTCCCCACATAAGAGCACTCTCTTGCACATGTACACAGACACACACACTGAACCTGCTTGATGAGGTACACATCTGACCTCTGCTACTTGTTTACATGTTGTGATCCTGGGCAAATCGCTACATTTTGGTGTGCCTTAAATCCCTTCTGTGCACACGTTGAGAGTGCCTGGAAGCGGCTGGACACTGGTAGGGATTGCTGTACCATCCTTCTCAGGTGGGAAGCGCCTAGAGGTGGTTCCGACTCTACAAGTCCCACTCAGTCACAACATGTAGGCAGAGAATTGATAACCCAACACATCGGTCCATCAAAGGGGACGCATTGCTGACCCCAGCTCAAGCACGGCCTCAATGCGCTTCCTTTTTAGTGACTTGGGGGAAGTTTGTTGAGAACGAGTAAAGTCTAAGGAAATCTTCTCTCCCCTCAATCCCACCCCACTCCATGCACCCCAATCACGTGCACTTCAGATGTACTAAGCAGTTTTCCCTTTAAAAGCAGGCGCGCTACTCCATCTCAAGAAGGCCCCAAACATCAAGACGGGGGCGTGGAGCCTTCTTGTGTCACACTGTGGACTCCCCACTAGTAAAGACGGGGTCTACCCTGGCACCTGGTACCGAGGCAGGGCACTGCGTGTTGCAGGTTGCAGCGCCCTGAAGCAGCCTCCATAGCGCTTACCTCTTCTGCTGCTTCAGGTCAACGTCGTCCTGCATCGGACAGCGCACGTGGAACCAGGCACGCAGTCGCTCCCTGAGGCTGGAGAGAGCCCCCTTCTCCCCTCGGGCTCTCCCAGGGTGCTGGGAGAGCCGGGAGAGCGCGAGGTCGGCTTCCTTCATGGGCGCGAGAGTCTCGCCACTGCACACACGGATCTTGCAGTCTTTCCCGTAGGGTGTGGAGTAGGGCATGGCGGCCCAGGGCCTCCCAGAGGGCTGCGGTGCTGGGCTTGCACCCCTGCCCGCGCCGCTCCTCACCGCGCCTCTCTCCCTGCGAAGCAGCAAGAGGCGAGCCTCGCAGCGCTGCCTGGCAGCCCGGGAGGGGCACGCACAGGTTGGGGGGAAGCGGAGGGGTGGGGGGGCTGGAATAGCCCTCGGGCCGGGCAGAACGACTTCTGCCCCGTGCCTTCGCTTAAATAGAAAGCGCTCCAGGAAGAAGCCGCGGAAGATGAACGCCTCGCAGTTCGGGTTAGGCGCTAGGGCGCTCCCGGGTGAACCCGAAAAACCGGGTGTGCAGCCGACGCCGCCACTAGCAGGGCCTCCAGGGTTGGCTGCACAGCTGCCTCATAAACGCCTCTGCCCCCCTTCCGCTCCCCCCCCAGGGAAGGGTTAAGCACTAAGTAATTCCACAGTCACCCGAGAAATACCCCCCTCCCTGCCTCCTGGGGGCCGGGCACGGCTTGCAAATCCGAGGGGGCTAGAAAGTAATGCAGCCAGGCGTGAGTTCACGATCGCAAGATACCCCCCTAGAATGCCACAAAGCTATGGCATTTCCACCGCAGAGCTGTAAGCCCTTCTTTGTCAGCAAGGGGCTGATGCGGCGGAACCAGAGTTGGAAGGCAATGAGGTGATAACACGTCTTCCTCACGTGAAGAGAGGCCAGAGGGACACCAGGAAATGCAGCTTGTAATGCGAGCGCTGCGAAGTGCACACTTCAAGCCCCAGAACGAAAATAGAGACATTCTTTCTTTTTTATTTGTGTTTTTGGTTAATAACAAACCTTACACAATTAAACAATATATATAAAATGCAATGTAGACACCTTCACTATTACACAAAAAGACATATTATAAAATTAGCCACATTTTAAAATGAGATGCATAGTTTCCTAATAGGATATTTCTTAATCACGTTCGTAAAATGTAAGAAATATATGAATTACAGTTGAAAATTGAATTAATTCCAATTCGCTTAAAAATGACTCTAAAAAAAATCGACTATGGTCAAAGTGGTGGGTCACCGTCCAGCCCCAAAGGACAGGCACGAGCAGCTGCTGGGCACGCACTTCTCGCTTCTGCAGAAGTGCCGGCACTTCATAGCCCGATGCAGGAGCGCTCCCCGGGGAATCCCGCATCTACGGCCAAAGACTTGGAACCTAAGGAATCTACTGGCAGGGACGTCATTTCACCAAAATGCCAGGGGCAGCGGCAGTGACGTCACACGACCCTTGACCCCCAGATGGCATCACAGGAAGTGATGACATTTGACCCCACCCAAAGTAATATGGTGGGAAGCGATGGAGCACCACCTTTCACCCGTTGCCAAGATAGGAAGTGCCATCACCTAGCATTGTGCACTACGTGTAGATCGCCCTGTCAGGGGGTAGCAGTACCACGCAGCTGGGCGACAACTTAACACTCCATGTATGAGACATGTACAGAATGCAGAGGGTGGAGGCGAGCAGGCAGCCCTGTCTCGGGCCCTTCCCCTTCTCTTCGGTCCCAATAGAACCCCCTCAGCATTGACACGCGCACGAACAATGCTATTATTATTGGGTTTTTTCCCTTTATTTTTATTTGGTTAACAAAGAAAATGAACCTTTAACATTTAAATAACATTCATAGTTAAAATTCATACAGCACAAAAAACATTTCAAAATGCTCAATAAAAAATACATTAATAAAGAAAAATGCAAATTTTAAATACCACCGCCTCCCCCTTAATAAGTGGGATAAACCTTCAAGGCACAATTCATTAATAACAGAGTAAATATAAAATCACCAAACACAGTCAAAGATTGTCACCGATAGAGGAAGGGATAACCACATCGCAGCTAAATGTACTGTCACTTGACTTTCCAGCTTCCGGAGTTTTAAGAAACCAGTTAGCACGACTACGGTAGATGTAGTATGGCCGTGGCTACGGTAGATGTAGTATGGCCGTGGCTACGGTGGACGTAGTATGGCCATGGCTACGGTGGATGTAGTATGGCCATGGCTACGGTGGATGTAGTATGGCCGTGACTTCGGTGGACGTAGTATGGCTGCGGCTACGGTGGATGTAGTATGGCTGCGGCTACGGTGGACGTAGTATGGCCATGGCTACGGTGGATGTAGTATGGCCGTGACTACGGTGGACGTAGTATGGCCATGGCTACGGTGGATGTAGTATGGCCATGTTTACGGTAGATGTAGTATGGCTGCAGCTACGGTGGACGTAGTATGGCTGCGGCTACGGTGGATGTAGTATGGCCATGGCTACGGTGGATGTAGTATGGCCATGGCTACGGTGGATGTAGTATGGCCGTGACTACGGTGGATGTAGTATGGCCATGGCTACGGTGGATGTAGTATGGCCATGGCTACGGTGGATGTAGTATGGCCGTGACTACGGTGGATGTAGTATGGCCATGTTTACGGTAGATGTAGTATGGCTGCAGCTACGGTGGACGTAGTATGGCTGCGGCTACGGTGGATGTAGTATGGCCATGGCTACGGTGGATGTAGTATGGCCATGGCTACGGTGGATGTAGTATGGCCGTGACTACGGTGGATGTAGTATGGCCATGTTTACGGTAGATGTAGTATGGCTGCAGCTACGGTGGACGTAGTATGGCTGCGGCTACGGTGGATGTAGTATGGCCATGTTTACGGTAGATGTAGTATGGCTGCAGCTACGGTGGACGTAGTATGGCTGCGGCTACGGTGGATGTAGTATGGCCGTGACTACGGTGGACGTAGTATGGCCATGTTTACGGTAGATGTAGTATGGCTGCAGCTACGGTGGATGTAGTATGGCCATGGCTACGGTGGATGTAGTATGGCCGTGACTACGGTGGACGTAGTATGGCCATGTTTACGGTAGATGTGGTATGGCCGTGGCTACGGTGGACGTAGTATGGCTGCGGCTACAGTGGACGTAGTATGGCTGCAGCTACGGTGGATGAAGTATGGCCATGGCTACGGTGGATGTAGTATGGCCGTGACTTCGGTGGACGTAGTATGGCTGCGGCTACGGTGGATGTAGTATGGCTGCGGCTACGGTGGATGTAGTATGGCTGCGGCTACGGTGGATGTAGTATGGCCGTGACTACGGTGGACGTAGTATGGCCATGTTTACGGTAGATGTAGTATGGCTGCAGCTACGGTGGATGTAGTATGGCCATGGCTACGGTGGATGTAGTATGGCCGTGACTAGGGTGGATGTAGTATGGCCATGTTTACGGTAGATGTAGTATGGCTGCAGCTACGGTGGACGTAGTATGGCTGCGGCTACGGTGGATGTAGTATGGCCATGGCTACGGTGGATGTAGTATGGCCATGGCTACGGTGGATGTAGTATGGCCGTGACTACGGTGGATGTAGTATGGCCATGTTTACGGTAGATGTAGTATGGCTGCAGCTACGGTGGACGTAGTATGGCTGCGGCTACGGTGGATGTAGTATGGCCATGTTTACGGTAGATGTAGTATGGCTGCAGCTACGGTGGACGTAGTATGGCTGCGGCTACGGTGGATGTAGTATGGCCGTGACTACGGTGGACGTAGTATGGCCATGTTTACGGTAGATGTAGTATGGCTGCAGCTACGGTGGATGTAGTATGGCCATGGCTACGGTGGATGTAGTATGGCCGTGACTACGGTGGACGTAGTATGGCCATGTTTACGGTAGATGTGGTATGGCCGTGGCTACGGTGGACGTAGTATGGCTGCGGCTACGGTGGACGTAGTATGGCTGCAGCTACGGTGGATGAAGTATGGCCATGGCTACGGTGGATGTAGTATGGCCGTGACTTCGGTGGACGTAGTATGGCTGCGGCTACGGTGGATGTAGTATGGCTGCGGCTACGGTGGATGTAGTATGGCTGCGGCTACGGTGGATGTAGTATGGCCGTGACTACGGTGGACGTAGTATGGCCATGTTTACGGTAGATGTAGTATGGCTGCAGCTACGGTGGATGTAGTATGGCCATGGCTACGGTGGATGTAGTATGGCCGTGACTACGGTGGACGTAGTATGGCCATGTCTTCAGTGGATGTAGTATGGCCGTGACTACGGTGGATGTAGTATGGCCATGTCTTCAGTGGATGTAGTATGGCCGCGGCTACGGTAGATGTAGTATTGCCACGACTATGGTGGATGCAGTATGGCCGTGGCTATGGTAGATGTAGTATGGCCGCGGCTACGGTGGATGTAGTATGGCCCTGGCTACGGTGGATGTAGTATGGCCCTGGCTACGGTGGATGTAGTATGGCCGCGGCTACGGTGGTTGTAGTATGTCCATGACTACAATGGACGCAGTATGGCCGCCACTAAGGTGGATGTAGTATGGCCATGACTACGGTGGATGTAGTATGGCCGCAGCTACGGTGGATGTAGTATGGCCACAACTACGGTGAATGTAGTATGGCCGTGGCTATGGTGCATGTAGTATGGCTGTGACTACGGTGGACGTAGTATGGCCGTGGCTACGGTGGATGTAGTATGGCCGCAGCTACGGTGGATGTAGTATGGCCACAACTACGGTGGATGTAGTATGACCATGACTATGTTGGATGTAGTATGGCCATGACTATGGTGGATGAAGTATTGACACAACTACATTGGATGTAGTGTTGCCACGACTATGGTGGATGTAGTATGGCCGTGACTATGGTGGATGTGTGACTACGGTGGATGTAGTATGGCCGTGACTACGGTGGATGTAGTATGTCCGCGACTACGATGGATGTAGTATGGCCGTGACTATGGTGGATGTGTGACTACGGTGGATGTAGTATGGCCGTGACTACGGTGGATGTAGTATGGCTGCGACTACGGTGGATGTATTATGGCCGCGGCTACGGTGGATGTAGTATGGCCGCGGCTACGGTGGATGTAGTATGGCCACGACTACGGTGGATGTAGTATGGCCGTGACTATGGTGGATGTAGTATGGCCGTGACTATTGTGGATGAAGTATGGACGCGACTACGGTGGATGTAGTATGGCCGTGGCTACAGTGGATGTAGTATGGCCACGGCTACGGTGGATGTAGTATGGCCGTGGCTAAGGTGGATGTAGTATGGCCGCAACTATGGTAGATGTAGTATGGCCGTGACTATGGTGGATGTAGTATGGCTGCGACTACGGTGGACGTAGTATGGCCGTGGCTACGGTGGATGTAGTATGGCCGCAGCTACGGTGGATGTAGTATGGCCACAACTACGGTGGATGTAGTATGGCCGTGACTATGGTGGATGTGTGACTACGGTGAATGTAGTATGGCCGTGATTATGGTGGATGTAGTATGGCCGCGACTACGGTGGATGTAGTATGGCCATGACTATGTTGGATGTAGTATGGCCGTGACTATGGTGGATGAAGTATGGACGCAACTACATTGGATGTAGTATTGCCACGACTATGGTGAATGTAGTATGGCCGTGACTATGGTGGATGTGTGACTATGGTGAATGTAGTATGGCCGTGACTACGGTGGATGTAGTATGGCCGCGACTACTGTGATTGTAGTATGGCAGTGACTATGGTGGATGTGTGACTACGGTGGATGAAGTATGGCCGTGACTACGGTGGATGCAGTATGGCTGCGACTAAGGTGGACGTATTATGGCCGCGGCTACGGTGGATGTAGTATGGCCGCGGCTACGGTGGATGTAGTATGGCCGCGGCTATGGTGGATGTAGTATGGCCACGACTACGGTGGATGTAGTATGGCTGTGACTATGATGGATGAAGTATGGATGCAACTACATTGGATGTAGTATTTCTGCGATTATGGGGGATGTAGCACGGCTGTGACTATGATGGATGTGTGACTACGGTGGATGTAGTATGGCCGTGACTACGGTGGATGTAGTATGACCGTGACTATGGTGGATTTAGTATGGCTGCGGCTACAGTGGATGTAGTATGGCCGAGACTATGGTGGATGTAGTATGGCCATGGCTACGGTGGATGTAGTATGGCTCCAGCAACAGTGGATGTAGTATGACAGTGGCTACATTGGATGTAGTATGTCCGTCACTACTATGGACGTAGTATGGCCGCGGCTAAGGTGGATGTAGTATGGCCATGACTAGTGGCTACAGTGGACATAGTATGGCTGCGACTACGGTGGATGGAGTATGGCCGCGGCTACAGTGGATGTAATATGGCCGCGACTACAGTGGATGTAGTATGGCCGTGGCTACAGTGGATGTAGTTTGGCTGTGACTATGGTGGATGTAGTATGGCCGTGGCTACGGTGGATGTAGCATTGCCTTGACTACGGGGGATGTAGTATGGCCACGACTACGGTGGATGTAGTCTTGGCGCGACTACGGGGAATGTAGTCTGGACGCGACTACGGTGGATGATGTAGTATTGCCGCGACTACGGGGGATGTAGTATGGCCATGACTACGGGCGAAGTAGTATGGCCGCGACTATGGTGGATGTATTATGGCCGCGACTACAGTGGATGTAGTATGGCCACAGCTACATGTAGTATGGCCGCGGCTACGTTGGATGTAGTATGTCCGCGACTACAATGGATGTAGTATGGCTGTGACTACGGTGGATGTAGTATGGCGGCGGCTACAGTGGATGTAGTATTGCTGTGACTACGGGGGATGTAGTATGGCCACAACTACGGCGGATGTAATATGGGCGCGACTACGGGAGATGTAGTCTGGACGCGACTACGGTGGATGATGTAGTATTGCCGCGACTACAGGGGATGTAGTATGGCCATGACTATGGGCGATGTAGTATGGCCGCGACTACGGTGGATGTATTATGGCCGCGACCACGGTAGATGTAGTATGGCCACAGCTACCGGGTCCGGCTTCCCTGAATGGGAGGATCCGGTATTTCCCCATTCAGGGACATATCCACATTCCCATTGGAGCCCCCATAGGGCTCAATGGAAATGGGGACCATGCTAACAACGGGCCCGTTAGTAACGTGCCCGTTGTTAGCATGCTTGTCCTTTAACGGCTCCCGCTAAGGGCGCCTGGTAAAACCATCGCCCTTAGCGGGACCCGCTAGAAGACCTCGTAAAGCGGTACCTTTACCGGCGCTGTTAACCCCTTACCGCCCACCTTGTAATGACCCCCTAGATGTGGTCTTGACACTGGTAATGCCATCATTTTCAACGTCCACTACATAAGGGCATGAACATAGTCATCGTGACTGGCATTATCATCAATTGCTGTAAGCTTCTTTTCTTGATTTTTCAGACTATCCATTGTGGGGCTGCTTAAAGCAGCTAAGTCCACTCCGTGCTCTGTTGTGACCCATACTTCGGTCATCAAGTATCCACGACTGATGACCTACACAACGGGGATTGCATATCTGCCCTGACGAACGCTGCAACCAAGATACCTACCGGCAACCGGTAACCGGCAACCGGTAGCTGGTAAGCCAGTAAGCTGTGGTGCTCATGCTTATTTACAGCCTACACCGGGACTGGCGGGTATGTTTTACATGCAGCCTTTAGAAATTAGAACCGCTACATCATCCTTAGGGGTTTGCCCCTCAACCATTTCCTGTACTAAATATTTGTTTTCCGCCTGAGCCAGACAGATGCTCCAATGTCCATCACTTTTGCTCACAGGTTGCAATAACCGTGCAAGCCAGAAAATTGGTATCTCCTATTCTAATTGGTGACCCATCTGATTAGTACAGACGGGAGTTGTTGACTTACTGATAAGCCAATATTAGACATATCTATTCTATTGCAGGTGATGCCCTCCACCGCCCGTATATAAGAGAAGACTGACGGGCCGCTTGTAATATTTCCATCATTGGTTACTTGGTGCCCATCCGTATTGACACAGTGATTGTAAAGTTTACTTGATGTTTTCTCATGTGTTTTATTTAAAACCCCTTCTTTTAAATTTGATATCAGTGCACTCAGCAGCCCTCAGACAGCCCCTGAAGAATTTCCTAAGAATCTGTTCACACTAAATTGGAAAGAAACATGTTGGGATGAGTTTGATGAAAGAAAGAATGAGTTTGAGTGAAAAATGAAAAGTACGAATGGAGTGCTTGATGTGATTGAGTGTTTGAATTTGCACAGCACAAGACACATTTTTACATTAACTATTAGTACCCGGCGAGGGCACAATCAGAATGAAAGAGACATTCTGATTGGCCCTCACCGAGGCATTACCCAGCCGAGAATCCTTTGATTCTCTGCCGGGATTCCAGCTGCCTTGTCCTTGCCAGGGGGCATGGCAGCCCCTCAGCCAATGAGGAGGCTCGAAGCCAGGCCATCACTGCTCCGAGCCTCCCCACGGCTGAGAGGCTGCCTTCGCCCCCTGCCGGGGACTCAGGTAAGGCTTTCTTTTCCCCCTTTCCTCCCTCCTTCCACCTTCCTGCCCTCCCCACCCCACTTACCTTCTATCCCTTGGTTCCCGGTGGGGGATGATGGCAGCCTCCAGGCGTGGGGAGACTCGGAGCGGGGTCATTCCTGCTCCGAGCCTCCACGCGGTTGGAGGCTTCCATCGTACCCCGCCAGAGACTGTTGTACATTTTTTTTCCCTTCCCCTCCCTTCTGCCCCCCAACCAAACTTCCCTTCTTTTTTTTCGGGAGCGGATGCGTTGGGAACGCTTCTGTTTCCAGCGCGTCCACTCCCGATGGCCACCATGGAAAGGGAAAACAGACTCCGTTTTCCCTTTCCCGGTGGGCATTTTCTTTGTCTTTTTTTTCCTTCTTCTTTTTCTCCCAAAACGCTGCTGCGTTTCAGGACAAAAAAATGCTTTTAGTGCCCCGGTCACGCAGTTCTTGCGGGCTGGGGTCCTAATAGTTATATGCCCCTCACGGTGGGGGCATAACCGACTCAGGTAATGCCCCCGCAACTCGGGCACATTGCTTTATTATAGGGCTGGAAATAATAAGCCCACAATATGATAAACTGCCTGGTACATTGATGCGCTGTCTAAATGGCCACATATTAACCTGTGTATTTAGTATTTTGATTGTATTGTAATCTTGTTTTGATACTAATAAAATGGTTGTATTTTGTGATTTCTGCCTCATGAGTTTGGTTGTTCTGGTTGGCATTCACCTCCATGCAATAGAGTGGCTCGCCCCCTCGTGCTGTTTGGTTTGTTGTTGAAGGATTTCGAGCCTCTTTGAGGGATGGCTCGGGGTGGGCTTAATCTCCCTCACACCTCTTTGTGTTCTGATGGCCATGTGGCTGTTACACCATGTGATGTAGTATAACCACAAGCCTCCGCCCCAGTCTCGTAGCGTGTGTCATCTCCCAGCAGCTGCTTAGGGCTGAACTAATACACGCGGAGCAGCGTTAGAGGCCCTGCATTACGTACAAAGTGGCAAGAAAAGGACGGTACCGGTGTTTCCGGGCACTGTCGGTGAAGATGATTTGCGCTCCCACATGCGCCACCCTTAAACAGCTGCTGGGAGCTACTCAACGCCCGCCCCCTCAAGGGTGCCTTCCAGCAGAGCCCTGCAGTGTTTATAGGGACCAATTCCAACAAAGTGCGAAAAGTGATGGACCCATGTCTCTTCCACCCACTCTCAGGTTTTTCATATGAATGCATTCAACATACGCCGGATTCCTCCTACGTCACTTCATTCCTGTCTGATTGGGCTCTACATACGACTTGATCCTGTGAGCCTTACACCAGCTCCCGTGGGACTGACTACGTAGTCCCTTTTCCATATAAGACAGGTCTTGAGCCAGTTCTACTTTCCTCATGTTTTCCCTCTCACTAATTAGTGCCACACACTCCACCCGTTTCCATGCTGAACGCCCCTTCTTCCCTTGCGCCACACAGCGAGTTTCATCATCCCAGTTTGCAAGTGCTAGACAGTGACTCTGGCTTACAGTGCCTCTACCTCGCAAGTGCTAGACAGTGACTCTAGCTTACAGTGCATCTGCTTGCAAGTGCTAGAGAGTGACTCTGGCTTACAATTTCTCTGCCTCGCAAGTGCCAGACTGTGACTCTGATTTACAGTGCCTCTGCCTTTTAAGTGTTAGACAGTGACTCTGGCTTACATTGCCTCTGCCTTGCAAGTGTTATACAGTGACTCTGACTTACAGTGCCTCTGCCTTGCAAGTGCTAGACAGTGACTCTGGCTTACATTACCTCTGCCTTGCAAGTGTTAGACAGTGACTCTGACTTACATTGCCTCTGCCTTGCAAGTGCTAGACAGTGACTCTGG
This sequence comes from Ambystoma mexicanum, assembly GCF_040938575.1. Taxonomy (NCBI): domain Eukaryota; kingdom Metazoa; phylum Chordata; class Amphibia; order Caudata; family Ambystomatidae; genus Ambystoma; species Ambystoma mexicanum. The sequence continues at coordinate 2,920,368 of NC_090931.1, read as the reverse complement.
CTTACAGTGCATCTGCCTTGCAAATGCTAGACAGTGACTCTGGCTTACAATGTCTCTGCCTCGCAAGTGCCAGACAGTGACTCTGGCTTACAGTGCATCTGCATCGCAAGTGCTCGACAGTGACTCTGGCTTACAGTGCATCTGACTCGCAAGTGCCAGACAGTGACTCTGGCTTACAGAGGAGTGGGTGTTGGTCGCTAGAAAGCCCCAGGAGGTTGGGAGGCGACACTGTGGCCTCACATGAGATGGGAGTGGTTGTTGGTCACTAGAAAGCCCCAGGAGGTTGGGAGGCAACACTGTGGTCTCATGTGAGATGGGAGTGGGAGTTGGTCTCTAGAGCTCCTCAGGAGGTTGGGAGGTGACACTGTGTCCTCACGCGAGATGGGAGTGGGAGTTGGTGTCTGGAGAGGTGCAGGAGGAGGTTGGGAGGCACTACTGTGGCCTCACGTGAGATCAGAGTGGGTGTGGGTTGTTAGAAAGCCCCAGGAGGTTGGGGGGCAACACTGCGGCCTCACATGAGATGGGAGTGGTTGTTGGTTGCTGGAAAGACCCAGGAGGTTGGGAGGCAACACTGTGGTCTCATGTGAGATGGGAGTGGGTGCTGGTCTCTAGAGAGCCCCAGGAGGTTGGGAGGCAACACTGTGGCCTCACGTGAGATCAGAGTGGGTGTGGGTTGTTAGAAAGCCCCAGGAGGTTGGGGGGCAACACTGCGGCCTCACATGAGATGGGAGTGGTTGTTGGTTGCTGGAAAGACCCAGGAGGTTGGGAGGCAACACTGTGGTCTCATGTGAGATGGGAGTGGGTGCTGGTCTCTAGAGAGCCCCAGGAGGTTGGGAGGCAACACTGTGGCCTCAAGCGAAATGGGAGTGGGTGCTGGTCGCTAGAGAGCCCCAGGAGGTTGAGAGGCGACACTGTAGCCTCATGCAAGATGGGAGTGGGAGTTGGTGTCTAGAGAGCTGCAGGAGGAGGTTAGGAGGTGACACTGTGGCCTCACGTGAGACGGGAGTGGGTGCTGGTCTCTAGAAAGCCCCAGGAGGAGGTTGGTAGGCGACACTGTGGCCTCACGTGAGATGGGAGTGGGTGCTGATTTCTAGAAAGCCACAGGAGGAGGTTGGTAGGCGACACTGTGGCCTTATGTGAGATGGGAGTGGGCACTGGTCTCTAGAAAGCCCCAGGATGAGGTTGGTAGGCGACATTGTGGCCTCACGCTAGATGGGAGTGGGTACTTGTCTCCAGAGAACCCCAGGAGGTTGGGAGGTGACACTGTGATCTCACGTGAGAGGGGAGTGGGTATTGGCCTCTAGAGAGCCCTAGAGGTTGGCAGACGACCCTGTGGCCTCACGCGAGATGGGGGTGGGTGTTGGTATCTAGAGAGTCTCAGGAGGTTGGCAGACGACCCTATGGCCTCACGCGAGATGGGGGTGGGTGTTGGTCTCTAGAGAGCCCCAGGAGGTTGGGAGGTGACACTGTGACCTCACCTGAGATGGGAGTGGGAGTTGGTCTCTAGAGAGCCCCAGGAGGTTGGGAGGTGACACTGTGACCTCACCTGAGATGGGAGTTGGTCTCTAGAGATCCCAGGAGGTTGGCAGACGACCCTGTGGCCTCACGCGAGATGGGGGTGGGTGTTGGGTGTTGGTCTCTAGAGAGCCCCAGGAGGTTAGGAGGTGACACTGTGACCTCACCTGAGATGGGAGTAGGTGCTGATCTCTAGAAAGCCCCAGGAGGAGGTTGGTAGGTGACATTGCGGCCTCACGCTAGATGGGAGTGGGTGGGTGCTTGTCTCTAGAGAACCACAGGAGGTGGGAGGTGACACTGTGACCTCACACGCGAGGGGAGTGGGTGTTGGTCCCTAGGGAGCCCCTGGAGGTTGGGAGGCATCACTGTGGCCTCACACGAGCTTAGTACATGGAAGCCTCACACACACTATTCTTGGTATAGTTGAAGCGGGCACTGCTGCCGGCGGGGTTGGGGCGGAGGGGGCCCTCTGACAGATTCTGTCAGTGGGGCTCTGGGCCACCGCACAGACTGCCCATGCCTCGGGCCCTCTCGTGGGCGAGGAGAAGAGTGCAAGCAGTCCTGGTGCACACGTCCACCATTGGCTGCCTCTGGAATGCAGCTGACGGGCCTGTTCTGCTGCTCTAGGCCGGCCCAGGGCACCCCTGCAGCCGCTGAACTCTGTCACCTGTGGATGCAGGGAGAGGAGCTGAAGACCTGTTCTGCAGCTCTCCCGCCCCCGCCCCAAACCTAACACATATTTACTGTAACAGTAGGGACTGTCCTAGCCTCAAATGCGCGCCTGTGGGTTGTTATGGCGACTGTATGTACTGCTCTAACAATAACCTGAGTGGAAAGGATTTTAAATGACATCTGTCTAGAGCCTAATTCCCATTGTCATGGCCTCGAAGCTCCTTAGGTTATCTGGGGGTACAGGAAAAACAGTACATTGCATGACACCAGAAGGCGTTGCACGATGCCTTCACTATTGCATTCATATGAGCAATGCATAGTACTGCCACATCATATTCAGCACATGTATGTGTGTGGTTCAGGCTGCTGTGTGAGTCGCTATGCCAATGAACATGTGATTGTTGGCATGGACAGAGTTTGGGGTGAGACCCTTCGGCTAATATGCGGAGACCACAGGTAAGGGCGGGGTGGGCAACTTGTTTAAACCCAACCAACTCTAGAGCAACTGATTGCAGTTAAGGGCTTTGCAATAATGTAAACGCACACTGCATACACATGCGTTGTCATGTTCCAAATATATGTGATAAGTGCAACATTGCCCTGCAAGGGAAGCATGTACTCAATAGTCTGCATGTGCTATTGCAGGCAGGTGCCACATCAGTAGCCCAAGCTCCCAGCATGGTGGCCTTTGGGCTACTCATGCATGTTTTAAGTCCCACCGAAGCCATTTTGTTTCTGGCCATTCCTTTGTTTGTGAGAACTACGAGTAAGGTCCACACATGGACTCACTTACTTGACAAGAATTGCACCCTTTGGACCGGTTTGGACTGGTTTAGACCAGTGGCGTCGCCAGGAATCAAATTTGGAAGGAGTACAGAGGGTGCCAAAGACAAAAGTAGGGGGGGCACAGACAAAAGTGGGGGAGGGGCACCTATGAAATGTAATGTGTGACGTCACAAGCACTCCTGCAGAGAGGCTTTTGTGCACAACGACTACCCACACCCCACTGCACCTCCCCTCCCCTCCCATCAGAATGCAGGCACGAAACAATTCAGTGACTAATGGCCCATCATTAGCACTTTCGTGGACTACATTCTGATGGGAGGGGCTGCATTCTGATGGGAGGGGCTGCATTCTGGTGGGAGGGGCTGCAAGCTGCTCGATCACTGCTCGCTTTGATACAAAAAGAGTATTGCCATCTGATCTGCAGACATTTGCCTCAGTGAGTGTCACAAATAATACCTCGAACAGAGAACACAGTCACTGCTCGCCTTAGGTAGGGGAGGCACAAGGGGGGGGGGCACTGCCCCCCCCAGTAATCCCCCTCGCGACGCCACAGGTTTAGACTAGTCCCATGCTACAGACAGTCTAAATATATAACCTGTAAGCATGAGTGTTTGGCGTTTTTTAGGTCCGATCTGATTGTTTAGCTGCAAACCCTTTTTGTGTCTGACTGGTGTGTCATTGGAGGGCGTGCTTAGGCCAGTCATGCGTGCATGCAGGGGTGATCGAGTGCATGGGTGGCGACTTTTGATTTTCAGCACAGGGTGAGATTTTTTTGATTTTGCACGTACTAAACCCATAACCCCAGCGCTGCAAAAGTTAGCACGATTTGCACCAACAAATTTGCACAACACTTTCCAATTGTTGGTTAAATCATGGGATTCTGTTGCACGGTGTCTAACGGGGCCCAGCGTATTGCTTTCCGTATCATTTGGGAGTCTAGTACAAAGCATTCTGCATCCATTTATTTATTGGACATTTATAAGGTGACCTATACACCAGTTTTTCAACGTATTGAATTGTAGAGGAGCAGCTTAATGCCCTCTTCTTCCGGTATGTTGGGAGCCTGAGATCGTGCATGCCTGACACCAGCAGTTGCGACCATACCACAGCGAATATTTGAAAAAAGATACCCGTATCTGATGCATCGCTGAAGAGAGGACAATCTGACGGAGGAACTCCCCGAAGGAATATAAAAAGAGCGAAAAAAGACCTGGTCATGTCACGAGTGACAAACCTGACGCCCTGAAAATTGGTTGTAGAAGAAAACATATGGACCTCATAGAAACTAATGATGGAGTAAAGAATCATGTAACTATCATATGCGAAAAGAAGATTGCACGCGTGAAAAACACTGTGCAACATGCAAGCCGTTCAATAATTATAATGATGCAGCAATGCAAGTAAACTAAGAGACCTTAGAAACTGGCTATATGTAGTGGATAGACTGCAGGCGGTGCCGCCATTGTATAGAAGCTGGACATCGGTGTCATGCATTAGTGAGCTCAGACCCACAGAGAAAGAAGGATCAAGAGCTGTGACACAGCAAAGAATTAGCTGAAATCGCAGATGTGAATGGTGAAGCTGTCTGGCCTGGTATCCAAGTTGAAGCAAGCCAAGGCCCGTTAACTATTCTCAAGGCAGTGAACGCGAGAAGCAGAATCATTCCTTGTTAAGGTTAAAGAAAGAACATCATGCGTGGCAAGTTTTATGTATTTATGACAATTAAAAGTGGCAAAATGGTCCGAATTGTGGTCTCTTGTCTCATGAGCCAAGGATGGAAATAGATTTGGGCATGCAGTTCCAGAACTATGATAGGGAATGCTCACACTCCCTTATATTCCCAGAGAGGAGACTACACTGCAAGGCCAACTTCAAAGACAATCTTCATGTTAGAAGGCATGGGTGATGAGAGAGGGGAGGTAAAGTTAAGTCCACCTCCTAGAACCTGGGTACGAGCTTACGTGCTGCTAGTGAACCGAATGTTCCAGACTGGCATGAGCGTGCCAACCAATTGTAGAGGGCCATATAACAAAGGGCCTTATAATTTGTGAACCAATAACATACTTTGCACTTAATAGTGTTGAAGATGACTTTTACTAGAGGAGGGCACAAGTTCTCTGCCTGAAAGAAGATATCCAATCACAACCTGATCCCTTATAGAACGTACACTTAAATATTCCCCTTGAACTACTCACAATCCCTCTTAGGTTTATCTTATTTTCCACATAGTATGACATCACGTATGATGATTTTTTACTATATAACTGTCATTTTTTGTGTGTGAAATGTAACCTGTTTTAAACAATTGATATTAAAACAGAAATACTTTGCCATCTTCCTGAGTTGGTTTGATTATTTGGAGTTGGAGTTATTCTGCATCCCATCCACTGCATGCGTGTTACCTAAAGGGCTCTAAAGCTCAGAATGTAAAACACAGTTTATTAAAATGACCACCATTGCAGGCAATCTTTCTGTGCAAATATGTTTTCACATCCAGTTGCCATCTGATAAATATATCCATAATGGTGTCTATGTCCAAAAGGTGCAGTACATCAGAATGGAAATTTTAAATCAAGAAATGCTTACAACCCAAAATGTGCCCAAAAGAGAGGAGTGAGGTAAGCCATAAGACACACCCATTAAAACCATGGCCTCACCGCTGCGACTGCAAACAATCGAGTTTTGGTTGGCACCAATGTGCTGCGATTTGATATAAAGCAGAGGCTGCCTCCCTAAGCATGGAAACCTGTCCCACACATGGTGTTAAACCATATTCACATAAATACTGCCTGATTATAAACATTGGCCTAAGCCATTTTGCATTTGTATTAAAAACCTATGCTTAACTAGATCTAGACAGAATTGACTTTGCCGCCATTTTGGAAAACATCTGCCATTTTGATTCTGACTCTTGCTCTCTGTTCAGAAATGATTAACCATGTTTTCAGCTGCCAGAGCAGACTGACCTTTGAGCCTATGTCAACACAAGAGCTGCCAAAAGCAGACTATTTGTTCTGTGCAAAGAAACCTTGTAGTCAGAATGAACTCTCATCCAAAGTGTTATCTATTTCTACAAACTCATCCTCCCTCAAACAGTGACATACAATGCAAAGTAACTAATGCTGTGAGTTTTATCCTAAATCTCAAGAAACAAGGAAAGATCTACACAGCTGAATACAATAAAGTTTGCCAGTATATTTAAGGAACCATGGAGCCACAGTGAACCTCAATTCAAAGTGTTGTCTGCATAAATAACATCAGCCATATACACACATCAGCACTGAATGGTAGACAAACTAAAACTATCTGCCTTAGCAATAAACTGTTGAATTTGTTTCTTGAAACTGGGATCAACCTAAGCTGGAGAGCCAACATCGCCATTGAATCTTCAAGGATAGGACAACATGTCAAAGGTTTATACTAATATTGCTATATTTGTTATGTGAAGTGGGCACAAACCCAAATTTGTAACTTATTAGTTTGGAGAAGGGCTTGGCTATGACCAGGACTGTGTATAAATACTGCATGCTTTGTGATGACCAGTACTCACTCCCCTCACAGTGTCTGCTGGTACACACTGTGAGGCGCTTTGGAGCCAGATAGCTATCTGCTTTGATATTTGAATCTGTACAGAATAACGCTATATTCATAACTTTGACTTCGTGACTGGCAGATTCAATTTTTGGTAGTACTAAGCCTCGATATTCCTTACCAATCTATCAGATGGCGCCCGAAGAGGCACCCTCAAGATTGATGTCACCTCACTAATCACGGGCATGGCGACCTGGATCGGAGCGTGAGAAATGGGCCCCTTTTTGTATGAGACACAACACCTCAACAGTACTGCACTATCTGATCCCTGAACGGTGAGCAAGCGGTTCGAGGGGACATCTTGACGAGGGTCCCCATATCGAGGCAGGTATTTTTGCTGGAATCGCCATCCACGTCGATCCTTTGTAATCTGATCGGACCTCCTTTGTCCTTTGTAATCAGTTGAGTCGTGTCCCGATTCCTAAGTATCCTGATATTTGGTTGTAGATTCGCACCCGCGATTTCAAACGACGCCAGGTAACACCAGTGATCTGAAATGCCTGGGAAATTGTCTGCCTGTTTCAGGGGTTTATTCCGCTGAGACAATCTTTGGAATATGGTCGACCAGTGCCACCGGAGGGGTCGCCAGCATGTACTATGTACTGTAAGTACAGCATTGGTAGTATAGTATTCAACGATATTTGGCACAGACAAACTAGACATGCTTCCAAATTTCAGTGGCCAGTTCATGGTAGTTTTGAAATTGTTTGTATAGCGTATTTATAGTCTATATTGTTAAAGAAAAAGGCCAGGCCTGCAGCATTTGATGTAATTAAGAATTGGAGAAAGGAAGCTATGCAGCAACTTAAGAGTAAAGAGAAACATGCCCGTAGACACATGTTTAACTCAGAAAAGGCATTATTGTATGATCAACAGAAACAGTCAGAATCTATTAGAAGTATGGATAGGGCTTTTCAACTTGGGGTACAGAAAATGTATCCGTCTCAGGACTTTCATGCCTCAGATGAACTAATCTATAAGCTTTTAAATGAGCGTAGGACTGTTGCTACTGCACCACCTCCCTATGTGTCTCTCCCTGTTGTTTTACCTCTTCCCGCTGTTGCACCTCCTCCCGTTGTTATTCCTGTTCCTCCCGTTGTTGCTCCTCCTCCATTCGTTGCTCCTCTTCCTGTTGTTATCTCTCCCCTTCTGCACCTCAGCCCTTACCGATAGTTACTGTTCCCTTAATTCCGTCTCCACTGCCAGCGGTAGTGTCTCTACTATCTATTGAACAGGATTTGCCTGAATTTCCTTTTCCAAGTGGTTCTGCTCCACTTGCAGTGATTGAAGGGGTGGGTGCAGATTAAAGAATAGTGACTCGTAGCACAGTATCCAAAGCTAGACAAAGAGAATTGTATGCATGGGCTAAGAAATATATAGCAGAGGGTGAAGAATCAGCTGTTTTAGCTGCGATTTCTGTTCAAGAAAGTATTCCCGAACAGGCTATTTTGATAGAGGGGATGGGAATGCATTTATCTGATATTTGGAGTGATTTGACGGACATGAATGTCCCACCGGAGTTGCGGGATTGGAATGTCCTTGCCCACTCAAGAGACACTGCAGAGAAAGTATGTGAGCATGTTGAGAAGCTATTTGAGTTTAAAAGGGAGCTAGATCAGTTACAGAAAGATGAATTGGATAGTAATAGATTAGAAGCCGTATATGTGCAAAAGCAGTTTCTTCCTTCATTGAAACCAGTGAGTGAAAAAATGCGCATTTGCACAAGAGACGCTCTTAGATGGATTTCGGATGTTTCAATTTCTCCCATTGAAGTGCATGACACGTTTAGTCACTATGCTTCGGCTATGCAAAGGAAAGTGTTACAGGTGATGGTAGAGTATCTACAAGATAAGTTTATGAAGAGAAAGGTTTGTTGTCCTGAATATTTGATGGTCATTTATAAGAGAGCATTTTCATCCGATGCTGCTTTGACTACTTTGTCGCTAGATTTACCTTTATTGCTTAATAAACGTTCAGAATTGCCTACTTCACAATTGCCAATGAGGGAGGTTCCTCCGACATTTCTCCGACATTTCTTCCCAAAGTGGAAATTCCAGTGGAAATTCCAGTTGATGCCGTAGCAGGTACACCAGCCACTACTATTGAAGCACACTATGGGGCTGATTCATGGAATTTTTGTGCCGAAAAATGAGGATTTGTGCGCCATTCTGCCCACAAATCCTCATTTGTTAAACAGGGATTTGCGGGAAGAATGGCTCACAAATCTCAGTTTTTCGGCGCAAATAATTCCATGAATCAGCCCCTATGTCTCACAGTTTGTGTATGTACCATTTTCTAGACAGGAAGTGAATACCATTAGACAAACAATTCCAGATATTAAAATCCATCAGGATTTTATAAAGAAATTGAATCTGTCTTGCATTCATCAGTTTTCACACTGGGTTATATAGATTTGATGTTCCCTGTTATCCTACCTGCTGATTTATGGAAACAGATTAGAACTGTAAATGATCAGGCAGGGATGGGTGATACATGAGTTAACTTGGTATGGATAGATGGAGAAAGGAAGGTTGGTGAGAAACCGCCACAGGTGATAGTGACACTGCGAGACAGAATAGTAGCTAAATTGAAAACTTTGGTTCCAGAAAATAATAGTTTGGGACAAGCTTACAGCTTGCATCCAGGGGAAGTCTGAGGGCACTACCAAATTTTTTAATCGATTCGACCAAGTGTTTTGAGATTTTAGCAGTCAGGACTTAAGTACTGAGTCAGGAAAAAGACTGTTTGTAGACAAATGTGTACGTGGATTGTTGCATGGTATCCAATCACAAATTATGACTTCTGAAAGCGCCTGGCAAGCTCAGTCGCAGTCTGAAGTATTGCACATGGCTCAGTATTATGAAAATAGAGTCAATACTGAAAAAGAGAGGATAGAAAAGAAGAAGGGAGACTTGAAAACTAAAGTACTACTGCAACAGATTGTTACAGGGGCCAGAGGTGGGAATACACAGATTAGACGTCAATTTACACAACAGAGTAATGTGCAACTGGGTCCTGTACACATGAACCAATGTGCATATTGTAGACAGGAAGGTTATTGGCGAGCACAATGCCCAATTCTTCAGTAGAGGTCAAATAGCACATATGGTGGATGGGGTGCATTTAACGATTTCTCCTCAACAAACTTCTGTCTCACAGTTTTTGTCTAGACCTTTACCATCTGAATTAGATAAGGTTCCGACATGTCTATGGGCAGTTAATGACAATGACGTTGGCATTTTGCAAATTGAACCAGTTAAAATTGTGTTGAAACCAGGTGTTAAACTACCACGTATTCCGCAATATAAGATTTGGGCTGAAGGTGAGCAGGCTTTGAAGAGTATTGTCTCTAACTTGTACACATTGGTGTGATTGAGGACATTTCAGGGAGTGTATGTAATAGTCTGATTTTGCCTGTGTATTAGAAAGGGGATAGTGTGATTCCTTTTTGTTTTATTAGTGGCTTGCGCGCTATCAATAAGGTTGTTGCCCCACAGTTTCCAATTGTACCTGATGTGACTACAATATCGGCAATGATTCCAGCTTCAGCTACTCATTTTAGTGTTGTGGATTTAAAGAATGCTTTTTTCAGTATTCCTGTACATGTTGACAGTAGATATTTGTTTGAGTTCACCTTAGGAGGACGCTTGTTTACATTTACTTGTGTGCCACAAGGGTACACTGAGAGTCCAAGCATCTAAAGTAGAGCTTTGAAGGAACAGCTTGATACACTTGAGTTGCCTTCCACTTGTACGTTGTTGCAATATGTTGACAATCTTCTTTTATCTGCAGACTCAGAAGTTGCTTGCAAGGAGGGCACCGTGTTGCTGCTTATTCATCTAGCAGAACATGGGCATAAGGATTCATTAAAAAAGTTTCAATATTGTCAACAGTAGGTCGCCTATTTAGGCTACCTCCTGTCAAAGGAGGGAAGAAGACTGACATCTGAATGGATACAAAGCATCTCTATCATGTCTGTCCCAAATACACAGAAGGAAGTCAGAGCTTTGATAGGCATGGCTTCATACTGTAGACCGTGGATCCCTACCTTCTCATTAATGATAAAACCAATGTTGGCATTGACAAAGAAGGAGTTTCTTTGCCTTTACCATGGAACTTGGATTGCAAGAAAGCTTTTGATCTGCTCAAGGCTGCGTTCTGTTCAGTACTGGTTTTGGGCACACCAAATTATGAAAAGGCCTTTGTGTTGTATGTGCATGAATGTGATGGATGCGCTTTGGCTGTGTTGACGCAGGAGCATGGAGGGAAGAATAGACTGTGGGGTTATTTTTCCTCCATGCTTGACCCTGTTGCATGTGCTTTGCCGAGATGTTTAAGAGCTGTTGCTGCTGCCGCTGCATCTGTAAAACAAAGCGAGGGTATGGTTCTGGGTCACTCCTTAACCGTGATGGTACCTCACTCTGTAGACGTTCTATTAAACAGAACACAAAAGCAACATCTCACATCAGCACGATTAACAAGATACAAACTGATTCTATTTGCACCGCATATCCAAATTAAGAGATGTTGGGCATTAAATCCGGCCACACTATTGCCTCTTCCGCAAGAAATTGCTTGCAGTGACAAGATGTCACATGACTACCTCTATACCACAGAACAAGAGACTAAAGGCAGAATTGATTTAAATGATACACCATTAAAAGATCCACAAGGGGAGTTGTTTTGCGATGGCTCCTCCTTCAAACTTCCGGATGGTACATCCACTGCTGCTCATGCCATCACTACATTAAGCACTATTGTGGAAACCAAAAGAATTCTGCATAATTATGCACAGAACGCAGGGATTATTGCATTGAATTGAGCTTGTGAACTTTCTGAAGGGCTTAGTGTGAATATATTTACAGACAGTCAGTATGTCTTTGTGGTGGTTCACAACCTCGGTAGATTATGGGCAGAAAGAAGTTTCTTGACCTCACATGGAACTAAGATTCAACATGGCACTTTGATGGTTCAGCTACTCTCAGCACTTGCACTTCCTACTCAACTAGCAATAATGAAGTGCATAGCACACCAGAAAGTAACAGATGATGTGGGGAGAGGAAACGCTTTTGCTGACAGGATAGCCAAACAGACTGCCACCGATCTATAGTCTGAAATGTATATAACGAGAGAAGTCACTAACACTTGTATAATAGGCAATGGAATTGATTGTATAAAAGACATTCAGGCGGATGCCACTCCAGAAGAGCTTAAGAAATGGGCTGAGGGTTCAGCATGTTTGGACGATGAAGGTTGTTGGATAGATAATGCACAACAAAGATGGATGCTACCCGATGCTTATATCACCGCTTTGGTTACGATGGCTCATGGTCCAACTAATATATGTGTCAAAAAGATTTGTAAACTATTAGAACCTGTCTTAGTTAATGTAAATATTCCGAAGACTGCTAAGTATTTTGTCCAAATTTGCATGATATGCCTACAGCATAATATTGGGAAAGGAACACCAACACCAAGGGGTAGTTTAGACCTCCCTTCTATGCCTTATTAGGGTACCAGAGCCCAAATTACTGAAAGATGTCGAAAATGTACTTCTTTCTGAGTACTGTGACCAGTTAACTCAAAACTTGTATTTGATTTATCAACAGGTGTGAGAAGCCCTCCCAGTAAAATACAAGGGTCCAGGCCATTGACTTTGACCCCAACTGGGTGCTAATCAAGGCATTTGAAAGAGAATCCTGTCTCGCACCTCACTGGAGAGGACCGTTCCAAGTCCTCCTTGCCACACTGACCGCCGTCCGGGTAGACGGAAAACGACACTGGATTCACACAACGCACATCAAGAAGATACCCTTTCCTCTGCCTCACGATGAAGGAGAAGAGAAGGACATTGTTAACTCTGTTCTGCATCACAAATCTGTTCTAACCGACACCGAGGGTGTCTTGGAAATCCTTCCTGAGCCCATGGGGCCTAGGGAGACTGCTGCTTTGCCTTCAAGTTCTTCTTTGGGTCTTTCTTCACCATTGAGCAATCTTGCTTCTGCTTCATCACTTCCTTCAGGAAGCGATGACACTCAGTTCGCAGATCACACCATACCTGGAGTCTTGAGGTACGATCTGCGTCCGAGGCACCAGTCTTACAGTACAGTATCAGCTGTGTCCACAAGGAATCATCGTTGAGCCAGTCCCTTGTCACTCTTCTGCTGAAACATAAATAAGAGGCAGGGACCGGGAAAGCTACCTTCAAGCAAGGTGGGCCACATGGTCAGGGGCCACCGACGGATGAACTAAAAGAGGCTTCTAAACAGACTCTGAGAAACAATGTCCTTTCCTAAATCTACTTGTGCGGAACAAGCTACCGGTCTTGTGGCTGAGAGAGAATCTGTTCATCAGAGATCATGGTCCCTGAGGACCCATTGTTTTTTGATCACAGTACTAATATGTCTAGTAATTGTATTATCGCTTGGGTTTTGGCACATCGAGGGGGTGCGTCCACTTGAGACTTTGTTACCCACTGAAATTATTTCCACTGTGTCTCCACCTTTCGTGCATCTGCACACTCTTCCTCCTAGGAACACCCAACATAGACAGGGGTATCACAATAACACTCTTCTATTGATCATGAATGCAACCCATGCGATTCTAAACAGAACAAATTGCTGGGTGTGTTCCCATTTGCCACAACACGGGGAAAAGAGGTTGGGCTGATATATTCATCCTCTTCCTTTAACTACTGTTTGCTACGCCTCACTAAGGGCACTATTCTTTGGTCGTTGGACTGACAGTATTTCTGGGAACTTCGATGGGACTAATTTGAATGAGTTCGAAAAATGAGTCCTAACACCTTTGGGGTGTTCCCTCTTCGCAAATAGGAGCAAATTTAATGTTGCTTCTATTAGGCCTTCCGATAGACTTCATAGACCTTTTTGATCACTGATTTCTTTCAAGATGACTCCCGTAGGCAACCGGGATACCATGCCTCCTTCTTATATTATTAATCATAGCTCCAAATCTGTTTCCTTCTGTCTACAAAGGGAGGGTTCTCAGCCAATGGGTACATTTGAGGGTTGTACTAACATTGCAAATCTAACCAATGAGGACAGACCTTTGTATGTAGGAGATCCTGTTTACTTTATCTGTGGCAATGAAGCCAATCCTTTGTTACCTAGAGATTGATATTGATATTGATATTTTATTTCTATCACGCTCGTACACACGTGTTTCAGAGCACGAAAAAGCAAGGGAGGGGAACAGGGGAGAACAAAACAGCGATCTTACTAGGCCCAGTGACATTGAGAACGCGCAAGTGCATGGGAAGGGGGGAGGGGAAAAGTGCGTGGAAGGGGGGAGAAGTTGAAAGTGCGAAGCAGAGGAGAAAAATATAAATAACAATAAATAAATAATAAAGGCAAACAACAGTGGTAGTGCAGCCAGCAATTTGCAAGTGCTAGGTTTAAGGCAGCAGACAGGGTAGGTCTGATAAGTGCAGGAAGATAAACAGGGGTTTATGGGTACAGATACAGACCCCAGTTCAAGGGGTGGCCCGGAGGACGTGCGGGAGGGTGGCAGGGTGAGCAGGTACCTGGGCCCGGAGGACAGAGGGTGGCCGGGTGCACGGTGCCAAGAGAGAACAGATCAGCAGGGGAGAGGGGGAGTGAAGGCAGAAGAAAAGAGGAAGGTCTTGAGGTGCTTCTGGAACCGGAGATGGTTCTCCTTAAGTTTTAGAGTGGCAGGGAGGCTGTTCCAGAGGGAGGCCTCAGCCAAAGACAGAGATCTACCCCCGCTTGTTTCTTTGAAAAACGACTGACCCTGAGGGGGTTGGAGGTAGAGGAGAGAAGAGCTCCAGAGGGAAGGTTTTTGCGGAGGGATAGTTGAAGGTATTTTGGACCCAGGCCTCAGAAAGTCTTGTGGACAATGCAGAGGGTTTTGAATTTAATCCTTGCATCCACTGGTAGCCAATGGAGAGATTTCAGAGCTAGAGAGATACGATCCCAGGGCTTGAGGCCAAGGACACGTCCCGGAGTCCTTTTCTGTATTAGTTGCAGAGGGCGGAGAGTAGAGGCAGGTAGATATAGAAAGAGGCTGTTACAATAGTCCAAACTAGAGACAACCAGAGCTTGGGATACCATAAGCTTCTGGGGGAAGGAGAGGAACGGCAGAGTACCTCTGAGGAGGTGCAGTAGGAAATTTGACTTTTTAGAGACCTCAGAGATGTGGGCGGAGAAGGAAAGGGTGGAGTTAAAGATGACCTTGAGGTTCATAGCCTCGCAGGTGGGGGTAGGAGGAGGGCCAAGGGAGGCCAGCAAGAGAGTGAGGGGAAAGGATGGTGAAGGTGTGCCAATGAGGAGGATCTCCGTATTGCTGGCATTCAGACAAAGATCATTGGCGGCACACCAATCTTTAATGGCAATTAGTATATCAGAGATGAGAGAGGGAGAGGAGGTGGCAGAGGGCAGAGTGAAAATGAGTTGAGTGTCATCAGCGTAGCACTGGATATTTGAGCAGAAAGTGGCAATGCAGTGGGCGAGATTTGCCAAGCATTGTTTGAAAAGCCAGGGCGAGAGGGTAGACCCCTGGGGAACACCACAGGTAGAGAGGAAGATAGATGAAAGGAAGGACCCAAGTTGGACCTGGGAGGGTCAATCTGAGAGGAAAGAGGTCAGACAGGCCAGAGCCTGATAAGTGATACCCAGGTTTTCACGGAGACGGTTGAGCAGGATGGTATGGTTGACTGTGACAAAGGCAGAAGAGAGATCGAGGAGGATGAGGACAGAGGGAATGTTAGAGTCAAGGTTGGGGAGCAGATCTTCACGGATGTTCAGGAGAGCAGTTTCCATGCTTCTGGCAGCTCTGAAGCCAGACTGATGGTCATGGAGGCAGCCAACAGAATTGGAATGAAGGTTAAGCTGAGCGATGGCCAACTCTTCCAGGAGTTTGCCCAGAAAGGGAGTAATGGAAATTGGGCGATAGTTAGCTGGACAAGAAGGATCAGCTGTGAGTTTCTTGAGAAGAGGAAGCACAAAGGATTGGTTCAGGGGGGAAGGGAAGGATCCCGAGGCAAAGGAGTGGTTGCAAAAATCAGCAAGGGCTGGAGCGAGGGTGTAGATGTGGTCCTTGATGGTTTTAGAGGAACAGGGATGAACCTGTTTTGATAAGGCTTTCATAGATCAGACTTGTCTAACAATCTCGTCAGGGGAGAAAAGAGGAAAGGATGAGAAGGAAGGTGGGGGGTGGCTAAAGGAGGGTCAGCAAGCACAGATGGAGAGGTAGGTATTGCCTTTGTGGCAGGCGACAGGCCAGTTTGTCAGAGGATGAACAGGAAGTCCTCCATTTCCTCTCAGGCGCCCTACACTTACGTTTAGGTGTAGCTAGGACAGGGTCATACCAGGAACTGCACTTGGCTTTGGACTTCAAACGGATCCTCATGACAGGGGCAAGAGGATCAAGCGTATCAGAAATTGAAGAGTAGAGCAGAGACAAGGCTGTGTCAGGATGTGAGAAAACCAAAGGTGGAGGGGGGAGAGAAAGTGGTGGCAAAAGCCTCAACTGAAAAACGCTTCATGGGCCGGATGTCCGAGAAGGTAGGTGGCAGTGTTGGGGTAGGCTTGGCTTGGGGGGAAGAGAGAGAGAAATGAGAGGAGAGCAGGCAGTGATCACTCCAGGAGAGAGGGGTGGTCAGAGGGTTGGAGAGGGAGAGGTCAGAGGAGATCAAGACATTGAGTGTGTGCCCTGCAGAGTGAGTCGGGCCAGAGGGAAGGATGGACAGGGAGAGGAAGTCGCAGAGGTCACGGAAGAGTACAGAGGAGGAGCAAGGAGAGTCTAAATGTATATGGAGGTCACCGAGGAGGAGGAGTTGAGTGGTAGATGCCAGGAGGGTGGCGGAGAGGCCTGCCCGCTCAGAGAGAAATGAGGTGATTTGACCAGGAGGCCGGTAGATGGTAACCACAGTAAGGGAATAGGTAGGTGAGAGAGAAAGCCTCCAGTCAAGGCATTCAAAAGAGGATTAGGTCTGAGTGGGAATGATAGAGACAGGAATCCACTCAGGAAAGATCAGGGCTAACCCCCCACCGGACCGGGAGGATCTGGTTGCTGAGAGGATCTTGTAGCAATCAGGGAGGAGAGTGTCAAAGCTCGTGACAGAGCTGGCCGTGAACCATGTCTCAGTAAAACCAAGGACATCAAGGTCTAGTTCTTCAAGGAGGTGGCAGATGTCAGAGGAGTGTTTGACAGCAGAGCGAGAGTTGAGAGTGGCAATATGAAGAAGGTTGCCAGCCTTAAAGACCTTCCAGGGAGGGGTACAGATCAGAGGTACGCCCTGCGGAGGAGAAAGAGCTAGGTGTGGGACAAAAGAGAGTGGTGAGGTCACTGGGCTGGCAAGTTACAGAGAAGAAACAGTATATAAGCAAAATAAAGAGAATTTCACAATGGGCAGCAAGATTTAACTTTTTAGCTAAAAGCAAAAACAGCAAGATTTGACTTTTTAGAACAAAGCAAAAACAGCAAGATTTGACTTTTCAATCTTGGAATTGGATGTTAGCAAAGGGTTTTAGGAAGCACTGCACATCAGGATGACAACATGGGAATAACAAGCAGAAAGAAAAGTGATAGTCAAAGGCAGTAGGAGTGAGTCCATAAGGAGGGAACTAGCCCATAGCTCTGGAGGAGGCAAAGTCAAGGCAGTCTGGATTTCTTATAGGAGTGAGGTGGCAGCATCATTGTGGTTAGGGTGCAAGGAGGACCCCAATTAGCATTCCGGAAGCAGACAAGGAGCAGACAGTGGCCTTACAAGTGGGCTTTGATGAGAAGGCTGACTGAAGCCTGCTGGTCCCTGATTGGATGGAAGAAAACACTCAGAAACTAATGGGAGAGCAGCACAGGGAGAGGTGTTTCAGCACAGCCTGCCTACACAACAAAGAAAACCACGGTGGCCATCTTAGAAGGGCCAAAAAAACAGTCAAATAAGCAGGCAATAGTGGGAAAAAACCTGTGCTTTCAAAATAGCAAGGCAGCTCCAGGTATTAAAAAGCTCAGAAAATGGCAGCACGATGAAAATACCAAATAAAACAGTCCTTTCCAACAATTTTATGCACAGTTTGATTTTTACTTTTTCTTCTCTTTTTTTCCAATTTCGATTTTTCAGGTTCAATAATTCCCCTGGAGGTGCAGCAATGCACAGAAAGTACACCTATCTAATGGAATGGTCAACAGCCAGGTACAAACTCCACATGTGCAGGAAAACAACAGATGGCCAGGAGGGTGGAAACAGGACCTCACTCTCAGTGAGAAGTAGATGAAAGAAACCAGTTCCAGCCAGTGGGCCTTGCTGAGAGGGCCGGGTGAAGCCTGCCGGTCCCCGATTGGATGGAAGAAAACACTCAGCAACCAATGGGAGTGCAGCACAGGGAGAGGTGGTCCAGCACAGCCTGCCTACACAACAAAGAAAACCACCTTGGAAGGGCCAAAAAACAGTCAAATAAGCAGGCAATAGTGGGAAAAAACGTGTGCGTTCAATTGGCAGGGTTCTTGTTATTTGGGTATCTTGTTACCAGGGGTATGTGCGGCCAGCACCTCTGAAGTCTCTAGAGCTCATCCAAGGCAGGATGAGAATGGAGATACTCCTTCACAAGTCTTGGGTGATGTAGCAAAATCATTTTTGCCATTTTGGGGACAAATAATGAATTCTGAGGATATAAGAAGACTAGCAAGGGTACTGGAGAAAACCATCAATAGGACCACCGATATACTGAACAACATGACGCTAGAGCAAAAGGCCGTTAGATTAGTGACCCTTCAAAATAGAATGGTGTTAGAGGTCATTCTAGCTGAGCATGGTGGGGTATGCAAAATGGTAGGATCCGCATGCTGTGTTTTTGTACCCGACTCCTCCCTACCATATTTAAGGCAATTCAAAATCTACATACCTTGAGTACTGAAGTACATTCCCCAGAGGGAAACTGCAATCTTAGTACTTGGTTCTGGGACTTGTTACGATCATGAGGTTGTAAGATCTTTGCAGTCTTAATGGTGATTCTTGGTATTCTCCTGTTCTGTTGTTGTTGTGTACAATGCCTCCCTGTCATATGTTCCATGATAGGAGGATGTTGTGCACAAGCGGTAGGTAAACTAGGGCCTAAGATACACATGCCTGAAAAAGCAACCAATGCCTCAGTAATGCAGGAAATAACTATTAAAGAGTTAATGGCAATTGATGTTTTTGAACCCAGCAATTCAGAGTGTTCTGATTATGATACATGGTCATCATAATGTCAGAACGTTTGGATTATGCTCTTGGTTTAGGCCAAAAGGAGGGTTTGTTAAACCATATTCGCATAAATACTGCCTGATTATAAACATTGGCCTTAGTCCTTTCGCATTTATATTAAAAACCTATGCTTAACTAGATCTAGAAAGAATTGACTTTGCTGCCATTTTGGAAAACATCTGCCATTTTGATTCTGACTCTTACTCTCTGTTCAGAAATGATAAACCATGTTTTCAGCTAACAAAGTAACTAATGCTGTGAATTTTGGAAGAAATCCTTTGTGCAATTCTTAGAACAGGATTTATCCTAAAGCTCAAGAAACAAGGAAAGATCTACACAGCTGAATACAACAAAGTTTGCCAGTATATTTAAGGAATCTTGGAGCCACAATGAGCCTCAATTCAAAGTGTTGTCTGCATCAATAACATCAGCCATGTACAAACATCAGAAGTGAATGGTAGACAACCTAAAACTATCTGCCTTAGCAAAAAAACTGTTAAATTCGTGTCTTGAAACTAGGAACAACCTAAGCTGGAGAACCAACATAACCATTGCATTTTCAAGGATAGGACAACATGTCAAAAGTGGATACCAATACTTTTACATTTGTTATGTGAACTGGGCACAAACCCAAATTTGTAACTTATTAGTTTGGAGAAGGGCTGGGCTATGACCAGGACTGTGTATAAATATTGCATGCTTTGTGATGACCAGTACTCACTCCCCTCACAGTGTCTGCTGGTACATACTGCAAGGCGCTTGGGAGCCAGATAGCTATCTACTGTGATATTTGAATATGTACAGAATAAAGTTATATTCATAACGTTGACTTTGTGACTGGCGGATTCAATTTTTGGTGGTACTAAGCCTCGATATTCCTTGCTGATCTATCAATGGAACCATGCTTTGATCGATACCCACATAAATCAGAGTATTACCAGCAGCCATGGGGTGTAAGGGTTGGAGGGTTAGTAGTCAATGGGCCTCATTACAACCTTGGTGCTAAGTGCACCAACATTACCACCATGGTGTAAACTCTGTTTACACCATGGTGGATGGCGGATTTACCGCCCCATTCCAAGGTGAGTGGGGCGGTAAATCCCCATTTCCCATTTTCCCTTCCCCATTCCCATTTTTGCCCCATACGGCATAATGGGAGTGGGGAAGGCGCTAATTACGCCGCCGTAAATTACGGCGGCGTAATTAGCACCATGGCAGGTTAGCGCCATGGATTTTAACGCCTGCTAAAAGCAGGCGTTAAAATCAGAATCAGGCGTTAAGGGTTAACGGTGGCGTTAACCCTTAACGCCTGAGTTGTAATGAGGCCCAATACAGAGAAATAGGAAACTGCAGAGCCAGCAAAAAATGTGTCAGGACTTTGGGGTCCCATTTCACACCAGCCCTAAAAAGTCTACACTGGCTATCAGTAAAAACATGCATGAACCTTAAAGCCCTCTTCATCGCCCACAAATCACCATTCAGAGAAGCAGCAGCATTCTCAAAGCTAAAATCACCCGCTACCAACCCAGAAGAAACCTAAAATCAAGCAACACAGAAACAAAATGCTGTGAGAAAAGGAAATTCAGAGGAACTGCATTGTCCTATTTGATAGCCAAACTATGGAACTCGGTGCTGAAGGAACTAAGAACCACGGAAGACCACATATGAAAACCTGGCTATTCAGCAAGCATTATAACAGGCACCAACAAACCACACCTTGGTCCCAAAGCAAACATGAGCAATACGGACTGAAAAGTGAACAATAAAACAACCAGACACCCTGAGCCACACAGACACCAACTAACCAGCCCCTCCTCTTTTCCACACTCGCACACCCCCCACACATTACACACACAAACACAGAGTCCACTCACCCACTGCAAACCACACAAGACCAAACAGTTCAAACAACAAACAAACCAGACACTAGACACTACCTCTCCAGACACAAGAAGCCCAGATTGCCAACATGGTGCCGCCTGATGCTCCGGGCTCATTTGAACTGAAAATGTTGAAAGGCCACGACGCTGTTCCTGGGACATTTAGAAGAATCTCTGGCCATCGGTAGGGTAACCATCATCATGAATGGTTGGCATTTTCTCTGCCACTTATTCGGAGGGCCTCAGAAAGGACTTGCACTTCGCAAGGCCTGTGGTTCTAAGGGGGGCATATCCCTCCATCCTGATTATACCCTTTGCTTCTCAGAGTTTGTGTCTGTGTGTAAATGTCTGAGGGTGGGGTTGCTGCAGCATGAAGGGCCACTGGTGAGGAAGTATAGCTCAGAGGCAACGTGTTTGCTTTGGAAGCAAGACAACGCAGCACAACACAGGTTTGAATCCCGATCCTACATTTAGAAACCACTCGCTGGTATGAAGCGCGTTATAAACGAACAATTATAATTATATACACAATCCCTGCATCTGCCCCTCCACGCTTGCATCCGTTTCCCCTCCCAGCTCACTCCTCCTTCCAATATCCCACCACTCTCCCTCTATCTTTCCCCATCTGTCACTCCCTCTTCTTCCCCTCCCTCTCTCCATGCCTCAAATGCTTAATTTTGCTTCCCTTTGCTCTCATCCCTCCAACTCACACTCTCTCAGACTCCCTCCCTTTCATCTCTCCTCTCTCACCACACATTGCTTCCAGAACCCTCCCTCATTCTTTCTCCCTTAGTTGCCCCTTCCCAAACCTAGTTACCCCCACTCTTTCTCTCCCCTCAACCCTACCCTCCCTCCTTTACTCTCCACATGTCTATTTCTTGCCAACTCCCTGCCTTCTTTTCCCTTTCCCTTCTTTCTCTCAGTTTCTTCTCCTACCTTCCTCCCTCTATTACATGTCTTCCTCTCCTTCTCTCTATATTTCCCTTCTCCTCCATTCCTCTCTCTTACACAGTTGAACCCTCTGGCTGCACACAGCATTCCGCTGCAGGTGCATTAACATGATGAGCTATCTTATTGAGTTAGAGTAAGTGGCCTTCGGTTTAAAACAGCCAGGCACAAGGGAGCTGGTGGGGGCTGAATCACTAGGGAGATAGACACAGTATCAAAATCATATGGATGGAGATGATGGGGAGGAGATGAAAGAATCAAAGGAAAAGGGAAGGATGACAGGTGAGATGGCTGGAAAAAGATGCAGAACGAAAGAGAACGCCATGGAAGAAAGAATGGACATAAAGTAATATAAAAAAGTAAAAGCAAGAAAAATTTAACAAATTTAAGAAAATAAAGTAAGAAATAGCAAAAGGAGAACAAGTATGGAGTGTCCTCTGTCCCCACAATCAAGGCTGAGGAGATGATGAGGCGGCCTTCCCACTTTGAAGAAGTGCCGAGCACATGCTAGTTTTGCAAGATGCATGTTAACACTTCATGTGACGAATCAACTTCTGGGGCACCACTAGTCCAGGGATGAATATCGGTTTATAAACCATCAATCAGCCCCAGACCTCTAGTACAGCAGAAGGGATCCGAACAGATTGGAAACACAAGTCAATTATAAACCTCCATGTCCAGTTTTGGTAACATGGACAGAATGGCAGGCTTATCTCCTAAAGATTGTGAATTGTTGGTTAGTTGCAACACAGCGAAAATACTATTATTACCCAATGATAAAAGGGACTGTCCAGTCAAGGTTGTATACAAATGTTTACTTTATTATTATCACAACAGACAGTTCTAGCAACACTACAAAATACAACCCACCTTGTAAATGAATGCAAAGGACAGACAGTTTCAAAGAAGAGGGTAGATGGTATAATAATTAATCGCAATAGTTCAAGGATACTTGGTTTCAACACAAAGGAATCAATGAGTCGTACCAATATACCTTGTGTGTGAAGAAGTTCGTGGTGCTCCACAGGGTACAGTTGGTTTGAGGGCGCTTTGCAGCTTCTGCGACAGAGTTCAAGACAGGAGATAGCATGGGTATCAGGCAGCAGGAAGTTCGGCGAGCGAGGCTGGACGGATGGCTGCAGGCTTACCTACACAGCAACTCCAGGTCAGGAATCATTGGCTCAGTACTCAGTACCTACCCATACGAAAGGTAGAATATTAGACTGGATCGCTGACTCTAACTGTACTACAGTCATCTCCTCTATCTCGGCTTTATCATGGTCTGACCACTCATTAGTGTCCTTTGACCTCCTAACCTCCCAACCATCCGCTACAGTCGTCCCCATGGCACCTTCATGCCCCACAAGAAACAAAAAGATTATGACAATAGATAATGTCATACCTGCTATTCTTCCAACCTTAAACGCCTTGCCTGACAATCTAGACCCCGGCACTTTAGTTCACGAGTATAACAAAATTATGACTGATACCTTGGACAAAATTGCCCCACTTAAAATGCGCACAAGTAAACCCAAAGCCCATCTAAATAAATGGTTCACGCCCGAACTCAAGGCCTTACGCCTCACCAAGAGAAAATATGAATCCAACTGGAAAATATGTGCAACTGCTGAGAACAAGGCTAACCTAATATCTATCTCCCGTCAATACAAAAACGCAGTCTGTCTGGCTAAGAAAAACTCATACAACGATCGTATCGCCAATTCTAAATCAAGCATGAAGGAACTCTTCTCCATCCTAAAGGAACTTGAGTCACCTATTGCCATACCAGACACTTGCACTAAAGATCAGACCTGGTGTTCTGACATCCAATATGCTCTATCTAATAAAATCACTACCCTCCAAAACAAAATTCAACTGAAAAAAGACTCGCTTAAACTCCCTACACTGTCACCACCTAAGGCGATCCACATGCCTCAACATACCAAATTTTCCTTCACCAAAACTTCCACACTTGAGATTGAAAAAATTATCCTCACCCTCAAACCATCCCACTGCAAAGGTGACATCTGCCCAGCACAGCTAATAAAAGACGCTGCCAGAGACCTATCACCATTTATCTCCAAACTGGTCAATGCATCCTTCTCTACAGGCATCATCCCAGCTAATCTAAAACAATCCTGGGTGCTCCCGTTGCTTAAAAAGCAAACTCTAGATCCTCTTATCCCCACCAATTACCGCCCAATCACTACAGTTCCGTTTCTGCTAAAGATCCTGGACAAAGTGGCCTATATACAGATTCAAAACTACCTTGAACTGCACAAACTACTAGGAACTAGACAATCTGGCTTCCGCCCACTACACGGAACGGAAACAGCCCTGATTGACTTAAAGGCCCAAATAGACGAACTGAGAGATCAGGGCAAGACAGCCCTCCTCCTCCTACTAGATCTCTCAGCTGCGTTTGATCTTGTGGACCACAAAGTCCTCTGCAAACACCTGGACGTTGCCGCTCACTTCTCCACCCAAGCCATCAGTTGGATAGAATCCTTTCTAAGTGAGAGAACTATGAGAGTCTTTTCCCCTTCGGCAGCAGCTGACCCTATACCTATTACTTGTGGAGTCCCTCAGGGATCCTGCGTCTCTCCGACCCTCTACAATATATTCACCAAACCTCTGTTCGACGATCTGGACAATCTCGGTATCACCTACACTAACTATGCAGATGATACACAGATTCTCTTCCCACTTTCTGGGGATCACAGCAGGGATGGGGAGTTGGTGAATAGAGTGTATCTCATCATTCAGGCATGGATGGCCACTCACGGTCTTTGCCTGAATGATGATAAGACAGAGTTGATCATTCTGGGCACACAAGCTAATATTAACAAATTGGGCCCGGATTACTCAGCCTTCAGCATAGACGGAAATGCCATTAAAGTCTCGAGGGAAGTAAAAACACTTGGTTTCTATCTCGACTCTACCCTGTCCTTCACTAAACAGGTAAACTCCCTAGCCTCCACTACTGCCTACACTTGTAAATTGATCAGAGCAGGCAAGCCCTTCCTGTCCAATACCAGCTGCCTAATCCTGGCTAGAGCCTTAATTCTTTCCCGACTAGACTACTGTAATGCCCTATACAGTAGCGCCAATAAAGCCACTACCCTAAGACTTCAAATTCTACAAAATAATGCTCTCAGAGCTGCATTAGGAATAAAAAAGAGGGAGCATATCTCCTCGACTAGGCGGCAACATAAATGGCTCTCTACGGAGAATAAAATCCAGCTAAAAATGATCTCATTAACCCATAAGGCCTTAAATAATGCAGCTCCCAGCTACTTAATGGACAAAATAAAAAGAAAAACTTCTAATAGACCCATGAGAATCGCCAATTCCAATTGTTTGGCAGTACCTAGATTCAGACTCGCCAAAATTGGTGGCGCCTGCTTCCCTGTGAAAGCTGCTAACCTGTGGAACGCCCTGCCACCTAACCTAAGAGCTGACCAACCCTTCCCCCATTTCAGAAGGAACCTTATCAAACACATTATCGCCAACAACGACCTAACACCCGAACACTCACAAGTGTAGTCCGACCCAATGCACCCTGACGTGACATCTACCTTTATGCTTATTACCGCAAATCCTGTATGTTGCTAACTGTACATTCATGTAAATACGGCAAATCTTTATCTGTACATTCTTGTAATTTGTGCAATATGGTGTAATATTGTAAATTCATTTATATAACATTGTAACATTGTAAGCTTCGCATATACTTGTTGCTGCGCCCGGTAACCTAAGGGTCTGGTGCGCAATATAAATAAATAAACAAACAAACTGGTTGGCGGTTCTGAAGCACTGGTCAAGGTGCCTCAGATGGCTTAGCGACTCCGGTGTTACAACAGTCTGCCATGCAGTCGGTTGCAGCTCGAGGGGCTCGACTGCTGGACAATGCCCTTTAAGGCAGACGTCAGAAGATGCGTGTCGATGCACTTCTCTTAGCTTCCTCACTGGGTTTGTGTCGTCCTTTAAGGCGGACTGCCCAAAGCTGAGGAGAGTGTTGCAGGCACCGGCCTTGCCCTTGGTTTGGTTGAGCGACTCTCTGGCACTTCCCACTTACGAAGCTTGCTGCTGAGCCTAGCAGGGCAAGCTATGTGCTGGCTGGTGTTCGGGTTGTATGAACCCTCTTGGGAAACAGGACACAGAGACGTACATTGGGTATAACCTCTTAAATCTTGAACTGGAACTTAACCAAACATCCCCCAGGCTCCCTGCCTGGGGCTCCTCCTCTTCCTCCTTTTATGACGTGTCCTTAAAGGGCACATTTTTTTTCAATCCCTCATAACACCTCCTTCGCACTTATCTCTTTGCATCCATCTCATATTTCTTCAATGATTCTGCTGGGTCTTTTGATGGTTTGTCGCGGCCGGTCATCTCCCTTGGTCTCACTTTCTGGGTGCACTGTACTCTCCTGCTGTGCTGCTCCTCCTTTCTCTTGTGCCGTTGCTTGCATGGTCTGCATCTGGCTCTATTCTTGGTCTGCTCTCATCCCCAGATATAAGATGTTTAATGAATGACACGTTCCTGGTCACTTCCTTTTTCCCCGTTGGTGGCGGTGACCATTGTCCCTTTCACCTCAGTCACCCGCAAAGGCATACACTCATATCCCGAATCCATCTTCCTCTGTATCCTTTGTTTGACTAGCACTTCATCTCCTTCACCGAAAACCTTAATTTTCGCCTTTCTCGCCCAGTCTGTTCGTTCCTTGGCCACTTCCTTCTCTCGGGCATCCCTCTTACGCACGTCTGCTTCCATGGTTTCTGCTTCTCCTGACTGGGCCTTCAGCTTGAGGTAGTTGGGTCTTCGCACGGTAGGCCCTCATCAGGTCTCTGGGCGGCCCTCCCGTCACGGTGTGTACTGAGTTCTTGTAGTGTCATTTTTACGGCATGGGGAATGCCCCATTCACTGAAGACCTCTTCTATTACCCCTACCACCTGAGTGAATGCTGTGGAGGCGTTCCTCTTCACCAGTGGAAATCTCAAACTCATTCATGATCCCTAGCAGGTTGTCTCCAGCAGCCCATAAAAGTCCATTGCAACCCTGTGACACACTTTCTCGGGAATCACTGCGACTTTTAGCGGGAGTGGTGGGTTACTCTTGGCCGCTGTTAGGAAAGATTTCCATTTATGGGTAATTTTCCCTTCAGTTGTGAACCCCCCCAACAGTTCGCTGTTGTCTGACCATGCTAGCCTGAATTTTGCCACTGCATCCCAGTCTTCTGCTGTACTCTGCTGGGCTTTTGCTCACTTTTTGTTTTTTAAATTTGATTTTATTAGGTTTTAAGACATAACAATTCTCTCAATGAGAAAAAAGAAAAGGTTACATATGCGTCCATAATCGTTACACAGTTGGAAAGTGCTTTTTCAAAAAATATAATAACGTCAGTGTTCATTGCTTAAATCCGTTTCTATACACACAACAGTATAACAATGGAGATAACAAACATAGTTTTTCTCGTTCTCTTTATTCGTTTACACCTTCCCCCCTCCCGCCACCCCCCATGGGCTAGAGAATCGTGTTATCAAGAAGTTGTGGTTTCATGGTCATGTGCTCATTGTCACAGGCTGAACATTTTTCGATATGGCGTGTTTGGGGACTCGCCATAAGGAGGGCGTCCCGTCGTGATTCTACTGGTGCCTGAGAGGTAGTGTGGAAGCGGCCTCAGAACAGATAGAGGGGGACTAGTACACAAGAGGGGAAAGACTTAGTCAGGCCCTATAGACAATGGACCTCATTACTATTTGGGGTTGGATGTCTGTTTCATGTGTGTTTGCTCAGGAAATCTGACCACAAGACTTCACACTTTGTTGCCCTGTCGTGGAGCGATGCGGTAATTTTCTCCATGGTACATATGTTCATTGCAACATTGATCCACTCATTCTTGGTCGGGGTCGTAATTGATTTCCATTTAGTGGCCAGTAGAGCCCAAGCAGCGAGCAACAGATGGGGGGCTAAGCCTTGGACACTCTTCCACTCGTCCTATATTTTCTCGAGACCGAACAGGATAAGATGGGGGTCTGCCGTTCTTTGAATCCCATCCAGGTGCCTAATCCATCCCAAGACTTCATCCCAGTAGACCTTAATCATAGAACATCCCCACTACATATGCCAATAGTCTGTGACTTGTCCACATTCACGCCAACAGAAGGGGGAAGATGATAGGTACATTTTGGATAATTTATAAGGGTCGTACTGCCAGCGGTGCAAGAGTTTGATGGAATGGAGTTTGTATTGGCACGATATGGAAGTGCGTGTTGCCATGCGGCACATTTTGTCCCACATGTCTTCATCGATTTCCATCCCCATGTCATTCCCCCAACGTGCTCTGAGGTTATGTGTGTTCCCTCTACCCGCCTCCACTAGTAATTTGTCCATGGCGGAAATCAGACCCTTCCTGCCAGTCTTGGAGTCCAACAGTTTTACAAAGAGGATGAGCTCCCTACTCAGATTTTCTTTCCATGCTGCCTTCGTCAAGACTCCTTTGATCTGTAAATAGTGGAAAGTGGACAGCACGCCTATATTTAGGGCCTCCGTTAGCTCTGGGAGAGTGATAAAGGAGTCAGTTCGGAGAAGCTGGCCCACCCTTTCCAGCCCTGCTTCCTACCATTTGACAAGGGAGGTCCTGGGAGTCTCTCTGCCAGACATTAGTCCTGGTTACGAGAGACTTACCCAAAGTCTTTAGCTCACTATCTTTCACAGAGAAGAAATATCCCAAACATATCAGTCTTTGTCCTGCCCTGGGGCAGTCCAGCACCGAAATGCTAGGCAATTCTCCTCTGAACAAGAGTACCAACAGCATCCCCAGACACATGTTTCGGTCTGGTTGGACCTCATCAGTAGGGAGGAGCTGTCCCTCTCTAAGAATAGTGAGCAAGGCGTCCATGTCTGGATTCCCCAAGTAACTTAGGGTGAGACCCAAAGTTACTTAAATATGCAAATTGACAAGGGGGGTCCTGGGAGTTTCTCTGCCAGACATTAGTGCTTCATACCATGCCTGGAATCTTTCAACATTGGGGATGTGGTTATTTATGCCGGGGGACCATAGGTGGCTCAGTGGAGACGGCCATGTTGTGATTTCTCTCATCTCTAGACCCTCCCTCCATATTTCCCATATGGCGGCAAAGAGCGGATGCTCCTTTGTCTTTCTCAATATTCTCTGTCATGGGGCCCATAGCCACTCCGAGAGTGTTGCTGGATCTAAGTAGTGATTATCCATTGCTATCCACTGTGGTTCTTTTTGGTTGCGTAAGTGGGGGACGAGTACCCGTAATTGGGCAGCAGCATAGTACTTCTTGAGGTCTGGGAGGCCTACCCCTCCTTTATATTTGGGCAACGTCAATGTGTTGTAAGCAATCCTGGGTTTTTTCCCACGCCACAGGAATTTTAGAGTCGCTTTTTTAACTTCTGTGAAGTATTGCTCCGGTATTTTAATGGGAAGCATCTGAAAGGGATAGAGAAACCTCGGGTGACAGGTCATTTTTATGGCGTTAAGCCACGAAATTGTCAATTTGTCCCACCTTGCCAGGTCCGCATGGAATTTGGCAAGGAGCTTTGGATAGTTTGCTTCATATAGAAGTGTCTATTTGTTTCGTAATTCATATCCCTAAGTATTGCATGGTGTCATGCTGAAGCGTCAGTCCAAGGAAGGAATATTTCATTTCATTCACCTCCGCTGCCCCCTGAAGGGGTAGAATATGGATTTGGACTGATTGACCTAAACCCTGATAACTGACCATATTCTTCAAGGAGGGATATAGCTCGGAGAATGGACCTTTCGGATTGACCACATGCAGGAGTATGTCGTCGGCATACAATGCTAACTTGTACACCATGTGTCCTAGGTGCATCCATTCTATTCCGGTGTCCGTTCTTATCTTGTGTGCCAATGGTTCAAGCGATAAAGCAAACAAGATGGCCGATAGGGGGCATCCCTGTCTGGTACCCCGCTTCAACTGGAACCACCTAGAATATTCCCTGTTTACAAATACCGAGGCTGTAGGCGTTGTGTAGACTGCCTGGATTCCCTTTCTAAGCTTGGGGCCCATTCCAATTTTGCGAAGAACTCCCATTAGAAAGTCCCAATCTACCCTATCAAATGCTTTTTCTGCATCGATGGAAAATAGTGAGGGATCAGTGTTCAGGTTGTGGGAGGCATGCACCAAATGCAGGGTCTTGCAAATGGTGTCGGCACCCTGGCGGGCCAGTATAAAGCCCACTTGGTCAGGGTGGATGAGGCGGGGCATGAATGATTAAATTCTCACTGCCAGGACCCTTGTGTATATTTTTGCATCTATGTTGAGCAGGGAGATGGGACGATATGATCCACAGTTTTTGGGATCTCTCCCCTCTTTCGGGATGACTGTTATGAGTGCCCTGACAAATGAATCTGGAGGTTTCCCTGTCTCTAGGATCTCATTAAATAGTTCAGCAAGAAAGGGTGTGAGCTGTGCTTCAAATGTCTTGTAAAAACCTGCCATATACCCATCTTCTCCCAGGGATTTACCTAGTGTGAGTCGTTTTATGGCCTCCTGAATCTCCTCTTCAGTTATGGGGGCGTCCATGGCCTCTGACTCAATGCATGGACAGTTTGGGCATATTGATGTCGGCTAGATAGGACCGAATGCTAGACGGGTCTGGGTCCGTCTCTGGGGTGTACAAAGCTTTGTAGAATTCTGCAAAGGCTTCGGGGATGGTGGTCCTACTTATTTCTGTGTTGGATCCTCCATCAACTATTTCCTGCACCCTGCGTTCTGCCTGTTGTGCTCGTAGCCTGGCCGCCAACAACGCATCCGCTTTATCACCTTTCTCATAAAACTTTTGTTTTAGGAGGAGAAGTTTACGAGCTATTTGGTCGTGTTCTAGGAGGCGGAGTTCCTCCCTTTTTTCCTGGCTTCACTGACTTTTTCATGGTCTAATACGTCCCCTTCCTTTGCTTCGTTATCTAGTTGGGTGATTTCTCTGCGGAGTCTATTTTCAATCAGGGTTCTCTCTCTCTTTTTATTGGCTCCCTCCCTCATAAGGATTCCCCTCCAGGGCGCTTTCCCCGCATCCCAGACCCCCTGTTTAGAGACCTCCCCGGTATCATTCAATCGAAAGTAATCGGTAATTTCAGTTTCTATCTCTGACTTAAAAACAGGGTCTTTCCATAGGGTCTCATTGCATCTCCATTTTCCACCTCTAACTGGTAGGGATTCCCATATTATGTTGGTGGTCACCATGTTGTGGTCAGACCATGTGATCGTGTGATTTCTGTGTGTGAGGCCGTATCGCATAGATCTCTTGAGAAAAAGAGGTGGTCAATGCGAGTGCGTGTATTGTGTGGGGCTGAAAAAAAGGTGTAAACTCTCTCCATAGGGTGCATTCGTCTCCACACATCAGTCAGTCCATACAGTTTCATCATTACCCTGAATTGGGCGTGATCTCCTCCGATTTTATCGCGTGTTTCTGGATTACAAGGTTTCCAATCTAACGTGGGATCAGCCCATGTATTAAAATCTCCTCCAAGGATGACATGACCTGTTGACTCTAGCATGATTTTGGGGATTGTCCTGGAGAGGAATCTGACTTGCCCTACGTTGGGGGAGTAAATCGTGGCAATCGTAGTGGACACATTCCCAATGGTCCCGAAACAAGCAAGGCTCGGCCTTCTGCATCTGACCAAACCTTTGTGGTCTTGAAGTCTTTCCCTTTTCTAATGAGTATTCCCACTCCCGCCCTCTTCAATGGTCCCAAACCCCAGAACTCCATCCCGGATCACCTCCCCAGGACCACCCTCTCATCACCCTTCATAAATTTAGTCTCCTGCAATAAAAGGATCTCGATATTTGATCTCCGGAATTCTCTAAAGACAAGTGATCTCTTACTCGGTGAATTAAGACCTTTGAAGTTCAGCGTTCCCACCCTTATGGCACCCCTGCTATAGGAGTCAGAGGTCATCGGAACAACTGAGTCAGAGGCCATACATACTCTCTGACCATTTCAACCCGCTTCCTCAGTCCTTAGTTCACCATGTAACCATTTCACTTTTCGTAGCTCCCAAATGTACCCTTGAATTGACACGTGCCCCTGTCCCCCCTTCTCACCCCCATCTCTTCCCGCTCCCTGAGTTCGGTGGTGTCCGATCGAGCCTAGTTAAACACACTAGCCCGGAACCGAACCACCAGTGGAGACAGTTACCTCACGGTCCCCTTGGAAAATAAACATCAACATAACTAATGAGCCCCCGGTAACCTCCCCCCTGTTCTGATCTTGATGGTCGTGCAGATTATCGTACCTCTGTCCCCAAGAACCGCACAGGTAGGAGAAATAAACTGCCTGTGCAATCTTTGAGGCCACAGGTGTTGTGAGCCGTCAATCAGGAACCAGGAACACCGGAAGAACCCCAGACCACTGTAAGGCAATGGGTGATTATTTAAACAGGTGCAGTACTAAGGAAATACAATGTAAACACCAATTGGAATAGGGCTTACCCCAGTGTATGACAGCAGTGCCTGGAATGTAGTGGGTAGCAGGAGGTCGAGGGTGAGAAGACCAGGCATTCCGCATGGCTTGTAGGAGGATAACACCTGGGTCAGATGGCAAAGACCCGAAAACACAAGTTCCAAGATACAGAGTTCAAAGATCCAAAGTTCCAGAGAGATTGATCAGAATCGATCCAGGGGATAGGCAAAAATCAAGTCCGTTGAGCAGTCCGAGGTCGTAAGGGACAGGAGTTCCGAGTTCTGAGGAGTAGACAAAGATCGAGTCCGTAAGGCAATCCGAGGTCGTACAGGAAACAGTTCCAAAATCCAAGGAGAAGGCAAAAATCAGGTCCGTTGAACAGTCCGAGGTCGTAGTAAATGTGATTCGAAGGGAAAAAACAAGAAACGCCAAACAATCCTCACGAGATCAGCTGTGAAGCACTGCTTCCGTGTTTTCGGATGCTTTTGAACTCGTTTGAGGCAGTCATGTGATGTGAATCACGGAAGCGTGCAACGTGAGCATTGTCACATGATCTTGATCACATGATGCAGGATGATTGAGGTTGATGTGGGAGTATCTCTATGTGTCGCATGGATGATCGTGAAGACCAGGGACGTTGCCAGTTGTGTGAAAGTCTCCATGGCAACTGCCAACGAAATGAAGGACGGAAAACACCCGGATTGCATGCTGGTGTTTTCACTCGTTGGGTAGGATGCTGCCACCTTGGTGTGTGTGCCGTGACTGCCTTTGCAGGTAAGTGTGAGGAGGGAGGAGCAGCTGTACTGGGGGACGTGGCACCCCCGGAGTGAGCACATTTCTTCAAAATAAGTGGAGGTCTCAGTCACGTTTCCACAATAGACACCCGTGTCTTCCCCTTATTAGATGTCAATTCAAGCAAAATGTACCATACTTGTCGGGGGTCAACTGCCCCCTTCTGGAGAGCCGTTTCCTCTGTGATATTTTCTCGAGCCTTTCACCTTCTTCCTCTTCGGGCCCTGTGTCTGCCATCCCCTCCCGTCCTTGGGGGCATGGTCACGAGATTCCTCCGTATCCTGCTGGCCTAGTAGATCGAATATGCACGCTTTGATTTGTTGCTCAGAGCTCAACCTGATCTTTGTGCCTTCATGTTCGAAAGAAAGAGAAAAGGGGTATCCCCATCTGTAGCGGGTGTCACGAGTTTGGAGCCATGTCGTAAGTGGTTTAGACATTTTCCTCAAGGCTAAGGTCAGGAAGGAGAGGTCCTGATATATCGTTATTTGGTATACACTTAGGGTGATGGTGCCACCACTCCTCGCCTTTTCTAACACTCTTATCCTATCCTGATAACGGTGAAAACGTGCCAGCACTGACCTCGGGCCTCCAGGTGGGCCTCCTGCTCTATGAATGTGCTCTGTCTTGGGTTCATCAATGTTGTCGTCCGCAACCAGGAGCTTGATGATGTCATGGAGAGTTGTTTTTAGGTCCTCTTCTGTTTCCCCATCTTTCTCAGGAATCCCAAAAAAGCGTAGATTATTTCTCCTTTCCCGGTTCTCCAAATCATCCATCTTAAGTTTAAACTCTTGTTCTCTTTGTTCTAGTTCAGTTATTCTGTGGGCCAGCTGTGTTTCCAAGACGACAATTGAGTCCTGGTTGTTCTCGACACCTTCAACCCTATCCTCTATGTTGTCAAGGCGCTGTGTCTATCAATTTTCAATCCTATATTGGCTCCCATATTCCTTATTTCCTCCAGTAAATCTGCTATATCTCCTTTTGTGACGGCGGTTTCTGTATCTGTGGTTGGCGATGAGGCCATTTTGGGGGCCGACATCGAGTCGGGGTGTCGGACCGTATGCGTAGATGGCAAGTTTCTGTCGGGCGTTCATGCGCCTAATGTCTTATTTTCAATGTGTCGGACGGTGCAGCCACCGGAATTCCTGTTACCACAGAGGAGGCACACGCCCCTGCTTCCCTTATTTCCTCCTTATACTTTCTGTCTGAGACAGACCGTTTTGGATCTATCTCCTGGGGCCTTTCCCTCTGTGAGGCAGATGCGTCTGTTATTACAGTCTGGGTAAGGTCCTCATCCCGTGGAAAAGG
The DNA here is from genome assembly GCF_040938575.1 of Ambystoma mexicanum. Taxonomy (NCBI): domain Eukaryota; kingdom Metazoa; phylum Chordata; class Amphibia; order Caudata; family Ambystomatidae; genus Ambystoma; species Ambystoma mexicanum. The sequence continues at coordinate 2,886,198 of NC_090931.1, read as the reverse complement.
TCGTGGATGGGGTTGTTGATAAATCCCCAAAGTCTTGTGGTCACCTCCCCGTGGGGGTGGGTGGTTCAGGTGCGGAGTTCATCTATTATATCCCCAATCCTTTGCTGTTACCTTAGGGAGGGTCGGGTTCTTCGGGTATCTCGGGGGATTACGATAGTCTATAGTGGGGTGGTTAGCGTGAGGCTATATGACTCTCGAGGGGCAGCTTACCTCGGGTGGCGCGCAATCCCCTCCCCTACCTCTACCGCCACCAGGGGGGCAACAAAGCTCTGTATTCTGTGTGGTTAATGTCAGAAGGCGTGTGTAGCTAAGCAGGTATCATCTTCCATATGCCTCACTTTCGCCGTTATGTTTCTTCCCCTCTTGAGGTATCTTACAACTTCCTAAATGGGGATGGCACGGGAAATGTTGTTGAGTGTTCCTTATTTATTTAGCTGTAGGATGCATCCATGGGCTGTGGTCAGGGATGTGCAGAAGAATTGCCCCACGGCCGTGCCATATGTGCGTACTACAAATTCGTCCCTCATGAGGGGGAAGTCCTGTGGATAATACGCGACCGGGTGCCAAGCTATTGCCGTGGTTCTGGCCGTACGGTTTGCATGGTCCCGCCGCGGGGCATAGGGCGCGAGCAAGGCCGCGACCGGCTTTACTTTAGTCTCGGTGTGAGACCGTTATATGTTGCGGGTAAACGGAGGGGGGCAACGGCGGTCACTTACTTCTCGTGGACCGCAGGGAGCACTAGCGCTTCGCCGTGTGCGTCCCTGGTTGCAGCCCAGTACAGCGGGGAGCCCGCTTCATTTGATCTGTCAGGGTGAGGCGATTTGGGCCCGCCACGAAGGCTTGTTTCAGCGGAAAAGGAAGCACAGGACCCGTATCTCCATTTTCTTCTTGGGGCGCCCAGCGTCACACCACTTCCGAAGTTATCCCCGCTCCTTTCACTGCCATTGAGGTCCACCGTCTGTTCTGCCGGATCCTCGCATCCGTGAATGGCGTTGTGTGGAGGTGAGGGCACAGCCTCCAGCGCGCATTCCACTGGGTGTTGGCGCAGCAATCGCTCCTGACAGGTGAAGAGTTCCGGCCAGAGTCGGGGTCGATTCCACTTTCGTTTTCGCCCTCACAGATCCACAACAATATCTGCATGAAGCTGGGGCCGTTTTCACCCAGATTTTCTTCTGTGCGTGGCAACGACCTTCCCACACCTCCGTCTGGAGTTTCTACCCAGGGGAGGTTGGGGGGCTCTAAAAACGGGGGCTCATTCCGTTTTTTGGGACCTCGGGACGGGAGCTCAAGCAGGAGAGGATCTCATCCGCGCGCCCCCTGGTGGCCACCTTTTGCTCACTTTTTATGGGGAAACTGACATGGCCATCAGACTGTCAGTATTGGGAGACTTTGTTTCCCTTAGTCTAACACATTGTTGCTATTCTTTAGTAACATTTTATCAGTGCACAATGTACCTTCCAGTAGAGTGCGCTGGAGTCCCTTTTTCATTTTCAAGGATTTTACGTGAATGTACAGATTTGCCCAGGACAGAGCTGGTGGCAGCTGTTACTTTTAAAGCATTTTTAACTCTTTTCTATGGTCCAAACTACGTTTACCGCATTTGGCCCAGGACAGTGGCCAGTGCCCAAAATGGCCATGCCATGAGGTCCTTCGTTCCGTCCTTTGGCCATCTTTTCTCTTTGCCTTCCCCAGGTCGAGCCGACCTGGAAAATTCCTTATTTGGTCATGCGGACCCCCGCGCAAACCTAAGCTTTCCTTGTCTTCTGCATGCCTTCTGCGTGTGCACCCAGGATGTGGGCTGCAGCTGTCTAGTTCCAATACACATTCTGGGTGCTAGGATGTCTGGTGTGCTGGGATGACTGGGACCACTGTGGTCCGTGATTGGTCCATGTCTGGGATGGCTGAATGTGACCAGATCTCTTATTGGTTTCGCTTCGTTTTGGTGCGAAGGAGATTTTGTATAAGAGAAGGCACCTTATACCCATTCCAGGTCATCTTCTGAGTTCACGCCGAATTTAGTAAAGGAGCCAAGTATCCTGAACAGCTGAAGCAGATCCGTGGAACCACTGGTGACCCGCTAGAAGGTTTGGCACCCTGACCCTGCTGTTGTGCCATCAGAGCCCCTGTTTCGCATCGATTACAGAAGGCCTGCAAGGGCGCTTCGTCCCATTGGAATAGTGGGACCAACTATTCTTGGAACTTCCTGCTTAACCTGTAAGCAAACATTTTCGAAAATGTTCCTGGACCACCAGTGAACTGACCAGCTTGTCCAGGACCTTTGCCCTGTAGCCGCTGCTGTCTTGAGTTTCGCCTTGAGCCTTTGGGGACTTTAAGCTTGGGTATTTGGGACTCTCCTGCCGAGTTTCGTACACATAGCATTCCTAGGTCTGGAATTAGGAGAATACACCTGAACCTGAGCATATACAGTCACTTTGTCGCCCGGCTGTGGTGACAAACTTCGTGGGTGCCTTGCTGCTGTGCCCCCATGTATTATCAGATTTGCTGCAGTGGAACTGGCCTGATCCCTTCAGCAGGAGTGGAGAAATCAACACTGTCCTGCCACAGATTCATTCCCGGAACGCAGCCCTTGAAAGCTGCAGAGCCGCGCAATTGCAGGATTTGAACCTGTGAAGGAGCTGGACTTGACTGGCGAAGTTTGGTTTGGAGTGCGCAGAGGGTCGGTAAGTACTTGCATCCCTTACAGGTGGCCCCTGGCGCATCCATATACATTTACGCACAAGTGTCCCCTGAGGGCCACTCTTCTTTATCGAGGTAGCCTGTGCTACCAAGGTATTCCCAATTCTTGGAGCTTGATCTGACCTCTTGGGGAGACCCTCCTCAAATAGTGGGAAGCTATTCTTCATCACCTCACCCACCTTCCTGAGCCAGTACAGCCCCTTGAAGAAGACCCGTTTTGACTTAACCGCATGATTGAGTGCACCAGCACTGAATGTATTTTTGAGCCCAAGGCACAGTGTTGTGCTGGCTCTCCACTAGAAGATGCGTTCCTTGGATTGCATTAGGTCTCCCATGTCTCCTGTCTGCGGAAACTCCTGTTCCCCCATGATGTTGACAGTGGCTCCAGTGTCAATCATAAAATAGTGTGTTGCCTGCCCTATCTTAACTATTCCTTTCGGGGCTTCCGTCCCTTCCTGCTCACAATGTATGAGATTGACAAACTCGTCAGTGTACTCGGGGTATGGTTCCTGTGGGTAATCTTCATATTCATTGTAGAAGTCGCCCGGATATTCATACTGATCTGGGCATAAACACACTTGCAAGATCTGGTCATCGACGGGGAGCTCTCCATAGTCTTGACTCTGGTCCATCGCCCTGATCACCCTTCTTGGTAGCTGCGGTTACAATGGTGCTGGTCTCCGTTGCTGTGGTGGGTTTGGTCTGGCCGGTGAGCGCCACTCCGTGGGCATCACTTGTGGTTGTCATCCAGACGGGAATGGTCTCCCTTCCCAACAGACGGTGTGAAAATGGCCCTCTCGGCCACACTTTGAGCATTATTGGCTGATAGCTGGGCACATCCCTGAGTGTGGGAATTCATAGCCACATCATTAGCAGTCTCTGAGGGCGGGCCTCCATCTGCCCCTACAGGTATCCGTCCCTCTGCGGGCCTCTCACTGTGATTGGGTTGTGACCGGGTATTTTTTCTGTGTCCCTCACAACCGAGAACACAGCCACCGACTCCTCCTTTTCAGTTCTCTTCTTAGGCATCTCCATGGCGGTCACCTGAATCTCCGCTCTCTCCTGGACCCTCGCCATCTCTATGACCTCGTTGATGGTCAGAGGCTCCTTTAGGAGTTGATTCCATAGGGTGGACTATACACACCCCTCTATGAGTGGAGTCGTATTGCCTTATCATCGGAGAAATCAGAACTCTTCCACAGTCTCATGGGTGGACTGTTGGCATTGGTTGAAAACGTATAATTCGTAGTCCCTGTTGGGTTGTATTACCAGTTTCTCGTTTAATGCTGCTACCAGTTCATCAAAGTTGGTTGTTTCTCCAGCCGGGATCGTCTTGATGATACCCTTTATTTCCTTCCCAGCAAAGTTCATTAAGATGTCTTCCAGTACTGGTGATTTCTCTTTCCCTGTGGCCTTGATGAAGTTGTCAAACTCCTCAACCCATTCAGGCCACTGTGGCCCCTTGCCCTGTTGCAGTAGGAGGGTGAATGGGCACGGTTTCCTCAGAAATCCCAATTTCACTTCACCTTGCAGCCCCAACCCAGAGTCTTTTGCCTGGTTGAACATGACGCCATCAAGCAGGTCACTCAGGTCACCTGACGGATCTCCACCCTTCACTTCCATGAGCTAGTGTGATCGGCAGCACAGCAGGAGGCACCTGCTGCACAGCACCAGAGTGCGAGTTGGGCAATTGGGTCACCAATGGTAAGAGTCTTGCAGAGTCCAAACATCCCGCAATGTGGGCCAGTAATGAGTGGCTCTGGAGGCGTCCAAATGTCTTTCGTTATGGACCCCTGGCGATCAGGTAATTGTTGCTCACTGTTCTCCTGGGCAGCACACTTAGTGAAATAGTAAATGTCACTTTATATCCTCTGTAATTAATTCCTTTTATGTTCTTGCCACTTCACGTGCCCCACAACTTGTCTGTGCAGCACGGCCCTGCTGCCCAGAACTGCCATCACAGGCGGGGGAGGCCTCCCGGCTATACAGCGAGCTCCCTAGTGAAACAGAGGTCTCCAGGCCTCCGATGCACGCACAATGGTGCTAGATCTCTACCCCCCGGCAGTGCCGTCTTCTGTGGGGCAGGCGAAGTGCTGGACCACCTCACTTTCCCTCGTGCACCTTCCTCAGCAGAGCAGGATAAGGCAACTCAGCCGCAACACTAACAGGATGCGGCACAGCAGATTAGAAAGGACACGTCAACAGACACAAGACGTGTCAGCAGAGACAGCATGCAGGCAGCACTGAATTTACAGGAACCTCAGCGGACAACTCTGTTTATGGAAACTGGCTCATTTCCCCTCATCACCAGTTGTTGGGGTTGTATGGACCCTCTTGGGAAAAAGGACATGGAGACGTGCGTATGGTATAACCTCTTTAATCTAAAACTGAAACTAAAACTAATATCCCACAGGCTTCCTCCCTGGGGCTCCTCCTCTTCCTCCTTACATGACATGTCCTTAAAGGACACGTTTGCTTTCAGTCCCTCATAACAGCTGGGTACCAGTTCTGGAGCTGCTGGAGGGTCCTGTTAGGAAGGCAGGGTATCAAACAGTGAAGACAGCCACAAGTGATCACAGTTCAAGGGTGTTTATTGAACTTCAAGGGGTTGATTGAACACCTATCTAACCCCAAGTCTATGGATGGGATTATGCTACGACCATCAAATAATAATAACGCAGTCCTAGTGGAGTCTCTGTCAAAATAAAAGGGCATGTGGTAATAAACCCATTGCCAATCCTTACTTCTAAATGCAAAATGGTGTTGGACAATAGTGTATGCAAAAAGAAAAGTGTTCAAGAAATAACATGTCAGGATGGTTGAGCATTTGGCTTCCCTTCCCCACGTTTTCAGCACGGGACAAGGCGGCATGTTCGAGCTTCGCACACACTCTGCCACAAGGATACAGTTCAAAGCATAGGTATCAGGACCTTCTGCCAAAGTCTCTTTTCCAATAACATTCTCTTACTGCAGAGGGCCTGTCGCAACAAACAAATATCAAAGTTCCACTTTTATTAGATCTTCACATGCACAAGTTATCGTTTCCAGTGTTCATCATGGGTCTCCCTCTTTCAGGCTTGGACCCCCTTTGTACCGCAATGTTTGCACCTGGTCTCCCTCGTTCGAGTTCGGACCATGGATCTCCCTCATTCGGACTCGGATCATGGATCTCCCTCGGTTGGGCTTGGTTCCCATTAGCACAATATTTCCATTTTGTCTCCCCCGTTTGGGCTCGGACCATGTAATCTCACTTTGCATGGTTTCCTCTTGATATCAAAATGAAAAAGTTTCAAATGTGCAATTGGTTTTGCTTAAACCATTGCAGGATCACTTTGATTCACTTCACACAATGTTTTGATCAATCTTCAACTTTCATTTCTGCCACTCCTTGGTGGGATACCTTACAGAGACCTTCAATTGAGCACATTCACGGTGCCGGACCACTCTGTCAACGGCATGTATCTTTCCTTCTCAAGTTCAAACATTCATCAGCAGTTTAGCTTTACTCGCGTCTTTCATCACACGTGTTTAACAATGTTCGTTCCACTGCTAGTTATACAATGCTGCCACTTGCAACCTTGAATTCAACAGAGACCGGTCTTGCATCGGTCTCCCCAACTCACTGGCTGTGTTGATCTCTCTGGTGCTTCTTTGTTCTTGGAGCTAAGGATGATAACACAGCAGCTGCTGCTTTTTTCACCTTGGTTGTTTACGCAGGAGGGCCTCCGTCTGGTTTCCAGGCCTTATGTTTTCTGACTCAAAGGTTTCTTGAAAGTAATGGTTTCTTGCCGAAAAGGTAAAGGGTATTTCCCTCATTGCAAACCCTTCTTGGTTTGCCGTCTTTCTCCCCTCGTTCAGCTGCAAACTCGTAACTGCTGTTCCTTCATGTGATTTGCCTTGCTCAGAGTGTGCTGTCATGCTCCGCCTTATATCCGTGTGGGGAAGTTAAATGGAAGTCAGGTGTGAGTGATTGTCAGTATTTGCCTGCCTTCGCCTGACCATGGTAGCGGGACATGTCAGGTACTCTGCTCCGGTGTGAGTCTGTTTTCTCCCAGAGCAGACTGTCCATGTGGAAATGTTTGTGAAGGGAAAGGGGTTGGGGGTAAGGCTCCTATGTATCCTACCTGGTATGATGGGGTAAAGGTGTTACAAGGGGAGGGAGACCGCATCTCACCATGTGGTGTTCCACTCCCACTACCCAAAGACCCCTCCCCCAGGTGATCCTCCCGCACTGGTCCACCCCCAGGAACTGGATCGAAAAGCAATGGCTGTGTCCTGACCACCTTGATAACAGATCCCCAGGGACTAGTGAGTGAGACACCTTCTGGTTTCTCACAGTCCTCTGGATTCAGTATCTCAATATGTTCCCTGGGAGATGTTTAGGGGAGGGATCTTGCTTCCCTCTTGGAGGTACTGGCCCTCCATCACTGGCGGAAGATGTAAGGCAGACTGTACCTTCAGCCAGGGTCCAATGCTGAGTTCTTCTTGCCACTCCTTGCAAAGTCCTGAGATGATCTGCCCAAAAGAGGGGCTCAGCCCTCTTTTAAAGCCAAATGGGCCACAGTGATTTGTGTAGACTAAGCCTATCTTAATGAACTAATCCTGGACCCCACCAAAAATCTCTTGATTGCATTAGGTCATAACCAGAGTGCTTTGCAACAGAAAAGGTAAAGGGGTGAACACGTGTAACACTAAGGGCCTCATTACGACCCAGGCGGTAAGGGGTTTACGGCAGCGTAAACAGCGCCGACCCTTACCGCCTGATTCCGAGGTCCCTTAGCGCCATGGAGGTTTTAACACCTGCTTTTAGCAGGTGTTAAAATCCATGGCGCTAAGGGACCTTGATGTTAATTACGCCACCGTAATTTACGGTGGCGTAATTAACGCCTTCCCCACTCCCATTATGCCCTATGGGGCAAAAATGGGAATGGGGAAGGGTAAATGGGGATTGGGGACTTACCGCCCCGCCGACCTCGGAATGGGGCGGTAAGTCCGCCTACCACCATGGCGGAATTGCAACGTTAGCGGCATGGACCATGGTGCTAATAGCACCATGGTCCTCCGCCAAGGTTGTAATGAGGGCCTAAGTCCCACCTATCTTCCTGTCTGTTGTGGATCAAAGGGTCTCTCTAGTTAATGGAAATCTCTGTGATTCCTGATTAAAGCGGCAGGTCTCCTATGAAACTGCAGTGGGAACAGTCTTTGTGTCTCAAACAGTCCACATACTTGTATCTTCTGATTGAGGTCCCCCTCTGGGGATGACTATTGTAAACATGCAGTCCCAGACATGACCTTTCACTGTCCATTGAAACTAAGGGCGGGAGATGGCTTCAGGTTGACACACATCATATCAAAGGTTCTTGGGGTTTCCTGTCTCCTCTGCAGCCAGGCCCCATGTGGTCCTGTTTGAATTATACTCAATTAGTATGCTAATTATGTTAATACATGCCACCATTTTGCAGGGCTCAACAAAAGAACAGGGCAGATCCCTGAAGCCTTTGATAGTTAATTAGGCTGGCCATGGCAGCAGGATAGTTTTGCCCTCCCCCTTCTGAGAGGACATGGTGTACTCTTGGCTGTAATATCCCAACTAAATATCATAGAGGGGACGGTGCCTGTAGGCTGTGTCCACCCAGAGTACATGGGTCTAAATGTATGTTTGTGGTGAGCATAGGAAAATATGTGCAGATTAGCACCACACATTTTCCAGCTGCAGATCTACCATCATTAAATTTTATATAAAATTTCCAAAAAGCCAGACGAGCGCACACCCACCATGCGGATGGTCGAATTCCTCACTCATCACTTAACCTGAGCCCAGCAACAGAGGAGCCAGAAGCCCTTCCATGCCCAGTGAGGGTGCAGTCATGGCATGCTTGCCCATGAGCACAGCAGCAGAGGAGCCAGAAGCCCTGCTGTGCCATGTGAGGGTGCAGTCACAGCATGCTTGCCGCTGACCACAGCAGGAGAGGAGCCAGAAGCCGTGCCATACCCGGTGAGGGCGCAGTCACGGCATGTTTACCCCTGAGCACAGCAGCAGAGGTGCCAGAAGCCCTGCCGTGCCCGGTAAGGGCATAGTCACGGCATGCTTGCCCCTGAGCACAGCAGCAGAGGAGCCAGAAGCCCTGCCGTGCCGGTGAGGGCGCAGTCACGGTATGGTTGACCCTGAGCACAGCAGCAGAAGAGCCATAAGCCCTGCCGTGCCCGGTGAGGGCGCAGTCACAGCTTACTTGCCCCTGAGCACAGCAGCAGAGGAGCCAGAAGCCCTGCTGTGCCCAGTGAGGACACAGTCATGGAGCCAGAAGCCATGCCGTGCCCAGTGAGGGCGCAGTCACGGCATGTTTGCCCCTGAGCACAGCAACAGAGGTGCCTTTAGGCCTGCCGTGCACAGTGAGGGTGCAGTCGCTGCATGAGCAAAGCAGCAGAGGAGCCACAATTAGGAAGGAGGAAAGGGGGGAGCCGCGGTGGGCAGTAACCCACCTTCGGTGTGGCAGTGTTTTGGCGACCAATGACAAGAGACAGACTCTGAATGATAACTCGGTCAGGGTCCTCCTCCTCCCTCCTCCTCCCTCCTCCCTGGGTAAGGGGAGGGATAAGGCTAAACGCGCCAAAGCGCTGGGCAACCACGCAAAGGGCAATAATGAAAGGGGGTGGGACAAGCCCCATATGAGCGGGGGCGTCCTGCTACAGGACGCATCCAGCCCTCAGCAGAAGGACGCCCGCCGCCGCAGAAAGGATTTTCGTTTTCCACCCACCCACCCTGCATAAGAGACAGCTATGGTGAGGCCTAGCCATTGAAGTCGCGGGATGGCGAGGCAGTGTTTTGGTGACCAGAGACAGACTCCGAATGAGCCATTGCAAAGCCGGAAGGGTCTTTGCTCTTCTCGGACCAGCACCTCTTGGGAGCCTAAGCGGCGGGGCGTCTGGTGGTAGCAATGAGGGCTCAGCTTCCCCCGAACAAACGGTGCTCTCTCAGCCCAGGAACACCTGCAGGGGCAGCGGGTCTCAGGCACAAAGGGTTGGGGGAGTTGTGCCTACTAAGGACTTTGTTGGGAAGAGGGGGAAGTCAGTTTTGGACACGGAGCAGTCACCACACCTTCGGAACTATTTTCACAATTGTTTGCTGTGTGTGCCTTTTTTATGCCAAAAGGAAGACGTGTCTCATTCTGCACCTTACTGGGTGGGAGATGAAGGGCCGAGAGGAATGAGCAAGATTAATGGACAAATGCCTGGGTTATGAGTTCCTGCGCACCCTTCCTCCCTCCAGCCCCCTTCACCTGGTGTGGAAGTAGCGCCCTCACTTTGATTCGGACTGATGCTGAGAGCCTGCAGGAGGTTCCTCAAGGGGAGCCCCCAGCCCAAATGCAATCCAGCAGCACAAGCAAGGTTCTGAAGTCCTCTCTTTAAGGGGACTACCTGGGCTTTTAGGGTGCAGTGCAGGGTGAGGATGCCTGGGTGTCCATCTGCCTGAGGCCGGCCAGTTCCGCATGCCGAGGGGAAAGCGTGCACGGAAACAGAGGAGGGAGGAACACTCTGTGGGTGACTGGGGTCATTCTACGTTATGTTAATAGTGTGTTGGACAGCACCACTCACCACTGCAGTGGTCTTACAGTGCTGACGCGTGTGCAGAAAGTGGTGTACTGTGGTGGAATAGAAATGGGCATTGGAGGTGAGGGAGGTGCCATAAACCACATTATGCACCTGAACTGTGATGCACTCTACCTGCAAGCCACGCCCCACAGGCCAGCATGCACAAGTATAGCCTTCCTATTCGCCTTTACAGGGAGGCCTTTTTTACAGCTGTGCCTTCCGACCAGTGCCGTTGCCAGGGGGAGGGCGCTGGACGGGGCATGCCCCCCCTTTGAAATCCTGTGTACACCATGTGCCCCCCTTACCTAAAGCGAGCAGTGACTGTGTTCTCGTTTCGAGGTGTTATTTGTGACACTCACCGAGGCAAATGTCTGCATATCACACGGCAATACTCCTTTTGTCTCAAAGCTAGTAGTGATCGAGCAGCTTGCAGCCCTTCCCATCAGAATGCAGCTCCTCCCATCAGAATGCAGCCCCTCTCATCAGAATGCAGCCCCTCCCATCAGAATGCAGCCCCTCCCATCAGAATGCAGCCCCTTCCATCAGAATGCAGCCCTTCCCATCAGAATGCAGCCCCTCCCATCAGAATGCTTCTCCTCCCATCAGAATGCAGCCCCTTCCATCAGAATGCAGCCCTTCCCATCAGAATGCAGCCCCTCCCATCAGAATATAAGAATGTAGCCATGAAACTGCTAATGATGGGCCAGTAGTCTTGTGCCTGCATGCTGGGGGGGATAGGGGGGGGGTGCAGAGGGGTGTGGGAAGCTGGTGTGCACAAAAGCCTCTCTGCAAGAATGCTTGTCACACATTACCTTTCATGGGTTGCCCCTCCACTTTTGTCTGTGGCCCCCCTACTTTTGTCTTTGGCCCCCTCTGTGCCCCTCCTAAATTTGATTCCTGGCACGCCACTGCTTCCGACTACTGGCTGAGTCAGCGGGCTCTTTTCAACCACAAGTGAATATGGGGTGACCTGATTCGAGTCACCTGTTTTAACTGCAAACTACAAAAGCGTAGCACATTAAACCTGCATTTTTCTATGCAAGACCATCGAACCCTAAAGCGTACAGACCCATTTCTGCTCTAGGCAACTCTCACATTAGACTGTTGATAGGGCTGGGGCGGGGGGGGGTGGGGGGGGGTTCCCCACTGACGGGCACAGTGGATGCTTTGGATCAAGCGCCCTTTTCCTGCTATGCCACCTACAGAACATGGACATATACTTCCCCTTCACGGCTGTCTCCACAGCGGTTGTAGGTCAACTGGTCGAATCTAAATGGTCGACAGGACAAATGGTCGACACCAAAAGGTCGACAGGTCAAATAATCGATTTTTTTTTGTTTTGTTTTTTCACATTGTTTTTTTTTTTGGGGGGTTGGGGGCCCCAACCCCCTTTTTTTTGCAAAAAATCCCTTTTTCTCCCTAAACGAAAACCTAAAAAAATATATACAACTAAAAAAAAAATGCGATCATTTGTCCTGTCGACCAAATTGTGTCGACCATTTGTCTGTCGACCATTTGACTAGACACCCTCCACAGCCGTTGACATTGCTAATCAGCAAAGGATGTGGAGGCCTTTGGAGGCGTTCTGCCCTCTAATTGGTGACTGTCCGCTGCTGGCAATGCTCCATGACTCTGTCGAGGCCATGGTGAGGTTTCACAATGGGTGAGGTGGTTGCTTTAGGGCGTCCCTATTGATCTATCTATCTATAAAATTCTTATATAGCGCCATTCACCCATGGGCTTCAAGGCGCTCAATAGAGAGGTAAGAGAACGCTGTTTGCTGCCCTAAACCCATTTAACCTCCATACCTTTGCTCTGCAACCTTTGGCTCGCCATACGTTTTGGACAACAAGTCCCATCAGCCCAAGACGCTGAAGTGAATGGTAAGGCATCATGGGGGCTGTAGTTTGAAACTTCTGGAGAGCCTTAGGTGGCAGAGGCCAGCTCTATAAGAACTCATGGCCGCCCAGGGTGGCGTGTGGACTGCTCCAGATGTACATAGGTCTGTGCCTGGCACCTCTGCCGCCCCATGTAGACGATGTGCTAATCACTGGAACCCCAACAGTCCCATAATGGTGCAGGGATAAACAAGGACGTGGATTTCATGATCTTACGCAATATGATAGTAAACTTTTCTACAGCCATAGTATCCACGCTGGCGGGTCTGGTTGGCCAGTAACGGCCTGGAGCTCCTCTTCCAGTCCTATATGACGGCCGGGGAGTGATGGAGGGGGCCCAGAAAAACTAAAGGTTAGTAGGCAGGGAGGCAGGAGGTCACAGGAGGTGGTTGCCAGGGGCATAGGAGACACATAAAATCTGGGGGGGACAGGGGACACCTTGGGGACACCTTGGGGACACCTTGGGGACTTTGCTTTTGGTATGAGGGAAGACCCCAAGCTGGACTTGAGAGAAGTGACGCCCAGAAGGTCTCCAGCAAAGCACACATTGTAAGCCCCAGAACGAATGCAATATAGAATGGAATTTATTGCCATGTTGTAGGTGCTGACTGGCAAAACGGGGGGTCAATGTCATCTGGAAGTTTGAGACCACTTTTAAATGAAATGTTTGAAAGGCCCTTATGCTGCCCCTGGGGGACCACTTTGTTTTTCCGGTGTTACGCACTTGGCCGTTAACTTGTACCAGCCTCAAGCCCTTGACATAAGTTTCACCATGTTCCCACTTACCCTGTGCCCTGCTTCCTCCAGCCGCTCAAGCAGAACCCTTGGGCCATTTCCATGGGTTTTGTCAATCATGAGGGGAGAAGCTCCCTGCTGGTTTGTTTCATTATGTTGACATCATTATGTTGCCATATACATTTTGCTGCCTCAATTCCCATTAAGGGGGTGTTACAGGTTCGATGCTTTGTTTCTAATGTTCAGGTACACGGGGGTCAGAGGAATGTATGTTTGTAGTGATCTTATCCCTCCTTCGCCCATTGGCTGCCACGTGGTCACCTGTAATTTCTATCATCAGGAACTCATGCCAACCATGGTGGGAGGGTCACACATTGTTAGGGAGAATTCTCATTCTATGGCTAATTTCCCTTACCTATAGCGTCCCCCAGCAGCTTTTCTGGATTTGAAGGGTTTGTTTCTTTTCTCCTGCTAAGAGTGAGACTCTTTTTCCCACTCTTAGGCATTTTTGCCATGTGTGTTCTAGGCTATTTTTGTGTTTAATGTCTATGGGATTTTCTCAACCCCATAGGAACCATCTTTATTCACATGTGTTACACAGCACCCTCAGTGCAGTGACACAGGGGTGTCGTAGCGACCCCCAAACATAGAGTCCATACCCTGGGACTGACTACTGTCTCCCAGGGCATGTAAAGTCCCCATTGACTTTACTAGTCAATTTTATGAACTAAACCAGCACAAACCATCTTACTATGGAGGTACTGGAAAGGGTTAATAGTTTTTCCCTTATGTTCATTTTCAAGAGGGTACCGCACAGTCCCTCTCTCAAAGGTTTCTGGCTGGTGGCAGTGGTTACTACCGTAAATATTCGACCGCAAAGATTTCCCTATGGGATTTTCCCATTGTTCGAGGCTACCACTTTTTCTGACAGCCTCTAACATACCGCCGGGGCATTTTAATAGTAACTTGCCTCCGGTAGGTTTTATTTGCCAGAACTTTAATATAACTTCTTTCTCGTGTCTTTCTCTAAACTCCTAACCCAGGTCGGGGATCTTTGTTCGTCCTTTTGGCGGGCTTCTGCCGAGAAGCCCTCCTTTCGGCGCCACTGAGTCTGGGGTGGGTCCATTGTGTGGGAGGGGGAGTAGGACCCCTGGACAGGGTTGCCTCAGCAACCCATGTCGCACTCTATCCTGATAGGCTCGAGGGTCTCCCGCCAAGATGACCACTCCACTGTGTGAGGGACAGCTAGGCTGTATGAATGGGGATCTTTTTGCATAAAAGCAGGGTCCTGAGGACTGGAAGAGCAAGACGTCGCCACTGGAACTAAGAAGCCGAAGAAGAGAGAAGCCAAAGACATCTGCAATGACTGAACCACCGTTGAAGCCCTGCTGCAGGGCCTCACCACTTTTCTCCACACGACGAGAGAAGATCTTTATCTGCAAGAGCCTTCTTCCCTTGAGCTGGTGGGGCCAACCAGTTTGCCAATCGCCTTCCCGGACCTGCCTTGGTCGGATCTCCCGTACCCTGTACTCGGAGGCTGTATAGCCAGGCACCAGTCCACCCGGACCGATTTAAAGGAGTGTACCTTTCATTCGTTGGGCAGCACCGCGGCTGGTTTCATCCCTGGGTAGTGCAGTAACTCGAACCTTCCTCCCTGACGAAAGCCTCTCTTCCTCTGCTGGATCACCCGAACTGCAGGAACTACCACCACCTCAGGATCCACTTCTTCATTTTAAAGGTACATTGTTCCGCCAGGCCGCCCTTTCTTCGCGGTAGCACTAAAGGTGTTTTAAATCCTTTACCTACCTGTTGGGTTGGCCGCCCCTCTCTCTTAACATTGTCTTTTCAACTTCTGCATCCACCTTTTGAGATAAGTCTGACTGCTCAGCCACAGCTACCAACTAAATCTTTGTGGTACAGACTGATACCAAAGGGGATTTATTGCTCTCACCTGTAGTCCTAATCTGGGTAGTGCTCCCTAAGGGAACTGCACTGGATTCTGCCTAACACACATCCAGCCCCCAAACTAAACAAGTTGTGCACCCCTGCATTACGGTTGGGGCCACTAATATGGAACTCCTTTTGGGGGATGCCTGGGATGTTGGCCATATGGTTTCCTCTTTACTCGTCAGAAGATGCTTCGGTATTACATTCATAACACAGCTCCCAAAACCAGTGCAGTTAATTTACATTATTTCTTAAAAATGCACAGTGCAGCCCCTAATTACGTAGACATATGGCCATTGCCATATATGTGAGACACGGCTGCTCATTTGCTGGCACAGTTCGCCAACCACAGGGTACATTTGCTCTGCTTCCCTGATTTTTCTTCCATTCATTTATGAAACGTAGCTTTCTTCCAACTAATCTAGAGCTGTGCATTTATAATGGAATGGTAGGCCAATCAAATTACCCACCAACAAAATGCTGCCAATTATATAGTTCTGCGTTATAACATGACATGTCTTTTCTGCAGGTCAGCCGACCAGGCCCTAACATGGAATCTTGAGCCCCCCACATGCACCACCTGCCAACCAGGCCCTAACATGGAAGCTTGAGCCCCCCACATGCACCCTCCG
Source organism: Ambystoma mexicanum (assembly GCF_040938575.1). NCBI lineage: Eukaryota > Metazoa > Chordata > Amphibia > Caudata > Ambystomatidae > Ambystoma > Ambystoma mexicanum. Next base: position 2,870,699 of record NC_090931.1, on the reverse strand, counting down.
CTGACCAGGCCCTAACATAGAAGCTTGAGCCCGCCACATGCACCCCCCTGCCAACCAGGCCCTAACATGGAAGCTTCACCCCCCCACATGCACCCCCAGCCGACCAGGTCCTAACATGGAAGCTTGAGCCCCCCACATGCACCCTCCGCTGACCAGGCCCTAACATGGACGCTTGAGCCCGCCACATGCACCCCCCAGCCGACCAGGCCCTAACATGGAAGCTTCAGCCCCCCACATGCACCCCCAGCCGACCAGGTCCTAACATGGAAGCTTCAGCCCCCCACATGCACCCCCCGCAGACCAGGTCCTAACATGGAAGTTTCAGCCCCCCACATGCACCCCCGAGCCGACCAGGCCCTAACATGGAGGTTTCAGCCCCCACATGAACCCCCAGCCGACCAGGCCCTAACATGGAAGCTTCAGCCCCCCACATGCACCCCCAGCTGACCAGGTCCTAACATGGAACCTTCAGCCCCCCACATGCACCCCCAGCCGACCAGGCCCTAACATGGAAGCTTCAGCCCCCCACATGCAAGCCTCGCCGACCCGGCCCTCACATGGAAGCTCGAGCCCCCCCACATGCACCCCCTGCTGACCAAGCCCTAACATGGAAGCTTGAGCCCCCCAAATGCACCCCCTGCTGACAAGACCCTAACATGGAAGCTTCAGCCCCCCACATGCATCCCCCGCTACCCAGGCCCTAAAATGGAAGCTTCAGCACCCCACATGCACCCCCCCCCGCCAACCAGGCCCTAACATGGAAGCTTGAGCCCCCCGCATGCACCCTGCACCGGCAAGGCCCTAACATGGAAGCTTCAGCCCCCCACATGAACCCCCAGCCGACCAGGCCCTAACGTGGAAGCTTCAGCCCCCCATATGCACCCCCAGCCGAACAGGTCCTAACATGGAACCTTCAGCCCCCCAGATGCACCCCCAGCCGACCAGGCCCTAACATGGAAGCTTCAGCCCCCCACATGCAAGCCTCGCCGACCCGGCCCTCACATGGAAGCTCGAGCCCCCCCACATGCACCCCCTGCCGACCAAGCCCTAACATGGAAGCTTGAGCCCCCCAAATGCACCCCCCGCTGACAAGACCCTAACATGGAAGCTTCAGCCCCCCACATGCATCCCCCGCTGCCCAGGCCCTAACATGGAAACTTCAGCCCCCCACATGCACCCCCCGCCGACCAGGCCCCAACATGGAAACTTGAGCCCCCTGCATGCACCCTGCACTGACCAGGCCCTAACATGGAAGCTTCAGCCCCCCACATTCACCCCCCCGCCGACCAGGCCCTAACATGGAAGCTTCAGCCCCCCACATGCACCCCTGTGCTCAGCATTGTCTCCCTTATGTGACTCTGGGAATGTACATGATAGGTTGTTGGGTGCAGGTGTTAAAGGGGGCAGGTGGCCATAGACATGTATACTGAGATTTGGGTAGGCAATACACCTAGAGTTGTAGTGAATAATCGTTCCTCCTACACTAGACCACATTTAAAGTATCAGCCTGCAATTATGTTTCAGGTTACTTTTGACACACATGCAGGAATTTACATTTGATTAACTTCTGCGGCCTCCAAAAGCATTTTTAATCGGGAAACAGAAGTGCTGGGTGTCCTTTCACTAGGATACGCCCCGTTGGTTTGTGTCACGCTCACCTGAAAGCTCTGCAGGTGCGATGTATTCTCTCGACCTCTGCTCTCCTATCTGAATTCTGTTCTATCTCTCTCTCCTGGGGTTTTTCCTGTAAGGGTAGGTAAAGAACGGGTTAAATACTATACCAGGCCCTGATAAACCCCCTCCCAGCCCCCTGAGTGAGTGCAGTGTTTTGGGGCTCACCTCCTAATGTGGTAAGGCGGGCTCTCTGTCCTGGCTCAGCAGGGGCGCTATGGTGCGGGGCCGGATGGCTGTTGTGCTGTATGGAATGATGTCCCCGTTTGTGAGGGTTGCGGTGGAAGACCGCCTCTTTGAGTCTTTGGTTGTTCCGGAGATCCGGGAATAAGTCCAAGGGCAGTTTATTCACTGACCCATATATGGCTGATGTGAGAGTTCAATGTCCAAGTGTCCGCCGAGGCCCAGTTACTTCACTAGGTGCAGGTAAGGATGAGGCCCAGTTACTTCACTAGGTGCAGGTAAGGAAAAAAGAAGTATGTCCTTTGGGGTTCTTGTACTTGAATTGTTTATAGTGACTAATCCGCCTTTCTTTTGTCTTTTTCCCAACAGGTTTGTCAAGAAGTACCTCTGCAGAAAAGAAATCCGGATGAACTGCAGAAGCCAGATAGTCCGCGTGATGAATATCGAACTGAAATGACGATCGGACCCGCCGAAGAACAGGTGAGTAGAAAAACAAAGCTTACTAATGCTTTCTGTTGTTTTCCTTCTTGCAGGTGCGGAGCTCGAGGACACGAGGATGTCGTCCGGCCAAGGATCGGAACTGCAGGAAGCCGTAGAATAGCTCCGGAGACTGAACCAGGTAAGCGCGTGCTCACTGCTACAGAGAAAACACACGAAGCAAGTCCTGCTCTTTGGGCGTGGCCTTTTATAGGGAGCCTCGCCCAAAGACTAGAGCATTGCATCAAATCCAGGTTGGCACAAAGGAAGTGATGTAAAATGAACAGGAAGTCCCTCGCTATTCTATGGGGGTAGCGGTTTCTAAATGGAATCATGGATATTAACCTGACTTGCCCTCCAAGCTCTTACTCATACTGCTCCCGCCTGATTTCTCCTCGTGTTACCATGAGCTAGGTATGAAATCGACTGGCCTGTTTGACCTAACCTAGTATCCATGACAGTTTGCATTGCTGTTCTGCACAGAGTGCTGAGGTCAGTGATGGGTTAACATTTTTAGAGAAAGAGGGAAATCAAGGGGCGGGCAAGGGGCTACACACTCCAGAACCTTCCAGAGATGTTCATTGCATTCTGAGGGCATAGCTCGTTGCAATATGCGGATTGCAGTCTCTTATTCAAAATGGTAAAAGCAAAACCACAAGTCTCAGAACGCAGATGAAAACAGGGACTGGATGGGCAACTCACAGAGGATCTGGTGGCTTCTGACATGTGATGCAGACACATCGAGTCGCCTTGTATGACAGTAGGAGGAAGGGCCCATGATTTGATGGGGGCAGGGTATGCAATACCGGAGTAAGGCAGAACTGGACTAAGGCAAAGTGTGCCATGCAGTAGCGCCACGAGACCCAAATCCAGGCAATGCTCACTTTTTTCATTTTCAGCACCTTTTATAGGTCGTGAATGAAGACCCCAGTAATGTTGTTCAAGGCTGTGAGGGCCCCTTTGGCGTGACTTTCACATGGCCTGGTAATCTTCAGGGATGTATCCAGCATGTGAGGACCCCTTCAGGTGATGTGGAATGCTATGTGGGCCCGGCCCTGCAGAATTATCTAGCACGTCTGCCAGGTGCACAGCAGAGGTGTCCTCCTTATTGGAAAGATAGGAGTGACTTAAGAAGAAGCAGGGTTGGGTTGCTAGGGTACAGGGGGTCCAGGGAGCTGGGGTCCTTGAGGGCGAGGAGCCCCATAGCATCGTCGGAAGAGGACACCACCTCGTGCTGTGCGTGTGTGTGTCTGGGGCCCTGGTGTGATATAGCCACATGCCCCCTGGGAGACCTCAGCGGTATGGGAGGGACATTATGCGTGCCACACCACGGAAGAGACTCAGAGTGTGGAAGCCATGGGTGTCGCTAGGTTTGAGCAACACATTTTGCAGCGTGTTAATCTCCGATCCATTCCACTTACAGGCCCGTTTCTTGGCCTGTCCCAGGTGCACTACCATTGCCTTTGCGGGCGCTATTGGTCTTAAAGACTGGGACCAAGGCCAAGGGACCCTGACACCCCCCCGCGACATCACACACTCAGTCAAGCTGTCCCCCCTCGTCCAGACAGTCACACGATATCACACACACACACAGACACTACTATTCAGTAACTTACCTCAGCTAGCTCCGGCTCGAGTTGAGTCTTTATCTAGTCTCCTACTCCCTCGCCTCGATAATGCAAATGCTGTCGCAAAGTTCTCTGCATGTGTCGCTGCCTGGCTGATCCACTTCGCTCTGGCCTCTGGACAAACGCAGGCTGAGGCTGCTCAGCAGTACACTTCGCAGGGGCACATGCAGTTTGTTTCCCCGGACTGGGCATGTACCAAATGCGCAGGTATGTGGCATGCAGCGAGCAGAAGTACTTTAAGCCTGCAGTCTGTAAAACTTGTACTTTTGCACGGTGACGGCTGCAGCCTGCTGATAATTACACACTGCAAATGTTTACATGCTGCATGCACAACACTTACATATTTTACTTACATATTCTGGAGGGGATAAATGCCATTATATCCCCCCACTTAAAATGGTGGAGGGGGTTTGTCTCCCCTGTTCCCCCATGACCTACGCTCATGGTGGTTGCGGGTCCAGCTGTGGCAAAATGGAGGGGCGGGTTGAAGCAGCTTTTGGAAGTCAGAACGCGGTCTTGGATTGTGAGATGCAGCCGCGATCCAAGCAATTTGGTTGACTGCAGTGTCCCTCCCGGCGCTAGTGATGAATAGAGAGTTGCAAGCTTTTGGGGCCCCCCTACTCGGTGGAGCATCTATCCCTTGTGCAGATAGATAGGATTATCTCGGAGCACACGCATATGCCCGACAGAACGGGCAGGCTTCTTAGATCTCCAGTTGACGTCATGCCGAGGGCTTATACCCCAACAAGATGCAAAGGTTCTGCACCGCATCAATGCCGGCTGTGGTGTGGGACCCACCACAGTGGGTTGCCCCTTTAAGGGAATGTGTCCCTCCCCTGTGTGTTGCCTTTTTAACATGGGCCATGACTGTGTCATGGCCCAAGCTAATAAAAGGAGTCTCTGCAGACAATCCCACCAGAACGGCTGCAGACTCCGAAAGAGGAACGACTGAGTCTGTGTCTCATTTATGTAGGCCTGCAGGCCTACACGTGGAGGCACAGGCCAGCATGCCTTGATGCAGTGGGACCCTCGTGCCAGGACGGTGGCACAAGTCTGCATGGTCATGGCCGGCTGTGCCCCCACCCCAATGGTGCTGGAGTCCTGTAGCACCATGGGGCCTGCCGGATGTCCAGGGCAGGTCCCCCACCCTCACAGGCACTGGGCCTGTCATGTGCTGATGTCCACAGTACTATAGGGGCCTGCCGGATGTCAATGGAAGGCCACCCACAACATTGGCGACGAGGACGGAAACCCGAGGGGCTCCCTATCCCTGCTTCTTCGCTGTTTTATTTGTCCCCTTCCTTTGTTTGGTTTTCCCTATTCCCTTTGTTTGAAGGTAGTGGGGGAGGCACAGTCAGCTGTCCCCTGCTGCAGAGAGATGCATGCGGCATCCATCGCAGTGGATGAGGGAGGAGGAGCGGTGACAAAGGACAATGCAGGGAGCCTTGCTGCCGAGTTCACCCCCAGCCGTGGCCCTCTGTGGAGGGTGCTCGTGCGGCCGGGGTGCGAGTTTCCCCCGCAGGCTTCTCTACATGCTGAACAAACAAAGTACTCCGGTGCAGCCAGAGAGGTGTGCACCCTCTCCTACAGGGGCTGATGTGGGTGCGCACAGTCCGCTGAAAGAGGAAGTTGTAGGGGGTGTTAGGCGGAAACCTGTGCAGTTCCCTCTGGGACCACTGCAAAAGATTTAGGACTACAGGTGTTTGGCAGTAAACCCACTTGGTAGCAGTCTGTACCACACAGATTCACTTGGTAGCTGTGGCTGAGCAGTCAGACTTCCCTCAAGAAGAGTTAAGCAGTATGTGGAGTATACAATATAGGGCAATTCTTCACAGTAAGACAAGCAAACACGCAACGAGGCTCAGTGTAAAGATATTAAGGTATTTATTTATAACGGAACATCTATGGAAAACACTATGGCACTATCACAGCAAACACTTCAATCACAATTACTCTACGAAGAAGAAAACGATCAATCCCCCTAACAATATTTCGACAAGTCTAGGTTCTACCGGTATCACTTATTTTCAGACAGAGGTGTATACCTCAACCTAGATGGCACTCTAATATCAGTTAGGATGGGAGAGAAAAATAGGCAGGTTACGAAGTCAACGCAGTTCAATACTTTACGGGAAAAAAAATGCAAGGCAAGAAGACAAGAACCACAATAGATCATAAAGTTCAGAGGCCAGGCCCACTCGGAGAGAGGCAAGGCAATTTGTCCCAAAAAGTCTCTTTGTGGAAATGCGTTCAAGCCCGTATAGCAAATTGTTATTGGAAAGTTTGGAACCAGTTCAGAACCATACGATAAAGAAAGCTTGGAGGCGACCCAATGGAAAGGTGAGGATTAAGACACCTCACTCGATCCGGCAGAAAGGGAAGCCAGGTGGACACGGTACCTTGTTTGTGGAGAGACAGCTCCTGCGGGGGCAGTTGTTCCTGGTGGTGGATGCACGTCGGGTCTTTGCCAAGAGTAGAGATGCTCTCGTCGTCGAAGAAAAGTGAAGTCCGGTGCACCACCAGGGAAGAGACCAGCCGCGGAGAGCTCCGTCACAGGGCACCACCTTTTGGTCGCGGTACAGGGGTAGTGGCTATCCGGTTACCGAGGTGCTCTGCACGGGCAATTCGACCACTGCATCCTGAGGCGAAGAAAAAGGAAAAGGGGACTGGTTGTTCCCACCAGTCAGGGGAAGAGACTCTCCGGCAGGGAGATCTACTCTGTCGTCGGGAAGTGGTGAGTCGGTTCCGCAGGGCTCCACCGGGAGTGTCGTCGTGCAGGTCGGCTCAGCGTTACCCTCGTCGGATTCTTAGGTCCTGTGGCGACTTCTGAAGATCCAGTCCCAAAAGCCCTGCTTTTATGCAGAAAACCCCCATTCATTCAGCCTAGCTGTCAATCAACACACGCTAAGTGGTGAGCGGGGAGGCTCACCACTTGGGACAATCACACCAGAGTGCGACCGGAGTTGGCAAGGCAACTCGGTCCAGGGTGCCCAAACCCCCTCCCACCACCTGTGGTAACCCAGACAGAATGGCACCACTTTGGAGGGTCTCTGTCCAGAGGCCCGCCAAAAGTGGAACAAAGGGCTCAACCTTTGGTTTAGGAGTCACAGAGACGAACACAGACGCCATTTTAAAAACCGAGTTCTGGCAGAAAATACCATCCGATAAACTTATTTAAGATAAGTAGACCGGTGGTATGTTAGAGATTAACGAGGAAAAGTATCAATCTCCAACAATGGGACGAATCCCATAGGGTTATACTCGGGGTCGAACATAACAAGTAGTTTCCACTGCCACCAGCCAAAACTCGACGAGGGGGGACGGGACAGTGCCCCCTCGAATAACAGATCCAGGAGTAATCGAATTACCCCTACTAGCACGTCCACAATAAGATGGTTTGTACTAGTTCTGTTAGTAAATTTAGGTCTAGTAAAGCCAATGGTGACTTTACATGCCCGGGGAGACAGTAGTCAGTCTATGGTGGAGGTCCGCTAGGACGCCCCAGTGTTACGGCACGTAGGGTGTGGTGTAACACACATAGAAAAACATATGAGACCCTATGGAGTAAAAGACCCTATAGCCCATAGAACACATTGACATTCAAAGGAATTACACACATTCATGTCCACGAGTGGGAGGAAAAGAGTCTCCCTCTTGGCAGGATGGAAAAAAACAAACTCCAGAAATCCAGCAAAGCTGCTGGGGGACTCACTAGGTTAGGAAATTCAGCCTAAACAGAGAATTCTCCCTAACAGGGGGCAGGGGGGATGCCTGCTCCCCGGAGGAGGTAGAGAGTGGCCAGCTGGTGCAACTCCTCAGTTGCGGCCCTCTGCGGAGAGGGTGTTCGTGCAATCGGAGAGAGGGGCAGCCCTGTGGTAGTGCCCGCATTACCCACAAGGATGGGAGGTGAATGCTCCCACAAGCGGCAGCACCATCCCACATGGCGCCGCCGCTCAAGCCCCCATTGTGATCATGGGCCCGCGGTGGTGAAGTGAGGCACTCTCTGTCTGCCACTCTCATCGGGAGCGGGCCGACCCCATTGAGAACCAGAGTGGCCCGCGTGCGTGTCGCTTTGATGTGGGTGGATGATGGTTGTGCGCTGCTGCTCCAGCCCGGAGCTGTGCTGAAGGGAGTCCGATTTGCTGCCCTGTGGTGAAGCAACATGCAGCTGTGGGTCGGGTTGAAGGAGGAGAGGGCCACGCGCGACTAAAATAAGGGTGTATGCCCCCACTGACAACCCATGCCATCCATGTAACAGGCCCTAATCAATCTTAGGCCATTGGTGGTGAGGGGGCTGGGGACGAAAGCCAAAGGAGAAGTGCATTGGTGCCGGAGGGAACCCCGACTCGCTTGAGTACTTGGTCAGTCCAAAAGAAATTGGCATCGAACAGACATTCCTTGGCCCCTCCAGCCCGTTAGTCTCACCTTAGCAGACTTGTCATCCTGGCAAAGTATCTCTCAGTTTAACCTCTCACAATATAGATACATTTTAATAGTGAAATTTGAGCAGACCATGGTTACCCACTTACCTGTTCCAGATGCATATTGTCTGTTGGTACCTCTGCAGTACTACGATGTCCGGCCAGACCATATTGACTACCAGCTGCAAGACCCTGACCTCCAGGCAATGCCGTCATATTGCCAGTTTCCAATGGGCAACATTCCCCTGTAATGCCATCTGGACCCTCCCAATCACAGTACAGTGCTTACGAGGTGGGCCCATGGTACAGCGACTGATGGTTCATGAGCATTTGTGAGCTAAGTACACAAACTGGCATGGTGGTCCACAATGGGGAAGAAGCCTACCCCGGAATGAGAGGGACGAGACTGAGCCATTCCTCGGTTCAGGTGAAGGGGCAGGTGGAGCCGTGTGTGTGGTCTGCGGCGATAAAGCATCAGGGCATCATTCTAACGCTCTCACAAGTGAAGGCCGTAGAGGTTTGTTCTGGCGTAGGATCACCAAGAATGCGTCAACCCGTAGTTCTCCTGGACCGCCACCTGGTGGAAAGGGGTAGCGCCCCCTTGTCGGTGGTAGGAAACACAATGGCAGTCCATGACCTCACGATGACCCCGGGGCCCACCGGCGGTGAGAACATGTGCGCTCTAGACCAGCACACTAAACAGACAGAAGGCTCCATCCAGGTCCCGTGAAACATAGACGATGATGTGCCCAGCGATTCTACATCGGCGCATGGACAAGAAATGCAGTAGGGGCCAGTACGATCCCGGTTCCATCAGGAGTGGAGCGTGGACAATAATCAAAGATGCCTATGGTGAGGAAGTCTGGGTGGTCACGGGCTGAGGACTGCAGAAAAGGAGTAATGACACTGCACAGAATCAGGGGTGGTCCTCCGACACTCAGAATGGCAACAAGTAAGTGCAAGTCTGCATGGAGATGTGCTGCCTCGAGAGCACTCCTGGCGGGCTAAGTGCCGAGATCCCTCACACAGCATGGTGCCTCACACCTGCATGGCACACTATGCAAATACACAAGTCGGCGGTGCTGAAACGAAGGAAGTGGCAAGGACGTGACATCTTGCCACCAATGTCGCCCTGCATGCGGACAGTGCAATGCCGCCTACTCCTGCCTGGGGGAGGGAGCTGAAAAAGGAGGCGGCCCTAACTCCGCTGGGGGGTAGTGGCCTGCCTACACTCCCACCTGGGAGTTGAACTGTGCGAGTGGTTTCATCGCACTGCTATTGGTGTGAGCCCTGCCGGGCCTGCTATGCATGGACCAGGCCGATGTGGCCCTTGGTAAGTTTCCTACAAACCCCGAACTGGGGCATCACTTGTCCCGTCAGCAGCAGTGACTCCTGCCTGGGGAAGGGGGAGAAATGGCCCAGACACCCTGTCATCTATGTTGGGCAAGCCAACGTCTCGCAACCCTCTAGTACACCACCGTGATGAAGTGCTATGAGGCAATGGAGGGTTGCAGCTCTGTATGAGTGTTTGTGCGCCCACCTGTCCCATGACAGTGAAGAGACACTCCTGCCTGGCGAAGGTTGGCCAAGAAGAGGGGGGTGAGTAACATGCTGACACCTCTGTCCTGTTGGCATCCTGTGGCGTATCTTGGATGCCGTGCTATCTGTGTCTCGCTGCCTGCCCCACATCAAGGGACTAAAGCGATGTGGCCTCTGGTGTCCCTAGGCGCGGCTTTAATGGCCTCTGAACTGGAACGTCAACAGACCTAAACCCATGGAAATGACTATCCTGAACGGACACTGGAGCCTAGTGAGCTGGTCTCTTGTAATCAGGCAATTGCGCGGAAGAGACACAGTGGTCATGTGTTTAGATGCTGGGGGCCTGCATGCAAATTTTATGCTTAAAGTCGTCCCAGTTAAATGGATGTGAAGCTGTATTCCCGTAAAGTTCAGTGTTATGCTCTAAATGGTGCCAGCGAGGCCACCCACAACACCGGCCACTGCCTGAGACTCCTCCTCTCATGTGGCTGCTGGGAATATGCTGGAAAGGTTTGGCCTAGCAAGTCACCATTGACGCCCGAGAATCCGCCCAGTCGCCCCCTCATGGCCCGTGCGGGACCCTAGAACCTACTTCACATCGAGCCTGTCATGGAAGCGTAAGGAAATGGAGGCCTTGGAAAATGGGGGCCAAATTCATGGCGCAGCGGATTGGAAGCAATGGCAGTGAATGAAATGATTGCCATCGTTTCCGATTCGCATCATTTTGGAGCAGTATATGGTGCACTCGGGGAGCGTATGGACGAAACGTGTCTGCTTCCATCTCCAGCTCCGTCGTGCACACGTGATGCATTAACGACAGCGTGGAATTCCAGGCTGTCGTTAATGCAATGGCTCTCTGTGTAATTACCACCTGTAAAAGCAGGTGGATTCCATAGGAATCCATTGCAAATACTCCCTGCGAAGCAGCTAAAAAGATGTGCTATTCCGATCGTATTCTCTTGCACTCTCCTCACCCGCGTCATCTCCTAATCCGGTTCTTTCTCCCCCTCCCCCGAATCCTTCCCTACTTTCTTCCCCATCTCCCTCTGCCTCTGCTACATTATTTTCGGATAAAATACCTAAAGTTCACTGCTCCGTCTCCATCACTCCACCTTCTCTCTGATTCAGCACTGCATCCCCTACCGCCTCCCCCTGGCATCCTACTCCCTCCCTTCTCATTCCTAAAATCTACCTCTTCATCTTAAGTTTCCTGACTGCTCTTATCAACTCTTCCCTTTCTTCTGCTACTTTTCTTCCTTCATTCGAGAAGGTCACTATTATCCCTGTTCTCGACCTTCCCCCCTTTCTCTCCAAGCAAATTGGAATGGGTGGTCCCTTTCCGACTTTCCTCCTATTTTGACTCCAACTCTCTACTTTCTCCTCTGCAAACTGGTTACCGCCCTTATCAATCGATAGACACCGCTTTGTTAAGTATTTCTAACTCCTTTCTCTTCTCTCATCATCTAAACACTCATCCATTCTTATCCTCCTTGACTGGTCTGCTGCTTCTAACGCTGTGATCACTGCACTCTTCTTCCCACGCTTTCTTCACTTCGACTCTCTAACTTCGCACTACTCTGATTCTCCTCCTATCTCCATGAGTGCTCCTTTTCGGTATCTTGGTCGCCTTGAAACCCCATGTGTTGTACAGGCGCTTTATAAATACACAATAAAATTGGTCTGATAGCACTTCGTCCTCCAACCCTCTTGTGTACGTGTTCCCGAAAGTTCTGTCATCAGGACCCTCCTGTTCTCACATTACGATACTCCTCGTTCTTCTCTCATTTCATCCTTTGGGCTATCTTCCCATCTCTCTGTGGACGATTCCCAAATCTTTGTTTCATCCGCTCTAAAATCTCTCACTGCCTTCTTGCTATCCAATCTTGGACGAGTGCTCATTTTCTTTCACTAAATGCCTCTAAAACGGAAATTCATTTTCCCCGTACCCCGCCTCCCTTCCCCGTTGCTTTTCCTTCCTTCCCTCTCTCTTTCAATCCTGCGGCTCGCAATTTGGGTTGATAACCCTTTCTTTTTCACCTCATGTCGCTGCCATCGCTAAATCATTCCGCTATCAACTTTTCAATGTTTGCAAGGCTCGGCCGGCCCTTACTCTCTTTCCACACTACTAAGCTTCTTCTTTCTACAATGCTGTTCTCCCAGGTGGCGATTGCTCTGCTTTATTCACTGCTCCGCCATTCTACGACCTTGCTCCTTTGCGCTCCATTTTCAACTCTGCGTTTCACACACTCTGCTCGCCTCTCGGTCTTCAATCTCCTTCCACTCTCCTCACTCTGTCATGGTTTACTTTTGACAATCGGACACTGTTTCACTTTCTCACCATTGTCTATAAATCCACCAATGGTCTTGCCCCACCATCCCTTTCTTCGACCCATGGTCTTGGCCTCCATACCTTTCTTCTACCCATGGTCTTGCCCCTCCATCCCTTTCCTCTACCCACAGTGTTTCCCCTCCATACCTTTCTTCTACCCATGGTCTTGCCCCTCCATACCTTTCTTGGACCCATGGTCTTGCCCCACCATACCTTTCTTCTACCCATGGTCTTGCCCCACCATACCTTTCTTGTACCAATGGTCTTGCCTCGCCATCCCTTTCTTCTACCCATTGTCTTGCCCTACCATCCCTTTCTTCTACCCATGGTCTTGCCCCACCATACCTTTCTTCTACCCATGGTCTTGCCCTTCTATACCTTTCTTCTACCCATGGTCTTGCCCCCCATAGGTTTCTTCTACCCATGGTGTTGCCCCTCCATTCCTTTCTTCTACCCATGGTCTTGCCCCAACATACCATTCTTCTACTCATGGTCATGCCCCACCATCCCTTTCTTCTACCCATTGTCTTGCCCCACAATACCTTTCTTCTACCCATGGTCTTTCCCCTCTATACATTTCTTCTGCCCATGGTCTTGCCTCTCCATAACTTTCTTCTACCATGGTCTTGCCTCTCCATACCTTTCTTCTACCCATGGTCTTGCCCCACCATACCTTTCTTCTACCCATGGCCTTGCCCCACCATCCCTTTCTTCGACCCATGGTCTTGCCCCTCCATACCTTTCTTCTACCCATGGTCTTGCCCCTCCATACCTTTCTTCTACCCATGGTCTTGCCGCTCCATACCTTTCTTCAACCCATGTTCTTGCCCCTAAATACCTTTCTTCAACCCATGGTCTTGCCCCTACATACCTTTCTCCTACCCATGATCTTGCCCCTCCATACCTTTCTTCTACCCATGGTCATGCCCCTCCATACATTTCTTCAACCTATAGTCTTGCACCTCCATACCTTTCTTCTACCCATGGTCTTGCCCCTCCATACCTTTCTTCTATCCATGGTCTTGCCCCTCCATACCTTTCTTCTACCCGTGGTCTTGCCCTGCCATACCTTTCATCCACCCATGGTCTTGCCCCTCATACCTTTCTTCTGCCCATGGTCTTGCCCCACCATATCTTTCTTCTACCCTTTGTCCTGCCCCTCCATACCTTTCTTCCGGCCATGGTCTTGCCCCTCCATACCTTTATTCCGCCCATGGTCTTGCCCCTCCATACCTTTCTTCCGCCCATGGTCTTGCCCCTGCATACCTTTCTTCTGCTCATGGTCTTGCCCCACCATTACTTTCTTCTACCCATGGTCTTGCCCCTCTATACCTTTCTTCTACCCATGGTCTTGCCCCTCTATACCATTCTTCTACCCATGGCCTTGCTCCTCCATACCTTTCTCTACCCATAGTCTTGCCTCTCCATACCTTTCTTCTACCCATGGTCTTGCCCCTCCATACCTTTCATCTACCCATTTTCTTTCCCCTCCATACCTTTCTTCTACCCATGGTTTTGCCCGTCCATCCCTTTCTTCTACCCATGGTCTTGCCTCTCCATTACCTTCTTCTACCCATGGTCTTGTCCCTACATACCTTTCTTCTACCCATGGTCTTGCCCGTCCATCCCTTTCTTCTACCCATGATCTTGCCTCCCCATACCTTTCTTCAACCGATGGTCTTGCCCCACCATGCCTTTCTTCTACCCATGGTCCTACCCCACCACCCCACCATCCCTTTCTTTGACCCATGGTCTTTCCCCTCCATACCTTTCTTCTACCGAGGGTCTTGCCTCTCGATACCTTTCTTCCACCCATGTTCTTGCCCCTCCATACCTTTCTTCTACCCATGATCTTGCATCTCCATACCTTTCTTCTACCCATGGTCTTGTCCCTCCATACCTTTCTTCTACCAATGGTCTTTCCCCTCCATACCATTCTTCTACCCATGGTCTTGCCTCTCCATACCTTTCTTCTACCCATGGTCTTGCCTCTCCATACCTTTCTTCTACCCATGGTCTTGCCCCTCCATACCTTTCTTCTACCCATGTTCTTGCCCCCCCCCCATACCTTTCTTCAACCCATGGTCTTGCCCCTGAATATCTTTCTTCAACCTATAGTCTTGCCCCTCCATACCTTTCTTCTACCCATGGTCTTGACCCTCCTTACCTTTCTTCTACCCATGGTCTTGCCTCTCCATACCTTTCTTCCACCCATGGTCTTGACCGTCCATCCCTTTCTTCTACCCATGGTATTGCCCCTCCATACATTTCTTCAACCCATAGTCTGGCCCCTCCATACTTTTTTTCTACCCATGGTCTTGCCTCTCCATACCTTTCTTCTACTCATGTTCTTGCCCCTCCATACCTGTCTTTATCCCATGGTCTTGCCCCTCCATACCTTTCTTCTACCCATGGTCTTGCCCCTCCATCCCTTTCTTCTACCCATGGTCTTGCCCCGCCATCCCTTTCTTCTACCCATTGTCTTGCCCCACCATCCCTTTCTTCTCCCCATGGTCTTGCCCCACCATACCTTTCTTCTACCCATGGTCTTGCCCTTCTATACCTTTCTTCTACCCATGGTCTTGCCCTTCTATACCTTTCTTCTACCCATGGTCTTGCCCCCCATAGCTTTCTTCTACCCATGGTGTTGCCCCTCCATCCCTTTCTTTTACCCATGGTCTTGCCCCAACATACCTTTCTTCTACTCATGGTCTTGCCCCACCATCCCTTTCTTCTACCCATTGTCTTGCCCCACCATACCTTTCTTCTACCTATGGTCTTGCCCCTCCATACCTTTCTTCTACCCATGGTCTTGCCCCTCCATACCTTTCTTCTACCCATGGTCTTGCCCCACCATCCCTTTCTTCGACCCATGGTCTTTACCTTCCATACCTTTCTTCTACCGAGGGTCTTGCCTGTCCATACCTTTCTTCCACCCATGTTCTTGCCCCTCCATACCTTTCTTCTACCCATGATCTTGCCTCTCCATACCTTTCTTCTACCATGGTCCTGCCCCTCCATCCCTTTCTTCTACCCATGGTCTTGCCTCTCCATACCTTTCTTCCACCCATGGTCTTGCCAGTCATTCCCTTTATTCTTCCCATGGTCTTGCCCCTCCATACATTTCTTTGACCCATGGTCTTGCCTCTCCATGCCTTCTTCTACCTATGGTCTTGCCTCTCCATACCTTTCTTCTACCCATAGTCTTGCCCCTCCATACCTTTCTTCAACCCATGTTCTTGCCCCTCCATACCTTTCTTCTACCCATGGTCATGCCCCTCCATCCCTTTCTTCTACCCATGGTATTGCCTCTCCATATCTTTCTTCCACCCATGGTCTTGCCCCTCCATACCTTTCCTCCACCCATGGTCTTGCCTCTCCATACCTTTCTTCTACCCATGGTCTTGCCCCTCCATACCTTTCTTCTACCCATGGTCTTGCCCCTCCATACATTTCTTCTACCTATGGTCTCGCCCCTCCATACCTTTCTTCGACCCATGGTCTTGCCCCTCCATACGTTTCTTCTGGCCATGGTCTTGCCCCTCCATACCTTTCTTCTACCCATGGTCTTGCCCCTCCATACCTTTCTTCAACCAATGGTCTTTCCCCTAAATACCTTTCTTCTACCAATGGTCTTTCCCCTCCATACCATTCTTCTACCCATGGTCTTGCCTCTCCATACCTTTCTTCTACCCATGGTCTTGCCTCTCCATACCTTTCTTCTACCCATGGTCTTGCCCCTCCATACCTTTCTTCTACCCATGTTCTTGCCCCCCCCATACCTTTCTTCAACCCATGGTCTTGCCCCTGAATATCTTTCTTCAACCTATAGTCTTGCCCCTCCATACCTTTCTTCTACCCATGGTCTTGACCCTCCTTAGCTTTCTTCTACCCATGGTCTTGCCTCTCCATACCTTTCTTCCACCCATGGTCTTGCCCGTCCATCCCTTTCTTCTACCCATGGTATTGCCCCTCCATACATTTCTTCAACCCATAGTCTGGCCCCTCCATACTTTTTCTCTACCCATGGTCTTGCCTCTCCATACCTTTCTTCTACTCATGTTCTTGCCCCTCCATACCTGTCTTTATCCCATGGTCTTGCCCCTCCATACCTTTCTTCTACCCATGGTCTTGCCCCTCCATCCCTTTCTTCTACCCATGGTCTTGCCCCGCCATCCCTTTCTTCTACCCATTGTCTTGCCCCACAATCCCTTTCTTCTACCCATGGTCTTGCCCCACCATACCTTTCTTCTACCCATGGTCTTGCCCTTCTATACCTTTCTTCTACCCATGGTCTTGCCCTTCTATACCTTTCTTCTACCCATGGTCTTGCCCCCCATAGCTTTCTTCTACCCATGGTGTTGCCCCTCCATCCCTTTCTTCTACCCATGGTCTTGCCCCAACATACCTTTCTTCTACTCATGGTCTTGCCCCACCATCCCTTTCTTCTACCCATTGTCTTGCCCCACCATACCTTTCTTCTACCTATGGTCTTGCCCCTCCATACCTTTCTTCTACCCATGGTCTTGCCCCTCCATACCTTTCTTCTACCCATGGTCTTGCCCGTCCATCCCTTTCTTCTACCCATGATCTTGCCTCCCCATACCTTTCTTCAACCGATGGTCTTGCCCCACCATGCCTTTCTTCTACCCATGGTCCTACCCCACCACCCCACCATCCCTTTCTTTGACCCATGGTCTTTCCCCTCCATACCTTTCTTCTACCGAGGGTCTTGCCTCTCGATACCTTTCTTCCACCCATGTTCTTGCCCCTCCATACCTTTCTTCTACCCATGATCTTGCATCTCCATACCTTTCTTCTACCCATGGTCTTGTCCCTCCATACCTTTCTTCTACCAATGGTCTTTCCCCTCCATACCATTCTTCTACCCATGCCCATGGTCTTGCCTCTCCATACCTTTCTTCTACCCATGGTCTTGCCTCTCCATACCTTTCTTCTACCCATGGTCTTGCCCCTCCATACCTTTCTTCTACCCATGTTCTTGCCCCCCCCCATACCTTTCTTCAACCCATGGTCTTGCCCCTGAATATCTTTCTTAAACCTATAGTCTTGCCCCTCCATACCTTTCTTCTACCCATGGTCTTGACCCTCCTTACCTTTCTTCTACCCATGGTCTTGCCTCTCCATACCTTTCTTCCACCCATGGTCTTGCCCGTCCATCCCTTTCTTCTACCCATGGTATTGCCCCTCCATACATTTCTTCAACCCATAGTCTGGCCCCTCCATACTTTTTTTCTACCCATGGTCTTGCCTCTCCATACCTTTCTTCTACTCATGTTCTTGCCCCCCCATACCTGTCTTTATCCCATGGTCTTGCCCCTCCATACCTTTCTTCTACCATGGTCCTGCCCCTCCATCCCTTTCTTCTACCCATGGTCTTGCCTCTCCATACCTTTCTTCCACCCATGGTCTTGCCCGTCATTCCCTTTATTCTTCCCATGGTCTTGCCCCTCCATACATTTCTTTGACCCATGGTCTTGCCTCTCCATGCCTTCTTCTACCTATGGTCTTGCCTCTCCATACCTTTCTTCTACCCATAGTCTTGCCCCTCCATACCTTTCTTCAACCCATGTTCTTGCCCCTCCATACCTTTCTTCTACCCATGGTCATGCCCCTCCATCCCTTTCTTCTACCCATGGTATTGCCTCTCCATATCTTTCTTCCACCCATGGTCTTGCCCCTCCATACCTTTCCTCCACCCATGGTCTTGCCTCTCCATACCTTTCTTCTACCCATGGTCTTGCCCCTCCATACCTTTCTTCTACCCATGGTCTTGCCCCTCCATACATTTCTTCTACCTATGGTCTCGCCCCTCCATACCTTTCTTCGACCCATGGTCTTGCCCCTCCATACGTTTCTTCTGGCCATGGTCTTGCCCCTCCATACCTTTCTTCTACCCATGGTCTTGCCCCTCCATACCTTTCTTCAACCAATGGTCTTTCCCCTAAATACCTTTCTTCTACCAATGGTCTTTCCCCTCCATACCATTCTTCTACCCATGGTCTTGCCTCTCCATACCTTTCTTCTACCCATGGTCTTGCCTCTCCATACCTTTCTTCTACCCATGGTCTTGCCCCTCCATACCTTTCTTCTACCCATGTTCTTGCCCCCCCCATACCTTTCTTCAACCCATGGTCTTGCCCCTGAATATCTTTCTTCAACCTATAGTCTTGCCCCTCCATACCTTTCTTCTACCCATGGTCTTGACCCTCCTTAGCTTTCTTCTACCCATGGTCTTGCCTCTCCATACCTTTCTTCCACCCATGGTCTTGCCCGTCCATCCCTTTCTTCTACCCATGGTATTGCCCCTCCATACATTTCTTCAACCCATAGTCTGGCCCCTCCATACTTTTTCTCTACCCATGGTCTTGCCTCTCCATACCTTTCTTCTACTCATGTTCTTGCCCCTCCATACCTGTCTTTATCCCATGGTCTTGCCCCTCCATACCTTTCTTCTACCCATGGTCTTGCCCCTCCATCCCTTTCTTCTACCCATGGTCTTGCCCCGCCATCCCTTTCTTCTACCCATTGTCTTGCCCCACAATCCCTTTCTTCTACCCATGGTCTTGCCCCACCATACCTTTCTTCTACCCATGGTCTTGCCCTTCTATACCTTTCTTCTACCCATGGTCTTGCCCTTCTATACCTTTCTTCTACCCATGGTCTTGCCCCCCATAGCTTTCTTCTACCCATGGTGTTGCCCCTCCATCCCTTTCTTCTACCCATGGTCTTGCCCCAACATACCTTTCTTCTACTCATGGTCTTGCCCCACCATCCCTTTCTTCTACCCATTGTCTTGCCCCACCATACCTTTCTTCTACCTATGGTCTTGCCCCTCCATACCTTTCTTCTACCCATGGTCTTGCCCCTCCATACCTTTCTTCTACCCATGGTCTTGCCCGTCCATCCCTTTCTTCTACCCATGATCTTGCCTCCCCATACCTTTCTTCAACCGATGGTCTTGCCCCACCATGCCTTTCTTCTACCCATGGTCCTACCCCACCACCCCACCATCCCTTTCTTTGACCCATGGTCTTTCCCCTCCATACCTTTCTTCTACCGAGGGTCTTGCCTCTCGATACCTTTCTTCCACCCATGTTCTTGCCCCTCCATACCTTTCTTCTACCCATGATCTTGCATCTCCATACCTTTCTTCTACCCATGGTCTTGTCCCTCCATACCTTTCTTCTACCAATGGTCTTTCCCCTCCATACCATTCTTCTACCCATGGTCTTGCCTCTCCATACCTTTCTTCTACCCATGGTCTTGCCTCTCCATACCTTTCTTCTACCCATGGTCTTGCCCCTCCATACCTTTCTTCTACCCATGTTCTTGCCCCCCCCATACCTTTCTTCAACCCATGGTCTTGCCCCTGAATATCTTTCTTCAACCTATAGTCTTGCCCCTCCATACCTTTCTTCTACCCATGGTCTTGACCCTCCTTACCTTTCTTCTACCCATGGTCTTGCCTCTCCATACCTTTCTTCCACCCATGGTCTTGCCCGTCCATCCCTTTCTTCTACCCATGGTATTGCCCCTCCATACATTTCTTCAACCCATAGTCTGGCCCCTCCATACTTTTTTTCTACCCATGGTCTTGCCTCTCCATACCTTTCTTCTACTCATGTTCTTGCCCCTCCATACCTGTCTTTATCCCATGGTCTTGCCCCTCCATACCTTTCTTCTACCCATGGTCTTGCCCCTCCATCCCTTTCTTCTACCCATGGTCTTGCCCCGCCATCCCTTTCTTCTACCCATTGTCTTGCCCCACCATCCCTTTCTTCTCCCCATGGTCTTGCCCCACCATACCTTTCTTCTACCCATGGTCTTGCCCTTCTATACCTTTCTTCTACCCATGGTCTTGCCCTTCTATACCTTTCTTCTACCCATGGTCTTGCCCCCCATAGCTTTCTTCTACCCATGGTGTTGCCCCTCCATCCCTTTCTTTTACCCATGGTCTTGCCCCAACATACCTTTCTTCTACTCATGGTCTTGCCCCACCATCCCTTTCTTCTACCCATTGTCTTGCCCCACCATACCTTTCTTCTACCTATGGTCTTGCCCCTCCATACCTTTCTTCTACCCATGGTCTTGCCCCTCCATACCTTTCTTCTACCCATGGTCTTGCCCCACCATCCCTTTCTTCGACCCATGATCTTTACCTTCCATACCTTTCTTCTACCGAGGGTCTTGCCTGTCCATACCTTTCTTCCACCCATGTTCTTGCCCCTCCATACCTTTCTTCTACCCATGATCTTGCCTCTCCATACCTTTCTTCCACCCATGGTCTTGCCCGTCATTCCCTTTATTCTTCCCATGGTCTTGCCCCTCCATACATTTCTTTGACCCATGGTCTTGCCTCTCCATGCCTTCTTCTACCTATGGTCTTGCCTCTCCATACCTTTCTTCTACCCATAGTCTTGCCCCTCCATACCTTTCTTCAACCCATGTTCTTGCCCCTCCATACCTTTCTTCTACCCATGGTCATGCCCCTCCATCCCTTTCTTCTACCCATGGTATTGCCTCTCCATATCTTTCTTCCACCCATGGTCTTGCCCCTCCATACCTTTCCTCCACCCATGGTCTTGCCTCTCCATACCTTTCTTCTACCCATGGTCTTGCCCCTCCATACCTTTCTTCTACCCATGGTCTTGCCCCTCCATACATTTCTTCTACCTATGGTCTCGCCCCTCCATACCTTTCTTCGACCCATGGTCTTGCCCCTCCATACGTTTCTTCTGGCCATGGTCTTGCCCCTCCATACCTTTCTTCTACCCATGGTCTTGCCCCTCCATACCTTTCTTCAACCAATGGTCTTTCCCCTAAATACCTTTCTTCTACCAATGGTCTTTCCCCTCCATACCATTCTTCTACCCATGGTCTTGCCTCTCCATACCTTTCTTCTACCCATGGTCTTGCCTCTCCATACCTTTCTTCTACCCATGGTCTTGCCCCTCCATACCTTTCTTCTACCCATGTTCTTGCCCCCCCCATACCTTTCTTCAACCCATGGTCTTGCCCCTGAATATCTTTCTTCAACCTATAGTCTTGCCCCTCCATACCTTTCTTCTACCCATGGTCTTGACCCTCCTTAGCTTTCTTCTACCCATGGTCTTGCCTCTCCATACCTTTCTTCCACCCATGGTCTTGCCCGTCCATCCCTTTCTTCTACCCATGGTATTGCCCCTCCATACATTTCTTCAACCCATAGTCTGGCCCCTCCATACTTTTTCTCTACCCATGGTCTTGCCTCTCCATACCTTTCTTCTACTCATGTTCTTGCCCCTCCATACCTGTCTTTATCCCATGGTCTTGCCCCTCCATACCTTTCTTCTACCCATGGTCTTGCCCCTCCATCCCTTTCTTCTACCCATGGTCTTGCCCCGCCATCCATTTCTTCTACCCATTGTCTTGCCCCACAATCCCTTTCTTCTACCCATGGTCTTGCCCCACCATACCTTTCTTCTACCCATGGTCTTGCCCTTCTATACCTTTCTTCTACCCATGGTCTTGCCCTTCTATACCTTTCTTCTACCCATGGTCTTGCCCCCCATAGCTTTCTTCTACCCATGGTGTTGCCCCTCCATCCCTTTCTTCTACCCATGGTCTTGCCCCAACATACCTTTCTTCTACTCATGGTCTTGCCCCACCATCCCTTTCTTCTACCCATTGTCTTGCCCCACCATACCTTTCTTCTACCTATGGTCTTGCCCCTCCATACCTTTCTTCTACCCATGGTCTTGCCCCTCCATACCTTTCTTCTAGCCATGGTCTTGCCCCACCATCCCTTTCTTCGACCCATGGTCTTTACCTTCCATACCTTTCTTCTACCGAGGGTCTTGCCTGTCCATACCTTTCTTCCACCCATGTTCTTGCCCCTCCATACCTTTCTTCTACCCATGATCTTGCCTCTCCATACCTTTCTTCTACCATGGTCCTGCCCCTCCATCCCTTTCTTCTACCCATGGTCTTGCCTCTCCATACCTTTCTTCCACCCATGGTCTTGCCCGTCATTCCCTTTATTCTTCCCATGGTCTTGCCCCTCCATACATTTCTTTGACCCATGGTCTTGCCTCTCCATGCCTTCTTCTACCTATGGTCTTGCCTCTCCATACCTTTCTTCTACCCATAGTCTTGCCCCTCCATACCTTTCTTCAACCCATGTTCTTGCCCCTCCATACCTTTCCTCTACCCATGGTCATGCCCCTCCATCCCTTTCTTCTACCCATGGTATTGCCTCTCCATATCTTTCTTCCACCCATGGTCTTGCCCCTCCATACCTTTCCTCCACCCATGGTCTTGCCTCTCCATACCTTTCTTCTACCCATGGTCTTGCCCCTCCATACCTTTCTTCTACCCATGGTCTTGCCCCTCCATACATTTCTTCTACCCATGGTCTCGCCCCTCCATACCTTTCTTCGACCCATGGTCTTGCCCCTCCATACCTTTCTTCTGGCCATGGTCTTGCCCCTCCATACCTTTCTTCTACCCATGGTCTTGCCCCTCCATACCTTTCTTCAACCAATGGTCTTTCCCCTAAATACCTTTCTTCAACCTATGGTCTTGCCCCTCCATACCTTTCTTCTACCCATGGTCTTGCCCGTCCATCCCTTTCTTCTACCTATGGTCTTGCCTCTCCATACCTTTCACTATCCATGGTCTTGCCCCTCCATACTTTTCTTCTACCCATGTTCTTGCCTCTCCATCCCTTTCTTCTACCCATGGTCTTTGCCCACCATACCTTTCTTCTACCCATGGTCTTGTTCCCCCATGCCTTTCTTCTACCCATGGCCTTGCCCACCATGCCTTTCTTCTACCCATGGTATTGCCCCCCCATACCTTTCTTCTACCCATGGTCTTGCCTCTTCATACCTTTCTTCTACCCATGGTCTTGTCTCTCCATACCTTTCTTCTACCCATGGTCTTGCCCCTCCATACCTTTCTTCCGCCCATGGTCTTGCCCCCGATACCTTTCTTCTACTCATGGTCTTGCTCCTCCATGCCTTTCTTCTACCCCTGGTCTTGCCCCACCATGCCTTTCTTCTACCCACAGTTTTGCCTCTTCATACCTTTCTTCTACCATGGTCCTGCCCCTCCATCCCTTTCTTCTACCCATGGTCTTGCCTCTCGATACCTTTCTTCCACCCATGGTCTTGCCCATCATTCCCTTTATTCTTTCCATGGTCTTGCCCCTCCATACATTTCTTCGACCCATGGTCTTGCCTCTCCATACCTTCTTCTACCTATGGTCTTGCCTCTCCATACCTTTCTTCTACCAATAGTCTTGCCCCTCCATACCTTTCTTCAACCTATGGTCTTGCCCATCCATACCTTTCTTCTACCCGTGGTCATGCCCCTCCATCCCTTTCTTCTACCCATGGTATTGCCTCTCCATATCTTTCTTTCACCCATGGTCTTGCCCCTCCATACCTTTCCTCCGCCCATGATCTTGCCTCTCCATACCTTTCTTCTACCCATGGTCTTGCCCCTCCATACCTTTCTTCTACCCATGGTCTTGCCTCTACATACCTTTCTTCGACCCATGGTCTTGTCCCTCCATACCTTTCTTCTACCCATGGTCTTGCCCCTCCATACCTTTCTTCAACCAATGGTCTTGCCCCTAAATACCTTTCTTCAACCTATGGTCTTGCCCCTCCATACCTTTCTTCTACCCATGGTCTTGCCCCTCCATACCTTTCTTCTACCCATGGTCATGCCCCTCCATCCCTTTCTTCTACCCATGGTATTGCCTCTCCATATCTTTCTTCCACCCATGGTCTTGCCCCTCCATACCTTTCCTCCATCCATGTTCTTGCCTCTCCATACCTTTCTTCTACCCATGGTCTTGCCCCTCCATACCTTTCTTCTACCCATGGTATTGCCTCTCCATGCCTTTCTTCTACCCATGGTCTTGCCCCTCCATACATTTCTTCTACCCATGGTCTCGCCTCTCCATACCTTTCTTCGACCCATGGTCTTGCCCATCAATACCTTTCTTCTGCCCATGGTCTTGCCCCTCCATACCTTTCTTCTACTCATGGTCTTGCCCCTCCATACCTTTCTTCAACCAATGGTCTTTCCCCTAAATACCTTTCTTCAACCTATGGTCTTGCCCCTCCATACCTTTCTTCTACCCATGGTCTTGCCCCTCCATACCTTTCTTCTACCCATGGTCTTGCCTCTCCATACCTTTCTTCCACCCATGGTCTTGCCCGTCCATCCCTTTCTTCTACCCATGGTCTTGCCCCTCCATACATTTCTTCAACCCATTGTCTTGCCCCTCCATTCCTTTCTTCTACCCATGGTCTTGCCTCTCCATACCTTTCTTCTACCCATGTTCTTGCCTCTCCATCCATTTCTTCTACCCATGGTCTTTGCCCACCATACCTTTCTTCTACCCATGGTCTTGCTCCCCCATGCCTTTCTTCTACCCATGGTCTTGCCACCATGCCTTTCTTCTACCCATGGTATTACCCCTCCATACCTTTCTTCTACCCATGGTCTTGCCTCTACATACCTTTCTTCGACCCATGGTCTTGTCCCTCCATACCTTTCTTCTACCCATGGTCTTGCCCCTCCATACCTTTCTTCAACCAATGGTCTTGCCCCTAAATACCTTTCTTCAACCTATGGTCTTGCCCCTCCATACCTTTCTTCTACCCATGGTCTTGCCCATCCATACCTTTCTTCTACCCATGGTCATGCCCCTCCATCCCTTTCTTCTACCCATGGTATTGCCTCTCCATATCTTTCTTCCACCCATGGTCTTGCCCCTCCATACCTTTCCTCCACCCATGGTCTTGCCTCTCCATACCTTTCTTCTACCCATGGTCTTGCCCCTCCATACCTTTCTTCTACCCATGGTATTGCCTCTCCATGCCTTTCTTCTACCCATGGTCTTGCCCCTCCATACATTTCTTCTACCCATGGTCTCGCCTCTCCATACCTTTCTTCGACCCATGGTCTTGCCCATCAATACCTTTCTTCTGCCCATGGTCTTGCCCCTCCATACCTTTCTTCTACTCATGGTCTTGCCCCTCCATACCTTGCTTCAACCAATGGTCTTTCCCCTAAATACCTTTCTTCAACCTATGGTCTTGCCCCTCCATACCTTTCTTCTACCCATGGTCTTGCCCCTCCATACCTTTCTTCTACCCATGGTCTTGCCTCTCCATACCTTTCTTCCACCCATGGTCTTGCCCGTCCATCCCTTTCTTCTACCCATGGTCTTGCCCCTCCATACATTTCTTCAACCCATTGTCTTGCCCCTCCATACCTTTCTTCTACCCATGGTCTTGCCTCTCCATACCTTTCTCTATCCATGGTCTTGCCCCTCCATACTTTTCTTCTACCCATGTTCTTGCCTCTCCATCCATTTCTTCTACCCATGGTCTTTGCCCACCATACCTTTCTTCTACCCATGGTATTGCTCCCCCATGCCTTTCTTCTACCCATGGTCTTGCCCACCATGCCTTTCTTCTACCCATGGTATTGCCCCTCCATACCTTTCTTCTACCATCTTCTTGCCTCTTCATACCTTTCTTCTACCCATGGTCTTGTCTCTCCATACCTTTCTTCTACCCATGGTCTTGCCCCTCCATACCTTTCTTCCGCCTTGGTCTTGCCCCTGATACCTTTCTTCTACTCATGGTCTTGCTCCTCCATGCCCTTCTTCTACCCCTGGTCTTGCCCCACGATGCCTTTCTTCTACCACGGTCTTGCCTCTTCATACCTTTCTTCTACCATGGTCCTGCCCCTCCATCCCTTTCTTCTACCCATGGTCTTGCCTCTCGATACCTTTCTTCCACCCATGGTCTTGCCCATCATTCCCTTTATTCTTTCCATGGTCTTGCCCCTCCATACATTTCTTCGACCCATGGTCTTGCTTCTCCATGCCTTCTTCTACCTATGGTCTTGCCTCTCCATACCTTTCTTCTACCCATAGTCTTGCCCCTCCATACCTTTCTTCAACCCATGGTCTTGCCCATCCATACCTTTCTTCTACCCATGGTCATGCCCCTCCATCCCTTTCTTCTACCCATGGTATTGCCTCTCCATATCTTTCTTCGACCCATGGTCTTGCCCCTCCATACCTTTCCTCCGCCCATGATCTTGCCTCTCCATACCTTTCTATATCCATGGTCTTGCCCCTCCATCCTTTTCTTCTACCCATGTTCTTGCCTCTCCATCCCTTTCTTCTACCCATGGTATTGCCCCTCCATACCTTTCTTCTACCCATGGTCTTTGCCCACCATACCTTTCTTCTACCCATGGTCTTGCTCCCCCATGCCTTTCTTCTACCCATGGTCTTGCCACCATGCCTTTCTTCTACCCATGGTATTACCCCTCCATACCTTTCTTCTACCCATGGTCTTGCCTCTACATACCTTTCTTCGACCCATGGTCTTGTCCCTCCATACCTTTCTTCTACCCATGGTCTTGCCCCTCCATACCTTTCTTCAACCAATGGTCTTGCCCCTAAATACCTTTCTTCAACCTATGGTCTTGCCCCTCCATACCTTTCTTCTACCCATGGTCTTGCCCATCCATACCTTTCTTCTACCCATGGTCATGCCCCTCCATCCCTTTCTTCTACCCATGGTCTTGTCTCTCCATACCTTTCTTCTACCCATGGTCTTGCCCCTCCATACCTTTCTTCCACCCATGGTCTTGCCCCCAATACCTTTCTTCTACTCATGGTCTTGCTTCTCCATGCCTTTCTTCTACCCCTGGTCTTGCCCCACCATGCCTTTCTTCTACCCAGGGTCTTGCCTCTCCATACCTTTCTTCGACCCATGGTCTTGTCCCTCCATACCTTTCTTCTACCTATGGTCTTGCCCCTCCATACCTTTCTTCAACCAATGGTCTTGCCCCTAAATACCTTTCTTCAACCTATAGTCTTGCTCCTCCATGCCTTTCTTCTACCCCCGGTCCTGCCCCACCATGCCTTTCTTCTACCCACGGTCTTGCCTCTCCATACCTTTCTTCGACCCATGGTCTTGCCCCTCCATACCTTTCTTCTACCCATGGTCCTGCCTCTCCATACCTTTCTTCCACCCATGGTCTTGCCCGTCCATCCCTTTCTTCTATTCATGGTCTTGCCCCTCCATACATTTCTTCAACCCATTGTCTTGCCCCTCCATACCTTTCTTCTACCCATGGTCTTGCGTCTCCATACCTTTCTATATCCATGGTCTTGCCCCTCCATCCTTTTCTTCTACCCATGTTCTTGCCTCTCCATCCCTTTCTTCTACCCATGGTCTTGGCCCACCATACCTTTCTTCTACCCATGGTGTTGTTCCTCCATGCCTTTCTTCTACCCATGGTCTTGCCCCACCATGCCTTTCTTCTACCCATGGTATTGCCCCTCCATACCTTTCTTCTACCCATGGTCTTGCCTCTTCATACCTTTCTTCTACCCATGGTCTTGTCTCTCCATACCTTTCTTCTACCCATGGTCTTGCCCCTCCATACCTTTCTTCCGCCCATGGTCTTGCCCTCAAAACCTTTCTTCTACTCATGGTCTTGCCTCTCCATGCCTCTCTTCTACCCATGGTCTTGCCCCACCATGCCTTTCTTCTACCCACGGTCTTGCCTCTTCATACCTTTCTTCTATCCATGGTCTTGTCTCTCCATACCTTTCTTCAACCTATGGTCTTGCCCCTCCATACCTTTCTTCAACCCATGGTCTTGCCCCTCCATACGTTTCATCTACCCATGGCCTTGCCCCACCATACCTTTCTTCCACCCATGGTCTTGCCCCTCATACCTTTCTTCTGCCCATGCTCTTGCCCGACCATATCTTTCTTCTACCCTTTGTCTTGCCCCTCCATACCTTTCTTCTACCCATGGTCTTGCCCCTACATACCTTTCTTCTACCCATGGTCTTGCCCGTCCATCCCTCTCTTCTACCCATGGTCTTGCCTCTCCATACCTTTCTTCGACCCATGGTCTTGCCCCACCATGCCTGTCTTCTACCCATGGTCTTGCCCCACCATCCCTTTCTTTGACCCATGATCTTTCCCCTCCATACCTTTCTTCTACCGAGGGTCTTGCCTCTCCATACCTTTCTTCCACCCATGTTCTTGCCCATCTATACCTTTCTTCTACCCATGGTCTTGCCTCTCCACACCTTTCTTCTACGCATGGTCATGCCCCTCCATCGCTTTCTTCTACCCATGGTCTTGCCTCTCCATACCTTTCTTCCACCCATGGTCTTGCCTTCCATACATTTCTTCTACCCATGGTCTTGCCTCTCCATGCTTTTCTTCTACCCATGGTCTTGCCCCTCTATACCTTTCTTCTGCCCATGGTCTTGCCTCTCCATACCTTTCTTCTACCCATGGTCTTGCCCCTCCATACCTTTCTTCTACCCATGGTCTTTCCCCTAAATACTTTCCTTCTACCCATGGTCTTGCCTCTCCATACCTTTCTTCTACCCATGGTCTTGCCAATCCATACCTTTCTTCTACCCATGGTCGTGCCCCTCTATGCCTT
Organism: Ambystoma mexicanum; assembly: GCF_040938575.1. Taxonomy (NCBI): domain Eukaryota; kingdom Metazoa; phylum Chordata; class Amphibia; order Caudata; family Ambystomatidae; genus Ambystoma; species Ambystoma mexicanum. The sequence continues at coordinate 2,841,933 of NC_090931.1, read as the reverse complement.
TCTTCTACCCATAATCTTGCCCCACCATCTCTTTCTTCGACCCTTGGTCTTTCCCCTCCATACCTTTCTTCTACCGAGGGTCTTGCCTGTCCATACCTTTCTTCCACCCATGTTCTTGCCCCTCCATACCTTTCTTCTACCCATGGTCTTGCCTCTCCATACCTTTCTCTATCCATGGTCTTGCCCCTCCATACTTTTCTTCTACCCATGTTCTTGCCTCTCCATCCATTTCTTCTACCCATGGTCTTTGCCCACCATACCTTTCTTCTACCCATGGTATTGCTCCCCCATGCCTTTCTTCTACCCATGGTCTTGCCCACCATGCCTTTCTTCTACCCATGGTATTGCCCCTCCATACCTTTCTTCTACCATGGTCTTGCCTCTTCATACCTTTCTTCTACCCATGGTCTTGTCTCTCCATACCTTTCTTCTACCCATGGTCTTGCCCCTCCATACCTTTCTTCCGCCCATGGTCTTGCCCCTGATACCTTTCTTCTACTCATGGTCTTGCTCCTCCATGCCTTTCTTCTACCCCTGGTCTTGCCCCACCATGCCTTTCTTCTACCACGGTCTTGCCTCTTCATACCTTTCTTCTACCATGGTCCTGCCCCTCCATCCCTTTCTTCTACCCATGGTCTTGCCTCTCGATACCTTTCTTCCACCCATTGTCTTGCCCATCATTCCCTTTATTCTTTCCATGGTCTTGCCCTTCCATACATTTCTTCGACCCATGGTCTTGCCTCTCCATGCCTTCTTCTACCTATGGTCTTGCCTCTCCATACCTTTCTTCTACCCATAGTCTTGCTCCTCCATACCTTTCTTCAACCCATGGTCTTGCCCATCCATACCTTTCTTCTACCCATGGTCATGCCCCTCCATCCCTTTCTTCTACCCATGGTATTGCCTCTCCATATCTTTCTTCCACCCATGGTCTTGCCCCTCCATACCTTTCCTCCGCCCATGATCTTGCCACTCCATACCTTTCTATATCCATGGTCTTTCCCCTCCATCCTTTTCTTCTACCCATGTTCTTGCCTCTCCATCCCTTTTTTCTACCCATGGTATTGCCCCTCCATACCTTTCTTCTACCCATGGTCTTGCCTCTTCATACCTTTCTTCTACCCATGGTCTTGTCTCTCCATACCTTTCTTCTACCCATGGTCTTGCCCCTCCATACCTTTCTTCCACCCATGGTCTTGCCCCCAATACCTTTCTTCTACTCATGGTCTTGCTTTTCCATGCCTTTCTTCTACCCCTGGTCTTGCCCCACCATGCCTTTCTTCTACCCACGGTCTTGCCTCTCCACACCTTTCTTCGACCCATGGTCTTGCCCCTCCATACCTTTCTTCTACCTATGGTCTTGCCCCTCCATACCTTTCTTCAACCAATGGTCTTGCCCCTAAATACCTTTCTTCAACCCATAGTCTTGCTCCTCCATGCCTTTCGTCTACCCCTGGTCCTGCCCCACCATGCCTTTCTTCTACCCACGGTCTTGCCTCTCCATACCTTTCTTCGACCCATGGTCTTGCCCCTCCATACCTTTCTTCTACCCATGGTCCTGCCTCTCCATACCTTTCTTCCACCCATGGTCTTGCCCGTCCATCCCTTTCTTCTATTCATGGTCTTGCCCCTCCATACATTTCTTCAACCCATTGTCTTGCCCCTCCATACCTTTCTTCTATCCATGGTCTTGCGTCTCCATACCTTTCTATATCCATGGTCTTGCCCCTCCATCCTTTTCTTCTACCCATGTTCTTGCCTCTCCATCCCTTTCTTCTACCCATGGTCTTGGCCCACCATACCTTTCTTCTACCCATGGTTTTGCTCCTCCATGCCTTTCTTCTACCCATGGTCTTGCCCCACCATGCCTTTCTTCTACCCATGGTATTGACCCTCCATACCTTTCTTCCGCCCATGGTCTTGCCCCCAAAACTTTTCTTCTACTCATGGTCTTGCTCCTCCATGCCTTTCTTCTACACCTGGTCTTGCCCCACCATGCCTTTCTTCTACCAACAGTCTTGCCTCTTCATACCTTTCTTCTACCCATGGCCTTGCCTCTTCATACCTTTCTTCTACCCATGGTCTTGTCTCTCCATACCTTTCTTCCGCCCATGGTCTTGCCCCCCATACCTTTCTTCTACTCATGGTTCTTGCCTCTCCATGCCTCTCTTCTACCCATGGTCTTGCCCCACCATGCCTTTCTTCTACCCACGGTCTTGCCTCTTCATACCTTTCTTCTACCCATGGTCTTGTCTCTCCATACCTTTCTTCAACCTATGGTCTTGCCCCTCCATACCTTTCTTCAACCCATGGTCTTGCCCCTCCATACGTTTCATCTACCCATGGCCTTGCCCCACCATACCTTTCTTCCACCCATGGTCTTGCCCCTCATACCTTTCTTCTGCCCATGCTCTTGCCCGACCATATCTTTCTTCTACCCTTTCTCTTGCCCCTCCATACCTTTCTTCTACCCATGGTCTTGCCCCTACATACCTTTCTTCTACCCATGGTCTTGCCCGTCCATCCCTTTCTTCTACCCATGGTCTTGCCTCTCCATACCTTTCTTCGACCCATGGTCTTCCCCCACCATGCCTGTCTTTTACCCATGGTCTTGCCCCACCATCCCTTTCTTTGACCAATGATCTTTCCCCTCCATACCTTTCTTCTACCGAGGGTCTTGCCTCTCCATACCTTTCTTCCACCCATGTTCTTGCCCATCTATACCTTTCTTCTACCCATGGTCTTGCCTCTCCATACCTTTCTTCTACGCATGGTCATGCCCCTCCATCGCTTTCTTCTACCCATGGTCTTGCCTCTCCATACCTTTCTTCCGCCCATGGTCTTGCCCTCCATACATTTCTTCTACCCATGGTCTTGCCTCTCCATGCTTTTCTTCTACCCATGGTCTTGCCCCTCTATACCTTTCTTCTACCCATGGTCTTGCCTCTCCATACCTTTCTTCTACCCATGGTCTTGCCCCTCCATACCTTTCTTCTACCCATGGTCTTTCCCCTAAATACTTTCCTTCTACCCATGGTCTTGCCTCTCCATACCTTTCTTCTACCCATGGTCTTGCCAATCCATACCTTTCTTCTACCCATGGTCGTGCCCCTCCATGCCTTTCTTCTACCCATAATCTTGCCCCACCATCTCTTTCTTCGACCCTTGGTCTTTCCCCTCCATACCTTTCTTCTACCGAGGGTCTTGCCTATCCATACCTTTCTTCCACCCATGGTCTTGCCCCTCCATATCTTTCATCTACCCATGGCCTTGCCCCACCATACCTTTCTTCCACCTATGGTCTTGCCCCTCATACCTTTCTTCTGCCCATGCTCTTGCCCGACCATATCTTTCTTCTACCCTTTGTCTTGCCCCTCCATTCCTTTCTTCTACCCATGGTCTTGCCCCTACATACCTTTCTTCTACCCATGGTCTTGCCCGTCCATCCCTTTCTTCTACCCATGGTCTTGCCTCTCCATACCTTTCTTCGACCCATGGTCTTGCCCCACCATGCCTGTCTTCTACCCATGGTCTTGCCTCTCCATACCTTTCTTCTACCCATGGTCTTGCCCCTCCATACCTTGCTTCTACCCATGGTCTTTCCCCTAAATACTTTCCTTCTACCCATGGTCTTGCCTCTCCATACCTTTCTTCTACCCATGGTCTTGCCAATCCATACCTTTCTTCTACCCATGGTCGTGCCCCTCCATGCCTTTCTTCTACCCATAATCTTGCCCCACCATCTCTTTCTTCGACCCTTGGTCTTTCCCCTCCATACCTTTCTTCTACCGAGGGTCTTGCCTGTCCATACCTTTCTTCCACCCATGTTCTTGCCCCTCCATACCTTTCTTCTACCCATGATCTTGCCTCTCCATACCTTTCTTCCACACATGGTCTTGCCCCTCCATACCTTTCTTCCGCCCATGGTCTTGCCCCTCCATACCTTTCTTCTGCCCACGGTCTTGCCTCTCCATACCTTTCATCGACCAATGGTCTTGCCCCTCCATACCTTTCTTCTACCCATGAACTTGCCCCACCATACCTTTTTTCTACCCATGGTCTTGCCCCTCCATACCTTTCTTCAACCCGTGGTCTTGCCCCTAAATACCTTTCTTCAACCTATGGTCTTGCCCCTCCATACCTTTCTTCTCCCCATGGTCTTGCCCCCATACCTTTCTTCTACTCATGGTCTTGCCCCTACATGCCTTTCTTCTCCCCATGGTCTTGCCCCACCATGCCTTTCTTCTACCCACAGTCTTGCCTCTTCATACCTTTCTTCTACCCATGGTCTTACCTCTTCATACCTTTCTTCTACCCATGGTCTTGTCTCTCCATACCTTTCTTCCGCCCATGGTCTTGCCCCTCATACATTTCTTCTACTCATTGTCTTGCCCCTCCATGCTTTTCTTCTACACATGGTCTTGCCCCACCATGCCTTTCTTCTACCCACGGTCTTGCCTCTTCATACCTTTCTTCTACCCACGGTCTTGCCCCACCATCCCTTTCATTGACCCATGATCTTTCCCCTCCATACCTTTCTTCTACCCATGGTCTTGCCCCTCCATACCTTTCTTCAACCCGTGGTCTTGCCCCTAAATACCTTTCTTCAACCTATGGTCTTGCCCCTCCATACCTTTCTTCTGCCAATGGTCTTGCCCCCCATACCTTTCTTCTACTCATGGTCTTGCCCCTACATGCCTTTCTTCTCCCCATGGTCTTGCCCCACCATGCCTTTCTTCTACCCACAGTCTTGCCTCTTCATACCTTTTTTCTACCCATGGTCTTGCCTCTCCATACCTTTCTTCCGCCCATGGTCTTGCCTCTCCATGCCTTTCTTCTACCCATGGTCTTGCCCCTCTATACCTTTCTTCTACCCATGGTCTTGCCTCTCCATACCTTTCTTCTACCCATGGTCTTGCCCCTCCATACCTTTCTTCTACCCATGGTCTTTCCCCTAAATACTTTCCTTCTACCCATGGTCTTGCCTCTCCATACCTTTCTTCTACCCATGGTCTTGTCTCTCCATACCTTTCTTCAACCTATGGTCTTGCCCCTCCATACCTTTCTTCAACCCATGGTCTTGCCCCTCCATACCTTTCATCTACCCATGGCCTTGCCCCACCATACCTTTCTTCCACCTATGGTCTTGCCCCTCATACCTTTCTTCTGCCCATGCTCTTGTCCGACCATATCTTTCTTCTACCCTTTGTCTTGCCCCTCCATACCTTTCTTCTACCCATGGTCTTGCCCCTAAATACCTTTCTTCTACCCATGGTCTTGCCCGTCCATCCCTTTCTTCTACCCAGGGTCTACCCTCTCCATACCTTTCTTCCACCCATGTTCTTGCCCATCTATACCTTTCTTCCTCCCATGTTCTTGCCCATCTATACCTTTCTTCTACCCATGGTCTTGCCTCTCCATACCTTTCTTCTACCCATGGTCATGCCCCTCCATCACTTTCTTCTACCCATGGTCTTGCCTCTCCATACCTTTCTTCCGCCCATGGTCTTGCCCTCCATACATTTCTTCTACCCATGGTCTTGCCTCTCCATGCCTTTATTCTACCCATGGTCTTACCCCTCAATACCATTCTTCTACCCATGGTCTTGCCTCTCCATACCTTTCTTCTACCCATGGTCTTGCCCCTCCATACCTTTCTTCTACCCATGGTCTTTCCCCTAAATACTTTCCTTCTACCCATGGTCTTGCCTCCCCATACATTTCTTCTACCCATGGTCTTGCCAATCCATTCCTTTCTTCTACCCATGGTCTTGCCCCTCCATACCTTTCTTCAACCCATGTTCTTGCCCCTAATTACCTTTCTTCAACCCATGGTCTTGCCCCTCCATACCTTTCTCCTACCCATGATCTTGCCCCTCCATACCTTTCTTCTACCCATGGTCTTGCCCCTCCATACATTTCTTCAACCTATAGTCTTGCACCTCCATACCTTTCTTCTACCCATGGTCTTGCCCTTCCATACCTTTCTTCTATCCATGGTCTTGCCCCTCCATACCTTTCTTCTACTCGTGGTCTTGCCCTGCCATACCTTTCATCCACCCATGGTCTTGCCCCTCATACCTTTCTTCTGCCCATGGTCTTGCCCCACCATATCTTTCTTCTACCCTTTGTCCTGCCCCTCCATACCTTTCTTCCGGCCATGGTCTTGCCCCTCCATACCTTTATTCCGCCCATGGTCTTGCCCCTCCATACCTTTCTTCCGCCCATGGTCTTGCCCCTGCATACATTTCTTCTGCTCATGGTCTTCCCCCACCATTACTTTCTTCTACCCATGGTCTTGCCCCTCTATACCTTTCTTCTACCCATGGTCTTGCCCCTCTATACCATTCTTCTACCCATGGCCTTGCTCCTCCATACCTTTCTCTACCCATGGTCTTGCCTCTCCATACCTTTCTTCTACCCATGGTCTTGCCCCTCCATACCTTTCATCTACCCATTTTCGTTCCCCTCCATACCTTTCTTCTACCCATGGTTTTGCCCGTCCATCCCTTTCTTCTACCCATGGTCTTGCCTCTCCATTACCTTCTCCTACCCATGGTCTTGTCCCTACATACCTTTCTTCTACCCATGGTCCTACCCCACCACCCCACCATCCCTTTCTTTGACCCATGGTCTTTCCCCTCCATACCTTTCTTCTACTGAGGGTCTTGCCTCTCCATACCTTTCTTCCACCCATGGTGTTGCCCCTCCATCCCTTTCTTCTACCCATGGTCTTGCCCCAACATACCTTTCTTCTACTCATGGTCTTGCCCCACCATCCCTTTCTTCTACCCATTGTCTTGCCCCACCATACCTTTCTTCTACCCATGGTCTTGCCCCTCCATACCTTTCTTCTACCCATGGTCTTGCCCCTCCATACCTTTCTTCTACCCATGGTCTTGCCCCACCATCCCTTTCTTCGACCCATGGTCTTTACCTTCCATACCTTTCTTCTACCGAGGGTCTTGCCTGTCCATACCTTTCTTCCACCCATGTTCTTGCCCCTCCATACCTTTCTTCTACCCATGATCTTGCCTCTCCATACCTTTCTTCTACCATGGTCCTGCCCCTCCATCCCTTTCTTCTACCCATGGTCTTGCCTCTCCATACCTTTCTTCCACCCATGGTCTATGGTCTTGCCCGTCATTCCCTTTATTCTTCCCATGGTCTTGCCCCTCCATACATTACTTTGACCCATGGTCTTGCCTCTCCATGCCTTCTTCTACCTATGGTCTTGCCTCTCCATACCTTTCTTCTACCCATAGTCTTGCCCCTCCATACCTTTCTTCAACCCATGTTCTTGCCCCTCCATACCTTTCTTCTACCCATGGTCATGCCCCTCCATCCCTTTCTTCTACCCATGGTATTGCCTCTCCATATCTTTCTTCCACCCATGGTCTTGCCCCTCCATACCTTTCCTCCACCCATGGTCTTGCCCCTCCATACCTTTCTTCTACCCATGGTCTTGCCCCTCCATACCTTTCTTCTACCCATGGTCTTGCCCCTCCATACATTTCTTCTACCCATGGTCTCGCCCCTCCATACCTTTCTTCGACCCATGGTCTTTCCCCTCCATACGTTTCTTCTGGCCATGGTCTTGCCCCTCCATACCTTTCTTCTACCCATGGTCTTGCCCCTCCATACCTTTCTTCAACCAATGGTCTTTCCCCTAAATACCTTTCTTCAACCTATGGTCTTGCCCCTCCATACCTTTCTTCTACCCATGGTCTTGCCCCTCCATACCTTTCTTCTAGCCATGGTCTTGCCTCTCCATACCTTTCTTCCACCCATGGTCTTGCCCGTCCATCCATTTCTTCTACCCATGGTCTTGTCCCTCCATACATTTCTTCAACCCATTGTCTTGCCTCTCCATACCTTTCTTCTACCCATGGTCTTGCCTCTCCATACCTTTCTCTATCCATGGTCTTGCCCCTCCATACTTTTCATTTACCCATGTTCTTGCCTCTCCATCCCTTTCTTCTACCCATGGTCTTTGCCCACCATACCTTTCTTCTACCCATGGTCTTGCTCCCCCATGCCTTTCTTCTACCCATGGCCTTGCCCACCATGCCTTTCTTCTACCCATGGTATTGCCCCTCCATACCTTTCTTCTACCCATGGTCTTTCCCCTAAATACTTTCCTTCTACCCATGGTCTTGCCTCCCCATACATTTCTTCTACCCATGGTCTTGCCAATCCATTCCTTTCTTCTACCCATGGTCTTGCCCCTCCATACCTTTCTTCAACCCATGTTATTGCCCCTAAATACCTTTCTTCAACCCATGGTCTTGCCCCTCCATACCTTTCTCCTACCCATGATCTTGCCCCTCCATACCTTTCTTCTACCCATGGTCTTGCCCCTCCATACATTTCTTCAACCTATAGTCTTGCACCTCCATACCTTTCTTCTACCCATGGTCTTGCCCCTCCATACCTTTCTTCTATCCATGGTCTTGCCCCTCCATACCTTTCTTCTACCCGTGGTCTTGCCCTGCCATACCTTTCATCCACCCATGGTCTTGCCCCTCATACCTTTCTTCTGCCCATGGTCTTGCCCCACCATATCTTTCTTCTACCCTTTGTCCTGCCCCTCCATACCTTTCTTCCGGCCATGGTCTTGCCCCTCCATACCTTTATTCCGCCCATGGTCTTGCCCCTCCATACCTTTCTTCCGCCCATGGTCTTGCCCCTGCATACATTTCTTCTGCTCATGGTCTTCCCCCACCATTACTTTCTTCTACCCATGGTCTTGCCCCTCTATACCTTTCTTCTACCCATGGTCTTGCCCCTCTATACCATTCTTCTACCCATGGCCTTGCTCCTCCATACCTTTCTCTACCCATGGTCTTGCCTCTCCATACCTTTCTTCTACAAATGGTCTTGCCCCTCCATACCTTTCATTTACCCATTTTCTTTCCCCTCCATACCTTTCTTCTACCCATGGTTTTGCCCGTCCATCCCTTTCTTCTACCCATGGTCTTGCCTCTCCATTACCTTCTTCTACCCATGGTCTTGTCCCTACATACCTTTCTTCTACCCATGGTCTTGCCCGTCCATCCCTTTCTTCTACCCATGGTCTTGCCTCCCCATACCTTTCTTCAACCCATGGTCTTGCCCCACCATGCCTTTCTTCTACCCATGGTCCTACCCCACCACCCCACCATCCCTTTCTTTGACCCATGGTCTTTCCCCTCCATACCTTTCTTCTACCGAGGGTCTTGCCTCTCCATACCTTTCTTCCACCCATGGTGTTGCCCCTCCATCCCTTTCTTCTACCCATGGTCTTCCCCCAACATACCTTTCTTTTACTCATGGTCTTGCCCCACCATCCCTTTCTTCTACCCATTGTCTTGCCCCACCATACCTTTCTTCTACCCATGGTCTTGCCCCTCCATACCTTTCTTCTACCCATGGTCTTGCCCCTCCATACCTTTCTTCTACCCATGGTCTTGCCCCACCATCCCTTTCTTCGACCCATGGTCTTTACCTTCCATACCTTTCTTCTACCGAGGGTCTTGCCTGTCCATACCTTTCTTCCACCCATGTTCTTGCCCCTCCATACCTTTCTTCTACCCATGATCTTGCCTCTCCATACCTTTCTTCTACCATGGTCCTGCCCCTCCATCCCTTTCTTCTACCCATGGTCTTGCCTCTCCATACCTTTCTTCCACCCATGGTCTTGCCCGTCATTCCCTTTATTCTTCCCATGGTCTTGCCCCTCCATACATTACTTTGACCCATGGTCTTGCCTCTCCATGCCTTCTTCTACCTATGGTCTTGCCTCTCCATACCTTTCTTCTACCCATAGTCTTGCCCCTCCATACCTTTCTTCAACCCATGTTCTTGCCCCTCCATACCTTTCTTCTACCCATGGTCATGCCCCTCCATCCCTTTCTTCTACCCATGGTATTGCCTCTCCATATCTTTCTTCCACCCATGGTCTTGCCCCTCCATACCTTTCCTCCACCCATGGTCTTGCCCCTCCATACCTTTCTTCTACCCATGGTCTTGCCCCTCCATACCTTTCTTCTACCCATGGTCTTGCCCCTCCATACATTTCTTCTACCCATGGTCTCGCCCCTCCATACCTTTCTTCGACCCATGGTCTTGCCCCTCCATACGTTTCTTCTGGCCATGGTCTTGCCCCTCCATACCTTTCTTCTACCCATGGTCTTGCCCCTCCATACCTTTCTTCAACCAATGGTCTTTCCCCTAAATACCTTTCTTCAACCTATGGTCTTGCCCCTCCATACCTTTCTTCTACCCATGGTCTTGCCCCTCCATACCTTTCTTCTACCCATGGTCTTGCCTCTCCATACCTTTCTTCCACCCATGGTCTTGCCCGTCCATCCCTTTCTTCTACCCATGGTCTTGTCCCTCCATACATTTCTTCAACCCATTGTCTTGCCTCTCCATACCTTTCTTCTACCCATGGTCTTGCCTCTCCATACCTTTCTCTATCCATGGTCTTGCCCCTCCATACTTTTCTTCTACCCATGTTCTTGCCTCTCCATCCCTTTCTTCTACCCATGGTCTTTGCCCACCATACCTTTCTTCTACCCATGGTCTTGCTCCCCCATGCCTTTCTTCTACCCATGGCCTTGCCCACCATGCCTTTCTTCTACCCATGGTATTGCCCCTCCATACCTTTCTTCTACCCATGGTCTTGCCTCTTCATACCTTTCTTCTACCCATGGTCTTGTCTCTCCATACCTTTCTTCTACCCATGGTCTTGCCCCTCCATACCTTTCTTCCGCCCATGGTCTTGCCCCCGATACCTTTCTTCTACTCATGGTCTTGCTCCTCCATGCCTTTCTTCTACCCCTGGTCTTGCCCCACCATGCCTTTCTTCTACCCACAGTTTTGCCTCTTCATACCTTTCTTCTACCATGGTCCTGCCCCTCCATCCCTTTCTTCTACCCATGGTCTTGCCTCTTGATACCTTTCTTCCACACATGGTCTTGCCCATCATTCCCTTTATTCTTTCCATGGTCTTGCCCCTCCATACATTTCTTCGACCCATGGTCTTGCCTCTCCATACCTTCTTCTACCTATGGTCTTGCCTCTCCATACCTTTCTTCTACCAATAGTCTTGCCCCTCCATACCTTTCTTCAACCCATGGTCTTGCCCATCCATACATTTCTTCTACCCATGGTCATGCCCCTCCATCCCTTTCTTCTACCCATGGTATTGCCTCTCCATATCTTTCTTTCACCCATGGTCTTGCCCCTTCATACCTTTCCTCCGCCCATGATCTTGCCTCTCCATACCTTTCTTATACCCATGGTCTTGCCCTTCCATACCTTTTTTCTACCCATGGTATTGCCTCTCCATGCCTTTCTTCTACCCATGGTCTTGCCCCTCCATACCTTTCTTCTACCCATGGTCTTGCCTCTACATACCTTTCTTCGAACCATGGTCTTGTCCCTCCATACCTTTCTTCTACCCATGGTCTTGCCCCTCCATACCTTTCTTCAATCAATGGTCTTTCCCCTAAATACCTTTCTTCAAACTATGGTCTTGCCCCTCCATACCTTTCTTCTACCCATGGTCTTGCCCCTCCATACCTTTCTTCTACCCATGGTCTTGCCTCTCCATACCTTTCTTCCACCCATAGTCTTGCCCGTCCATCCCTTTCTTCTACCCATGGTCTTGTCCCTCCATACATTTCTTCAACCCATTGTCTTGCCTCTCCATACCTTTCTTCTACCCATGGTCTTGCCTCTCCATACCTTTCTCTAGCCATGGTCTTGCCCCTCCATACTTTTCTTCTACCCATGTTCTTGCCTCTCCATCCCTTTCTTCTACCCATGGTCTTTGCCCACCATACCTTTCTTCTACCCATGGTCTTGCTCCCCCATGCCTTTCTTCTACCCATGGCCTTGCCCACCATGCCTTTCTTCTACCCATGGTATTGCCCCTCCATACCTTTCTTCTACCCATGGTCTTGCCTCTTCATACCTTTCTTCTACCCATGGTCTTGTCTCTCCATACCTTTCTTCTACCCATGGTCTTGCCCCTCCATACCTTTCTTCCGTCCGCCCATGGTCTTGCCCCCGATACCTTTCTTCTACTCATGGTCTTGCTCCTCCATGCCTTTCTTCTACCCCTGGTCTTGCCCCACCATGCCTTTCTTCTACCCACAGTTTTGCCTCTTCATACCTTTCTTCTACTATGGTCCTGCCCCTCCATCCCTTTCTTCTACCCATGGTCTTGCCTCTCGATACCTTTCTTCCACCCATGGTCTTGCCCATCATTCCCTTTATTCTTTCCATGGTCTTGCCCCTCCATACATTTCTTCGACCCATGGTCTTGCCTCTCCATACCTTCTTCTACCTATGGTCTTGCCTCTCCATACCTTTCTTCTACCAATAGTCTTGCCCCTCCATACCTTTCTTCAACCCATGGTCTTGCCCATCCATACCTTTCTTCTACCCATGGTCATGCCCCTCCATCCCTTTCTTCTACCCATGGTATTGCCTCTCCATATCTTTCTTTCACCCATGGTCTGCCCCTTCATACCTTTCCTCCGCCCATGATCTTGCCTCTCCATACCTTTCTTATACCCATGGTCTTGCCCCTCCATACCTTTTTTCTACCCATGGTATTGCCTCTCCATGCCTTTCTTCTACCCATGGTCTTGCCCCTCCATACCTTTCTTCTACCCATGGTCTTGCCTCTACATACCTTTCTTCGAACCATGGTCTTGTCCCTCCATACCTTTCTTCTACCCATGGTCTTGCCCCTCCATACCTTTCTTCAACCAATGGTCTTTCCCCTAAATACCTTTCTTCAACCTATGGTCTTGCCCCTCCATACCTTTCTTCTACCCATGATCTTGCCCATCCATACCTTTCTTCTACCCATGGTCATGCGCCTCCATCCCTTTCTTCTACCCATGGTATTGCCTCTCCATATCTTTCTTCCACCCATGGTCTTGCCCCTCCATACCTTTCCTCCACCCATGGTCTTGCCTCTCCATACCTTTCTTCTACCCATGGTCTTGCCCCTCCATACCTTTCTTCTACCCATGGTATTGCCTCTCCATGCCTTTCTTCTATCCATGGTCTTGCCCCTCCATACATTTCTTCTACCCATGGTCTCGCCTTTCCATACCTTTATTCGACCCATGGTCTTGCCCATCAATGCCTTTCTTCTGTCCATGGTCTTGCCCCTCCATACCTTTCTTCTACTCAGGGTCTTGCCCCTCCATACCTTTCTTCAACCAATGGTCTTTCCCCTAAATACCTTTCTTCAACCTATGGTCTTGCCCCTCCATACCTTTCTTCTACCCATGGTCTTGCCCCTCCATACCTTTCTTCTACCCATGGTCTTGCCTCTCCATACCTTTCTCTATCCATGGTCTTGCCCCTCCATACTTTTCTTCAACCCATTGTCTTGCCCCTCCATACCTTTCTTCTACCCATGGTCTTGCCTCTCCATACCTTTCTCTATCCATGGTCTTGCCCCTCCATACTTTTCTTCTACCCATGTTCTTGCCTCTCCATCCATTTCTTCTACCCATGGTCTTTGCCCACCATACCTTTCTTCTACCCATGGTCTTGCTCAACCATGCCTTTCTTCTACCCATGGTCTTGCCCACCATGCCTTTCTTCTACCCATGGTATTGCCCCTCCATACCTTTCTTCTACCCATGGTCTTGCCTCTACATACCTTTCTTCGACCCATGGTCTTGTCCCTCCATACCTTTCTTCTACCCATGGTCTTGCCCCTCCATACCTTTCTTCAACCAATGGTCTTGCCCCTAAATACCTTTCTTCAACCTATGGTCTTGCCCCTCCATACCTTTCTTCAACCCATGGTCTTGCCTCTCCATACCTTTCTCTATCCATGGTCTTGCCCCTCCATACTTTTCATTTACCCATGTTCTTGCCTCTCCATCCCTTTCTTCTACCCATGGTCTTTGCCCACCATACCTTTCTTCTACCCATGGTCTTGCTCCCCCATGCCTTTCTTCTACCCATGGCCTTGCCCACCATGCCTTTCTTCTACCCATGGTATTGACCCTCCATACCTTTCTTCTACCCATGGTCTTTCCCCTAAATACTTTCCTTCTACCCATGGTCTTGCCTCCCCATACATTTCTTCTACCCATGGTCTTGCCAATCCATTCCTTTCTTCTACCCATGGTCTTGCCCCTCCATACCTTTCTTCAACCCATGTTCTTGCCCCTAAATACCTTTCTTCAACCCATGGTCTTGCCCCTCCATACCTTTCTCCTACCCATGATCTTGCCCCTCCATACCTTTCTTCTACCCATGGTCTTGCCCCTCCATACATTTCTTCAACCTATAGTCTTGCACCTCCATACCTTTCTTCTACCCATGGTCTTGCCCCTCCATACCTTTCTTCTATCCATGGTCTTGCCCCTCCATACCTTTCTTCTACCCGTGGTCTTGCCCTGCCATACCTTTCATCCACCCATGGTCTTGCCCCTCATACCTTTCTTCTGCCCATGGTCTTGCCCCACCATATCTTTCTTCTACCCTTTGTCCTGCCCCTCCATACCTTTCTTCCGGCCATGGTCTTGCCCCTCCATACCTTTATTCCGCCCATGGTCTTGCCCCTCCATACCTTTCTTCCGCCCATGGTCTTGCCCCTGCATACATTTCTTCTGCTCATGGTCTTCCCCCACCATTACTTTCTTCTACCCATGGTCTTGCCCCTCTATACCTTTCTTCTACCCATGGTCTTGCCCCTCTATACCATTCTTCTACCCATGGCCTTGCTCCTCCATACCTTTCTCTACCCATGGTCTTGCCTCTCCATACCTTTCTTCTACAAATGGTCTTGCCCCTCCATACCTTTCATTTACCCATTTTCTTTCCCCTCCATACCTTTCTTCTACCCATGGTTTTGCCCGTCCATCCCTTTCTTCTACCCATGGTCTTGCCTCTCCATTACCTTCTTCTACCCATGGTCTTGTCCCTACATACCTTTCTTCTACCCATGGTCTTGCCCGTCCATCCCTTTCTTCTACCCATGGTCTTGCCTCCCCATACCTTTCTTCAACCCATGGTCTTGCCCCACCATGCCTTTCTTCTACCCATGGTCCTACCCCACCACCCCACCATCCCTTTCTTTGACCCATGGTCTTTCCCCTCCATACCTTTCTTCTACCGAGGGTCTTGCCTCTCCATACCTTTCTTCCACCCATGGTGTTGCCCCTCCATCCCTTTCTTCTACCCATGGTCTTCCCCCAACATACCTTTCTTCTACTCATGGTCTTGCCCCACCATCCCTTTCTTCTACCCATTGTCTTGCCCCACCATACCTTTCTTCTACCCATGGTCTTGCCCCTCCATACCTTTCTTCTACCCATGGTCTTGCCCCTCCATACCTTTCTTCTACCCATGGTCTTGCCCCACCATCCCTTTCTTCGACCCATGGTCTTTACCTTCCATACCTTTCTTCTACCGAGGGTCTTGCCTGTCCATACCTTTCTTCCACCCATGTTCTTGCCCCTCCATACCTTTCTTCTACCCATGATCTTGCCTCTCCATACCTTTCTTCTACCATGGTCCTGCCCCTCCATCCCTTTCTTCTACCCATGGTCTTGCCTCTCCATACCTTTCTTCCACCCATGGTCTTGCCCGTCATTCCCTTTATTCTTCCCATGGTCTTGCCCCTCCATACATTACTTTGACCCATGGTCTTGCCTCTCCATGCCTTCTTCTACCTATGGTCTTGCCTCTCCATACCTTTCTTCTACCCATAGTCTTGCCCCTCCATACCTTTCTTCAACCCATGTTCTTGCCCCTCCATACCTTTCTTCTACCCATGGTCATGCCCCTCCATCCCTTTCTTCTACCCATGGTCTTGCCCCTCCATACCTTTCTTCTACCCATGGTATTGCCTCTCCATGCCTTTCTTCTATCCATGGTCTTGCCCCTCCATACATTTCTTCTACCCATGGTATTGCCTCTCCATGCCTTTCTTCTATCCATGGTCTTGCCCCTCCATACATTTCTTCTACCCATGGTCTCGCCTTTCCATACCTTTATTCGACCCATGGTCTTGCCCATCAATGCCTTTCTTCTGTCCATGGTCTTGCCCCTCCATACCTTTCTTCTACTCAGGGTCTTGCCCCTCCATACCTTTCTTCAACCAATGGTCTTTCCCCTAAATACCTTTCTTCAACCTATGGTCTTGCCCCTCCATACCTTTCTTCTACTCATGGTCTTGCCCCACCATCCCTTTCTTCTACCCATTGTCTTGCCCCACCATACCTTTCTTCTACCCATGGTCTTGCCCCTCCATACCTTTCTTCTACCCATGGTCTTGCCCCTCCATACCTTTCTTCTACCCATGGTCTTGCCCCACCATCCCTTTCTTCGACCCATGGTCTTTACCTTCCATACCTTTCTTCTACCGAGGGTCTTGCCTGTCCATACCTTTCTTCCACCCATGTTCTTGCCCCTCCATACCTTTCTTCTACCCATGATCTTGCCTCTCCATACCTTTCTTCTACCATGGTCCTGCCCCTCCATCCCTTTCTTCTACCCATGGTCTTGCCTCTCCATACCTTTCTTCCACCCATGGTCTTGCCCGTCATTCCCTTTATTCTTCCCATGGTCTTGCCCCTCCATACATTACTTTGACCCATGGTCTTGCCTCTCCATGCCTTCTTCTACCTATGGTCTTGCCTCTCCATACCTTTCTTCTACCCATAGTCTTGCCCCTCCATACCTTTCTTCAACCCATGTTCTTGCCCCTCCATACCTTTCTTCTACCCATGGTCATGCCCCTCCATCCCTTTCTTCTACCCATGGTATTGCCTCTCCATATCTTTCTTCCACCCATGGTCTTGCCCCTCCATACCTTTCCTCCACCCATGGTCTTGCCCCTCCATACCTTTCTTCTACCCATGGTCTTGCCCCTCCATACCTTTCTTCTACCCATGGTCTTGCCCCTCCATACATTTCTTCTACCCATGGTCTCGCCCCTCCATACCTTTCTTCGACCCATGGTCTTGCCCCTCCATACGTTTCTTCTGGCCATGGTCTTGCCCCTCCATACCTTTCTTCTACCCATGGTCTTGCCCCTCCATACCTTTCTTCAACCAATGGTCTTTCCCCTAAATACCTTTCTTCAACCTATGGTCTTGCCCCTCCATACCTTTCTTCTACCCATGGTCTTGCCCCTCCATACCTTTCTTCTACCCATGGTCTTGCCTCTCCATACCTTTCTTCCACCCATGGTCTTGCCCGTCCATCCCTTTCTTCTACCCATGGTCTTGTCCCTCCATACATTTCTTCAACCCATTGTCTTGCCTCTCCATACCTTTCTTCTACCCATGGTCTTGCCTCTCCATACCTTTCTCTATCCATGGTCTTGCCCCTCCATACTTTTCTTCTACCCATGTTCTTGCCTCTCCATCCCTTTCTTCTACCCATGGTCTTTGCCCACCATACCTTTCTTCTACCCATGGTCTTGCTCCCCCATGCCTTTCTTCTACCCATGGCCTTGCCCACCATGCCTTTCTTCTACCCATGGTATTGCCCCTCCATACCTTTCTTCTACCCATGGTCTTGCCTCTTCATACCTTTCTTCTACCCATGGTCTTGTCTCTCCATACCTTTCTTCTACCCATGGTCTTGCCCCTCCATACCTTTCTTCCGCCCATGGTCTTGCCCCCGATACCTTTCTTCTACTCATGGTCTTGCTCCTCCATGCCTTTCTTCTACCCCTGGTCTTGCCCCACCATGCCTTTCTTCTACCCACAGTTTTGCCTCTTCATACCTTTCTTCTACCATGGTCCTGCCCCTCCATCCCTTTCTTCTACCCATGGTCTTGCCTCTTGATACCTTTCTTCCACACATGGGGCCTCATTACGACCCTGGCGGTAAGTTACCGCCAGGGCCGTGACTTTACCGCCATGGTGCTAACTACGTTAACGCCATGGCGGTAAGGGGATTTACCGCCCCATTCCGACCTTGGCGGGGCGGTAAATCCCCAATCCCCATTTACCCTTCCCCATTCCCATTTTTGCCCCATAGGGCATAATGGGAGTGGGGAAGGCGTTAATTACGCCACCGTAAATTACGGTGGCGTAATTAACACCAAGTTCCCTTACCGCCATGGTTTTTTACACCCGCTAAAAGCAGGTGTAAAAACCGCCATGGCGGAAAGGGAACTCGTAATTGGCGGTAAGGGGTCGGCGCAGCTAACGCTGGCGCTAACCCCTTACCGCCAGGGTCGTAATGAGGCCCATGGTCTTGCCCATCATTCCCTTTATTCTTTCCATGGTCTTGCCCCTCCATACATTTCTTCGACCCATGGTCTTGCCTCTCCATACCTTCTTCTACCTATGGTCTTGCCTCTCCATACCTTTCTTCTACCAATAGTCTTGCCCCTCCATACCTTTCTTCAACCCATGGTCTTGCCCATCCATACCTTTCTTCTACCCATGGTCATGCCCCTCCATCCCTTTCTTCTACCCATGGTATTGCCTCTCCATATCTTTCTTTCACCCATGGTCTTGCCCCTTCATACCTTTCCTCCGCCCATGATCTTGCCTCTCCATACCTTTCTTATACCCATGGTCTTGCCCTTCCATACCTTTTTTCTACCCATGGTATTGCCTCTCCATGCCTTTCTTCTACCCATGGTCTTGCCCCTCCATACCTTTCTTCTACCCATGGTCTTGCCTCTACATACCTTTCTTCGAACCATGGTCTTGTCCCTCCATACCTTTCTTCTACCCATGGTCTTGCCCCTCCATACCTTTCTTCAATCAATGGTCTTTCCCCTAAATACCTTTCTTCAAACTATGGTCTTGCCCCTCCATACCTTTCTTCTACCCATGGTCTTGCCCCTCCATACCTTTCTTCTACCCATGGTCTTGCCTCTCCATACCTTTCTTCCACCCATAGTCTTGCCCGTCCATCCCTTTCTTCTACCCATGGTCTTGTCCCTCCATACATTTCTTCAACCCATTGTCTTGCCTCTCCATACCTTTCTTCTACCCATGGTCTTGCCTCTCCATACCTTTCTCTATCCATGGTCTTGCCCCTCCATACTTTTCTTCTACCCATGTTCTTGCCTCTCCATCCCTTTCTTCTACCCATGGTCTTTGCCCACCATACCTTTCTTCTACCCATGGTCTTGCTCCCCCATGCCTTTCTTCTACCCATGGCCTTGCCCACCATGCCTTTCTTCTACCCATGGTATTGCCCCTCCATACCTTTCTTCTACCCATGGTCTTGCCTCTTCATACCTTTCTTCTACCCATGGTCTTGTCTCTCCATACCTTTCTTCTACCCATGGTCTTGCCCCTCCATACCTTTCTTCCGTCCGCCCATGGTCTTGCCCCCGATACCTTTCTTCTACTCATGGTCTTGCTCCTCCATGCCTTTCTTCTACCCCTGGTCTTGCCCCACCATGCCTTTCTTCTACCCACAGTTTTGCCTCTTCATACCTTTCTTCTACTATGGTCCTGCCCCTCCATCCCTTTCTTCTACCCATGGTCTTGCCTCTCGATACCTTTCTTCCACCCATGGTCTTGCCCATCATTCCCTTTATTCTTTCCATGGTCTTGCCCCTCCATACATTTCTTCGACCCATGGTCTTGCCTCTCCATACCTTCTTCTACCTATGGTCTTGCCTCTCCATACCTTTCTTCTACCAATAGTCTTGCCCCTCCATACCTTTCTTCAACCCATGGTCTTGCCCATCCATACCTTTCTTCTACCCATGGTCATGCCCCTCCATCCCTTTCTTCTACCCATGGTATTGCCTCTCCATATCTTTCTTTCACCCATGGTCTGCCCCTTCATACCTTTCCTCCGCCCATGATCTTGCCTCTCCATACCTTTCTTATACCCATGGTCTTGCCCCTCCATACCTTTTTTCTACCCATGGTATTGCCTCTCCATGCCTTTCTTCTACCCATGGTCTTGCCCCTCCATACCTTTCTTCTACCCATGGTCTTGCCTCTACATACCTTTCTTCGAACCATGGTCTTGTCCCTCCATACCTTTCTTCTACCCATGGTCTTGCCCCTCCATACCTTTCTTCAACCAATGGTCTTTCCCCTAAATACCTTTCTTCAACCTATGGTCTTGCCCCTCCATACCTTTCTTCTACCCATGATCTTGCCCATCCATACCTTTCTTCTACCCATGGTCATGCGCCTCCATCCCTTTCTTCTACCCATGGTATTGCCTCTCCATATCTTTCTTCCACCCATGGTCTTGCCCCTCCATACCTTTCCTCCACCCATGGTCTTGCCTCTCCATACCTTTCTTCTACCCATGGTCTTGCCCCTCCATACCTTTCTTCTACCCATGGTATTGCCTCTCCATGCCTTTCTTCTATCCATGGTCTTGCCCCTCCATACATTTCTTCTACCCATGGTCTCGCCTTTCCATACCTTTATTCGACCCATGGTCTTGCCCATCAATGCCTTTCTTCTGTCCATGGTCTTGCCCCTCCATACCTTTCTTCTACTCAGGGTCTTGCCCCTCCATACCTTTCTTCAACCAATGGTCTTTCCCCTAAATACCTTTCTTCAACCTATGGTCTTGCCCCTCCATACCTTTCTTCTACCCATGGTCTTGCCCCTCCATACCTTTCTTCTACCCATGGTCTTGCCTCTCCATACCTTTCTCTATCCATGGTCTTGCCCCTCCATACTTTTCTTCAACCCATTGTCTTGCCCCTCCATACCTTTCTTCTACCCATGGTCTTGCCTCTCCATACCTTTCTCTATCCATGGTCTTGCCCCTCCATACTTTTCTTCTACCCATGTTCTTGCCTCTCCATCCATTTCTTCTACCCATGGTCTTTGCCCACCATACCTTTCTTCTACCCATGGTCTTGCTCAACCATGCCTTTCTTCTACCCATGGTCTTGCCCACCATGCCTTTCTTCTACCCATGGTATTGCCCCTCCATACCTTTCTTCTACCCATGGTCTTGCCTCTACATACCTTTCTTCGACCCATGGTCTTGTCCCTCCATACCTTTCTTCTACCCATGGTCTTGCCCCTCCATACCTTTCTTCAACCAATGGTCTTGCCCCTAAATACCTTTCTTCAACCTATGGTCTTGCCCCTCCATACCTTTCTTCAACCCATGGTCTTGCCTCTCCATACCTTTCTCTATCCATGGTCTTGCCCCTCCATACTTTTCATTTACCCATGTTCTTGCCTCTCCATCCCTTTCTTCTACCCATGGTCTTTGCCCACCATACCTTTCTTCTACCCATGGTCTTGCTCCCCCATGCCTTTCTTCTACCCATGGCCTTGCCCACCATGCCTTTCTTCTACCCATGGTATTGACCCTCCATACCTTTCTTCTACCCATGGTCTTTCCCCTAAATACTTTCCTTCTACCCATGGTCTTGCCTCCCCATACATTTCTTCTACCCATGGTCTTGCCAATCCATTCCTTTCTTCTACCCATGGTCTTGCCCCTCCATACCTTTCTTCAACCCATGTTCTTGCCCCTAAATACCTTTCTTCAACCCATGGTCTTGCCCCTCCATACCTTTCTCCTACCCATGATCTTGCCCCTCCATACCTTTCTTCTACCCATGGTCTTGCCCCTCCATACATTTCTTCAACCTATAGTCTTGCACCTCCATACCTTTCTTCTACCCATGGTCTTGCCCCTCCATACCTTTCTTCTATCCATGGTCTTGCCCCTCCATACCTTTCTTCTACCCGTGGTCTTGCCCTGCCATACCTTTCATCCACCCATGGTCTTGCCCCTCATACCTTTCTTCTGCCCATGGTCTTGCCCCACCATATCTTTCTTCTACCCTTTGTCCTGCCCCTCCATACCTTTCTTCCGGCCATGGTCTTGCCCCTCCATACCTTTATTCCGCCCATGGTCTTGCCCCTCCATACCTTTCTTCCGCCCATGGTCTTGCCCCTGCATACATTTCTTCTGCTCATGGTCTTCCCCCACCATTACTTTCTTCTACCCATGGTCTTGCCCCTCTATACCTTTCTTCTACCCATGGTCTTGCCCCTCTATACCATTCTTCTACCCATGGCCTTGCTCCTCCATACCTTTCTCTACCCATGGTCTTGCCTCTCCATACCTTTCTTCTACAAATGGTCTTGCCCCTCCATACCTTTCATTTACCCATTTTCTTTCCCCTCCATACCTTTCTTCTACCCATGGTTTTGCCCGTCCATCCCTTTCTTCTACCCATGGTCTTGCCTCTCCATTACCTTCTTCTACCCATGGTCTTGTCCCTACATACCTTTCTTCTACCCATGGTCTTGCCCGTCCATCCCTTTCTTCTACCCATGGTCTTGCCTCCCCATACCTTTCTTCAACCCATGGTCTTGCCCCACCATGCCTTTCTTCTACCCATGGTCCTACCCCACCACCCCACCATCCCTTTCTTTGACCCATGGTCTTTCCCCTCCATACCTTTCTTCTACCGAGGGTCTTGCCTCTCCATACCTTTCTTCCACCCATGGTGTTGCCCCTCCATCCCTTTCTTCTACCCATGGTCTTCCCCCAACATACCTTTCTTCTACTCATGGTCTTGCCCCACCATCCCTTTCTTCTACCCATTGTCTTGCCCCACCATACCTTTCTTCTACCCATGGTCTTGCCCCTCCATACCTTTCTTCTACCCATGGTCTTGCCCCTCCATACCTTTCTTCTACCCATGGTCTTGCCCCACCATCCCTTTCTTCGACCCATGGTCTTTACCTTCCATACCTTTCTTCTACCGAGGGTCTTGCCTGTCCATACCTTTCTTCCACCCATGTTCTTGCCCCTCCATACCTTTCTTCTACCCATGATCTTGCCTCTCCATACCTTTCTTCTACCATGGTCCTGCCCCTCCATCCCTTTCTTCTACCCATGGTCTTGCCTCTCCATACCTTTCTTCCACCCATGGTCTTGCCCGTCATTCCCTTTATTCTTCCCATGGTCTTGCCCCTCCATACATTACTTTGACCCATGGTCTTGCATCTCCATGCCTTCTTCTACCTATGGTCTTGCCTCTCCATACCTTTCTTCTACCCATAGTCTTGCCCCTCCATACCTTTCTTCAACCCATGTTCTTGCCCCTCCATACCTTTCTTCTACCCATGGTCATGCCCCTCCATCCCTTTCTTCTACCCATGGTATTGCCTCTCCATATCTTTCTTCCACCCATGGTCTTGCCCCTCCATACCTTTCCTCCACCCATGGTCTTGCCCCTCCATACCTTTCTTCTACCCATGGTCTTGCCCCTCCATACCTTTCTTCTACCCATGGTCTTGCCCCTCCATACATTTCTTCTACCCATGGTCTCGCCCCTCCATACCTTTCTTCGACCCATGGTCTTGCCCCTCCATACGTTTCTTCTGGCCATGGTCTTGCCCCTCCATACCTTTCTTCTACCCATGGTCTTGCCCCTCCATACCTTTCTTCAACCAATGGCCTTTCCCCTAAATACCTTTCTTCAACCTATGGTCTTGCCCCTCCATACCTTTCTTCTACCCATGGTCTTGCCCCTCCATACCTTTCTTCTACCCATGGTCTTGCCTCTCCATACCTTTCTTCCACCCATGGTCTTGCCCGTCCATCCCTTTCTTCTACCCATGGTCTTGTCCCTCCATACATTTCTTCAACCCATTGTCTTGCCTCTCCATACCTTTCTTCTACCCATGGTCTTGCCTCTCCATACCTTTCTCTATCCATGGTCTTGCCCCTCCATACTTTTCTTCTACCCATGTTCTTGCCTCTCCATCCCTTTCTTCTACCCATGGTCTTTGCCCACCATACCTTTCTTCTACCCATGGTCTTGCTCCCCCATGCCTTTCTTCTACCCATGGCCTTGCCCACCATACCTTTCTTCTACCCATGGTATTGCCCCTCCATACCTTTCTTCTACCCATGGTCTTGCCTCTTCATACCTTTCTTCTACCCATGGTCTTGTCTCTCCATACCTTTCTTCTACCCATGGTCTTGCCCCTCCATACCTTTCTTCCGCCCATGGTCTTGCCCCCGATACCTTTCTTCTACTCATGGTCTTGCTCCTCCATGCCTTTCTTCTACCCCTGGTCTTGCCCCACCATGCCTTTCTTCTACCCACAGTTTTGCCTCTTCATACCTTTCTTCTACCATGGTCCTGCCCCTCCATCCCTTTCTTCTACCCATGGTCTTGCCTCTCGATACCTTTCTTCCACCCATGGTCTTGCCCATCATTCCCTTTATTCTTTCCATGGTCTTGCCCCTCCATACATTTCTTCGACCCATGGTCTTGCCTCTCCATACCTTCTTCTACCTATGGTCTTGCCTCTCCATACCTTTCTTCTACCAATAGTCTTGCCCCTCCATACCTTTCTTCAACCCATGGTCTTGCCCATCCATACCTTTCTTCTACCCATGGTCATGCCCCTCCATCCCTTTCTTCTACCCATGGTATTGCCTCTCCATATCTTTCTTTCACCCATGGTCTTGCCCCTTCATACCTTTCCTCCGCCCATGATCTTGCCTCTCCATACCTTTCTCATACCCATGGTCTTGCCCTTCCATACCTTTTTTCTACCCATGGTATTGCCTCTCCATGCCTTTCTTCTACCCATGGTCTTGCCCCTCCATACCTTTCTTCTACCCATGGTCTTTCCCCTCCATACCTTTCTTCTACCGAGGGTCTTGCCTCTCCATACCTTTCTTCCACCCATGGTGTTGCCCCTCCATCCCTTTCTTCTACCCATGGTCTTCCCCCAACATACCTTTCTTCTACTCATGGTCTTGCCCCACCATCCCTTTCTTCTACCCATTGTCTTGCCCCACCATACCTTTCTTCTACCCATGGTCTTGCCCCTCCATACCTTTCTTCTACCCATGGTCTTGCCCCTCCATACCTTTCTTCTACCCGTGGTCTTGCCCCACCATCCCTTTCTTCGACCCATGGTCTTTACCTTCCATACCTTTCTTCTACCGAGGGTCTTGCCTGTCCATACCTTTCTTCCACCCATGTTCTTGCCCCTCCATACCTTTCTTCTACCCATGATCTTGCCTCTCCATACCTTTCTTCTACCATGGTCCTGCCCCTCCATCCCTTTCTTCTACCCATGGTCTTGCCTCTCCATACCTTTCTTCCACCCATGGTCTTGCCCGTCATTCCCTTTATTCTTCCCATGGTCTTGCCCCTCCATACATTACTTTGACCCATGGTCTTGCATCTCCATGCCTTCTTCTACCTATGGTCTTGCCTCTCCATACCTTTCTTCTACCCATAGTCTTGCCCCTCCATACCTTTCTTCAACCCATGTTCTTGCCCCTCCATACCTTTCTTCTACCCATGGTCATGCCCCTCCATCCCTTTCTTCTACCCATGGTATTGCCTCTCCATATCTTTCTTCCACCCATGGTCTTGCCCCTCCATACCTTTCCTCCACCCATGGTCTTGCCCCTCCATACCTTTCTTCTACCCATGGTCTTGCCCCTCCATACCTTTCTTCTACCCATGGTCTTGCCCCTCCATACATTTCTTCTACCCATGGTCTCGCCCCTCCATACCTTTCTTCGACCCATGGTCTTGCCCCTCCATACGTTTCTTCTGGCCATGGTCTTGCCCCTCCATACCTTTCTTCTACCCATGGTCTTGCCCCTCCATACCTTTCTTCAACCAATGGCCTTTCCCCTAAATACCTTTCTTCAACCTATGGTCTTGCCCCTCCATACCTTTCTTCTACCCATGGTCTTGCCCCTCCATACCTTTCTTCTACCCATGGTCTTGCCTCTCCATACCTTTCTTCCACCCATGGTCTTGCCCGTCCATCCCTTTCTTCTACCCATGGTCTTGTCCCTCCATACATTTCTTCAACCCATTGTCTTGCCTCTCCATACCTTTCTTCTACCCATGGTCTTGCCTCTCCATACCTTTCTCTATCCATGGTCTTGCCCCTCCATACTTTTCTTCTACCCATGTTCTTGCCTCTCCATCCCTTTCTTCTACCCATGGTCTTTGCCCACCATACCTTTCTTCTACCCATGGTCTTGCTCCCCCATGCCTTTCTTCTACCCATGGCCTTGCCCACCATACCTTTCTTCTACCCATGGTATTGCCCCTCCATACCTTTCTTCTACCCATGGTCTTGCCTCTTCATACCTTTCTTCTACCCATGGTCTTGTCTCTCCATACCTTTCTTCTACCCATGGTCTTGCCCCTCCATACCTTTCTTCCGCCCATGGTCTTGCCCCCGATACCTTTCTTCTACTCATGGTCTTGCTCCTCCATGCCTTTCTTCTACCCCTGGTCTTGCCCCACCATGCCTTTCTTCTACCCACAGTTTTGCCTCTTCATACCTTTCTTCTACCATGGTCCTGCCCCTCCATCCCTTTCTTCTACCCATGGTCTTGCCTCTCGATACCTTTCTTCCACCCATGGTCTTGCCCATCATTCCCTTTATTCTTTCCATGGTCTTGCCCCTCCATACATTTCTTCGACCCATTGTCTTGCCTCTCCATACCTTCTTCTACCTATGGTCTTGCCTCTCCATACCTTTCTTCTACCAATAGTCTTGCCCCTCCATACCTTTCTTCAACCCATGGTCTTGCCCATCCATACCTTTCTTCTACCCATGGTCATGCCCCTCCATCCCTTTCTTCTACCCATGGTATTGCCTCTCCATATCTTTCTTTCACCCATGGTCTTGCCCCTTCATACCTTTCCTCCGCCCATGATCTTGCCTCTCCATACCTTTCTCATACCCATGGTCTTACCCTTCCATACCTTTTTTCTACCCATGGTATTGCCTCTCCATGCCTTTCTTCTACCCATGGTCTTGCCCCTCCATACCTTTCTTCTACCCATGGTCTTGCCTCTACATACCTTTCTTCGAACCATGGTCTTGTCCCTCCATACCTTTCTTCTACCCATGGTCTTGCCCCTCCATACCTTTCTTCAATCAATGGTCTTTCCCCTAAATACCTTTCTTCAACTATGGTCTTGCCCCTCCATACCTTTCTTCTACCCATGGTCTTGCCCCTCCATACCTTTCTTCTACCCATGGTCTTGCCTCTCCATACCTTTCTTCCACCCATGGTCTTGCCCGTCCATCCCTTTCTTCTACCCATGGTCTTGTCCCTCCATACATTTCTTCAACCCATTGTCTTGCCTCTCCATACCTTTCTTCTACCCATGGTCTTGCCTCTCCATACCTTTCTCTATCCATGGTCTTGCCCCTCCATACTTTTCTTCTACCCATGTTCTTGCCTCTCCATCTCTTTCTTCTACCCATGGTCTTTGCCCACCATACCTTTCTTCTACCCATGGTCTTGCTCCCCCATGCCTTTCTTCTACCCATGGCCTTGCCCACCATGCCTTTCTTCTACCCATGGTATTGCCCCTCCATACCTTTCTTCTACCCATGGTCTTGCCTCTTCATACCTTTCTTCTACCCATGGTCTTGTCTCTCCATACCTTTCTTCTACCCATGGTCTTGCCCCTCCATACCTTTCTTCCGCCCATGGTCTTGCCCCCGATACCTTTCTTCTACTCATGGTCTTGCTCCTCCATGCCTTTCTTCTACCCCTGGTCTTGCCCCACCATGCCTTTCTTCTACCCACAGTTTTGCCTCTTCATACCTTTCTTCTACCATGGTCCTGCCCCTCCATCCCTTTCTTCTACCCATGGTCTTGCCTCTCGATACCTTTCTTCCACCCATGGTCTTGCCCATCATTCCCTTTATTCTTTCCATGGTCTTGCCCCTCCATACATTTCTTCGACCCATGGTCTTGCCTCTCCATACCTTCTTCTACCTATGGTCTTGCCTCTCCATACCTTTCTTCTACCAATAGTCTTGCCCCTCCATACCTTTCTTCAACCCATGGTCTTGCCCATCCATACCTTTCTTCTACCCATGGTCATGCCCCTCCATCCCTTTCTTCTACCCATGGTATTGCCTCTCCATATCTTTCTTTCACCCATGGTCTGCCCCTTCATACCTTTCCTCCGCCCATGATCTTGCCTCTCCATACCTTTCTTATACCCATGGTCTTGCCCCTCCATACCTTTTTTCTACCCATGGTATTGCCTCTCCATGCCTTTCTTCTACCCATGGTCTTGCCCCTCCATACCTTTCTTCTAGCCATGGTCTTGCCTCTACATACCTTTCTTCGAACCATGGTCTTGTCCCTCCATACCTTTCTTCTACCCATGGTCTTGCCCCTCCATACCTTTCTTCAACCAATGGTCTTGCCCCTAAATACCTTTCTTCAACCTATGGTCTTGCCCCTCCATACCTTTCTTCTACCCATGGTCTTGCCCATCCATACCTTTCTTCTACCCATGGTCATGCGCCTCCATCCCTTTCTTCTACCCATGGTATTGCCTCTCCATATCTTTCTTCCACCCATGGTCTTGCCCCTCCATACCTTTCCTCCACCCATGGTCTTGCCTCTCCATACCTTTCTTCTACCCATGGTCTTGCCCCTCCATACCTTTCTTCTACCCATGGTATTGCCTCTCCATGCCTTTCTTCTATCCATGGTCTTGCCCCTCCATACATTTCTTCTACCCATGGTCTTGCCTCTCCATACCTTTCTTCGACCCATGGTCTTGCCCATCAATGCCTTTCTTCTGCCCATGGTCTTGCCCCTCCATACCTTTCTTCTACTCAGGGTCTTGCCCCTCCATACCTTTCTTCAACCAATGGTCTTTCCCCTAAATACCTTTCTTCAACCTATGGTCTTGCCCCTCCATACCTTTCTTCTACCCATGGTCTTGCCCCTCCATACCTTTCTTCTACCCATGGTCTTGCCTCTCCATACCTTTCTCTATCCATGGTCTTGCCCCTCCATACTTTTCTTCAACCCATTGTCTTGCCCCTCCATACCTTTCTTCTACCCATGGTCTTGCCTCTCCATACCTTTCTCTATCCATGGTCTTGCCCCTCCATACTTTTCTTCTACCCATGTTCTTGCCTCTCCATCCATTTCTTCTACCCATGGTCTTTGCCCACCATACCTTTCTTCTACCCATGGTCTTGCTCAACCATGCCTTTCTTCTACCCATGGTCTTGCCCACCATGCCTTTCTTCTACCCATGGTATTGCCCCTCCATACCTTTCTTCTACCCATGGTCTTGCCTCTACATACCTTTCTTCGACCCATGGTCTTGTCCCTCCATACCTTTCTTCTACCCATGGTCTTGCCCCTCCATACCTTTCTTCAACCAATGGTCTTGCCCCTAAATACCTTTCTTCAACCTATGGTCTTGCCCCTTCATACCGTTCTTCTACCCATGGTCTTGCCCATCCATACCTTTCTTCTACCCATGGTCATGCCCCTCCATCCCTTTCTTCTACCCATGGTATTGCCTCTACATATCTTTCTTCCACCCATGGTCTTGCCCCTCCATACCTTTCCTCCACCCATTGTCTTGCCTCTCCATACCTTTCTTCTACCCATGGTCTTGCCCCTCCATACCTTTCTTCTACCCATGGTATTGCCTCTCCATGCCTTTCTTCTACCCATGGTCTTGCCCCTCCATACATTTCTTCTACCCATGGTCTCGCCTCTCCATACCTTTCTTCGACCCATGGTCTTGCCCATCAATACCTTTCTTCTGCCCATGGTCTTGCCCCTCCATACCTTTCTTCTACTCATGGTCTTGCCCCTCCATACCTTTCTTCAACCAATGGTCTTTCCCCTAAATACCTTTCTTCAAGCTATGGTCTTGCCCCTCCATACCTTTCTTCTACCCATGGTCTTGCCCCTCCATACCTTTCTTCTACCCATGGTCTTGCCTCTCCATACCTTTCTTCCACCCATGGTCTTGCCCGTCCATCCCTTTCTTCTACCCATGGTCTTGCCCCTCCATACATTTCTTCAACCCATTGTCTTGCCCCTCCATACCTTTCTTCTACCCAGGGTCTTGCCTCTCCATACCTTTCTCTATCCATGGTCTTGCCCCTCCATACTTTTCTTCTACCCATGTCCTTGCCTCTCCATCCATTTCTTCTACCCATGGTCTTTGCCCACCATACCTTTCTTCTACCCATGGTCTTGCTCCCCCATGCCTTTCTTCTACCCATGGTCTTGCCCACCATGCCTTTCTTCTACCCATGGTATTGCCCCTCCATACCTTTCTTCTACCATGGTCTTGCCTCTTCATACCTTTCTTCTACCCATGGTCTTGTCTCTCCATACTTTTCTTCTACCCATGGTCTTGCCCCTCCATACCTTTCTTCCGCCCATGGTCTTGCCCCTGATACCTTTCTTCTACTCATGGTCTTGCTCCTCCATACCTTTCTTCTACCCATAGTCTTGCCCCTCCATACCTTTCTTCAACCCATGGTCTTGCCCATCCATACCTTTCTTCTACCCATGGTCATGCCCCTCCATCCCTTTCTTCTACCCATGGTCATGCCCCTCCATCCCTTTCTTCTACCCATGGTATTGCCTCTCCATATCTTTCTTCCACCCATGGTCTTGCCCCTCCATACCTTTCCTCCGCCCATGATCTTGCCTCTCCATACCTTTCTATATCCATGGTCTTGCCCCTCCATCCTTTTCTTCTACCCATGTTCTTGCCTCTCCATCCCGTTCTTCTACCCATGGTATTGCCCCTCCATACCTTTCTTCTACCCATGGTCTTGCCTCTTCATACCTTTCTTCTACCCATGGTCTTGTCTCTCCATACCTTTCTTCTACCCATGGTCTTGCCCCTCCATACCTTTCTTCCACCCATGGTCTTGCCCCCAATACCTTTCTTCTAGTCATGGTCTTGCTCCTCCATGCCTTTCTTCTACCCCTGGTCTTGCCCCACCATGCCTTTCTTCTACCCACGGTCTTGCCTCTCCATAACTTTCTTCGACTCATGGTCTTGCCCCTCCATACCTTTCTTCTACCTATGGTCTTGCCCCTCCATACCTTTCTTCAACCAATGGTCTTGCCCCTAAATACCTTTCTTCAACCTATAGTCTTGCTCCTCCATGCCTTTCTTCTACCCCTGGTCCTGCCCCACCATGCCTTTCTTCTACACACGGTCTTGCCTCTCCATACCTTTCTTCGACCCATGGTCTTGCCCCTCCATACCTTTCTTCTACCCATGGCCCTGCCTCTCCATCCCTTTCTTCTATTCATGGTCTTGCCCCTCCATACATTTCTTCAACCCATTGTCTTGCCCCTCCATACCTTTCTTCTACCCATGGTCTTGCGTCTCCATACCTTTCTATATCCATGGTCTTGCCCCTCCACCCTTTTCTTCTACCCATGTTCTTGCCTCTCCATCCCTTTCTTCTACCCATGGTCTTGGCCCACCATACCTTTCTTCTACCCATGGTGTTGCTCCTCTATGCCTTTCTTCTACCCATGGTCTTGCCCCACCATGCCTTTCTTCTACCCATGGTATTGCCCCTAAATACCTTTCTATAACCTATGGTCTTGCCCCTCCATACCTTTCTTCCGCCCATGGTCTTGCCCCCATACCTTTCTTCTACCCATGGTATTGCCTCTCCATGCCTTTCTTCTACCCATGGTCTTGCCCCTCCATACATTTCTTCTACCCATGGTCTCGCCTCCCCATACCTTTCTTCGACCCATGGTCTTGCCCATCAATACCTTTCTTCTGCCCATGGTCTTGCCCCTCCATACCTTTCTTCTACTCATGGTCTTGCCCCTCCATACCTTTCTTCAACCAATGGTCTTTCCCCTAAATACCTTTCTTCAAGCTATGGTCTTGCCCCTCCATACCTTTCTTCTACCCATGGTCTTGCCCCTCCATACCTTTCTTCTACCCATGGTCTTGCCTCTCCATACCTTTCTTCCACCCATGGTCTTGCCCGTCCATCCCTTTCTTCTACCCATGGTCTTGCCCCTCCATACATTTCTTCAACCCATTGTCTTGCCCCTCCATACCTTTCTTCTACCCAGGGTCTTGCCTCTCCATACCTTTCTCTATCCATGGTCTTGCCCCTCCATACTTTTCTTCTACCCATGTTCTTGCCTCTCCATCCATTTCTTCTACCCATGGTCTTTGCCCACCATACCTTTCTTCTACCCATGGTCTTGCTCCCCCATGCCTTTCTTCTACCCATGGTCTTGCCCACCATGCCTTTCTTCTACCCATGGTATTGCCCCTCCATACCTTTCTTCTACCATGGTCTTGCCTCTTCATACCTTTCTTCTACCCATGGTCTTGTCTCTCCATACTTTTCTTCTACCCATGGTCTTGCCCCTCCATACCTTTCTTCCGCCCATGGTCTTGCCCCTGATACCTTTCTTCTACTCATGGTCTTGCTCCTCCATACCTTTCTTCTACCCATAGTCTTGCCCCTCCATACCTTTCTTCAACCCATGGTCTTGCCCATCCATACCTTTCTTCTACCCATGGTCATGCCCCTCCATCCCTTTCTTCTACCCATGGTATTGCCTCTCCATATCTTTCTTCCACCCATGGTCTTGCCCCTCCATACCTTTCCTCCGCCCATGATCTTGCCTCTCCATACCTTTCTATATCCATGGTCTTGCCCCTCCATCCTTTTCTTCTACCCATGTTCTTGCCTCTCCATCCCTTTCTTCTACCCATGGTATTGCCCCTCCATACCTTTCTTCTACCCATGGTCTTGCCTCTTCATACCTTTCTTCTACCCACGGTCTTGCCTCTCCATACCTTTCTTCGACCCATGGTCTTGCCCCTCCATACCTTTCTTCTACCTATGGTCTTGCCCCTCCATACCTTTCTTCAACCAATCGTCTTGCCCCTAAATACCTTTCTTCAACCTATAGTCTTGCTCCTCCATGCCTTTCTTATACCCCTGGTCCTGCCCCACCATGCCTTTCTTCTACCCACGGTCTTGCCTCTCCATACCTTTCTTCGACCCATGGTCTTGCCCCTCCATACCTTTCTTCTACCCATGGCCCTGCCTCTCGATACCTTTCTTCCACCCATGGTCTTGCCCGTCCATCCCTTTCTTCTATTCATGGTCTTGCCCCTCCATACATATCTTCAACCCATTGTCTTGCCCCTCCATACCTTTCTTCTACCCATGGTCTTGCGTCTCCATACCTTTCTATATCCATGGTCTTGCCCCTCCACCCTTTTCTTCTACCCATGTTCTTGCCTCTCCATCCCTTTCTTCTACCCATGGTCTAGGCCCACCATACCTTTCTTCTACCCATGGTGTTGCTCCTCCATGCCTTTCTTCTACCCATGGTCTTGCCCCACCATGCCTTTCTTCTACCCATGGTATTGCCCCTCCATACTTTTCTTCTACCCATGGTCTTGCCTCTTCATACCTTTCTTCTACCCATGGTCTTGTCTCTCCATACCTTTCTTCTACCCATGGTCTTGCCCCTCCATACCTTTCTTCCGCCCATGGTCTTGCCCCCAAAACCTTTCTTCTACTCATGGTCTTGCTCCTCCATGCCTTTCTTCTACCCCTGGTCTTGCCCCACCATGCCTTTCTTCTACCCACGGTCTTGCCTCTTCATACCTTTCTTCTACCCATGGCCTTGCCTCTTCATACCTTTCTTCTACCCATGGTCTTGTCTCTCCATACCTTTCTTCCGCCCATGGTCTTGCCCCCCATACCTTTCTTCTACTCATGGTCTTGCCTCTCCATGCCTCTCTTCTACCCATGGTCTTGCCCCACCATGCCTTTCTTCTACCCACGGTCTTGCCTCTTCATACCTTTCTTCTACCCATGGTCTTGTCTCTCCATACCTTTCTTCAACCTATGGTCTTGCCCCTCCACACCTTTCTTCTACCCATGGTCTTGCCCGTCCATCCCTCTCTTCTACCCATGGTCTTGCCCCTACATACCTTTCTTCTACCCATGGTCTTGCCCGTCCATCCCTCTCTTCTACCCATGGTCTTGCCTCTCCATCCCTTTCTTCTACCCATGGTCATGCCCCTCCATCCCTTTCTTCTACCCATGGTATTGCCTCTCCATATCTTTCTTCCACCCATGGTCTTGCCCCTCCATACCTTTCCTCCGCCCATGATCTTGCCTCTCCATACCTTTCTATATCCATGGTCTTGCCCCTCCATCCCTTTCTTCTACCCATGGTCATGCCCCTCCATCCCTTTCTTCTACCCATGGTATTGCCTCTCCATATCTTTCTTCCACCCATGGTCTTGCCCCTCCATACCTTTCCTCCGCCCATGATCTTGCCTCTCCATACCTTTCTATATCCATGGTCTTGCCCCTCCATCCTTTTCTTCTACCCATGTTCTTGCCTCTCCATCCCGTTCTTCTACCCATGGTATTGCCCCTCCATACCTTTCTTCTACCCATGGTCTTGCCTCTTCATACCTTTCTTCTACCCATGGTCTTGTCTCTCCATACCTTTCTTCTACCCATGGTCTTGCCCCTCCATACCTTTCTTCCACCCATGGTCTTGCCCCCAATACCTTTCTTCTAGTCATGGTCTTGCTCCTCCATGCCTTTCTTCTACCCCTGGTCTTGCCCCACCATGCCTTTCTTCTACCCACGGTCTTGCCTCTCCATAACTTTCTTCGACTCATGGTCTTGCCCCTCCATACCTTTCTTCTACCTATGGTCTTGCCCCTCCATACCTTTCTTCAACCAATGGTCTTGCCCCTAAATACCTTTCTTCAACCTATAGTCTTGCTCCTCCATGCCTTTCTTCTACCCCTGGTCCTGCCCCACCATGCCTTTCTTCTACACACGGTCTTGCCTCTCCATACCTTTCTTCGACCCATGGTCTTGCCCCTCCATACCTTTCTTCTACCCATGGCCCTGCCTCTCCATACCTTTCTTCCACCCATGGTCTTGCCCGTCCATCCCTTTCTTCTATTCATGGTCTTGCCCCTCCATACATTTCTTCAACCCATTGTCTTGCCCCTCCATACCTTTCTTCTACCCATGGTCTTGCGTCTCCATACCTTTCTATATCCATGGTCTTGCCCCTCCACCCTTTTCTTCTACCCATGTTCTTGCCTCTCCATCCCTTTCTTCTACCCATGGTCTTGGCCCACCATACCTTTCTTCTACCCATGGTGTTGCTCCTCTATGCCTTTCTTCTACCCATGGTCTTGCCCCACCATGCCTTTCTTCTACCCATGGTATTGCCCCTAAATACCTTTCTATAACCTATGGTCTTGCCCCTCCATACCTTTCTTCCGCCCATGGTCTTGCCCCCATACCTTTCTTCTACCCATGGTATTGCCTCTCCATGCCTTTCTTCTACCCATGGTCTTGCCCCTCCATACATTTCTTCTACCCATGGTCTCGCCTCCCCATACCTTTCTTCGACCCATGGTCTTGCCCATCAATACCTTTCTTCTGCCCATGGTCTTGCCCCTCCATACCTTTCTTCTACTCATGGTCTTGCCCCTCCATACCTTTCTTCAACCAATGGTCTTTCCCCTAAATACCTTTCTTCAAGCTATGGTCTTGCCCCTCCATACCTTTCTTCTACCCATGGTCTTGCCCCTCCATACCTTTCTTCTACCCATGGTCTTGCCTCTCCATACCTTTCTTCCACCCATGGTCTTGCCCGTCCATCCCTTTCTTCTACCCATGGTCTTGCCCCTCCATACATTTCTTCAACCCATTGTCTTGCCCCTCCATACCTTTCTTCTACCCAGGGTCTTGCCTCTCCATACCTTTCTCTATCCATGGTCTTGCCCCTCCATACTTTTCTTCTACCCATGTTCTTGCCTCTCCATCCATTTCTTCTACCCATGGTCTTTGCCCACCATACCTTTCTTCTACCCATGGTCTTGCTCCCCCATGCCTTTCTTCTACCCATGGTCTTGCCCACCATGCCTTTCTTCTACCCATGGTATTGCCCCTCCATACCTTTCTTCTACCATGGTCTTGCCTCTTCATACCTTTCTTCTACCCATGGTCTTGTCTCTCCATACTTTTCTTCTACCCATGGTCTTGCCCCTCCATACCTTTCTTCCGCCCATGGTCTTGCCCCTGATACCTTTCTTCTACTCATGGTCTTGCTCCTCCATACCTTTCTTCTACCCATAGTCTTGCCCCTCCATACCTTTCTTCAACCCATGGTCTTGCCCATCCATACCTTTCTTCTACCCATGGTCATGCCCCTCCATCCCTTTCTTCTACCCATGGTATTGCCTCTCCATATCTTTCTTCCACCCATGGTCTTGCCCCTCCATACCTTTCCTCCGCCCATGATCTTGCCTCTCCATACCTTTCTATATCCATGGTCTTGCCCCTCCATCCTTTTCTTCTACCCATGTTCTTGCCTCTCCATCCCTTTCTTCTACCCATGGTATTGCCCCTCCATACCTTTCTTCTACCCATGGTCTTGCCTCTTCATACCTTTCTTCTACCCACGGTCTTGCCTCTCCATACCTTTCTTCGACCCATGGTCTTGCCCCTCCATACCTTTCTTCTACCTATGGTCTTGCCCCTCCATACCTTTCTTCAACCAATGGTCTTGCCCCTAAATACCTTTCTTCAACCTATAGTCTTGCTCCTCCATGCCTTTCTTATACCCCTGGTCCTGCCCCACCATGCCTTTCTTCTACCCACGGTCTTGCCTCTCCATACCTTTCTTCGACCCATGGTCTTGCCCCTCCATACCTTTCTTCTACCCATGGCCCTGCCTCTCGATACCTTTCTTCCACCCATGGTCTTGCCCGTCCATCCCTTTCTTCTATTCATGGTCTTGCCCCTCCATACATATCTTCAACCCATTGTCTTGCCCCTCCATACCTTTCTTCTACCCATGGTCTTGCGTCTCCATACCTTTCTATATCCATGGTCTTGCCCCTC
This sequence comes from Ambystoma mexicanum, assembly GCF_040938575.1. Classification (NCBI taxonomy): domain Eukaryota; kingdom Metazoa; phylum Chordata; class Amphibia; order Caudata; family Ambystomatidae; genus Ambystoma; species Ambystoma mexicanum. The sequence goes on along the minus strand of NC_090931.1, from coordinate 2,805,226 downwards.
CACCCTTTTCTTCTACCCATGTTCTTGCCTCTCCATCCCTTTCTTCTACCCATGGTCTAGGCCCACCATACCTTTCTTCTACCCATGGTGTTGCTCCTCCATGCCTTTCTTCTACCCATGGTCTTGCCCCACCATGCCTTTCTTCTACCCATGGTATTGCCCCTCCATACCTTTCTTCTACCCATGGTCTTGCCTCTTCATACCTTTCTTCTACCCATGGTCTTGTCTCTCCATACCTTTCTTCTACCCATGGTCTTGCCCCTCCATACCTTTCTTCCGCCCATGGTCTTGCCCCCAAAACCTTTCTTCTACTCATGGTCTTGCTCCTCCATGCCTTTCTTCTACCCCTGGTCTTGCCCCACCATGCCTTTCTTCTACCCACGGTCTTGCCTCTTCATACCTTTCTTCTACCCATGGCCTTGCCTCTTCATACCTTTCTTCTACCCATGGTCTTGTCTCTCCATACCTTTCTTCCGCCCATGGTCTTGCCCCCCATACCTTTCTTCTACTCATGGTCTTGCCTCTCCATGCCTCTCTTCTACCCATGGTCTTGCGCCACCATGCCTTTCTTCTACCCACGGTCTTGCCTCTTCATACCTTTCTTCTACCCATGGTCTTGTCTCTCCATACCTTTCTTCGACCTATGGTCTTGCCCCTCCACACCTTTCTTCTACCCATGGTCTTGCCCGTCCATCCCTCTCTTCTACCCATGGTCTTGCCCCTACATACCTTTCTTCTACCCATGGTCTTGCCCGTCCATCCCTCTCTTCTACCCATGGTCTTGCCTCTCCATACCTTTCTTCGACCCATGGTCTTGCCCCACCATGCCTGTCTTCTACCCATGGTCTTGCCCCACCATCCCTTTCTTTGACCCATGATCTTTCCCCTCCATACCTTTCTTCTACCGAGGGTCTTGCCTCTCCATACCTTTCTTCCACCCATGTTCTTGCCCATCTATACCTTTCTTCTACCCATGGTCTTGCCTCTCCATACCTTTCTTCTACGCATGGTCATGCCCCTCCATCGCTTTCTTCTACCCATGGTCTTGCCTCTCCATACCTTTCTTCCGCCCATGGTCTTGCCTCTCTATACCTTTCTTCTACTCATGGTCTTGCCCCTCCATACCTTTCTTCTACCCATGGTCTTTCCCCTAAATACTTTCCTTCTACCCATGGTCTTGCCTCTCCATACCTTTCTTCTACCCATGGTCGTGCCCCTCCATGCCTTTCTTCTACCCATAATCTTGCCCCACCATCTCTTTTTTCGACCCTTGGTCTTTCCCCTCCATACCTTTCTTCTACCGAGGGTCTTGCCTCTCCATACCTTTCTTCCACACATGGTCTTGCCCCTCCATACCTTTCTTCAACCAATGGTCTTGCCCCTAAATACCTTTCTTCAACCCATAGTCTTGCTCCTCCATGCCTTTCTTCTACCCCTGGTCCTGCCCCACCATGCCTTTCTTCTACCCACGGTCTTGCCTCTCCACACCTTTCTTCGACCCATGGTCTTGCCCCTCCATACCTTTCTTCTACCCATGGCCCTGCCTCTCCATACCTTTCTTCCACCCATGGTCTTGCCCGTCCATCCCTTTCTTCTATTCATGGTCTTGCCCCTCCATACATTTCTTCAACCCATTGTCTTGCCCTCCATACCTTTCTTCTACCCATGGTCTTGCGTCTCCATACCTTTCTATATCCATGGTCTTGCCCCTCCACCCTTTTCTTCTACCCATGTTCTTGCCTCTCCATCCCTTTCTTCTACCCATGGTCTTGGCCCACCATACCTTTCTTCTACCCATGGTGTTGCTCCTCCATGCCTTTCTTCTACCCATGGTCTTGCCCCACCATGCCTTTCTTCTACCCATGGTATTGCCCCTCCATACCTTTCTTCTACCCATGGTCTTGCCTCTTCATACCTTTCTTCTACCCATGGTCTTGTCTCTCCATACCTTTCTTCTACCCATGGTCTTGCCCCTCCATACCTTTCTTCCACCCATGGTCTTGCCCCCAAAACCTTTCTTCTACTCATGGTCTTGCTCCTCCATGCCTTTCTTCTACCCCTGGTCTTGCCCCACCATGCCTTTCTTCTACCCACGGTCTTGCCTCTTCATACCTTTCTTCTACCCATGGCCTTGCCTCTTCATACCTTTCTTCTACCCATGGTCTTGTCTCTCCATACCTTTCTTCCGCCCATGGTCTTGCCCCCCATACCTTTCTTCTACTCATGGTCTTGCCTCTCCATGCCTCTCTTCTACCCATGGTCTTGCCCCACCATGCCTTTCTTCTAAACACGGTCTTGCCTCTTCATACCTTTCTTCTACCCATGGTCTTGTCTCTCCATACCTTTCTTCAACCTATGGTCTTGCCCCTCCATACCTTTCTTCAACCCATGGTCTTGCCCCTCCATACGTTTCATCTACCCATGGCCTTGCCCCACCATACCTTTCTTCCACCCATGGTCTTGCCCCTCATACCTTTCTTCTGCCCATGCTCTTGCCCGACCATATCTTTCTTCTACCCTTTGTCTTGCCCCTCCATACCTTTCTTCTACCCATGGTCTTGCCCCTACATACCTTTCTTCTACCCATGGTCTTGCCCGTCCATCCCTCTCTTCTACCCATGGTCTTGCCTCTCCATACCTTTCTTCGACCCATGGTCTTGCCCCACCATGCCTGTCTTCTACCCATGGTCTTGCCCCACCATCCCTTTCTTTGACCCATGATCTTTCCCCTCCATACCTTTCTTCTACCGAGGGTCTTGCCTCTCCATACCTTTCTTCCACCCATGTTCTTGCCCATCTATACCTTTCTTCTACCCATGGTCTTGCCTCTCCATACCTTTCTTCTACGCATGGTCATGCCCCTCCATCGCTTTCTTCTACCCATGGTCTTGCCTCTCCATACCTTTCTTCTGCCCATGGTCTTGCCCTCCATACATTTCTTCTACCCATGGTCTTGCCTCTCCATGCCTTTCTTCTACCCATGGTCCTGCCCCTCTATACCTTTCTTCTACCCATGGTCTTGCCTCTCCATACCTTTCTTCTACTCATGGTCTTGCCCCTCCATACCTTTCTTCTACCCATGGTCTTTCCCCTAAATACTTTCCTTCTACCCATGGTCTTGCCTCTCCATACCTTTCTTCTACCCATGGTCGTGCCCCTCCATGCCTTTCTTCTACCCATAATCTTGCCCCACCATCTCTTTCTTCGACCCTTGGTCTTTCCCCTCCATACCTTTCTTCTACCGAGGGTCTTGCCTGTCCATACCTTTCTTCTACCCATGGTATTGCCTCTCCATATCTTTCTTCCACCCATGGTCTTGCCCCTCCATACCTTTCCTCCGCCCATGATCTTGCCTCTCCATACCTTTCTATATCCATGGTCTTGCCCCTCCATCCTTTTCTTCTACCCATGTTCTTGCCTCTCCATCCCTTTCTTCTACCCATGGTATTGCCCCTCCATACCTTTCTTCTACCCATGGTCTTGCCTCTTCATACCTTTCTTCTACCCATGGTCTTGTCTCTCCATACCTTTCTTCTACCCATGGTCTTGCCCCTCCATACCTTTCTTCCACCCATGGTCTTGCCCCCAATACCTTTCTTCTAGTCATGGTCTTGCTCCTCCATGCCTTTCTTCTACCCCTGGTCTTGCCCCACCATGCCTTTCTTCTACCCACGGTCTTGCCTCTCCATAACTTTCTTCGACCCATGGTCTTGCCCCTCCATACCTTTCTTCTACCTATGGTCTTGCCCCTCCATACCTTTCTTCAACCAATGGTCTTGCCCCTAAATACCTTTCTTCAACCTATAGTCTTGCTCCTCCATGCCTTTCTTCTACCCCTGGTCCTGCCCCACCATGCCTTTCTTCTACACACGGTCTTGCCTTTCCATACCTTTCTTCGACCCATGGTCTTGCCCCTCCATACCTTTCTTCTACCCATGGCCCTGCCTCTCCATACCTTTCTTCCACCCATGGTCTTGCCCGTCCATCCCTTTCTTCTATTCATGGTCTTGCCCCTCCATACATTTCTTCAACCCATTGTCTTGCCCCTCCATACCTTTCTTCTACCCATGGTCTTGCGTCTCCATACCTTTCTATATCCATGGTCTTGCCCCTCCACCCTTTTCTTCTACCCATGTTCTTGCCTCTCCATCCCTTTCTTCTACGCATGGTCTTGGCACACCATACCTTTCTTCTACCCATGGTGTTGCTCCTCCATGCCTTTCTTCTACCCATGGTCTTGCCCCACCATGCCTTTCTTCTACCCATGGTATTGACCCTAAATACCTTTCTTCAACCTATGGTCTTGCCCCTCCATACCTTTCTTCCGCCCATGGTCTTGCCCCCCATACCTTTCTTCTACCCATGGTATTGCCTCTCCATACCTTTCTTCTACCCATGGTCTTGCCCCTCCATACATTTCTTCTACCCATAGTCTCGCCTCTCCATACCTTTCTTCGACCCATGGTCTTGCCCATCAATACCTTTCTTCTCCCCATGGTCTTGCCCCTCCATACATTTCTTCAACCCATTGTCTTGCCCCTCCATACCTTTCTTCTACCCAGGGTCTTGCCTCTCCATACCTTTCTCTATCCATGGTCTTGCCCCTCTATACTTTTCTTCTACCCATGTTCTTGCCTCTCCATCCATTTCTTCTACCCATGGTCTTTGCCCACCATACCTTTCTTCTACCCATGGTCTTGCTCCCCCATGCCTTTCTTCTACCCATGGTCTTGCCCACCATGCCTTTCTTCTACCCATGGTATTGCCCCTCCATACCGTTCTTCTACCATGGTCTTGCCTCTTCATACCTTTCTTCTACCCATGGTCTTGTCTCTCCATACTTTTCTTCTACCCATGGTCTTGCCCCTCCATACCTTTCTTCCGCCCATGGTCTTGCCCCTGATACCTTTCTTCTACTCATGGTCTTGCTCCTCCATACCTTTCTTCTACCCATAGTCTTGCCCCTCCATACCTTTCTTCAACCCATGGTCTTGCCCATCCATACCTTTCTTCTACCCATGGTCATGCCCCTCCATCCCTTTCTTCTACCCATGGTATTGCCTCTCCATATCTTTCTTCCACCCATGGTCTTGCCCCTCCATATCTTTCCTCCGCCCATGATCTTGCTTCTCCATACCTTTCTATATCCATGGTCTTGCCCCTCCATCCTTTTCTTCTGCCCATGTTCTTGCCTCTCCATCCCTTTCTTCTACCCATGGTATTGCCCCTCCATACCTTTCTTCTACCCATGGTCTTGCCTCTTCATACGTTTCTTCTACCCATGGTCTTGTCTCTCCATACCTTTCTTCTACCCATGGTCTTGCCCCTCCATACCTTTCTTCCACCCATGGTCTTGCCCCCAATACCTTTCTTCTAGTCATGGTCTTGCTCCTCCATGCCTTTCTTCTACCCCTGGTCTTGCCCCACCATGCCTTTCTTCTACCCACGGTCTTGCCTCTCCATACCTTTCTTCGACCCATGGTCTTGCCCCTCCATACCTTTCTTCTACCTATGGTCTTGCCCCTCCATACCTTTCTTCAACCAATGGTCTTGCCCCTAAATACCTTTCTTCAACCTATAGTCTTGCTCCTCCATGCCTTTCTTATACCTCTGGTCCTGCCCCACCATGCCTTTCTTCTACCCACGGTCTTGCCTCTCCATACCTTTCTTCGACCCATGGTCTTGCCCCTCCATACCTTTCTTCTACCCATGGCCCTGCCTCTCCATACCTTTCTTCCACCCATGGTCTTGCCCGTCCATCCCTTTCTTCTATTCATGGTCTTGCCCCTCCATACATTTCTTCAACCCATTGTCTTGCCCCTCCATACCTTTCTTCTACCCATGGTCTTGCATCTCCATACCTTTCTATATCCATGGTCTTGCCCCTCCACCCTTTTCTTCTACCCATGTTCCTGCCTCTCCATCCCTTTCTTCTACCCATGGTCTAGGCCCACCATACCTTTCTTCTACCCATGGTGTTGCTCCTCCATGCCTTTCTTCTACCCATGGTCTTGCCCCACCATGCCTTTCTTCTACCCATGGTCTTGCCCCTCCATACCTTTCTTCCGCCCATGGTCTTGCCCCTGATACCTTTCTTCTACTCATGGTCTTGCCCCACCATGCCTGTCTTCTACCCATGGTCTTGCCCCACCATCCCTTTCTTTGACCCATGATCTTTCCCCTCCATACCTTTCTTCTACCGAGGGTCTTGCCTCTCCATACCTTTCTTCCACCCATGTTCTTGCCCATCTATACCTTTCTTCTACCCATGGTCTTGCCTCTCCATACCTTTCTTCTACGCATGGTCATGCCCCTCCATCGCTTTCTTCTACCCATGGTCTTGCCTCTCCATACCTTTCTTCCACCCATGGTCTTGCCCTCCATACATTTCTTCTACCCATGGTCTTGCCTCTCCATGCCTTTCTTCTACCCATGGTCTTGCCTCTCCATACCTTTCTTCTACTCATGGTCTTGCCCCTCCATACCTTTCTTCTACCCATGGTCTTTCCCCTAAATACTTTCCTTCTACCCATGGTCTTGCCTCTCCATACCTTTCTTCTACCCATGGTCGTGCCCCTCCATGCCTTTCTTCTACCCATAATCTTGCCCCACCATCTCTTTCTTCGACCCTTGGTCTTTCCCCTCCATACCTTTCTTCTACCGAGGGTCTTGCCTGTCCATACCTTTCTTCTACCCATGGTATTGCCTCTCCATATCTTTCTTCCACCCATGGTCTTGCCCCTCCATACCTTTCCTCCGCCCATGATCTTGCCTCTCCATACCTTTCTATATCCATGGTCTTGCCCCTCCATCCTTTTCTTCTACCCATGTTCTTGCTTCTCCATCCCTTTCTTCTACCCATGGTATTGCCCCTCCATACCTTTCTTCTACCCATGGTCTTGCCTCTTCATACCTTTCTTCTACCCATGGTCTTGTCTCTCCATACCTTTCTTCTACCCATGGTCTTGCCCCTCCATACCTTTCTTCCACCCATGGTCTTGCCCCCAATACCTTTCTTCTAGTCATGGTCTTGCTCCTCCATGCCTTTCTTCTACCCCTGGTCTTGCCCCACCATGCCTTTCTTCTACCCACGGTCTTGCCTCTCCATAACTTTCTTCGACCCATGGTCTTGCCCCTCCATACCTTTCTTCTACCTATGGTCTTGCCCCGCCATACCTTTCTTCAACCAATGGTCTTGCCCCTAAATACCTTTCTTCAACCTATAGTCTTGCTCCTCCATGCCTTTCTTCTACCCCTGGTCCTGCCCCACCATGCCTTTCTTCTACACACGGTCTTGCCCCTCCATACCTTTCTTCGACCCATGGTCTTGCCCCTCCATACCTTTCTTCTACCCATGGCCCTGCCTCTCCATACCTTTCTTCCACCCATGGTCTTGCCCGTCCATCCCTTTCTTCTATTCATGGTCTTGCTCCTCCATACATTTCTTCAACCCATTGTCTTGCCCCTCCATACCTTTCTTCTACCCATGGTCTTGCGTCTCCATACCTTTCTATATCCATGGTCTTGCCCCTCCACCCTTTTCTTCTACCCATGTTCTTGCCTCTCCATCCCTTTCTTCTACCCATGGTCTTGGCCCACCATACCTTTCTTCTACCCATGGTGTTGCTCCTCCATGCCTTTCTTCTACCCATGGTCTTGCCCCACCATGCCTTTCTTCTACCCATGGTATTGCCCCTAAATACCTTTCTTCAACCTATGGTCTTGCCCCTCCATACCTTTCTTCCGCCCATGGTCTTGCCCCCCATACCTTTCTTCTACACATGGTATTGCCTCTCCATGCCTTTCTTCTACCCATGGTCTTGCCCCTCCATACATTTCTTCTACCCATGGTCTCGCCTCTCCATACCTTTCTTCGACCCATGGTCTTGCCCATCAATACCTTTCTTCTGCCCATGGTCTTGCCCCTCCATACCTTTCCTCTACTCATGGTCTTGCCCCTCCATACCTTTCTTCAACCAATGGTCTTTCCCCTAAATACCTTTCTTCAAGCTATGGTCTTGCCCCTCCATACCTTTCTTCTACCCATGGTCTTGCCCCTCCATACCTTTCTTCTACCCATGGTCTTGCCTCTCCATACCTTTCTTCCACCCATGGTCTTGCCCGTCCATCCCTTTCTTCTACCCATGGTCTTGCCCCTCCATACATTTCTTCAACCCATTGTCTTGCCCCTCCATACCTTTCTTCTACCCATGGTCTTGCCTCTTCATACCTTTCTTCTACCCATGGTCTTGTCTCTCCATACCTTTCTTCTACCCATGGTCTTGCCCCTCCATACCTTTCTTCCACCCATGGTCTTGCCCCCAATACCTTTCTTCTAGTCATGGTCTTGCTCCTCCATGCCTTTCTTCTACCCCTGGTCTTGCCCCACCATGCCTTTCTTCTACCCACGGTCTTGCCTCTCCATAACTTTCTTCGACCCATGGTCTTGCCCCTCCATACCTTTCTTCTACCTATGGTCTTGCCCCTCCATACCTTTCTTCAACCAATGGTCTTGCCCCTAAATACCTTTCTTCAACCTATAGTCTTGCTCCTCCATGCCTTTCTTCTACCCCTGGTCCTGCCCCACCATGCCTTTCTTCTACACACGGTCTTGCCCCTCCATACCTTTCTTCGACCCATGGTCTTGCCCCTCCATACCTTTCTTCTACCCATGGCCCTGCCTCTCCATACCTTTCTTCCACCCATGGTCTTGCCCGTCCATCCCTTTCTTCTATTCATGGTCTTGCCCCTCCATACATTTCTTCAACCCATTGTCTTGCCCCTCCATACCTTTCTTCTACCCATGGTCTTGCGTCTCCATACCTTTCTATATCCATGGTCTTGCCCCTCCACCCTTTTCTTCTACCCATGTTCTTGCCTCTCCATCCCTTTCTTCTACCCATGGTCTTGGCCCACCATACCTTTCTTCTACCCATGGTGTTGCTCCTCCATGCCTTTCTTCTACCCATGGTCTTGCCCCACCATGCCTTTCTTCTACCCATGGTATTGCCCCTAAATACCTTTCTTCAACCTATGGTCTTGCCCCTCCATACCTTTCTTCCGCCCATGGTCTTGCCCCCCATACCTTTCTTCTACCCATGGTATTGCCTCTCCATACCTTTCTTCTACCCATGGTCTTGCCCCTCCATACATTTCTTCTACCCATGGTCTCGCCTCTCCATACCTTTCTTCGACCCATGGTCTTGCCCATCAATACCTTTCTTCTGCCCATGGTCTTGCCCCTCCATACCTTTCTTCTACTCATGGTCTTGCCCCTCCATACCTTTCTTCAACCAATGGTCTTTCCCCTAAATACCTTTCTTCAAGCTATGGTCTTGCCCCTCCATACCTTTCTTCTACCCATGGTCTTGCCTCTCCATACCTTTCTTCCACCCATGGTCTTGCCCGTCCATCCCTTTCTTCTACCCATGGTCTTGCCCCTCCATACATTTCTTCAACCCATTGTCTTGCCCCTCCATACCTTTCTTCTACCCAGGGTCTTGCCTCTCCATACCTTTCTCTATCCATGGTCTTGCCCCTCCATACTTTTCTTCTACCCATGTTCTTGCCTCTCCATCCATTTCTTCTACCCATGGTCTTTGCCCACCATACCTTTCTTCTACCCATGGTCTTGCCCGTCCATCCCTTTCTTCTACCCATGGTCTTGCCCCTCCATACATTTCTTCAACCCATTGTCTTGCCCCTCCATACCTTTCTTCTACCCAGGGTCTTGCCTCTCCATAAATTTCTCTATCCATGGTCTTGCCCCTCCATACTTTTCTTCTACCCATGTTCTTGCCTCTCCATCCATTTCTTCTACCCATGGTCTTTGCCCACCATGCCTTTCTTCTACCCATGGTATTGCCCCTCCATACCGTTCTTCTACCATGGTCTTGCCTCTTCATACCTTTCTTCTACCCATGGTCTTGTCTCTCCATACTTTTCTTCTACCCATGGTCTTGCCCCTCCATACCTTTCTTCCGCCCATGGTCTTGCCCCTGATACCTTTCTTCTACTCATGGTCTTGCTCCTCCATACCTTTCTTCTACCCATAGTCTTGCCCCTCCATACCTTTCTTCAACCCATGGTCTTGCCCATCCATACCTTTCTTCTACCCATGGTCATGCCCCTCCATCCCTTTCTTCTACCCATGGTATTGCCTCTCCATATCTTTCTTCCACCCATGGTCTTGTCCCTCCAAATCTTTCCTCCGCCCATGATCTTGCTTCTCCATACCTTTCTATATCCATGGTCTTGCCCCTCCATCCTTTTCTTCTACCCATGTTCTTGCCTCTCCATCCCTTTCTTCTACCCATGGTCTTGCCCCTCCATGCCTTTCTTCTACCCCTGGTCTTGCCCCACCATGCCTTTCTTCTACCCACGGTCTTGCCTCTCCATACCTTTCTTCGACCCATGGTCTTGCCCCTCCATACCTTTCTTCTACCTATGGTCTTGCCCCTCCATACCTTTCTTCAACCAATGGTCTTGCCCCTAAATACCTTTCTTCAACCTATAGTCTTGCTCCTCCATGCCTTTCTTATACCCCTGGTCCTGCCCCACCATGCCTTTCTTCTACCCACGGTCTTGCCTCTCCATACCTTTCTTCGACCCATGGTCTTGCCCCTCCATACCTTTCTTCTACCCATGGCCCTGCCTCTCCATACCTTTCTTCCACCCATGGTCTTGCCCGTCCATCCCTTTCTTCTATTCATGGTCTTGCCCCTCCATACATTTCTTCAACCCATTGTCTTGCCCCTCCATACCTTTCTTCTACCCATGGTCTTGCGTCTCCATACCTTTCTATATCCATGGTCTTGCCCCTCCACCCTTTTCTTCTACCCATGTTCTTGCCTCTCCATCCCTTTCTTCTACCCATGGTCTAGGCCCACCATACCTTTCTTCTACCCATGGTGTTGCTCCTCCATGCCTTTCTTCTACCCATGGTCTTGCCCCACCATGCCTTTCTTCTACCCATGGTATTGCCCCTCCATACCTTTCTTCTACCCATGGTCTTGCCTCTTCATACCTTTCTTCTACCCATGGTCTTGTCTCTCCATACCTTTCTTCTACCCATGGTCTTGCCCCTCCATACCTTTCTTCCGCCCATGGTCTTGCCCCCAAAACCTTTCTTCTACTCATGGTCTTGCTCCTCCATGCCTTTCTTCTACCCCTGGTCTTGCCCCACCATGCCTTTCTTCTACCCACGGTCTTGCCTCTTCATACCTTTCTTCTACCCATGGCCTTGCCTCTTCATACCTTTCTTCTACCCATGGTCTTGTCTCTCCATACCTTTCTTCCGCCCATGGTCTTGCCCCCCATACCTTTCTTCTACTCATGGTCTTGCCTCTCCATGCCTCTCTTCTACCCATGGTCTTGCCCCACCATGCCTTTCTTCTACCCACGGTCTTGCCTCTTCATACCTTTCTTCTACCCATGGTCTTGTCTCTCCATACCTTTCTTCAACCTATGGTCTTGCCCCTCCATACCTTTCTTCTACCCATGGTCTTGCCCGTCCATCCCTCTCTTCTACCCATGGTCTTGCCCCTACATACCTTTCTTCTACCCATGGTCTTGCCCGTCCATCCCTCTCTTCTACCCATGGTCTTGCCTCTCCATACCTTTCTTCGACCCATGGTCTTGCCCCACCATGCCTGTCTTCTACCCATGGTCTTGCCCCACCATCCCTTTCTTTGACCCATGATCTTTCCCCTCCATACCTTTCTTCTACCGAGGGTCTTGCCTCTCCATACCTTTCTTCCACCCATGTTCTTGCCCATCTATACCTTTCTTCTACCCATGGTCTTGCCTCTCCATACCTTTCTTCTACGCATGGTCATGCCCCTCCATCGCTTTCTTCTACCCATGGTCTTGCCTCTCCATACCTTTCTTCCGCCCATGGTCTTGCCCTCCATACATTTCTTCTACCCATGGTCTTGCCTCTCCATGCCTTTCTTCTACCCATGGTCTTGCCCCTCTATACCTTTCTTCTACCCATGGTCTTGCCTCTCTATACCTTTCTTCTACTCATGGTCTTGCCCCTCCATACCTTTCTTCTACCCATGGTCTTTCCCCTAAATACTTTCCTTCTACCCATGGTCTTGCCTCTCCATACCTTTCTTCTACCCATGGTCGTGCCCCTCCATGCCTTTCTTCTACCCATAATCTTGCCCCACCATCTCTTTTTCCGACCCTTGGTCTTTCCCCTCCATACCTTTCTTCTACCGAGGGTCTTGCCTGTCCATACCTTTCTTCCACCCATGTTCTTGCCCCTCCATACCTTTCTTCTACCCATGATCTTGCCTCTCCATACCTTTCTTCCACACATGGTCTTGCCCCTCCATACCTTTCTTCAACCAATGGTCTTGCCCCTAAATACCTTTCTTCAACCTATAGTCTTGCTCCTCCATGCCTTTCTTCTACCCCTGGTCCTGCCCCACCATGCCTTTCTTCTACCCACGGTCTTGCCTCTCCATAACTTTCTTCGACCCATGGTCTTGCCCCTCCATACCTTTCTTCTACCCATGGCCCTGCCTCTCCATACCTTTCTTCCACTCATGGTCTTGCCCGTCCATCCCTTTCTTCTATTCATGGTCTTGCCCCTCCATACATTTCTTCAACCCATTGTCTTGCCCTCCATACCTTTCTTCTACCCATGGTCTTGCGTCTCCATACCTTTCTATATCCATGGTCTTGCCCCTCCACCCTTTATTTCTACCCATGTTCTTGCCTTTCCATCCCTTTCTTCTACCCATGGTCTTGGCCCACCATACCTTTCTTCTACCCATGGTGTTGCTCCTCCATGCCTTTCTTCTACCCATGGTCTTGCCCCACCATGCCTTTCTTCTACCCATGGTATTGCCCCTCCATACCTTTCTTCTACCCATGGTCTTGCCTCTTCATACCTTTCTTCTACCCATGGTCTTGTCTCTCCATACCTTTCTTCTACCCATGGTCTTGCCCCTCCATACCTTTCTTCCGCCCATGGTCTTGCCCCCAAAACCTTTCTTCTACTCATGGTCTTGCTCCTCCATGCCTTTCTTCTACCCCTGGTCTTGCCCCACCATGCCTTTCTTCTACCCACGGTCTTGCCTCTTCATACCTTTCTTCTACCCATGGCCTTGCCTCTTCATACCTTTCTTCTACCCATGGTCTTGTCTCTCCATACCTTTCTTCCGCCCATGGTCTTGCCCCCCATACCTTTCTTCTACTCATGGTCTTGCCTCTCCATGCCTCTCTTCTACCCATGGTCTTGCCCCACCATGCCTTTCTTCTACCCACGGTCTTGCCTCTTCATACCTTTCTTCTACCCATGGTCTTGTCTCTCCATACCTTTCTTCAACCTATGGTCTTGCCCCTCCATACCTTTCTTCAACCCATGGTCTTGCCCCTCCATACGTTTCATCTACCCATGGCCTTGCCCCACCATACCTTTCTTCCACCCATGGTCTTGCCCCTCATACCTTTCTTCTGCCCATGCTCTTGCCCGACCATATCTTTCTTCTACCCTTTGTCTTGCCCCTCCCTACCTTTCTTCTACCCATGGTCTTGCCCCTACAGACCTTTCTTCTACCCATGGTCTTGCCCGTCCATCCCTCTATTCTACCCATGGTCTTGCTCTCCATACCTTTCTTCGACCCATGGTCTTGCCCCACCATGCCTGTCTTCTACCCATGGTCTTGCCCCACCATCCCTTTCTTTGACCCATGATCTTTCCCCTCCATACCTTTCTTCTACCGAGGGTCTTGCCTCTCCATACCTTTCTTCCACCCATGTTCTTGCCCATCTATACCTTTCTTCTACCCATGGTCTTGCCTCTCCATACCTTTCTTCTACGCATGGTCATGCCCCTCCATCGCTTTCTTCTACCCATGGTCTTGCCTCTCCATACCTTTCTTCCGCCCATGGTCTTGCCCTCCATACATTTCTTCTACCCATGGTCTTGCCTCTCCATGCCTTTCTTCTACCCATGGTCTTGCCCCTCTATACCTTTCTTCTACCCATGGTCTTGCCTCTCCATACCTTTCTTCTACTCATGGTCTTGCCCCTCCATACCTTTCTTCTACCCATGGTCTTTCCCCTAAATACTTTCCTTCTACCCATGGTCTTGCCTCTCCATACCTTTCTTCTACCCATGGTCGTGCCCCTCCATGCCTTTCTTCTACCCATAATCTTGCCCCACCATCTCTTTCTTCGACCCTTGGTCTTTCCCCTCCATACCTTTCTTCTACCAAGGGTCTTGCCTGTCCATACCTTTCTTCCACCCATGTTCTTGCCCCTCCATACCTTTCTTCTACCCATGGTCTTGCCCCTCCATAACTTTCTTCTGCCCACGGTCTTGCCTCTCCATACCTTTCATCGACCAATGGTCTTGCCCCTCCATACCTTTCTTCTACCCATGAACTTTCCCCACCATACCTTTCTTCTACCCATTGTCTTGCCCCTCCATACCTTTCTTCTCCCCATGGTCTTGCCCCCATACCTTTCTTCTACTCATGGTCTTGCCCCTACATGCCTTTCCTCTCCCCATGGTCTTGCCCCACCATGCCTTTCTTCTACCCACAGTCTTGCCTCTTCATACCTTTCTTCTACCCATGGTCTTACCTCTTCATACCTTTCTTCTACCCATGGTCTTGTCTCTCCATACCTTTCTTCCGCCCATGGTCTTGCCCCTCATACCTTTCTTCTACTCATTGTCTTGCCCCTCCATGCTTTTCTTCTACACATGGTCTTGCCCCACCATGCCTTTCTTCTACCCACGGTCTTGCCTCTTCATACCTTTCTTCTACCCACGGTCTTGCCCGTCCATCCCTTTCTTCTACCCATGGTCTTGCCCCTCCATACCTTTCTTCTACCCATGAACTTGCCCCACCATACCTTTCTTCTACCCATGGTCTTGCCCCTCCATACCTTTCTTCAACCCGTGGTCTTGCCCCTAAATACCTTTCTTCAACCTATGGTCTTGCCCCTCCATACCTTTCTTCTGCCCATGGTCTTGCCCCCATACCTTTCTTCTAATCATGGTCTTGCCCCTACATGCCTTTCTTCTCCCCATGGTCTTGCCCCACCATGCCTTTCTTCTACCCACAGTCTTGCCTCTTCATACCTTTCTTCTACCCATGGTCTTACCTCGTCATACCTTTCTTCTACCCATGGTCTTGTCTCTCCATACCTTTCTTCCGCCCATGGTCTTGCCCCTCATACCTTTCTTCTACTCATGGTCTTGCCCCTCCATGCTTTTCTTCTACACATGGTCTTGCCCCACCATGCCTTTCTTCTACCCACGGTCTTGCCTCTTCATACCTTTCTTCTACCCACGGTCTTGCCCGTCCATCCCTTTCTTCTACCCATGGTCTTGCCTCTCCATACCTTTCTTCGACCCATGGTCTTGCCCCACCATGCCTGTCTCCTACCCATGGTCTTGCCCCACCATCCCTTTCTTTGACCCATGATCTTTCCCCTCCATACCTTTCTTCTACCCATGGTCTTGCCCCTCCATACCTTTCTTCAACCCGTGGTCTTGCCCCTAAATACCTTTCTTCAACCTATGGTCTTGCCCCTCCATACCTTTCTTCTGCCCATGGTCTTGCCCCCCATACCTTTCTTCTACTCATGGTCTTGCCCCTACATGCCTTTCTTCTCCCCATGGTCTTGCCCCACCATGCCTTTCTTCTACCCACAGTCTTGCCTCTTCATACCTTTCTTCTACCCATGGTCTTGCCTCTCCATACCTTTCTTCCGCCCATGGTCTTGCCTCTCCATGCCTTTCTTCCACCCATGGTCTTGCCCCTCTATACCTTTCTTCTACCCATGGTCTTGCCTCTCCATACCTTTCTTCTACCCATGGTCTTGCCCCTCCATACCTTTCTTCTACCCATGGTATTTCCCCTAAATACTTTCCTTCTACCCATGGTCTTGCCTCTCCATACCTTTCTTCTACCCATGGTCTTGTCTCTCCATACCTTTCCTCAACCTATGGTCTTGCCCCTCCATACCTTTCTTCAACCCATGGTCTTGCCCCTCCATACCTTTCATCTACCCATGGCCTTGACCCACCATACCTTTCTTCCACCTATGGTCTTGCCCCTCATACCTTTCTTCTGCCCATGCTCTTGCCCGACCATATCTTTCTTCTACCCTTTGTCTTGCCCCTCCATACCTTTCTTCTACCCATGGTCTTGCCCCTACATACCTTTCTTCTACCCATGGTCTTGCCCGTCCATCCCTTTCTTCTACCCATGGTCTTGCCTCTCCATACCTTTCTTCGACCCATGGTCTTGCCCCACCATGCCTGTCTTCTACCCATGGTCTTGCCCCACCATCCCTTTCTTTGACCCATGGTCTTTCCCCTCCATACCTTTCTTCTACCGAGGGTCTTGCCTCTCCATACCTTTCTTCCACCCATGTTCTTGCCCATCTATACCTTTCTTCTACCCATGGCCTTGCCTCTCCATACCTTTCTTCTACCCATGGTCCTGCCCCTCCATCGCTTTCTTCTACCCATGGTCTTGCCTCTCCATACCTTTCTTCCGCCCATGGTCTTGCCCTCCATACATTTCTTCTACCCATGGTCTTGCCTCTCCATGCCTTTCTTCTACCCATGGTCTTACCCCTCTATACCTTTCTTCTACCCATGGTCTTGCCTCTCCAGACCTTTCTTCTACCCATGGTCTTGCCCCTCCATACCTTTCTTCTACTCATGGTCTTTCCCCTAAATACTTTCCTTCTACCCATGGTCTTGCCTCCCCATAACTTTCTTCTACCCATGGTCTTGCCAATCCATACCTTTCTTCTAAACATGGTCGTGCCCCTCCATGCCTTTCTTCTACCCATAGTCTTACCCCACCATCTCTTTCTTTGACCCATGGTCTTTCCCCTCCATACCTTTCTTCTACCGAGGGTCTTGCCTGTCCATACCTTTCTTCCACCCATGTTCTTGCCCCTCCATACCTTTCTTCTACCCATGATCTTGCCTCTCCATACCTTTCTTCTACCATGGTCCTGGTGCTCCATCCCTTTATTCTACCCATGGTCTTGCCTCTCCATACCTTTCTTCCACCCATGGTCTTGCCCATACATCTCTTTCTTCTACCCATGGTCTTGCCCCTCCATACATTTCTTCTACCCATGGTCTTGCCTCTCCATGCCTTTCTTCTACCTATGGTCTTGCCTCTCCATACCTTTCTTCTACCCATAGTCTTGCCCCTCCATACCTTTCTTCAACCCATGGTCTTGCCCCTCCATACCTTTCTTCTACCCATGGTCATGCCTTTCCATCCCTTTCTTCTACCCATGGTTTTGCCCCTCCATACCTTTCTTCCACACATGGTCTTGCCCCTCCATACCTTTCTTCCGCCCATGGTCTTGCCCCTCCATACATTTCTTCTGCCCACGGTCTTGCCTCTCCATACCTTTCATCGACCAATGGTCTTGCCCCTCCATCCCTTTCTTCTACCCATGAACTTGCCCCTCCATACCTTTCTTCTACCCATGGTCTCGCCCCTCCATACCTTTCTTCAACCCGTGGTCTTGCCCCTAAATACCTTTCTTCAACCTATGGTCTTGCCCCTCCATACCTTTCTTCTGCCCATGGTCTTGCCCCCCATACCTTTCTTCTACTCATGGTCTTGGCCCTACATGCCTTTCTTCTCCCCATGGTCTTGCCCCACCATGCCTTTCTTCTACCCACGGTCTTGCCTTTTCATACCTTTCTTCTACCCATGGTCTTGTCTCTACATACCTTTCTTCTACTCATGGTCTTGCCCCACCATACCTTTCTTCCACCCATGGTCTTGCCCCTCATACCTTTCTTTTGCCCATGGTCCTGCCCCACCATATCTTTCTTCTACCCTTTGTCTTGCCACTCCATACCTTTCTTCCGGCCATGGTCTTGGCCCTCCATACCTTTCTTCTACCCATGGTCTTGCCTCTACATACCTTTCTTCTACCCATGGTCTTGCTCGTCCACCCCTTTCTTCTACCCATGTTCTTGCCTCTCCATACCTTTCTTCTACTCATGGTCTTGCCCCACCATGCCTTACTTCTACCCATGGTCTTGCCCCACCATCCCTTTCTTTGACCCATGGTCTTTCACCTCCATACCTTTCTTCTACCGAGGGTCTTGCCTCTCCATACTTTTCTTCGACCCATGTTTTTGCCCCTCCATACCTTTCTTCTACCCATGATCTTGCCTCTCCATACCTTTCTTCAACCAATGGTCTTGCCCCTAAATACCTTTCTTCAACCTATCGTCTTGCCCCTCCATACCTTTCTTCTACCCATGGTCTTACCCCTCCATACCTTTCTTCTACCCATGGTCTTGCCTCTCCATACCTTTCTTCCACCCATGGTCTTGCCCGTCCATCCCTTTCTTCTACCCATGTTCTTGCCCCACCAAACCTTTCTTCTACCCATGGTTTTGCTCCTCCATGCCTTTCTTCTACCCATGGTCTTTCCCCACCATGCCTTTCTTCTACCCATGGTATTGCCCCTCCATACCTTTCTTCTACCTATGGTCTTGCCTCTCCATACCTTTCTTCAACCAATGGTCTTGCCCCTAAATACCTTTCTTCAACCTATCGTCTTGCCCCTCCATACCTTTCTTCTACCCATGGTCTTACCCCTCCATACCTTTCTTCTACCCATGGTCTTGCCTCTCCATACCTTTCTTCCACCCATGGTCTTGCCCGTCCATCCCTTTCTTCTACCCATGTTCTTGCCCCACCAAACCTTTCTTCTACCCATGGTCTTGCTCCTCCATGCCTTTCTTCTACCCATGGTCTTTCCCCACCATGCCTTTCTTCTACCCATGGTATTGCCCCTCCATACCTTTCTTCTACCTATGGTCTTGTCTCTCCGTACCTTTCTTCTACCCATGGTCTTGCCCCTCCATACCTTTCTTCCGCCAATGATCTTGCCACCGATACCTTTCTTCTACTCATGGTCTTGCTCCTCCATGCCTTTCTTCTACCCCTGGTCTTGCCCCACCATGCCTTTCTTCTACCCACGGTCTTGCCTCTTCATACCTTTCTTCTACTCATGGTCTTGCCCCTCCATGCTTTTCTTCTACCCATGGTCTTGCCCCACCATGCCTTTCTTCTACCCATGGTCTTGCCTCTTCATACCTTTCTTCTACCCATGGTCTTGTCTCTCCATACCTTTCTTCTACCCATGGTCTTGCCCCTCCATACCTTTTTTCTACTCATGGTCTTGCCCCACCATACCTTTCTTCCACCCATGGTCTTGCCCCTCATAACTTTCTTCTGCCCATGGTCTTGCCCCACCATATCTTTCTTCTACCCTTTGTCTTGCCCCTCCATACCTTTCTTCCGGCCATGGCCTTGCCCCTACATACCTTTATTCTGCGCATGGTCTTGCCCCTCCATGCTTTTCTTCTACCCATGGTCTTGCACCACCATACCTTTCTTCTACCCATGGTCTTGTCTCTCCATACCTTTCTTCTACCCATGGTCTTGCCCCTCCATACCTTTCTTCTACTCATGGTCTTGCCCCACCATACCATTCTTCCACCCATGGTCTTGCCCCTCATACTTTTCTTCTGCCCATGGTCTTGCCCCACCATATCTTTCTTCTACCCTTTGTCTTGCCCCTCCATATCTTTCTTCTGGCCATGGCCTTGCCCCTACATACCTTTATTCTGCCCATGATCTTGCCCCTCCATACCTTTCTTCCGCCCATGGTCTTGTCCCTCCATGCCTTTCTTCTACCCATGATCTTGCCTCTCCATACTTTTCTTCCACCCATGTTTTTGCCCCTCCATACCTTTCTTCTACCCATGATCTTGCCTCTCCATACCTTTCTTCAACCAATAGTCTTGCCCCTAAATACCTTTCTTCAATCTATGGTCTTGCCCCTCCATACCTTTCTACTACCTATGGTCTTGCCCCTCCATACCTTTCTTCTACCCATGGTCTTGCCTCTCCATACCTTTCTTCCACCAATGGTCTTGCCCGTCCATCCCTTTCTTCTACCCATGGTCTTGCCCCTCCATACCTTTCTTCTACCCATGGTCTTACCCCTCCATACCTTTCTTCTACCCATGGTCTTGCCTCTCCATACCTTTCTTCCACCCATGGTCTTGTCCGTCCATCCCTTTCTTCTACCCATGTTCTTGCCCCACCAAACCTTTCTTCTACCCATGGTCTTGCTCCTCCATGCCTTTCTTCTACCCATGGTCTTTCCCCACCATGCCTTTCTTCTACCCATGGTATTGCCCCTCCATACCTTTCTTCTACCTATGGTCTTGTCTCTCCGTACCTTTCTTCTACCCATGGTCTTGCCCCTCCATACCTTTCTTCTACCCACGGTCTTGCCTCTTCATACCTTTCTTCTACTCATGATCTTGCCCCTCCATGCTTTTCTTCTACCCATGGTCTTGCCCCACCATGCCTTTCTTCTACCCACGGTCTTGCCTCTTCATACCTTTCTTCTACCCATGGTCTTGTCTCTCCATACCTTTCTTCTACCCATGGTCTTGCCCCTCCATACCTTTCTTCTACTCATGGTCTTGCCCCACCATACCATTCTTCCACCCATGGTCTTGCCCCTCATACTTTTCTTCTGCCCATGGTCTCGCCCCACCATATCTTTCTTCTACCCTTTGTCTTGCCCCTCCATACCTTTCTTCTGGCCATGGTCTTGCCCCTCCATGCTTTTCTTCTACCCATGGTCTTGCCCCACCATGCCTTTCTTCTACCCACGGTCTTGCCTCTTCATACCTTTTTTCTACTCATGGTCTTGCCCCACCATACCTTTCTTCCACCCATGGTCTTGCCCCTCATAACTTTCTTCTGCTCATGGTCTTGCCCCTCCATGCTTTTCTTCTACCCATGGTCTTGCCCCACCATACCTTTCTTCTACCCACGGTCTTGCCTCTTCATACCATTCTTCCACCCATGGTCTTGCCCCTCATACTTTTCTTCTGCCCATGGTCTCGCCCCACCATATCTTTCTTCTACCCTTTGTCTTGCCCCTCCATACCTTTCTTCTGGCCATGGCCTTGCCCCTACATACCTTTATTCTGCCCATGATCTTGCCCCTCCATACCTTTCTTCCGCCCATGGTCTTGTCCCTCCATGCCTTTCTTCTACCCATGGTCCTGCCTCTCCATACCTTTCTTCTACTCATGGTCTTGCCCCACCATGCCTTTCTTCTACCCATGGTCTTGCCCCACCATCCCTTTCTTTGACCCATGGTCTTTCACCTCCATACTTTTCTTCTACCGTGGGTCTTGCCTCTCCATACTTTTCTTCCACCCATGTTTTTGCCCCTCCATACCTTTCTTCTACCCATGATCTTGCCTCTCCATACCTTTCTTCAACCAATAGTCTTGCCCCTAAATACCTTTCTTCAATCTATGGTCTTGCCCCTCCATACCTTTCTACTACCTATGGTCTTGCCCCTCCATACATTTCTTCTACCCATGGTCTTGCCTCTCCATACCTTTCTTCCACCAATGGTCTTGCCCGTCCATCCCTTTCTTCTACCCATGGTCTTGCCCCTCCATACATTTCTTCAACCCATTGTCTTGCCCCTCCATACCTTTCTTCTAACCATGGTCTTGCCTCTCCATACCTTTCTCTATCAATGGTCTTCCCCCTCCATACTTTTCTTCTACCCATGTTCTTGCCTCTCCATCCCTTTCTTCTGCCCATGGTCTTGGCCTACCATACCTTTCTTCTACCCACGGTCTTGCTCCTCCATGCCTTTCTTATACCCATGGTCTTGCCCCATCATGCCTTTCTTCTACCCATGGTATTGCCCCTCCATACCTTTCTTCTACCAATGGTCTTGCCTCTTCATACCTTTCTTCTACCCATGGTCTTGTCTCTCCATACCTTTCTTCTACCCATGGTCTTGCCCCTCCATACCTTTCTTCCGCCCATGGTCTTGCCCCCGATACCTTTCTTCTTCCCATGTTCTTGCCTCTCCATACCTTTCTTCTACTCATGGTCATGCCCCACCATGCCTTTCTTCTACCCATGGTCTTGCCCCACCATCCCTTTCTTTGACCCGTGGTCTTTCACCTCCATACCTTTCTTCTACCGAGGGTCTTGCCTCTCCATACTTTTCTTCCACCCATGTTTTTGCCCCTCCATACCTTTCTTCTACCCATGATCTTGCCTCTCCATACCTTTCTTCTACCATGGTCCTGCCCCTCCATCCCTTTCTTCTACCCATGGTATTGCCTCTCTATATCTTTCTTCCACCCATGGTCTTGCCCCCCCATACCTTTCCTCCGCCCATGGTCTTGCCTCTCCATACCTTTCTTCTACCCATGGTCTTGCCCCTCGATACCTTTCTTCTAAACATGGTATTGCCTCTCCATGCCTTTCTTCTACCCATGGTCTTGCCGCTCCATACCTTTCTTCTACCCATGGTTTTGCCTCTCCATACCTTTCTTCGACCCATGTTCTTGCCCCTCCATACCTTTCTTCTGCCCATGGTCTTGCCCCTTCATACCTTTCTTCAACCAATGGTCTTCCCCTAAATACCTTTCTTCAACCTATGGTCTTGCCCCTCCATACCTTTCTTCTACCCATTGTCTTGCCCCTCCATACCTTTCTTCTACCTATGGTCTTGCCTCTCCATACCTTTCTTCCGCCCATGGTCTTGCCCGTCCATCCCTTTCTTCTATCCATGGTCTTGCCCCTCCATACATTTCTTGAACCCATTGTCTTGCCCCTCCATACCTTTCTTCTACCCATGGCCATGCCTCTCCATACCTTTCTCTATCCATGGTCTTGCCCCTCCATACTTTTCTTCTACCCATGTTCTTGCCTCTCCATCCCTTTCTTCTACCCATGGTCTTGGCCCACCATACCTTACTTCTACCCATGGTCTTGCTCCCCCTTGCCTTTCTTCTACCCATGGTCTTGCCCCACCATGCCTTTCTTCTACCCATTGTATTGCCCCTCCATACCTTTCTTCTACCCATGGTCTTGCCTCTTCATGCCTTTCTTCTACCCATGGCCTTGCCTCTTCATACCTTTCTTCTACCCATGGTCTTGTCTCTCCATACCTTTTTTTCCGCCCATGGTCTTGCCCCCCATACCTTTCTTCTACCCATGGCCTTGCCCCTCCATGCCTTTCTTCTACCCCTGGTCTTGCCCCACTATGCCTTTCTTCTACCCACGGTCTTGCCTCTTCATACCTTTCTTCTACCCATGGTCTTGTCTCTCCATACCTTTCTTCAACCTATGGTCTTGCCCCTCCATACCTTTTTTTCCTCCCATGGTCTTGCCCCCCATACCTTTCTTCTACCCATGGCCTTGCCCCTCCATGCCTTTCTTCTACTCCTGGTCTTGCCCCACTATGCCTTTCTTCTACCCACGGTCTTGCCTCTTCATACCTTTCTTCTACCCATGGTCTTGTCTCTCCATACCTTTCTTCAACCTATGGTCTTGCCCCTCCATACCTTTCTTCAACCCATGGTCTTGCCCCTCCATACCTTTCATCTACCCATGGCCTTGCCCCTCCATACCTTTCTTCCACCCATGGTCTTGTCCCTCATACCTTTCTTCTGCCCATGGTCTTGCCCGACCATATATTTCTTCTACCCTTTGTCTTACCCCTCCATACCTTTCTTCCGGCCATGGTCTTGCACCTCCATACCTTTATTCCGCTCATGGTCTTGCCCCTCCATACCTTTCTTCTGCCCATGTTCTTGCCCCTGCATACCTTTCTTCTGCTCATGGTCTTGCCCCACCATGCCTTTCTTCTACCCATGGTCTTGCCCCTCCATACCTTTCTTCTACCCATGGTCTTGCCCCTACATACCTTTCTTCTACCTGTGGTCTTGCCCGTCCATCCCTTTCTTCCACCCATGGTCTTGCCTCTCCATACCCTTCTTCTACCCATGGTCTTGTCCCACCATGCCTGTCTTCTACCCATGGTCTTGCCCCACCATCCCTTTCTTTGACCCATGGTCTTTCCCCTCCATACCTTTCTTCTACCAAGGGTCTTACCTCTCCATACCTTTCTTCCACCCATGTTCTTGCCCATCCATACCTTTCTTCTACCCATGGTCTTGCCTCTCCATACCTTTCTTCTACCCATGGTCATGCCCCTCCATCGTTTTCTTCTACCCATGGTCTTGCCTCTCCAAACCTTTCTTCTACCCATGGTCTTGCCAATCCATACCTTTCTTCTACCCATGGTCTTGCCCCTCCATGCCTTTCTTCAACCCATGGTCTTGCCCCTCCATACCTTTCTTCTACCCATAGTCTTGCCTCTCCATGCCTTTCTTCTACCTATGGTCTTGCCTCTCCATACCTTTCTTCTACCCATAGTCTTGCCCCTCCATACCTTTCTTCAACCCATGGTCTTGCCCCTCCATACCTTTCTTCTACCCATGGTCATGCCCCTCCATCCCTTTCTTCTACCCATGGTTTTGCCTCTCCATACCTTTCTTCCAGCCATGGTCTTGCCCCTCCATACCTTTCTTCCGCCCATGTTCTTGCCCCTCCATACCTTTCTTCTGCCCACGGTCTTGCCTCTCCATACCTTTCTTCGACCCATGGTCTTGCCCCTCCATACCTTTCTTCTACCCATGGTCTTGCCCCTGCATACCTTTCTTCTACCCATGGTCTTGCCCCTCCATACCTTTCTTCAACCCATGGTCTTGCCCCTAAATACCTTTCTTCAACCTATGGTCTTGCCCCTCCATACCTTTCTTCCGCCCATGGTCTTGCCCCCCATACCTTTCTTCTACTCATGGTCTTGCCCCTCCATGCCTTTATTCTCCCCATGGTCTTGCCCCACCATGCCTTTCTTCTACCCACAGTCTTGCCTCTTCATACCTTTCTTCTACCCATGGTCTTACGCCTTCATACCTTTCTTCTACCCATGGTCTTGTCTCTCCACATCTTTCTTCCGCCCATGGTCTTGCCCCCCATACCTTTCTTCTACTCATGATCTTGCCCTTCCATGCTTTTCTTCTACCCATGCTCTTGCCCCACCATGCCTTTCTTCTACCCACAGTCTTGCCTCTTCATACCTTTCTTCTACCCATGGTCTTGTCTCTCCATACCTTCCTTCTACCCATGGTCTTGCCCCTCCATACCTTTCTTCTACCCATGGTCTTGCCCCACCATACCTTCCTTCCACCCATGGTCTTGCCCCTCATACCTTTCTTCTGCCCATGGTCTTGCCCCACCATATCTTTCTTCTACCCTTTGTCTTGCCCCTCCATACCTTTCTTCCGCCCATGTTCTTGCCCCTCCATACCTTTCTTCTACCCATGGTCTTGCCTCTACATACCTTTCTTCAACCCATGGTCTTGCCCCTCCATACCTTTCTTCTACCCATAGTCTTGCCTCTCCATGCCTTTCTTCTACCTATGGTCTTGCCTCTCCATACCTTTCTTCTACCCATAGTCTTGCCCCTCCATACCTTTCTTCAACCCATGGTCTTGCCCCTCCATACCTTTCTTCTACCCATGGTCATGCCCCTCCATCCCTTTCTTCTACCCATGGTTTTGCCTCTCCATACCTTGCTTCCACCCATGGTCTTGCCCCTCCATACCTTTCTTCCGCCCATGTTCTTGCCCCTCCATACCTTTCTTCTGCCCACGGTCTTGCCTCTCCATACCTTTCTTCGACCCATGGTCTTGCCCCTCCATACCTTTCTTCTACCCATGGTCTTGCCCCTGCATACCTTTCCTCTACCCATGGTCTTGCCCCTCTATACCTTTCTTCAACCCATATGGTCTTGCCCCTAAATACCTTTCTTCAACCTATGGTCTTGCCCCTCCATACCTTTCTTCTGCCCATGGTCTTGCCCCCCATACCTTTCTTCTACTCATGGTCTTGCCCCTCCATGCCTTTATTCTCCCCATGGTCTTGCCCCACCATGCCTTTCTTCTACCCACAGTCTTGCCTCTTCATACCTTTCTTCTACCCATGGTCTTACGCCTTCATACCTTTCTTCTACCCATGGTCTTGTCTCTCCACATCTTTCTTCCGCCCATTGTCTTGCCCCCCATACCTTTCTTCTACTCATGGTCTTGCCCTTCCATGCTTTTCTTCTACCCATGGTCTTGCCCCACCATGCCTTTCTTCTACCCACAGTCTTGCCTCTTCATACCTTTCTTCTACCCATGGTTTTGTCTCTCCATACCTTTCTTCTACCCATGGTCTTGCCCCTCCATACCTTTCTTCTACCCATGGTCTTGCCCCACCATACCTTTCTTCCACCCATGGTCTTGCCCCTCATACCTTTCTTCTGCCCATGGTCTTGCCCCATCATATCTTTCTTCTACCCTTTGTCTTGCCTCTACATACCTTTCTTCTATCCATGGTCTTGCCCCCCATACCTTTCTTCTCCCCATGGTCTTGCCCCACCATACCTTTCTTCCGCCCATGGTCTTGCCCCTCCATACCTTTCTTCTACCCATGGTCTTGCCTCTACATACCTTTCTTCTATCCATGGTCTTGCCCCCCATACCTTTCTTCTCCCCATGGTCTTGCCCCACCATGCCTTTCTTCTACCCATGGTCTTGCCTCTTCATACCTTTCTTCTACCCATGGTCTTGCCTATCCATACCTTTCTTCTACCCATGGTCTTGCCCCCATACCTTTCTTCTACCCATGGTCTTGCCTCTCCATACCTTTCTTCTACTCATGGTCTTGCCACACCATACCTTTCTTCTACCCATGGTCTTGCTCGACCATCCCTTTCTTTGACCCATGGTCTTGCCTCTCCATACCTTTCTTCTACCCATGGTCTTGCCTCTCCATACCTTTCTTCCACCCATGGTCTTGCCCCTCCATACCTTTCTTCAACCCATGTTCTGGCCCCTCCATACCTTTCTTCTACCCATGGTCTTGCCAATCCATACCTTTCTTCTACCCATGGTCTTGCCCCCATACCTTTCTTCTACCCATGGTCTTGCCTCTCCATACCTTTCTTCTACTCATGGTCTTGCCCCACCATGACTTTCTTCTACCCATGGTCTTGCCCCACCATCTCTTTCTTTGACCCATGGTCTTGCCTCTCCATACCTTTCTTCTACCCATGGTCTTGCCTCTCCATACCTTTCTTCCACCCATGGTCTTGCCCCTCCATACCTTTCTTCAACCAATGGTCTGGCCCCTCCATACCTTTCTTCTTCCCATGGTCTTGCCTCTCCATACCTTTCTTCTACCCATGATCTTGCCTCTCCATACTTTTCTTCCACCCATGTTTTGCCCCTCCATACCTTTCTTCTACCCATGATCTTGCCTCTCCATACCTTTCTTCAACCAATAGTCTTGCCCCTAAATACCTTTCTTCAATCTATGGTCTTGCCCCTCCATACCTTTCTACTACCTATGGTCTTGCCCCTCCATACCTTTCTTCTACCCATGGTCTTGCCTCTCCATACCTTTCTTCCACCAATGGTCTTGCCCGTCCATCTCTTTCTTCTACCCATGGTCTTGCCCCTCCATACCTTTCTTCTACCCATGGTCTTACCCCTCCATACCTTTCTTCTACCCATGGTCTTGCCTCTCCATACCTTTCTTCCACCCCTGGTCTTGTCCGTCCATCCCTTTCTTCTACCCATGTTCTTGCCCCACCAAACCTTTCTTCTACCCATGGTCTTGCTCCTCCATGCCTTTCTTCTACCCATGGTCTTTCCCCACCATGCCTTTCTTCTACCCATGGTATTGCCCCTCCATACCTTTCTTCTACCTATGGTCTTGTCTCTCCGTACCTTTCTTCTACCCATGGTCTTGCCCCTCCATACCTTTCTTCCGCCCATGATCTTGCCACCGATACCTTTCTTCTACTCATGGTCTTGCTCCTCCATGCCTTTCTTCTACCCCTGGTCTTGCCCCACCATGCCTTTCTTCTACCCACGGTCTTGCCTCTTCATACCTTTCTTCTACTCATGGTCTTGCCCCTCCATGCTTTTCTTCTACCCATGGTCTTGCCCCACCATGCCTTTCTTCTACCCACGGTCTTGCCTCTTCATACCTTTCTTCCACCAATGGTCTTGCCCGTCCATCCCTTTCTTCTACCCATGGTCTTGCCCCTCCATACCTTTCTTCTACCCATGGTCTTACCCCTCCATACCTTTCTTCTACCCATGGTCTTGCCTCTCCATACCTTTCTTCCACCCATGTTCTTGTCCGTCCATCCCTTTCTTCTACCCATGTTCTTGCCCCACCAAACCTTTCTTCTACCCATGGTCTTGCTCCTCCATGCCTTTCTTCTACCCATGGTCTTTCCCCACCATGACTTTCTTCTACCCATGGTATTGCCCCTCCATACCTTTCTTCTACCTATGGTCTTGTCTCTCCGTACCTTTCTTCTACCCATGGTCTTGCCCCTCCATACCTTTCCTCCGCCCATGATCTTGCCACCGATACCTTTCTTCTACTCATGGTCTTGCTCCTCCATGCCTTTCTTCTACCCCTGGTCTTGCCCCACCATGCCTTTCTTCTACCCACGGTCTTGCCTCTTCATACCTTTCTTCTACTCATGGTCTTGCCCCTCCATGCTTTTCTTCTACCCATGGTCTTGCCCACCATGCCTTTCTTCTACCCATGGTATTGCCCCTCCATACCTTTCTTCTACCATGGTCTTGCCTCTTCATACCTTTCTTCTACCCATGGTCTTGTCTCTCCATACTTTTCTTCTACCCATGGTCTTGCCCCTCCATACCTTTCTTCCGCCCATGGTCTTGCCCCTGATACCTTTCTTCTACTCATGGTCTTGCTCCTCCATACCTTTCTTCTACCCATAGTCTTGCCCCTCCATACCTTTCTTCAACCCATGGTCTTGCCCATCCATACCTTTCTTCTACCCATGGTCATGCCCCTCCATCCCTTTCTTCTACCCATGGTATTGCCTCTCCATATCTTTCTTCCACCCATGGTCTTGCCCCTCCATACCTTTCCTCCGCCCATGATCTTGCCTCTCCATACCTTTCTATATCCATGGTCTTGCCCCTCCATCCTTTTCTTCTACCCATGTTCTTGCCTCTCCATCCCTTTCTTCTACCCATGGTATTGCCCCTCCATACCTTTCTTCTACCCATGGTCTTGCCTCTTCATACCTTTCTTCTACCCACGGTCTTGCCTCTCCATACCTTTCTTCGACCCATGGTCTTGCCCCTCCATACCTTTCTTCTACCTTTGGTCTTGCCCCTCCATACCTTTCTTCAACCAATGGTCTTGCCCCTAAATACCTTTCTTCAACCTATAGTCTTGCTCCTCCATGCCTTTCTTATACCCCTGGTCCTGCCCCACCATGCCTTTCTTCTACCCACGGTCTTGCCTCTCCATACCTTTCTTCGACCCATGGTCTTGCCCCTCCATACCTTTCTTCTACCCATGGCCCTGCCTCTCGATACCTTTCTTCCACCCATGGTCTTGCCCGTCCATCCCTTTCTTCTATTCATGGTCTTGCCCCTCCATACATTTCTTCAACCCATTGTCTTGCCCCTCCATACCTTTCTTCTACCCATGGTCTTGCGTCTCCATACCTTTCTATATCCATGGTCTTGCCCCTCCACCCTTTTCTTCTACCCATGTTCTTGCCTCTCCATCCCTTTCTTCTACCCATGGTCTTGCCTCTCCATACCTTTCTTCCACCCATGGTCTTGTCCGTCCATCCCTTTCTTCTACCCATGTTCTTGCCCCACCAAACCTTTCTTCTACCCATGGTCTTGCTCCTCCATGCCTTTCTTCTACCCATGGTCTTTCCCCACCAAGCCTTTCTTCTACCCATGGTATTGCCCCTCCATAACCTTTCTTCTACCTATGGTCTTGTCTCTCCGTACCTTTCTTCTACCCATGGTCTTGCCCCTCCATACCTTTCTTCCGCCCATGATCTTGCCACCGATACCTTTCTTCTACACATGGTCTTGCTCCTCCATGCCTTTCTTCTACCCCTGGTCTTGCCCCACCATGCCTTTCTTCTACCCACAGTCTTGCCTCTTCATACCTTTCTTCTACTCATGGTCTTGCCCCTCCATGCTTTTCTTCTACCCATGGTCTTGCCCACCATGCCTTTCTTCTACCCATGGTATTGCCCCTCCATACCTTTCTTCTACCATGGTCTTGCCTCTTCATACCTTTCTTCTACCCATGGTCTTGTCTCTCCATACTTTTCTTCTACCCATGGTCTTGCCCCTCCATACCTTTCTTCCGCCCATGGTCTTGCCCCTGATACCTTTCTTCTACTCATGGTCTTGCTCCTCCATACCTTTCTTCTACCCATAGTCTTGCCCCTCCATACCTTTCTTCAACCCATGGTCTTGCCCATCCATACCTTTCTTCTACCCATGGTCATGCCCCTCCATCCCTTTCTTCTACCCATGGTATTGCCTCTCCATATCTTTCTTCCACCCATGGTCTTGCCCCTCCATACCTTTCCTCCGCCCATGATCTTGCCTCTCCATACCTTTCTATATCCATGGTCTTGCCCCTCCATCCTTTTCTTCTACCCATGTTCTTGCCTCTCCATCCCTTTCTTCTACCCATGGTATTGCCCCTCCATACCTTTCTTCTACCCATGGTCTTGCCTCTTCATACCTTTCTTCTACCCACGGTCTTGCCTCTCCATACCTTTCTTCGACCCATGGTCTTGCCCCTCCATACCTTTCTTCTACCTATGGTCTTGCCCCTCCATACCTTTCTTCAACCAATGGTCTTGCCCCTAAATACCTTTCTTCAACCTATAGTCTTGCTCCTCCATGCCTTTCTTATACCCCTGGTCCTGCCCCACCATGCCTTTCTTCTACCCACGGTCTTGCCTCTCCATACCTTTCTTCGACCCATGGTCTTGCCCCTCCATACCTTTCTTCTACCCATGGCCCTGCCTCTCGATACCTTTCTTCCACCCATGGTCTTGCCCGTCCATCCCTTTCTTCTATTCATGGTCTTGCCCCTCCATACATTTCTTCAACCCATTGTCTTGCCCCTCCATACCTTTCTTCTACCCATGGTCTTGCCTCTTCATACCTTTCTTCTACCCACGGTCTTGCCTCTCCATACCTTTCTTCGACCCATGATCTTGCCCCTCCATACCTTTCTTCTACCTATGGTCTTGCCCCTCCATACCTTTCTTCAACCAATGGTCTTGCCCCTAAATACCTTTCTTCAACCTATAGTCTTGCTCCTCCATGCCTTTCTTATACCCCTGGTCCTGCCCCACCATGCCTTTCTTCTACCCACGGTCTTGCCACTCCATACCTTTCTTCGACCCATGGTCTTGCCCCTCCATACCTTTCTTCTACCCATGGCCCTGCCTCTCGATACCTTTCTTCCACCCATGGTCTTGCCCGTCCATCCCTTTCTTCTATTCATGGTCTTGCCCCTCCATACATTTCTTCAACCCATTGTCTTGCCCCTCCATACCTTTCTTCTACCCATGGTCTTGCGTCTCCATACCTTTCTATATCCATGGTCTTGCCCCTCCACCCTTTTCTTCTACCCATGTTCTTGCCTCTCCATCCCTTTCTTCTACCCATGGTCTTGCCTCTCCATACCTTTCTTCCACCCATGGTCTTGTCCGTCCATCCCTTTCTTCTACCCATGTTCTTGCCCCACCAAACCTTTCTTCTACCCATGGTCTTGCTCCTCCATGCCTTTCTTCTACCCATGGTCTTTCCCCACCATGCCTTTCTTCTACCCATGGTATTGCCCCTCCATACCTTTCTTCTACCTATGGTCTTGTATCTCCGTACCTTTCTTCTACCCATGGTCTTGCCCCTCCATACCTTTCTTCCGCCCATGATCTTGCCACCGATACCTTTCTTCTACTCATGG
Source organism: Ambystoma mexicanum (assembly GCF_040938575.1). Classification (NCBI taxonomy): domain Eukaryota; kingdom Metazoa; phylum Chordata; class Amphibia; order Caudata; family Ambystomatidae; genus Ambystoma; species Ambystoma mexicanum. The sequence continues at coordinate 2,773,451 of NC_090931.1, read as the reverse complement.
TCTTGCTCCTCCATGCCTTTCTTCTACCCCTGGTCTTGCCCCACCATGCCTTTCTTCTACCCACGGTCTTGCCTCTTCATACCTTTCTTCTACTCATGGTCTTGCCCCTCCATGCTTTTCTTCTACCCATGGTCTTGCCCACCATGCCTTTCTTCTACCCATGGTATTGCCCCTCCATACCTTTCTTCTACAATGGTCTTGCCTCTTCATACCTTTCTTCTACCCATGGTCTTGTCTCTCCATACTTTTCTTCTACCCATGGTCTTGCCCCTCCATACCTTTCTTCCGCCCATGGTCTTGCCCCTGATACCTTTCTTCTACTCATGGTCTTGCTCCTCCATACCTTTCTTCTACCCATAGTCTTGCCCCTCCATACCTTTCTTCAACCCATGGTCTTGCCCATCCATACCTTTCTTCTACCCATGGTCATGCCCCTCCATCCCTTTCTTCTACCCATGGTATTGCCTCTCCATATCTTTCTTCCACCCATGGTCTTGCCCCTCCATACCTTTCCTCCGCCCATGATCTTGCCTCTCCATACCTTTCTATATCCATGGTCTTGCCCCTCCATCCTTTTCTTCTACCCATGTTCTTGCCTCTCCATCCCTTTCTTCTACCCATGGTATTGCCCCTCCATACCTTTCTTCTACCCATGGTCTTGCCTCTTCATACCTTTCTTCTACCCACGGTCTTGCCTCTCCATACCTTTCTTCGACCCATGGTCTTGCCCCTCCATACCTTTCTTCTACCTATGGTCTTGCCCCTCCATACCTTTCTTCAACCAATGGTCTTGCCCCTAAATACCTTTCTTCAACCTATAGTCTTGCTCCTCCATGCCTTTCTTACACCCCTGGTCCTGCCCCACCATGCCTTTCTTCTACCCACGGTCTTGCCTCTCCATACCTTTCTTCGACCCATGGTCTTGCCCCTCCATACCTTTCTTCTACCCATGGCCCTGCCTCTCGATACCTTTCTTCCACCCATGGTCTTGCCCGTCCATCCCTTTCTTCTATTCATGGTCTTGCCCCTCCATACATTTCTTCAACCCATTGTCTTGCCCCTCCATACCTTTCTTCTACCCATGGTCTTGCGTCTCCATACCTTTCTATATCCATGGTCTTGCCCCTCCACCCTTTTCTTCTACCCATGTTCTTGCCTCTCCATCCCTTTCTTCTACCCATGGTCTAGGCCCACCATACCTTTCTTCTACCCATGGTGTTGCTCCTCCATGCCTTTCTTCTACCCATGGTCTTGCCCCACCATGCCTTTGTTCTACCCATGGTATTGCCCCTCCATACCTTTCTTCTACCCATGGTCTTGCCTCTTCATACCTTTCTTCTACCCATGGTCTTGTCTCTCCATACCTTTCTTCTACCCATGGTCTTGCCCCTCCATACCTTTCTTCCGCCCATGGTCTTGCCCCCAAAACCTTTCTTCTACTCATGGTCTTGCTCCTCCATGCCTTTCTTCTACCCCTGGTCTTGCCCCACCATGCCTTTCTTCTACCCACGGTCTTGCCTCTTCATACCTTTCTTCTACCCATGGCCTTGCCTCTTCATACCTTTCTTCTACCCATGGTCTTGTCTCTCCATACCTTTCTTCCGCCCATGGTCTTGCCCCCCATACCTTTCTTCTACTCATGGTCTTGCCTCTCCATGCCTCTCTTCTACCCATGGTCTTGCCCCACCATGCCTTTCTTCTACCCACGGTCTTGCCTCTTCATACCTTTCTTCTACCCATGGTCTTGTCTCTCCATACCTTTCTTCAACCTATGGTCTTGCCCCTCCATACCTTTCTTCTACCCATGGTCTTGCCCGTCCATCCCTCTCTTCTACCCATGGTCTTGCCCCTACATACCTTTCTTCTACCCATGGTCTTGCCCGTCCATCCCTCTCTTCTACCCATGGTCTTGCCTCTCCATACCTTTCTTCTACCCATGGTCGTGCCCCTCCATGCCTTTCTTCTACCCATAATCTTGCCCCACCATCTCTTTTTTCGACCCTTGGTCTTTCCCCTCCATACCTTTCTTCTACCGAGGGTCTTGCCTGTCCATACCTTTCTTCCACCCATGTTCTTGCCCCTCCATACCTTTCTTCTACCCATGATCTTGCCTCTCCATACCTTTCTTCCACACATGGTCTTGCCCCTCCATACCTTTCTTCAACCAATGGTCTTGCCCCTAAATACCTTTCTTCAACCTATAGTCTTGCTCCTCCATGCCTTTCTTCTACCCCTGGTCCTGCCCAACCATGCCTTTCTTCTACCCACGGTCTTGCCTCTCCATACCTTTCTTCGACCCATGGTCTTGCCCCTCCATACCTTTCTTCTACCCATAGCCCTGCCTCTCCATACCTTTCTTCCACCCATGGTCTTGCCCGTCCATCCCTTTCTTCTATTCATGGTCTTGCCCCTCCATACCTTTCTTCTACCCATGGTCTTGCGTCTCCATACCTTTCTATATCCATGGTCTTGCCCCTCCACCCTTTTCTTCTACCCATGTTCTTGCCTCTCCATCCCTTTCTTCTACCCATGGTCTTGGCCCACCATACCTTTCTTCTACCCATGGTGTTGCTCCTCCATGCCTTTCTTCTACCCATGGTCTTGCCCCACCATGCCTTTCTTCTACCCATGGTATTGCCCCTCCATACCTTTCTTCTACCCATGGTCTTGCCTCTTCATGCCTTTCTTCTACCCATGGTCTTGTCTCTCCATACCTTTCTTCTACCCATGGTCTTGCCCCTCCATACCTTTCTTCCACCCATGGTCTTGCCCCCAAAACCTTTCTTCTACTCATGGTCTTGCTCCTCCATGCCTTTCTTCTACCCCTGGTCTTCCCCCACCATGCCTTTCTTCTACCCACGGTCTTGCCTCTTCATACCTTTCTTCTACCCATGGTCTTGTCCGTCCATCCCTTTCTTCTACCCATGTTCTTGCCCCACCAAACCTTTCTTCTACCCATGGTCTTGCTCCTCCATGCCTTTCTTCTACCCATGGTCTTTCCCCACCATGCCTTTCTTCTACCCATGGTATTGCCCCTCCATACCTTTCTTCTACCCATGGTCTTGCCCGTCCATCCCTCTCTTCTACCCATGGTCTTGCCTCTCCATACCTTTCTTCGACCCATGGTCTTGCCCCACCATGCCTGTCTTCTACCCATGGTCTTGCCCCACCATCCCTTTCTTTGACCCATGATCTTTCCCCTCCATACCTTTCTTCTACCGAGGGTCTTGCCTCTCCATACCTTTCTTCCACCCATGTTCTTGCCCATCTATACCTTTCTTCTACCCATGGTCTTGCCTCTCCATACCTTTCTTCTACGCATGGTCATGCCCCTCCATCGCTTTCTTCTACCCATGGTCTTGCCTCTCCATACCTTTCTTCCGCCCATGGTCTTGCCCTCCATACATTTCTTCTACCCATGGTCTTGCCTCTCCATGCCTTTCTTCTACCCATGGTCTTGCCCCTCTATACCTTTCTTCTACCCATGGTCTTGCCTCTCTATACCTTTCTTCTACTCATGGTCTTGCCCCTCCATACCTTTCTTCTACCCATGGTCTTTCCCCTAAATACTTTCCTTCTACCCATGGTCTTGCCTCTCCATACCTTTCTTCTACCCATGGTCGTGCCCCTCCATGCCTTTCTTCTACCCATAATCTTGCCCCACCATCTCTTTTTTCGACCCTTGGTCTTTCCCCTCCATACCTTTCTTCTACCGAGGGTCTTGCCTGTCCATACCTTTCTTCCACCCATGTTCTTGCCCCTCCATACCTTTCTTCTACCCATGATCTTGCCTCTCCATACCTTTCTTCCACACATGGTCTTGCCCCTCCATACCTTTCTTCAACCAATGGTCTTGCCCCTAAATACCTTTCTTCAACCTATAGTCTTGCTCCTCCATGCCTTTCTTCTACCCCTGGTCCTGCCCCACCATGCCTTTCTTCTACCCACGGTCTTGCCTCTCCATACCTTTCTTCGACCCATGGTCTTGCCCCTCCATACCTTTCTTCTACCCATAGCCCTGCCTCTCCATACCTTTCTTCCACCCATGGTCTTGCCCGTCCATCCCTTTCTTCTATTCATGGTCTTGCCCCTCCATACCTTTCTTCTACCCATGGTCTTGCGTCTCCATACCTTTCTATATCCATGGTCTTGCCCCTCCACCCTTTTCTTCTACCCATGTTCTTGCCTCTCCATCCCTTTCTTCTACCCATGGTCTTGGCCCACCATACCTTTCTTCTACCCATGGTGTTGCTCCTCCATGCCTTTCTTCTACCCATGGTCTTGCCCCACCATGCCTTTCTTCTACCCATGGTATTGCCCCTCCATACCTTTCTTCTACCCATGGTCTTGCCTCTTCATGCCTTTCTTCTACCCATGGTCTTGTCTCTCCATACCTTTCTTCTACCCATGGTCTTGCCCCTCCATACCTTTCTTCCACCCATGGTCTTGCCCCCAAAACCTTTCTTCTACTCATGGTCTTGCTCCTCCATGCCTTTCTTCTACCCCTGGTCTTGCCCCACCATGCCTTTCTTCTACCCACGGTCTTGCCTCTTCATACCTTTCTTCTACCCATGGCCTTGCCTCTTCATACCTTTCTTCTACCCATGGTCTTGTCTCTCCATACCTTTCTTCCGCCCATGGTCTTGCCCCCCATACCTTTCTTCTACTCATGGTCTTGCCTCTCCATGCCTCTCTTCTACCCATGGTCTTGCCCCACCATGCCTTTCTTCTAAACACGGTCTTGCCTCTTCATACCTTTCTTCTACCCATGGTCTTGACTCTCCATACCTTTCTTCAACCTATGGTCTTGCCCCTCCATACCTTTCTTCAACCCATGGTCTTGCCCCTCCATACGTTTCATCTACCCATGGCCTTGCCCCACCATACCTTTCTTCCACCCATGGTCTTGCCCCTCATACCTTTCTTCTGCCCATGCTCTTGCCCGACCATATCTTTCTTCTACCCTTTGTCTTGCCCCTCCATACCTTTCTTCTACCCATGGTCTTGCCCCTACATACCTTTCTTCTACCCATGGTCTTGCCCGTCCATCCCTCTCTTCTACCCATGGTCTTGCCTCTCCATACCTTTCTTCGACCCATGGTCTTGCCCCACCATGCCTGTCTTCTACCCATGGTCTTGCCCCACCATCCCTTTCTTTGACACATGATCTTTCCCCTCCATACCTTTCTTCTACCGAGGGTCTTGCCTCTCCATACCTTTCTTCCACCCATGTTCTTGCCCATCTATACCTTTCTTCTACCCATGGTCTTGCCTCTCCATACCTTTCTTCTACGCATGGTCATGCCCCTCCATCGCTTTCTTCTACCCATGGTCTTGCCTCTCCATACCTTTCTTCTGCCCATGGTCTTGCCCTCCATACATTTCTTCTACCCATGGTCTTGCCTCTCCATGCCTTTCTTCTACCCATGGTCTTGCCCCTCTATACCTTTCTTCTACCCATGGTCTTGCCTCTCCATACCTTTCTTCTACTCATGGTCTTGCCCCTCCATACCTTTCTTCTACCCATGGTCTTTCCCCTAAATACTTTCCTTCTACCCATGGTCTTGCCTCTCCATACCTTTCTTCTACCCATGGTCGTGCCCCTCCATGCCTTTCTTCTACCCATAATCTTGCCCCACCATCTCTTTCTTCGACCCTTGGTCTTTCCCCTCCATACCTTTCTTCTACCGAGGGTCTTGCCTGTCCATACCTTTCTTCTACCCATGGTATTGCCTCTCCATATCTTTCTTCCACCCATGGTCTTGCCCCTCCATACCTTTCCTCCGCCCATGATCTTGCCTCTCCATACCTTTCTATATCCATGGTCTTGCCCCTCCATCCTTTTCTTCTACCCATGTTCTTGCCTCTCCATCCCTTTCTTCTACCCATGGTATTGCCCCTCCATACCTTTCTTCTACCCATGGTCTTGCCTCTTCATACCTTTCTTCTACCCATGGTCTTGTCTCTCCATACCTTTCTTCTACCCATGGTCTTGCCCCTCCATACCTTTCTTCCACCCATGGTCTTGCCCCCAATACCTTTCTTCTAGTCATGGTCTTGCTCCTCCATGCCTTTCTTCTACCCCTGGTCTTGCCCCACCATGCCTTTCTTCTACCCACGGTCTTGCCTCTCCATAACTTTCTTCGACCCATGGTCTTGCCCCTCCATACCTTTCTTCTACCTATGGTCTTGCCCCGCCATACCTTTCTTCAACCAATGGTCTTGCCCCTAAATACCTTTCTTCAACCTATAGTCTTGCTCCTCCATGACTTTCTTCTACCCCTGGTCCTGCCCCACCATGCCTTTCTTCTACACACGGTCTTGCCCCTCCATACCTTTCTTCGACCCATGGTCTTGCCCCTCCATACCTTTCTTCTACCCATGGCCCTGCCTCTCCATACCTTTCTTCCACCCATGGTCTTGCCCGTCCATCCCTTTCTTCTATTCATGGTCTTGCCCCTCCATACATTTCTTCAACCCATTGTCTTGCCCCTCCATACCTTTCTTCTACCCATGGTCTTGCGTCTCCATACCTTTCTATATCCATGGTCTTGCCCCTCCACCCTTTTCTTCTACCCATGTTCTTGCCTCTCCATCCCTTTCTTCTACCCATGGTCTTGGCCCACCATACCTTTCTTCTACCCATGGTGTTGCTCCTCCATGCCTTTCTTCTACCCATGGTCTTGCCCCACCATGCCTTTCTTCTACCCATGGTATTGCCCCTAAATACCTTTCTTCAACCTATGGTCTTGCCCCTCCATACCTTTCTTCCGCCCATGGTCTTGCCCCCCATACCTTTCTTCTACCCATGGTATTGCCTCTCCATGCCTTTCTTCTACCCATGGTCTTGCCCCTCCATACATTTCTTCTACCCATGGTCTCGCCTCTCCATACCTTTCTTCGACCCATCGTCTTGCCCATCAATAACTTTCTTCTGCCCATGGTCTTGCCCCTCCATACCTTTCTTCTACTCATGGTCTTGCCCCTCCATACCTTTCTTCAACCAATGGTCTTTCCCCTAAATACCTTTCTTCAAGCTATGGTCTTGCCCCTCCATACCTTTCTTCTACCCATGGTCTTGCCCCTACATACCTTTCTTCTACCCATGGTCTTGCCTCTCCATACCTTTCTTCCACCCATGGTCTTGCCCGTCCATCCCTTTCTTCTACCCATGGTCTTGCCCCTCCATACATTTCTTCAACCCATTGTCTTGCCCCTCCATACCTTTCTTCTACCCATGGTCTTGCCTCTTCATACCTTCCTTCTACCCATGGTCTTGTCTCTCCATACCTTTCTTCTACCCATGGTCTTGCCCCTCCATACCTTTCTTCCACCCATGGTCTTGCCCCCAATACCTTTCTTCTAGTCATGGTCTTGCTCCTCCATGCCTTTCTTCTACCCCTGGTCTTGCCCCACCATGCCTTTCTTCTACCCACGGTCTTGCCTCTCCATAACTTTCTTCGACCCATGGTCTTGCCCCTCCATACCTTTCTTCTACCTATGGTCTTGCCCCTCCATACCTTTCTTCAACCAATGGTCTTGCCCCTAAATACCTTTCTTCAACCTATAGTCTTGCTCCTCCATGCCTTTCTTCTACCCCTGGTCCTGCCCCACCATGCCTTTCTTCTACACACGGTCTTGCCCCTCCATACCTTTCTTCGACCCATGGTCTTGCCCCTCCATACCTTTCTTCTACCCATGGCCCTGCCTCTCCATACCTTTCTTCCACCCATGGTCTTGCCTGTCCATCCCTTTCTTCTATTCATGGTCTTGCCCCTCCATACATTTCTTCAACCCATTGTCTTGCCCCTCCATACCTTTCTTCTACCCATGGTCTTGCGTCTCCATACCTTTCTATATCCATGGTCTTGCCCCTCCACCCTTTTCTTCTACCCATGTTCTTGCCTCTCCATCCCTTTCTTCTACCCATGGTCTTGGCCCACCATACCTTTCTTCTACCCATGGTGTTGCTCCTCCATGCCTTTCTTCTACCCATGGTCTTGCCCCACCATGCCTTTCTTCTACCCATGGTATTGCCCCTAAATACCTTTCTTCAACCTATGGTCTTGCCCCTCCATACCTTTCTTCCGCCCATGGTCTTGCCCCCCATACCTTTCTTCTACCCATGGTATTGCCTCTCCATACCTTTCTTCTACCCATGGTCTTGCCCCTCCATACATTTCTTCTACCCATAGTCTCGCCTCTCCATACCTTTCTTCGACCCATGGTCTTGCCCATCAATACCTTTCTTCTGCCCATGGTCTTGCCCCTCCATACCTTTCTTCTACTCATGGTCTTGCCCCTCCATACCTTTCTTCAACCAATGGTCTTTCCCCTAAATACCTTTCTTCAAGCTATGGTCTTGCCCCTCCATACCTTTCTTCTACCCATGGTCTTGCCCCTCCATACCTTTCTTCTACCCATGGTCTTGCCTCTCCATACCTTTCTTCCACCCATGGTCTTGCCCGTCCATCCCTTTCTTCTACCCATGGTCTTGCCCCTCCATACATTTCTTCAACCCATTGTCTTGCCCCTCCATACCTTTCTTCTACCCAGGGTCTTGCCTCTCCATACCTTTCTCTATCCATGGTCTTGCCCCTCCATACTTTTCTTCTACCCATGTTCTTGCCTCTCCATCCATTTCTTCTACCCATGGTCTTTGCCCACCATACCTTTCTTCTACCCATGGTCTTGCTCCCCCATGCCTTTCTTCTACCCATGGTCTTGCCCACCATGCCTTTCTTCTACCCATGGTATTGCCCCTCCATACCGTTCTTCTACCATGGTCTTGCCTCTTCATACCTTTCTTCTACCCATGGTCTTGTCTCTCCATACTTTTCTTCTACCCATGGTCTTGCCCCTCCATACCTTTCTTCCGCCCATGGTCTTGCCCCTGATACCTTTCTTCTACTCATGGTCTTGCTCCTCCATACCTTTCTTCTACCCATAGTCTTGCCCCTCCATACCTTTCTTCAACCCATGGTCTTGCCCATCCATACCTTTCTTCTACCCATGGTCATGCCCCTCCATCCCTTTCTTCTACCCATGGTATTGCCTCTCCATATCTTTCTTCCACCCATGGTCTTGCCCCTCCATATCTTTCCTCCGCCCATGATCTTGCTTCTCCATACCTTTCTATATCCATGGTCTTGCCCCTCCATCCTTTTCTTCTACCCATGTTCTTGCCTCTCCATCCCTTTCTTCTACCCATGGTATTGCCCCTCCATACCTTTCTTCTACCCATGGTCTTGCCTCTTCATACCTTTCTTCTACCCATGGTCTTGTCTCTCCATACCTTTCTTCTACCCATGGTCTTGCCCCTCCATACCTTTCTTCCACCCATGGTCTTGCCCCCAATACCTTTCTTCTAGTCATGGTCTTGCTCCTCCATGCCTTTCTTCTACCCCTGGTCTTGCCCCACCATGCCTTTCTTCTACCCACGGTCTTGCCTCTCCATACCTTTCTTCGACCCATGGTCTTGCCCCTCCATACCTTTCTTCTACCTATGGTCTTGCCCCTCCATACCTTTCTTCAACCAATGGTCTTGCCCCTAAATACCTTTCTTCAACCTATAGTCTTGCTCCTCCATGCCTTTCTTATACCCCTGGTCCTGCCCCACCATGCCTTTCTTCTACCCACAGTCTTGCCTCTCCATACCTTTCTTCGACCCATGGTCTTGCCCCTCCATACCTTTCTTCTACCCATGGCCCTGCCTCTCCATACCTTTCTTCCACCCATGGTCTTGCCCGTCCATCCCTTTCTTCTATTCATGGTCTTGCCTCTCCATACCTTTCTTCTACTCATGGTCTTGCCCCTCCATACCTTTCTTCTACCCATGGTCTTTCCCCTAAATACTTTCCTTCTACCCATGGTCTTGCCTCTCCATAACTTTCTTCGACCCATGGTCTTGCCCCTCCATACCTTTCTTCTACCTATGGTCTTGCCCCTCCATACCTTTCTTCAACCAATGGTCTTGCCCCTAAATACCTTTCTTCAACCTATAGTCTTGCTCCTCCATGCCTTTCTTCTACCCCTGGTCCTGCCCCACCATGCCTTTCTTCTACACACGGTCTTGCCCCTCCATACCTTTCTTCGACCCATGGTCTTGCCCCTCCATACCTTTCTTCTACCCATGGCCCTGCCTCTCCATACCTTTCTTCCACCCATGGTCTTGCCTGTCCATCCCTTTCTTCTATTCATGGTCTTGCCCCTCCATACATTTCTTCAACCCATTGTCTTGCCCCTCCATACCTTTCTTCTACCCATGGTCTTGCGTCTCCATACCTTTCTATATCCATGGTCTTGCCCCTCCACCCTTTTCTTCTACCCATGTTCTTGCCTCTCCATCCCTTTCTTCTACCCATGGTCTTGGCCCACCATACCTTTCTTCTACCCATGGTGTTGCTCCTCCATGCCTTTCTTCTACCCATGGTCTTGCCCCACCATGCCTTTCTTCTACCCATGGTATTGCCCCTAAATACCTTTCTTCAACCTATGGTCTTGCCCCTCCATACCTTTCTTCCGCCCATGGTCTTGCCCCCCATACCTTTCTTCTACCCATGGTATTGCCTCTCCATACCTTTCTTCTACCCATGGTCTTGCCCCTCCATACATTTCTTCTACCCATAGTCTCGCCTCTCCATACCTTTCTTCGACCCATGGTCTTGCCCATCAATACCTTTCTTCTGCCCATGGTCTTGCCCCTCCATACCTTTCTTCTACTCATGGTCTTGCCCCTCCATACCTTTCTTCAACCAATGGTCTTTCCCCTAAATACCTTTCTTCAAGCTATGGTCTTGCCCCTCCATACCTTTCTTCTACCCATGGTCTTGCCCCTCCATACCTTTCTTCTACCCATGGTCTTGCCTCTCCATACCTTTCTTCCACCCATGGTCTTGCCCGTCCATCCCTTTCTTCTACCCATGGTCTTGCCCCTCCATACATTTCTTCAACCCATTGTCTTGCCCCTCCATACCTTTCTTCTACCCAGGGTCTTGCCTCTCCATACCTTTCTCTATCCATGGTCTTGCCCCTCCATACTTTTCTTCTACCCATGTTCTTGCCTCTCCATCCATTTCTTCTACCCATGGTCTTTGCCCACCATACCTTTCTTCTACCCATGGTCTTGCTCCCCCATGCCTTTCTTCTACCCATGGTCTTGCCCACCATGCCTTTCTTCTACCCATGGTATTGCCCCTCCATACCGTTCTTCTACCATGGTCTTGCCTCTTCATACCTTTCTTCTACCCATGGTCTTGTCTCTCCATACTTTTCTTCTACCCATGGTCTTGCCCCTCCATACCTTTCTTCCGCCCATGGTCTTGCCCCTGATACCTTTCTTCTACTCATGGTCTTGCTCCTCCATACCTTTCTTCTACCCATAGTCTTGCCCCTCCATACCTTTCTTCAACCCATGGTCTTGCCCATCCATACCTTTCTTCTACCCATGGTCATGCCCCTCCATCCCTTTCTTCTACCCATGGTATTGCCTCTCCATATCTTTCTTCCACCCATGGTCTTGCCCCTCCATATCTTTCCTCCGCCCATGATCTTGCTTCTCCATACCTTTCTATATCCATGGTCTTGCCCCTCCATCCTTTTCTTCTACCCATGTTCTTGCCTCTCCATCCCTTTCTTCTACCCATGGTATTGCCCCTCCATACCTTTCTTCTACCCATGGTCTTGCCTCTTCATACCTTTCTTCTACCCATGGTCTTGTCTCTCCATACCTTTCTTCTACCCATGGTCTTGCCCCTCCATACCTTTCTTCCACCCATGGTCTTGCCCCCAATACCTTTCTTCTAGTCATGGTCTTGCTCCTCCATGCCTTTCTTCTACCCCTGGTCTTGCCCCACCATGCCTTTCTTCTACCCACGGTCTTGCCTCTCCATACCTTTCTTCGACCCATGGTCTTGCCCCTCCATACCTTTCTTCTACCTATGGTCTTGCCCCTCCATACCTTTCTTCAACCAATGGTCTTGCCCCTAAATACCTTTCTTCAACCTATAGTCTTGCTCCTCCATGCCTTTCTTATACCCCTGGTCCTGCCCCACCATGCCTTTCTTCTACCCACAGTCTTGCCTCTCCATACCTTTCTTCGACCCATGGTCTTGCCCCTCCATACCTTTCTTCTACCCATGGCCCTGCCTCTCCATACCTTTCTTCCACCCATGGTCTTGCCCGTCCATCCCTTTCTTCTATTCATGGTCTTGCCCCTCCATACATTTCTTCAACCCATTGTCTTGCCCCTCCATACCTTTCTTCTACCCATGGTCTTGCGTCTCCATACCTTTCTATATCCATGGTCTTGCCCCTCCACCCTTTTCTTCTACCCATGTTCCTGCCTCTCCATCCCTTTCTTCTACCCATGGTCTAGGCCCACCATACCTTTCTTCTACCCATGGTGTTGCTCCTCCATGCCTTTCTTCTACCCATGGTCTTGCCCCACCATGCCTTTCTTCTACCCATGGTATTGCCCCTCCATACCTTTCTTCTACCCATGGTCTTGCCTCTTCATACCTTTCTTCTACCCATGGTCTTGTCTCTCCATACTTTTCTTCTACCCATGGTCTTGCCCCTCCATACCTTTCTTCCGCCCATGGTCTTGCCCCTGATACCTTTCTTCTACTCATGGTCTTGCCCCACCATGCCTGTCTTCTACCCATGGTCTTGCCCCACCATCCCTTTCTTTGACCCATGATCTTTCCCCTCCATACCTTTCTTCTACCGAGGGTCTTGCCTCTCCATACCTTTCTTCCACCCATGTTCTTGCCCATCTATACCTTTCTTCTACCCATGGTCTTGCCTCTCCATACCTTTCTTCTACGCATGGTCATGCCCCTCCATCGCTTTCTTCTACCCATGGTCTTGCCTCTCCATACCTTTCTTCCGCCCATGGTCTTGCCCTCCATACATTTCTTCTACCCATGGTCTTGCCTCTCCATGCCTTTCTTCTACCCATGGTCTTGCCCCTCTATACCTTTCTTCTACCCATGGTCTTGCCTCTCCATACCTTTCTTCTACTCATGGTCTTGCCCCTCCATACCTTTCTTCTACCCATGGTCTTTCCCCTAAATACTTTCCTTCTACCCATGGTCTTGCCTCTCCATACCTTTCTTCTACCCATGGTCGTGCCCCTCCATGCCTTTCTTCTACCCATAATCTTGCCCCACCATCTCTTTCTTCGACCCTTGGTCTTTCCCCTCCATACCTTTCTTCTACCGAGGGTCTTGCCTGTCCATACCTTTCTTCTACCCATGGTATTGCCTCTCCATATCTTTCTTCCACCCATGGTCTTGCCCCTCCATACCTTTCCTCCGCCCATGATCTTGCCTCTCCATACCTTTCTATATCCATGGTCTTGCCCCTCCATCCTTTTCTTCTACCCATGTTCTTGCCTCTCCATCCCTTTCTTCTACCCATGGTATTGCCCCTCCATACCTTTCTTCTACCCATGGTCTTGCCTCTTCATACCTTTCTTCTACCCATGGTCTTGTCTCTCCATACCTTTCTTCTACCCATGGTCTTGCCCCTCCATACCTTTCTTCCACCCATGGTCTTGCCCCCAATACCTTTCTTCTAGTCATGGTCTTGCTCCTCCATGCCTTTCTTCTACCCCTGGTCTTGCCCCACCATGCCTTTCTTCTACCCACGGTCTTGCCTCTCCATAACTTTCTTCGACCCATGGTCTTGCCCCTCCATACCTTTCTTCTACCTATGGTCTTGCCCCGCCATACCTTTCTTCAACCAATGGTCTTGCCCCTAAATACCTTTCTTCAACCTATACTCTTGCTCCTCCATGCCTTTCTTCTACCCCTGGTCCTGCCCCACCATGCCATTCTTCTACACACGGTCTTGCCCCTCCATACCTTTCTTCGACCCATGGTCTTGCCCCTCCATACCTTTCTTCTACCCATGGCCCTGCCTCTCCATACCTTTCTTCCACCCATGGTCTTGCCCGTCCATCCCTTTCTTCTATTCATGGTCTTGCCCCTCCATACATTTCTTCAACCCATTGTCTTGCCCCTCCATACCTTTCTTCTACCCATGGTCTTGCGTCTCCATACCTTTCTATATCCATGGTCTTGCCCCTCCACCCTTTTCTTCTACCCATGTTCTTGCCTCTCCATCCCTTTCTTCTACCCATGGTCTTGGCCCACCATACCTTTCTTCTACCCATGGTGTTGCTCCTCCATGCCTTTCTTCTACCCATGGTCTTGCCCCACCATGCCTTTCTTCTACCCATGGTATTGCCCCTAAATACCTTTCTTCAACCTATGGTCTTGCCCCTCCATACCTTTCTTCCGCCCATGGTCTTGCCCCCCATACCTTTCTTCTACCCATGGTATTGCCTCTCCATGCCTTTCTTCTACCCATGGTCTTGCCCCTCCATACATTTCTTCTACCCATGGTCTCGCCTCTCCATACCTTTCTTCGACCCATGGTCTTGCCCATCAATACCTTTCTTCTGCCCATGGTCTTGCCCCTCCATACCTTTCTTCTACTCATGGTCTTGCCCCTCCATACCTTTCTTCAACCAATGGTCTTTCCCCTAAATACCTTTCTTCAAGCTATGGTCTTGCCCCTCCATACCTTTCTTCTACCCATGGTCTTGCCCCTACATACCTTTCTTCTACCCATGGTCTTGCCTCTCCATACCTTTCTTCCACCCATGGTCTTGCCCGTCCATCCCTTTCTTCTACCCATGGTCTTGCCCCTCCATACATTTCTTCAACCCATTGTCTTGCCCCTCCATACCTTTCTTCTACCCATGGTCTTGTCTCTCCATACCTTTCTTCTACCCATGGTCTTGCCCCTCCATACCTTTCTTCCACCCATGGTCTTGCCCCCAATACCTTTCTTCTAGTCATGGTCTTGCTCCTCCATGCCTTTCTTCTACCCCTGGTCTTGCCCCACCATGCCTTTCTTCTACCCACGGTCTTGCCTCTCCATAACTTTCTTCGACCCATGGTCTTGCCCCTCCATACCTTTCTTCTACCTATGGTCTTGCCCCTCCATACCTTTCTTCAACCAATGGTCTTGCCCCTAAATACCTTTCTTCAACCTATAGTCTTGCTCCTCCATGCCTTTCTTCTACCCATGGTCTTGCGTCTCCATACCTTTCTATATCCATGGTCTTGCCCCTCCACCCTTTTCTTCTACCCATGTTCTTGCCTCTCCATCCCTTTCTTCTACCCATGGTCTTGGCCCACCATAACTTTCTTCTACCCATGGTGTTGCTCCTCCATGCCTTTCTTCTACCCATGGTCTTGCCCCACCATGCCTTTCTTCTACCCATGGTATTGCCCCTAAATACCTTTCTTCAACCTATGGTCTTGCCCCTCCATACCTTTCTTCCGCCCATGGTCTTGCCCCCCATACCTTTCTTCTACCCATGGTATTGCCTCTCCATGCCTTTCTTCTACCCATGGTCTTGCCCCTCCATACATTTCTTCTACCCATGGTCTCGCCTCTCCATACCTTTCTTCGACCCATGGTCTTGCCCATCAATACCTTTCTTCTGCCCATGGTCTTGCCCCTCCATACCTTTCTTCTACTCATGGTCTTGCCCCTCCATACCTTTCTTCAACCAATGGTCTTTCCCCTAAATACCTTTCTTCAAGCTATGGTCTTGCCCCTCCATACCTTTCTTCTACCCATGGTCTTGCCCCTCCATACCTTTCTTCTACCCATGGTCTTGCCTCTCCATACCTTTCTTCCACCCATGGTCTTGCCCGTCCATCCCTTTCTTCTACCCATGGTCTTGCCCCTCCATACATTTCTTCAACCCATTGTCTTGCCCCTCCATACCTTTCTTCTACCCAGGGTCTTGCCTCTCCATACCTTTCTCTATCCATGGTCTTGCCCCTCCATACTTTTCTTCTACCCATGTTCTTGCCTCTCCATCCATTTCTTCTACCCATGGTCTTTGCCCACCATACCTTTCTTCTACCCATGGTCTTGCTCCCCCATGCCTTTCTTCTACCCATGGTCTTGCCCACCATGCCTTTCTTCTACCCATGGTATTGCCCCTCCATACCGTTCTTCTACCATGGTCTTGCCTCTTCATACCTTTCTTCTACCCATGGTCTTGTCTCTCCATACTTTTCTTCTACCCATGGTCTTGCCCCTCCATACCTTTCTTCCGCCCATGGTCTTGCACCTGATACCTTTCTTCTACTCATGGTCTTGCTCCTCCATACCTTTCTTCTACCCATAGTCTTGCCCCTCCATACCTTTCTTCAACCCATGGTCTTGCCCATCCATACCTTTCTTCTACCCATGGTCATGCCCCTCCATCCCTTTCTTCTACCCATGGTATTGCCTCTCCATATCTTTCTTCCACCCATGGTCTTGCCCCTCCATATCTTTCCTCCGCCCATGATCTTGCTTCTCCATACCTTTCTATATCCATGGTCTTGCCCCTCCATCCTTTTCTTCTACCCATGTTCTTGCCTCTCCATCCCTTTCTTCTACCCATGGTATTGCCCCTCCATACCTTTCTTCTACCCATGGTCTTGTCTCTCCATACCTTTCTTCTACCCATGGTCTTGCCCCTCCATACCTTTCTTCCACCCATGGTCTTGCCCCCAATACCTTTCTTCTAGTCATGGTCTTGCTCCTCCACGCCTTTCTTCTACCCCTGGTCTTGCCCCACCATGCCTTTCTTCTACCCACGGTCTTGCCTCTCCATACCTTTCTTCGACCCATGGTCTTGCCCCTCCATACCTTTCTTCTACCTATGGTCTTGCCCCTCCATACCTTTCTTCAACCAATGGTCTTGCCCCTAAATACCTTTCTTCAACCTATAGTCTTGCTCCTCCATGCCTTTCTTATACCCCTGGTCCTGCCCCACCATGCCTTTCTTCTACCCAAGGTCTTGCCTCTCCATACCTTTCTTCGACCCATGGTCTTGCCCCTCCATACCTTTCTTCTACCCATGGCCCTGCCTCTCCATACCTTTCTTCCACCCATGGTCTTGCCCGTCCATCCCTTTCTTCTATTCATGGTCTTGCCCCTCCATACATTTCTTCAACCCATTGTCTTGCCCCTCCATACCTTTCTTCTACCCATGGTCTTGCGTCTCCATACCTTTCTATATCCATGGTCTTGCCCCTCCACCCTTTTCTTCTACCCATGTTCTTGCCTCTCCATCCCTTTCTTCTACCCATGGTCTAGGCCCACCATACCTTTCTTCTACCCATGGTGTTGCTCCTCCATGCCTTTCTTCTACCCATGGTCTTGCCCCACCATGCCTTTCTTCTACCCATGGTATTGCCCCTCCATACCTTTCTTCTACCCATGGTCTTGCCTCTTCATACCTTTCTTCTACCCATGGTCTTGTCTCTCCATACCTTTCTTCTACCCATGGTCTTGCCCCTCCATACCTTTCTTCCGCCCATGGTCTTGCCCCCAAAACCTTTCTTCTACTCATGGTCTTGCTCCTCCATGCCTTTCTTCTACCCCTGGTCTTGCCCCACCATGCCTTTCTTCTACCCACGGTCTTGCCTCTTCATACCTTTCTTCTACCCATGGCCTTGCCTCTTCATACCTTTCTTCTACCCATGGTCTTGTCTCTCCATACCTTTCTTCCGCCCATGGTCTTGCCCCCCATACCTTTCTTCTACTCATGGTCTTGCCTCTCCATGCCTCTCTTCTACCCATGGTCTTGCCCCACCATGCCTTTCTTCTACCCACGGTCTTGCCTCTTCATACCTTTCTTCTACCCATGGTCTTGTCTCTCCATACCTTTCTTCAACCTATGGTCTTGCCCCTCCATACCTTTCTTCTACCCATGGTCTTGCCCGTCCATCCCTCTCTTCTACCCATGGTCTTGCCCCTACATACCTTTCTTCTACCCATGGTCTTGCCCGTCCATCCCTCTCTTCTACCCATGGTCTTGCCTCTCCATACCTTTCTTCGACCCATGGTCTTGCCCCACCATGCCTGTCTTCTACCCATGGTCTTGCCCCACCATCCCTTTCTTTGACCCATGATCTTTCCCCTCCATACCTTTCTTCTACCGAGGGTCTTGCCTCTCCATACCTTTCTTCCACCCATGTTCTTGCCCATCTATACCTTTCTTCTACCCATGGTCTTGCCTCTCCATACCTTTCTTCTACGCATGGTCATGCCCCTCCATCGCTTTCTTCTACCCATGGTCTTGCCTCTCCATACCTTTCTTCCGCCCATGGTCTTGCCCTCCATACATTTCTTCTACCCATGGTCTTGCCTCTCCATGCCTTTCTTCTACCCATGGTCTTGCCCCTCTATACCTTTCTTCTACCCATGGTCTTGCCTCTCTATACCTTTCTTCTACTCATGGTCTTGCCCCTCCATACCTTTCTTCTACCCATGGTCTTTCCCCTAAATACTTTCCTTCTACCCATGGTCTTGCCTCGCCATACCTTTCTTCTACCCATGGTCGTGCCCCTCCATGCCTTTCTTCTACCCATAATCTTGCCCCACCATCTCTTTTTCCGACCCTTGGTCTTTCCCCTCCATACCTTTCTTCTACCGAGGGTCTTGCCTGTCCATACCTTTCTTCCACCCATGTTCTTGCCCCTCCATACCTTTCTTCTACCCATGATCTTGCCTCTCCATACCTTTCTTCCACACATGGTCTTGCCCCTCCATACCTTTCTTCAACCAATGGTCTTGCCCCTAAATACCTTTCTTCAACCTATAGTCTTGCTCCTCCATGCCTTTCTTCTACCCCTGGTCCTGCCCCACCATGCCTTTCTTCTACCCACAGTCTTGCCTCTCCATAACTTTCTTCGACCCATGGTCTTGCCCCTCCATACCTTTCTTCTACCCATGGCCCTGCCTCTCCATACCTTTCTTCCACCCATGGTCTTGCCCGTCCATCCTTTTCTTCTATTCATGGTCTTGCCCCTCCATACATTTCTTCAACCCATTGTCTTGCCCTCCATACCTTTCTTCTACCCATGGTCTTGCGTCTCCATACCTTTCTATATCCATGGTCTTGCCCCTCCACCCTTTTCTTCTACCCATGTTCTTGCCTTTCCATCCCTTTCTTCTACCCATGGTCTTGGCCCACCATACCTTTCTTCTACCCATGGTGTTGCTCCTCCATGCCTTTCTTCTACCCATGGTCCTGCCCCACCATGCCTTTCTTCTACCCATGGTATTGCCCCTCCATACCTTTCTTCTACCCATGGTCTTGCCTCTTCATACCTTTCTTCTACCCATGGTCTTGTCTCTCCATACCTTTCTTCTACCCATGGTCTTGCCCCTCCATACCTTTCTTCCGCCCATGGTCTTGCCCCCAAAACCTTTCTTCTACTCATGGTCTTGCTCCTCCATGCCTTTCTTCTACCCCTGGTCTTGCCCCACCATGCCTTTCTTCTACCCACGGTCTTGCCTCTTCATACCTTTCTTCTACCCATGGCCTTGCCTCTTCATACCTTTCTTCTACCCATGGTCTTGTCTCTCCATACCTTTCTTCCGCCCATGGTCTTGCCCCCCATACCTTTCTTCTACTCATGGTCTTGCCTCTCCATGCCTCTCTTCTACCCATGGTCTTGCCCCACAATGCCTTTCTTCTACCCACGGTCTTGCCTCTTCATACCTTTCTTCTACCCATGGTCTTGTCTCTCCATACCTTTCTTCAACCTATGGTCTTGCCCCTCCATACCTTTCTTCAACCCATGGTCTTGCCCCTCCATACGTTTCATCTACCCATGGCCTTGCCCCACCATACCTTTCTTCCACCCATGGTCTTGCCCCTCATACCTTTCTTCTGCCCATGCTCTTGCCCGACCATATCTTTCTTCTACCCTTTGTCTTGCCCCTCCCTACCTTTCTTCTACCCATGGTCTTGCCCCTACAGACCTTTCTTCTACCCATGGTCTTGCCCGTCCATCCCTCTCTTCTACCCATGGTCTTGCTCTCCATACCTTTCTTCGACCCATGGTCTTGCCCCACCATGCCTGTCTTCTACCCATGGTCTTGCCCCACCATCCCTTTCTTTGACCCATGATCTTTCCCCTCCATACCTTTCTTCTACCGAGGGTCTTGCCTCTCCATACCTTTCTTCCACCCATGTTCTTGCCCATCTATACCTTTCTTCTACCCATGGTCTTGCCTCTCCATACCTTTCTTCTACGCATGGTCATGCCCCTCCATCGCTTTCTTCTACCCATGGTCTTGCCTCTCCATACCTTTCTTCCGCCCATGGTCTTGCCCTCCATACATTTCTTCTACCCATGGTCTTGCCTCTCCATGCCTTTCTTCTACCCATGGTCTTGCCCCTCTATACCTTTCTTCTACCCATGGTCTTGCCTCTCCATACCTTTCTTCTACTCATGGTCTTGCCCCTCCATACCTTTCTTCTACCCATGGTCTTTCCCCTAAATACTTTCCTTCTACCCATGGTCTTGCCTCTCCATACCTTTCTTCTACCCATGGTCGTGCCCCTCCATGCCTTTCTTCTACCCATAATCTTGCCCCACCATCTCTTTCTTCGACCCTTGGTCTTTCCCCTCCATACCTTTCTTCTACCGAGGGTCTTGCCTGTCCATACCTTTCTTCTACCCATGATCTTGCCTCTCCATACCTTTCTTCCACACATGGTCTTGCCCCTCCATACCTTTCTTCCGCCCATGGTCTTGCCCCTCCATACCTTTCTTCTGCCCACGGTCTTGCCTCTCCATACCTTTCATCGACCACTGGTCTTGCCCCTCCATACCTTTCTTCTACCCATGAACTTGCCCCACCATACCTTTCTTCTACCCATTGTCTTGCCCCTCCATACCTTTCTTCTCCCCATGGTCTTGCCCCCATACCTTTCTTCTACTCATGGTCTTGCCCCTACATGCCTTTCCTCTCCCCATGGTCTTGCCCCACCATGCCTTTCTTCTACCCACAGTCTTGCCTCTTCATACCTTTCTTCTACCCATGGTCTTACCTCTTCATACCTTTCTACCCATGGTCTTGTCTCTCCATACCTTTCTTCCGCCCATGGTCTTGCCCCTCATACCTTTCTTCTACTCATTGTCTTGCCCCTCCATGCTTTTCTTCTACACATGGTCTTGCCCCACCATGCCTTTCTTCTACCCACGGTCTTGCCTCTTCATACCTTTCTTCTACCCACGGTCTTGCCCGTCCATCCCTTTCTTCTACCCATGGTCTTGCCCCTCCATACCTTTCTTCTACCCATGAACTTGCCCCACCATACCTTTCTTCTACCCATGGTCTTGCCCCTCCATACCTTTCTTCAACCCGTGGTCTTGCCCCTAAATACCTTTCTTCAACCTATGGTCTTGCCCCTCCATACCTTTCTTCTGCCCATGGTCTTGCCCCCATACCTTTCTTCTAATCATGGTCTTGCCCCTACATGCCTTTCTTCTCGCCATGGTCTTGCCCCACCATGACTTTCTTCTACCCACAGTCTTGCCTCTTCATACCTTTCTTCTACCCATGGTCTTACCTCGTCATAACTTTCTTCTACCCATGGTCTTGTCTCTCCATACCTTTCTTCCGCCCATGGTCTTGCCCCTCATACCTTTCTTCTACTCATGGTCTTGCCCCTCCATGCTTTTCTTCTACACATGGTCTTGCCCCACCATGCCTTTCTTCTACCCACGGTCTTGCCTCTTCATACCTTTCTTCTACCCACGGTCTTGCCCGTCCATCCCTTTCTTCTACCCATGGTCTTGCCTCTCCATACCTTTCTTCGACCCATGGTCTTGCCCCACCATGCCTGTCTCCTACCCATGGTCTTGCCCCACCATCCCTTTCTTTGACCCATGATCTTTCCCCTCCATACCTTTCTTCTACCCATGGTCTTGCCCCTCCATACCTTTCTTCAACCCGTGGTCTTGCCCCTAAATACCTTTCTTCAACCTATGGTCTTGCCCCTCCATACCTTTCTTCTGCCCATGGTCTTGCCCCCCATACCTTTCTTCTACTCATGGTCTTGCCCCTACATGCCTTTCTTCTCCCCATGGTCTTGCCCCACCATGCCTTTCTTCTACCCACAGTCTTGCCTCTTCATACCTTTCTTCTACCCATGGTCTTGCCTCTCCATACCTTTCTTCCGCCCATGGTCTTGCCTCTCCATGCCTTTCTTCCACCCATGGTCTTGCCCCTCTATACCTTTCTTCTACCCATGGTCTTGCCTCTCCATACCTTTCTTCTACCCATGGTCTTGCCCCTCCATACCTTTCTTCTACCCATGGTCTTTCCCCTAAATACTTTCCTTCTACCCATGGTCTTGCCTCTCCATACCTTTCTTCTACCCATGGTCTTGTCTCTCCATACCTTTCTTCAACCTATGGTCTTGCCCCTCCATACCTTTCTTCAACCCATGGTCTTGCCCCTCCATACCTTTCATCTACCCATGGCCTTGACCCACCATACCTTTCTTCCACCTATGGTCTTGCCCCTCATACCTTTCTTCTGCCCATGCTCTTGCCCGACCATATCTTTCTTCTACCCTTTGTCTTGCCCCTCCATACCTTTCTTCTACCCATGGTCTTGCCCCTACATACCTTTCTTCTACCCATGGTCTTGCCCGTCCATCCCTTTCTTCTACCCAGGGTCTTGCCTCTCCATACCTTTCTTTGACCCATGGTCTTGCCCCACCATGCCTGTCTTCTACCCATGGTCTTGCCCCACCATCCCTTTCTTTGACCCATGGTCTTTCCCCTCCATACCTTTCTTCTACCGAGGGTCTTGCCTCTCCATACCTTTCTTCCACCCATGTTCTTGCCCATCTATACCTTTCTTCTACCCATGGCCTTGCCTCTCCATACCTTTCTTCTACCCATGGTCCTGCCCCTCCATCGCTTTCTTCTACCCATGGTCTTGCCTCTCCATACCTTTCTTCCGCCCATGGTCTTGCCCTCCATACATTTCTTCTACCCATGGTCTTGCCTCTCCATGCCTTTCTTCTACCCATGGTCTTACCCCTCTATACCTTTCTTCTACCCATGGTCTTGCCTCTCCATACCTTTCTTCTACCCATGGTCTTGCCCCTCCATACCTTTCTTCTACCCATGGTCTTTCCCCTAAATACTTTCCTTCTACCCATGGTCTTGCCTCCCCATACCTTTCTTCTACCCATGGTCTTGCCAATCCATACCTTTCTTCTAAACATGGTCGTGCCCCTCCATGCCTTTCTTCTACCCATAGTCTTACCCCACCATCTCTTTCTTCGACCCATGGTCTTTCCCCTCCATACCTTTCTTCTACCGAGGGTCTTGCCTGTCCATACCTTTCTTCCACCCATGTTCTTGCCCCTCCATACCTTTCTTCTACCCATGATCTTGCCTCTCCATACCTTTCTTCTACCATGGTCCTGGCGCTCCATCCCTTTATTCTACCCATGGTCTTGCCTCTCCATACCTTTCTTCCACCCATGGTCTTGCCCATACATCTCTTTCTTCTACCCATGGTCTTGCCCCTCCATACATTTCTTCTACCCATGGTCTTGCCTCTCCATGCCTTTCTTCTACCTATGGTCTTGCCTCTCCATACCTTTCTTCTACCCATAGTCTTGCCCCTCCATACCTTTCTTCAACCCATGGTCTTGCCCCTCCATACCTTTCTTCTACCCATGGTCATGCCTTTCCATCCCTTTCTTCTACCCATGGTTTTGCCCCTCCATACCTTTCTTCCACACATGGTCTTGCCCCTCCATACCTTTCTTCCGCCCATGGTCTTGCCCCTCCATACCTTTCTTCTGCCCACGGTCTTGCCTCTCCATACCTTTCATCGACCAATGGTCTTGCCCCTCCATACATTTCTTCTACCCATGAACTTGCCCCTCCATACCTTTCTTCTACCCATGGTCTCGCCCCTCCATACCTTTCTTCAACCCGTGGTCTTGCCCCTAAATACCTTTCTTCAACCTATGGTCTTGCCCCTCCATACCTTTCTTCTGCCCATGGTCTTGCCCCCCATACCTTTCTTCTACTCATGGTCTTGGCCCTACATGCCTTTCTTCTCCCCATGGTCTTGCCCCACCATGCCTTTCTTCTACCCACGGTCTTGCCTTTTCATACCTTTCTTCTACCCATGGTCTTGTCTCTACATACCTTTCTTCTACTCATGGTCTTGCCCCACCATACCTTTCTTCCACCCATGGTCTTGCCCCTCATACCTTTCTTTTGCCCATGGTCCTGCCCCACCATATCTTTCTTCTACCCTTTGTCTTGCCACTCCATACCTTTCTTCCGGCCATGGTCTTGGCCCTCCATACCTTTCTTCTACCCATGGTCTTGCCTCTACATACCTTTCTTCTACCCATGGTCTTGCTCGTCCACCCCTTTCTTCTACCCATGTTCTTGCCTCTCCATACCTTTCTTCTACTCATGGTCTTGCCCCACCATGCCTTACTTCTACCCATGGTCTTGCCCCACCATCCCTTTCTTTGACCCATGGTCTTTCACCTCCATACCTTTCTTCTACCGAGGGTCTTGCCTCTCCATACTTTTCTTCGACCCATGTTTTTGCCCCTCCATACCTTTCTTCTACCCATGATCTTGCCTCTCCATACCTTTCTTCAACCAATGGTCTTGCCCCTAAATACCTTTCTTCAACCTATCGTCTTGCCCCTCCATACCTTTCTTCTACCCATGGTCTTACCCCTCCATACCTTTCTTCTACCCATGGTCTTGCCTCTCCATACCTTTCTTCCACCCATGGTCTTGCCCGTCCATCCCTTTCTTCTACCCATGTTCTTGCCCCACCAAACCTTTCTTCTACCCATGGTCTTGTCTCTCCGTACCTTTCTTCTACCCATGGTCTTGCCCCTCCATACCTTTCTTCCGCCCATGATCTTGCCACCGATACCTTTCTTCTACTCATGGTCTTGCTCCTCCATGCCTTTCTTCTACCCCTGGTCTTGCCCCACCATGCCTTTCTTCTACCCACGGTCTTGCCTCTTCATACCTTTCTTCTACTCATGGTCTTGCCCCTCCATGCTTTTCTTCTACCCATGGTCTTGCCCCACCATGCCTTTCTTCTACCCACGGTCTTGCCTCTTCATACCTTTCTTCTACCCATGGTCTTGTCTCTCCATACCTTTCTTCTACCCATGGTCTTGCCCCTCCATACCTTTTTTCTACTCATGGTCTTGCCCCACCATACCTTTCTTCCACCCATGGTCTTGCCCCTCATAACTTTCTTCTGCCCATGGTCTTGCCCCACCATATCTTTCTTCTACCCTTTGTCTTGCCCCTCCATACCTTTCTTCCGGCCATGGCCTTGCCCCTACATACCTTTATTCTGCTCATGGTCTTGCCCCTCCATGCTTTTCTTCTACCCATGGTCTTGCCCCTTCATACCTTTCTTCTACTCATGGTCTTGCCCCTCCATGCTTTTCTTCTACCCATGGTCTTGCACCACCATACCTTTCTTCTACCCACGGTCTTGCCTCTTCATACCTTTCTTCTACCCATGGTCTTGTCTCTCCATACCTTTCTTCTACCCATGGTCTTGCCCCTCCATACCTTTCTTCTACTCATGGTCTTGCCCCACCATACCATTCTTCCACCCATGGTCTTGCCCCTCATACTTTTCTTCTGCCCATGGTCTTGCCCCACCATATCTTTCTTCTACCCTTTGTCTTGCCCCTCCATATCTTTCTTCTGGCCATGGCCTTGCCCCTACATACCTTTATTCTGCCCATGATCTTGCCCCTCCATACCTTTCTTCCGCCCATGGTCTTGTCCCTCCATGCCTTTCTTCTACCCATGATCTTGCCTCTCCATACTTTTCTTCCACCCATGTTTTTGCCCCTCCATACCTTTCTTCTACCCATGATCTTGCCTCTCCATACCTTTCTTCAACCAATAGTCTTGCCCCTAAATACCCTTCTTCAATCTATGGTCTTGCCCCTCCATACCTTTCTACTACCTATGGTCTTGCCCCTCCATACCTTTCTTCTACCCATGGTCTTTCCTCTCCATACCTTTCTTCCACCAATGGTCTTGCCCGTCCATCCCTTTCTTCTACCCATGGTCTTGCCCCTCCATACCTTTCTTCTACCCATGGTCTTACCCCTCCATACCTTTCTTCTACCCATGGTCTTGCCTCTCCATACCTTTCTTCCACCCATGGTCTTGTCCGTCCATCCCTTTCTTCTACCCATGTTCTTGCCCCACCAAACCTTTCTTCTACCCATGGTCTTGCTCCTCCATGCCTTTCTTCTACCCATGGTCTTTCCCCACCATGCCTTTCTTCTACCCATGGTATTGCCCCTCCATACCTTTCTTCTACCTATGGTCTTGTCTCTCCGTACCTTTCTTCTACCCATGGTCTTGCCCCTCCATACCTTTCTTCCGCCCATGATCTTGCCACCGATACCTTTCTTCTACTCATGGTCTTGCTCCTCCATGCCTTTCTTCTACCCCTGGTCTTGCCCCACCATGCCTTTCTTCTACCCACGGTCTTGCCTCTTCATACCTTTCTTCTACTCATGGTCTTGCCCCTCCATGCTTTTCTTCTACCCATGGTCTTGCCCCACCATGCCTTTCTTCTACCCACGGTCTTGCCTCTTCATACCTTTCTTCTACCCATGGTCTTGTCTCTCCATACCTTTCTTCTACCCATGGTCTTGCCCCTCCATACCTTTTTTCTACTCATGGTCTTGCCCCACCATACCTTTCTTTCACCCATGGTCTTGCCCCTCATAACTTTCTTCTGCCCATGGTCTTGCCCACCATATCTTTCTTCTACCCATGGTCTTGTCTCTCCATACCTTTCTTCTACCCATGGTCTTGCCCCTCCATACCTTTCTTCTACTCATGGTCTTGCCCCACCATACCATTCTTCCACCCATGGTCTTGCCCCTCACACTTTTCTTCTGCCCATGGTCTTGCCCCACCATATCTTTCTTCTACCCTTTGTCTTGCCCCTCCATACCTTTCTTCTGGCCATGGCCTTGCCCCTACATACCTTTATTCTGCCCATGATCTTGCCCCTCCATACCTTTCTTCCGCCCATGGTCTTGTCCCTCCATGCCTTTCTTCTACCCATGGTCCTGCCTCTCCATACCTTTCTTCTACTCATGGTCTTGCCCCACCATGCCTTTCTTCTACCCATGGTCTTGCCCCACCATCCCTTTCTTTGACCCATGGTCTTTCACCTCCATACTTTTCTTCTACCGTGGGTCTTGCCTCTCCATACTTTTCTTCCACCCATGTTTTTGCCCCTCCATACCTTTCTTCTACCCATGATCTTGCCTCTCCATACCTTTCTTCAACCAATAGTCTTGCCCCTAAATACCTTTCTTCAATCTATGGTCTTGCCCCTCCATACCTTTCTACTACCTATGGTCTTGCCCCTCCATACCTTTCTTCTACCCATGGTCTTGCCTCTCCATACCTTTCTTCCACCAATGGTCTTGCCCGTCCATCCCTTTCTTCTACCCATGGTCTTGCCCCTCCATACATTTCTTCAACCCATTGTCTTGCCCCTCCATACCTTTCTTCTAACCATGGTCTTGCCTCTCCATACCTTTCTCTATCAATGGTCTTGCCCCTCCATACTTTTCTTCTACCCATGTTCTTGCCACTCCATCCCTTTCTTCTACCCATGGTCTTGGCCTACCATACCTTTCTTCTACCCACGGTCTTGCTCCTCCATGCCTTTCTTATACCCATGGTCTTGCCCCATCATGCCTTTCTTCTACCCATGGTATTGCCCCTCCATACCTTTATTCTACCAATGGTCTTGCCTCTTCATACCTTTCTTCTACCCATGGTCTTGTCTCTCCATACCTTTCTTCTACCCATGGTCTTGCCCCTCCATACCTTTCTTCCGCCCATGGTCTTGCCCCCGATACCTTTCTTCTTCCCATGTTCTTGCCTCTCCATACCTTTCTTCTACTCATGGTCATGCCCCACCATGCCTTTCTTCTACCCATGGTCTTGCCCCACCATCCCTTTCTTTGACCCGTGGTCTTTCACCTCCATACCTTTCTTCTACCGAGGGTCTTGCCTCTCCATACTTTTCTTCCACCCATGTTTTTGCCCCTCCATACCTTTCTTCTACCCATGATCTTGCCTCTCCATACCTTTCTTCTACCATGGTCCTGCCCCTCCATCCCTTTCTTCTACCCATGGTATTGCCTCTCTATATCTTTCTTCCACCCATGGTCTTGCCCCCCCATACCTTTCCTCCGCCCATGGTCTTGCCTCTCCATACCTTTCTTCTACCCATGGTCTTGCCCCTCGATACCTTTCTTCTAAACATGGTATTGCCTCTCCATGCCTTTCTTCTACCCATGGTCTTGCCGCTCCATACCTTTCTTCTACCCATGGTTTTGCCTCTCCATACCTTTCTTCGACCCATGTTCTTGCCCCTCCATACCTTTCTTCTGCCCATGGTCTTGCCCCTTCATACCTTTCTTCAACCAATGGTCTTCCCCTAAATACCTTTCTTCAACCTATGGTCTTGCCCCTCCATACCTTTCTTCTACCCATTGTCTTGCCCCTCCATACCTTTCTTCTACCTATGGTCTTGCCTCTCCATACCTTTCTTCCGCCCATGGTCTTGCCCGTCCATCCCTTTCTTCTATCCATGGTCTTGCCCCTCCATACATTTCTTGAACCCATTGTCTTGCCCCTCCACACCTTTCTTCTACCCATGGTCATGCCTCTCCATACCTTTCTCTATCCATGGTCTTGCCCCTCCATACTTTTCTTCTACCCATGTTCTTGCCTCTCCATCCCTTTCTTCTACCCATGGTCTTGGCCCACCATACCTTACTTCTACCCATGGTCTTGCTCCCCCTTGCCTTTCTTCTACCCATGGTCTTGCCCCACCATGCCTTTCTTCTACCCATGGTATTGCCCCTCCATACCTTTCTTCTACCCATGGTCTTGCCTCTTCATGCCTTTCTTCTACCCATGGCCTTGCCTCTTCATACCTTTCTTCTACCCATGGTCTTGTCTCTCCATACCTTTTTTTCCGCCCATGGTCTTGCCCCCCATACCTTTCTTCTACCCATGGCCTTGCCCCTCCATGCCTTAATTCTACCCCTGGTCTTGCCCCACTATGCCTTTCTTCTACCCACGGTCTTGCCTATTCATGCCTTTCTTCTACCCATGGTCTTGTCTCTCCATACCTTTCTTCAACCTATGGTCTTGCCCCTCCATACCTTTTTTTCCGCCCATGGTCTTGCCCCCCATACCTTTCTTCTACCCATGGCCTTGCCCCTCCATGCCTTTCTTCTACCCCTGGTCTTGCCCCACTATGCCTTTCTTCTACCCACGGTCTTGCCTCTTCATACCTTTCTTCTACCCATGGTCTTGTCTCTCCATACCTTTCTTCAACCTATGGTCTTGCCCCTCCATACCTTTCTTCAACCCATGGTCTTGCCCCTCCATACCTTTCATCTACCCATGGCCTTGCCCCTCCATACCTTTCTTCCACCCATGGTCTTGCCCCTCATACCTTTCTTCTGCCCATGGTCTTGCCCGACCATATATTTCTTCTACCCTTTGTCTTACCCCTCCATACCTTTCTTCCGGCCATGGTCTTGCCCCTCCATACCTTTATTCCGCTCATGGTCTTGCCCCTCCATACCTTTCTTCTGCCCATGTTCTTGCCCCTGCATACCTTTCTTCTGCTCATTGTCTTGCCCCACCATGCCTTTCTTCTACCCATGGTCTTGCCCCTCCATACCTTTCTTCTACCCATGGTCTTGCCCCTACATACCTTTCTTCTACCTGTGGTCTTGCCCGTCCATCCCTTTCTTCCACCCATGGTCTTGCCTCTCCATACCCTTCTTCTACCCATGGTCTTG
Source organism: Ambystoma mexicanum (assembly GCF_040938575.1). NCBI lineage: Eukaryota > Metazoa > Chordata > Amphibia > Caudata > Ambystomatidae > Ambystoma > Ambystoma mexicanum. The sequence goes on along the minus strand of NC_090931.1, from coordinate 2,743,672 downwards.
TCCCACCATGCCTGTCTTCTACCCATGGTCTTGCCCCACCATCCCTTTCTTTGACCCATGGTCTTTCCCCTCCATACCTTTCTTCTACCAAGGGTCTTACCTCTCCATACCTTTCTTCCACCCATGTTCTTGCCCATCCATACCTTTCTTCTACCCATGGTCTTGCCTCTCCATACCTTTCTTCTACCCATGGTCATGCCCCTCCATCGCTTTCTTCTACCCATGGTCTTGCCTCTCCAAACCTTTCTTCTACCCATGGTCTTGCCAATCCATACCTTTCTTCTACCCATGGTCTTGCCCCTCCATGCCTTTCTTCAACCCATGGTCTTGCCCCTCCATACCTTTCTTCTACCCATAGTCTTGCCTCTCTATGCCTTTCTTCTACCTATGGTCTTGCCTCTCCATACCTTTCTTCTACCCATAGTCTTGCCCCTCCATACCTTTCTTCAACCCATGGTCTTGCCCCTCCATACCTTTCTTCTACCCATGGTCATGCCCCTCCATCCCTTTCTTCTACCCATGGTTTTGCCTCTCCATACCTTTCTTCCAGCCATGGTCTTGCCCCTCCATACCTTTCTTCCGCCCATGTTCTTGCCCCTCCATACCTTTCTTCTGCCCACGGTCTTGCCTCTCCATACCTTTCTTCGACCCATGGTCTTGCCCCTCCATACCTTTCTTCTACCCATGGTCTTGCCCCTGCATACCTTTCTTCTACCCATGGTCTTGCCCCTCCATACCTTTCTTCAACCCATGGTCTTGCCCCTAAATACCTTTCTTCAACCTATGGTCTTGCCCCTCCATACCTTTCTTCCGCCCATGGTCTTGCCCCCCATACCTTTCTTCTACTCATGGTCTTGCCCCTCCATGCCTTTATTCTCCCCATGGTCTTGCCCCACCATGCCTTTCTTCTACCCACAGTCTTGCCTCTTCATACCTTTCTTCTGCCCATGGTCTTGCCCCACCATATCTTTCTTCTACCCTTTGTCTTGCCCCTCCATACCTTTCTTCCGGCCATGGCCTTGCCCCTCGATACCTTTATTCTGCCCATGATCTTGCCCCTCCATACCTTTCTTCCGCCCATGTTCTTGCCCCTCCATACCTTTCTTCTACCCATGGTCTTGCCTCTACATACCTTTCTTCAACCCATGGTCTTGCCCCTCCATACCTTTCTTCTACCCATAGTCTTGCCTCTCCATGCCTTTCTTCTACCTATGGTCTTGCCTCTCCATACCTTTCTTCTACCCATAGTCTTGCCCCTCCATACCTTTCTTCAACCCATGGTCTTGCCCCTCCATACCTTTCTTCTACCCATGGTCATGCCCCTCCATCCCTTTCTTCTACCCATGGTTTTGCCTCTCCATACCTTGCTTCCACCCATGGTCTTGCCCCTCCATACCTTTCTTCCGCCCATGTTCTTGCCCCTCCATACCTTTCTTCTGCCCACGGTCTTGCCTCTCCATACCTTTCTTCGACCCATGGTCCTGCCCCTCCATACCTTTCTTCTACCCATGGTCTTGCCCCTGCATACCTTTCCTCTACCCATGGTCTTGCCCCTCCATACCTTTCTTCAACCCATGGTCTTGCCCCTAAATACCTTTCTTCAACCTATGGTCTTGCCCCTCCATACCTTTCTTCTGCCCATGGTCTTGCCCCCCATACCTTTCTTCTACTCATGGTCTTGCCCCTCCATGCCTTTATTCTCCCCATGGTCTTGCCCCACCATGCCTTTCTTCTACCCACAGTCTTGCCTCTTCATACCTTTCTTCTACCCATGGTCTTACGCCTTCATACCTTTCTTCTACCCATGGTCTTGTCTCTCCACATCTTTCTTCCGCCCATTGTCTTGCCCCCCATACCTTTCTTCTACTCATGGTCTTGCCCTTCCATGCTTTTCTTCTACCCATGGTCTTGCCCCACCATGCCTTTCTTCTACCCACAGTCTTGCCTCTTCATACCTTTCTTCTACCCATGGTTTTGTCTCTCCATACCTTTCTTCTACCCATGGTCTTGCCCCTCCATACCTTTCTTCTACCCATGGTCTTGCCCCACCATACCTTTCTTCCACCCATGGTCTTGCCCCTCATACCTTTCTTCTGCCCATGGTCTTGCCCCATCATATCTTTCTTCTACCCTTTGTCTTGCCTCTACATACCTTTCTTCTATCCATGGTCTTGCCCCCCATACCTTTCTTCTCCCCATGGTCTTGCCCCACCATACCTTTCTTCCGCCCATGGTCTTGCCCCTCCATACCTTTCTTCTACCCATGGTCTTGCCTCTACATACCTTTCTTCTATCCATGGTCTTGCCCCCCATACCTTTCTTCTCCCCATGGTCTTGCCCCACCATGCCTTTCTTCTACCCATGGTCTTGCCTCTTCATACCTTTCTTCTACCCATGGTCTTGCCTATCCATACCTTTCTTCTACCCATGGTCTTGCCCCCATACCTTTCTTATACCCATGGTCTTGCCTCTCCATACCTTTCTTCTACTCATGGTCTTGCCACACCATACCTTTCTTCTACCCATGGTCTTGCTCCACCATCCCTTTCTTTGACCCATGGTCTTGCCTCTCCATACCTTTCTTCTACCCATGGTCTTGCCTCTCCATACCTTTCTTCCACCCATGGTCTTGCCCCTCCATACCTTTCTTCAACCCATGGTCTGGCCCCTCCATACCTTTCTTCTACCCATGGTCTTGCCAATCCATACCTTTCTTCTACCCATGGTCTTGCCCCCATACCTTTCTTCTACCCATGGTCTTGCCTCTCCATACCTTTCTTCTACTCATGGTCTTGCCCCACCATGACATTCTTCTACCCATGGTCTTGCCCCACCATCTCTTTCTTTGACCCATGGTCTTGCCTCTCCATACCTTTCTTCTACCCATGGTCTTGCCTCTCCATACCTTTCTTCCACCCATGGTCTTGCCCCTCCATACCTTTCTTCAACCAATGGTCTGGCCCCTCCATACCTTTCTTCTTCCCATGGTCTTGCCTCTCCATACCTTTCTTCTACCCATGATCTTGCCTCTCCATACTTTTCTTCCACCCATGTTTTGCCCCTCCATACCTTTCTTCTACCCATGATCTTGCCTCTCCATACCTTTCTTCAACCAATAGTCTTGCCCCTAAATACCTTTCTTCAATCTATGGTCTTGCCCCTCCATACCTTTCTACTACCTATGGTATTGCCCCTCCATACCTTTCTTCTACCCATGGTCTTGCCTCTCCATACCTTTCTTCCACCAATGGTCTTGCCCGTCCATCCCTTTCTTCTACCCATGGTCTTGCCCCTCCATACCTTTCTTCTACCCATGGTCTTACCCCTCCATACCTTTCTTCTACCCATGGTCTTGCCTCTCCATACCTTTCTTCCACCCATGGTCTTGTCCGTCCATCCCTTTCTTCTACCCATGTTCTTGCCCCACCAAACCTTTCTTCTACCCATGGTCTTGCTCCTCCATGCCTTTCTTCTACCCATGGTCTTTCCCCACCATGCCTTTCTTCTACCCATGGTATTGCCCCTCCATACCTTTCTTCTACCTATGGTCTTGTCTCTCCGTACCTTTCTTCTACCCATGGTCTTGCCCCTCCATACCTTTCTTCCGCCCATGATCTTGCCACCGATACCTTTCTTCTACTCATGGTCTTGCTCCTCCATGCCTTTCTTCTACCCCTGGTCTTGCCCCACCATGCCTTTCTTCTACCCACGGTCTTGCCTCTTCATACCTTTCTTCTACTCATGGTCTTGCCCCTCCATGCTTTTCTTCTACCCATGGTCTTGCCCCACCATGCCTTTCTTCTACCCACGGTCTTGCCTCTTCATACCTTTCTTCTACCCATGGTCTTGTCTCTCCATACCTTTCTTCTACCCATGGTCTTGCCCCTCCATACCTTTCTTCCACCCATGGTCTTGCCCCTCATAACTTTCTTCTACCCTTTGTCTTGCCCCTCCATACCTTTCTTCCGGCCATGGCCTTGCCCCTACATACCTTTATTCTGCTCATGTTCTTGCCCCTCCATGCTTTTCTTCTACCCATGGTCTTGCCCCACCATACCTTTCTTCTACCCACGGTCTTGCCTCTTCATACCTTTCTTCTACCCATGGTCTTGTCCCTCCATACCTTTCTTCTACCCATGGTCTTGCCCCTCCATACCTTTCTTCTACTCATGGTCTTGCCCCACCATACCATTCTTCCACCCATGGTCTTGCCCCTCATACTTTTCTTCTGCCCATGGTCTTGCCCCACCATATCTTTCTTCTACCCTTTGTCTTGCCCCTCCATACCTTTCTTCTGGCCATGGCCTTGCCCCTACATACCTTTATTCTGCCCATGATCTTGCCCCTCCATACCTTTCTTCCGCCCATGGTCTTGTCCCTCCATGCCTTTCTTCTACCCATGGTCCTGCCTCTCCATACCTTTCTTCTACTCATGGTCTTGCCAATCCATACCTTTCTTCTACCCATGGTCTTGCCCCTCCATGCCTTTCTTCAACCCATGGTCTTGCCCCTCCATACCTTTCTTCTACCCATAGTCTTGCCTCTCTATGCCTTTCTTCTACCTATGGTCTTGCCTCTCCATACCTTTCTTCTACCCATAGTCTTGCCCCTCCATACCTTTCTTCAACCCATGGTCTTGCCCCTCCATACCTTTCTTCTACCCATGGTCATGCCCCTCCATCCCTTTCTTCTACCCATGGTTTTGCCTCTCCATACCTTTCTTCCAGCCATGGTCTTGCCCCTCCATACCTTTCTTCCGCCCATGTTCTTGCCCCTCCATACCTTTCTTCTGCCCACGGTCTTGCCTCTCCATACCTTTCTTCGACCCATGGTCTTGCCCCTCCATACCTTTCTTCTACCCATGGTCTTGCCCCTGCATACCTTTCTTCTACCCATGGTCTTGCCCCTCCATACCTTTCTTCAACCCATGGTCTTGCCCCTAAATACCTTTCTTCAACCTATGGTCTTGCCCCTCCATACCTTTCTTCCGCCCATGGTCTTGCCCCCCATACCTTTCTTCTACTCATGGTCTTGCCCCTCCATGCCTTTATTCTCCCCATGGTCTTGCCCCACCATGCCTTTCTTCTACCCACAGTCTTGCCTCTTCATACCTTTCTTCTGCCCATGGTCTTGCCCCACCATATCTTTCTTCTACCCTTTGTCTTGCCCCTCCATACCTTTCTTCCGGCCATGGCCTTGCCCCTCGATACCTTTATTCTGCCCATGATCTTGCCCCTCCATACCTTTCTTCCGCCCATGTTCTTGCCCCTCCATACCTTTCTTCTACCCATGGTCTTGCCTCTACATACCTTTCTTCAACCCATGGTCTTGCCCCTCCATACCTTTCTTCTACCCATAGTCTTGCCTCTCCATGCCTTTCTTCTACCTATGGTCTTGCCTCTCCATACCTTTCTTCTACCCATAGTCTTGCCCCTCCATACCTTTCTTCAACCCATGGTCTTGCCCCTCCATACCTTTCTTCTACCCATGGTCATGCCCCTCCATCCCTTTCTTCTACCCATGGTTTTGCCTCTCCATACCTTGCTTCCACCCATGGTCTTGCCCCTCCATACCTTTCTTCCGCCCATGTTCTTGCCCCTCCATACCTTTCTTCTGCCCACGGTCTTGCCTCTCCATACCTTTCTTCGACCCATGGTCCTGCCCCTCCATACCTTTCTTCTACCCATGGTCTTGCCCCTGCATACCTTTCCTCTACCCATGGTCTTGCCCCTCCATACCTTTCTTCAACCCATGGTCTTGCCCCTAAATACCTTTCTTCAACCTATGGTCTTGCCCCTCCATACCTTTCTTCTGCCCATGGTCTTGCCCCCCATACCTTTCTTCTACTCATGGTCTTGCCCCTCCATGCCTTTATTCTCCCCATGGTCTTGCCCCACCATGCCTTTCTTCTACCCACAGTCTTGCCTCTTCATACCTTTCTTCTACCCATGGTCTTACGCCTTCATACCTTTCTTCTACCCATGGTCTTGTCTCTCCACATCTTTCTTCCGCCCATTGTCTTGCCCCCCATACCTTTCTTCTACTCATGGTCTTGCCCTTCCATGCTTTTCTTCTACCCATGGTCTTGCCCCACCATGCCTTTCTTCTACCCACAGTCTTGCCTCTTCATACCTTTCTTCTACCCATGGTTTTGTCTCTCCATACCTTTCTTCTACCCATGGTCTTGCCCCTCCATACCTTTCTTCTACCCATGGTCTTGCCCCACCATACCTTTCTTCCACCCATGGTCTTGCCCCTCATACCTTTCTTCTGCCCATGGTCTTGCCCCATCATATCTTTCTTCTACCCTTTGTCTTGCCTCTACATACCTTTCTTCTATCCATGGTCTTGCCCCCCATACCTTTCTTCTCCCCATGGTCTTGCCCCACCATACCTTTCTTCCGCCCATGGTCTTGCCCCTCCATACCTTTCTTCTACCCATGGTCTTGCCTCTACATACCTTTCTTCTATCCATGGTCTTGCCCCCCATACCTTTCTTCTCCCCATGGTCTTGCCCCACCATGCCTTTCTTCTACCCATGGTCTTGCCTCTTCATACCTTTCTTCTACCCATGGTCTTGCCTATCCATACCTTTCTTCTACCCATGGTCTTGCCCCCATACCTTTCTTATACCCATGGTCTTGCCTCTCCATACCTTTCTTCTACTCATGGTCTTGCCACACCATACCTTTCTTCTACCCATGGTCTTGCTCCACCATCCCTTTCTTTGACCCATGGTCTTGCCTCTCCATACCTTTCTTCTACCCATGGTCTTGCCTCTCCATACCTTTCTTCCACCCATGGTCTTGCCCCTCCATACCTTTCTTCAACCCATGGTCTGGCCCCTCCATACCTTTCTTCTACCCATGGTCTTGCCAATCCATACCTTTCTTCTACCCATGGTCTTGCCCCCATACCTTTCTTCTACCCATGGTCTTGCCTCTCCATACCTTTCTTCTACTCATGGTCTTGCCCCACCATGACATTCTTCTACCCATGGTCTTGCCCCACCATCTCTTTCTTTGACCCATGGTCTTGCCTCTCCATACCTTTCTTCTACCCATGGTCTTGCCTCTCCATACCTTTCTTCCACCCATGGTCTTGCCCCTCCATACCTTTCTTCAACCAATGGTCTGGCCCCTCCATACCTTTCTTCTTCCCATGGTCTTGCCTCTCCATACCTTTCTTCTACCCATGATCTTGCCTCTCCATACTTTTCTTCCACCCATGTTTTGCCCCTCCATACCTTTCTTCTACCCATGATCTTGCCTCTCCATACCTTTCTTCAACCAATAGTCTTGCCCCTAAATACCTTTCTTCAATCTATGGTCTTGCCCCTCCATACCTTTCTACTACCTATGGTATTGCCCCTCCATACCTTTCTTCTACCCATGGTCTTGCCTCTCCATACCTTTCTTCCACCAATGGTCTTGCCCGTCCATCCCTTTCTTCTACCCATGGTCTTGCCCCTCCATACCTTTCTTCTACCCATGGTCTTACCCCTCCATACCTTTCTTCTACCCATGGTCTTGCCTCTCCATACCTTTCTTCCACCCATGGTCTTGTCCGTCCATCCCTTTCTTCTACCCATGTTCTTGCCCCACCAAACCTTTCTTCTACCCATGGTCTTGCTCCTCCATGCCTTTCTTCTACCCATGGTCTTTCCCCACCATGCCTTTCTTCTACCCATGGTATTGCCCCTCCATACCTTTCTTCTACCTATGGTCTTGTCTCTCCGTACCTTTCTTCTACCCATGGTCTTGCCCCTCCATACCTTTCTTCCGCCCATGATCTTGCCACCGATACCTTTCTTCTACTCATGGTCTTGCTCCTCCATGCCTTTCTTCTACCCCTGGTCTTGCCCCACCATGCCTTTCTTCTACCCACGGTCTTGCCTCTTCATACCTTTCTTCTACTCATGGTCTTGCCCCTCCATGCTTTTCTTCTACCCATGGTCTTGCCCCACCATGCCTTTCTTCTACCCACGGTCTTGCCTCTTCATACCTTTCTTCTACCCATGGTCTTGTCTCTCCATACCTTTCTTCTACCCATGGTCTTGCCCCTCCATACCTTTCTTCCACCCATGGTCTTGCCCCTCATAACTTTCTTCTACCCTTTGTCTTGCCCCTCCATACCTTTCTTCCGGCCATGGCCTTGCCCCTACATACCTTTATTCTGCTCATGTTCTTGCCCCTCCATGCTTTTCTTCTACCCATGGTCTTGCCCCACCATACCTTTCTTCTACCCACGGTCTTGCCTCTTCATACCTTTCTTCTACCCATGGTCTTGCCCCCCATACCTTTCTTCTACCCATGGTCTTGCCCCTCCATACCTTTCTTCTACTCATGGTCTTGCCCCACCATACCATTCTTCCACCCATGGTCTTGCCCCTCATACTTTTCTTCTGCCCATGGTCTTGCCCCACCATATCTTTCTTCTACCCTTTGTCTTGCCCCTCCATACCTTTCTTCTGGCCATGGCCTTGCCCCTACATACCTTTATTCTGCCCATGATCTTGCCCCTCCATACCTTTCTTCCGCCCATGGTCTTGTCCCTCCATGCCTTTCTTCTACCCATGGTCCTGCCTCTCCATACCTTTCTTCTACTCATGGTCTTGCCCCACCATGCCTTTCTTCTACCCATGGTCTTGCCCCACCATCCCTTTCTTCTACCCATGGTCCTGCCTCTCCATACCTTTCTTCTACTCATGGTCTTGCCTCTCCATACCTTTCTTTGACCCATGGTCTTTCACCTCCATACTTTTCTTCTACCGTGGGTCTTGCCTCTCCATACTTTTCTTCCACCCATGTTTTTGTCCCTCCATACCTTTCTTCTACCCATGATCTTGCCTCTCCATACCTTTCTTCAACCAATAGTCTTGCCCCTAAATACCTTTCTTCAATCTATGGTCTTGCCCCTCCATACCTTTCTACTACCTATGGTCTTGCCCCTCCATATCTTTCTTCTACCCATGGTCTTGCCTCTCCATACCTTTCTTCCACCAATGGTCTTGCCCGTCCATCCCTTTCTTCTACCCATGGTCTTGCCCCTCCATACATTTCTTCAACCCATTGTCTTGCCCCTCCATACCTTTCTTCTAACCATGGTCTTGCCTCTCCATACCTTTCTCTATCAATGGTCTTGCCCCTCCATACTTTTCTTCTACCCATGTTCTTGCCTCTCCATCCCTTTCTTCTACCCATGGTCTTGGCCTACCATACCTTTCTTCTACCCACGGTCTTGCTCCTCCATGCCTTTCTTATACCCATGGTCTTGCCCCATCATGCCTTTCTTCTACCCATGGTATTGCCCCTCCATACCTTTCTTCTACCAATGGTCTTGCCTCTTCATACCTTTCTTCTACCCATGGTCTTGTCTCTCCATACCTTTCTTCTACCCATGGTCTTGCCCCTCCATACCTTTCTTCCGCCCATGGTCTTGCCCCCGATACCTTTCTTCTTCCCATACCTTTCTTCTACTCATGGTCATGCCCCACCATGCCTTTCTTCTACCCATGGTCTTGCCCCACCATCCCTTTCTTTGACCCGTGGTCTTTCACCTCCATACCTTTCTTCTACCGAGGGTCTTGCCTCTCCATACTTTTCTTCCACCCATGTTTTTGCCCCTCCATACCTTTCTTCTACCCATGATCTTGCCTCTCCATACCTTTCTTCTACCATGGTCCTGCCCCTCCATCCCTTTCTTCTACCCATGGTATTGCCTCTCTATATCTTTCTTCCACCCATGGTCTTGCCCCCCCATACCTTTCCTCCGCCCATGGTCTTGCCTCTCCCTACCTTTCTTCTACCCATGGTCTTGCCCCTCGATACCTTTCTTCTAAACATGGTATTGCCTCTCCATGCCTTTCTTCTACCCATGGTCTTGCCGCTCCATACCTTTCTTCTACCCATGGTTTTGCCTCTCCATACCTTTCTTCGACCCATGTTCTTGCCCCTCCATACCTTTCTTCTGCCCATGGTCTTGCCCCTTCATACCTTTCTTCAACCAATGGTCTTCCCCTAAATACCTTTCTTCAACCTATGGTCTTGCCCCTCCATACCTTTCTTCTACCCATTGTCTTGCCCCTCCATACCTTTCTTCTACCTATGGTCTTGCCTCTCCATACCTTTCTTCCGCCCATGGTCTTGCTCGTCCATCCCTTTCTTCTATCCATGGTCTTGCCCCTCCATACATTTCTTGAACCCATTGTCTTGCCCCTCCATACCTTTCTTCTACCCATGGTCATGCCTCTCCATACCTTTCTCTATCCATGGTCTTGCCCCTCCATACTTTTCTTCTACCCATGTTCTTGCCTCTCCATCCCTTTCTTCTACCCATGGTCTTGGCCCACCATACCTTACTTCTACCCATGGTCTTGCTCCCCCTTGCCTTTCTTCTACCCATGGTCTTGCCCCAACATGCCTTTCTTCTACCCATGGTATTGCCCCTCCATACCTTTCTTCTACCCATGGTCTTGCCTCTTCATGCCTTTCTTCTACCCATGGCCTTGCCTCTTCATACCTTTCTTCTACCCATGGTCTTGTCTCTCCATACCTTTTTTTCCGCCCATGGTCTTGCCCCCCATACCTTTCTTCTACCCATGGCCTTGCCCCTCCATGCCTTTCTTCTACCCCTGGTCTTGCCCCACTATGCCTTTCTTCTACCCACGGTCTTGCCTCTTCATACCTTTCTTCTACCCATGGTCTTGTCTCTCCATACCTTTCTTCAACCTATGGTCTTGCCCCTCCATACTTTTTTTTCCGCCCATGGTCTTGCCCCCCATACCTTTCTTCTACCCATGGCCTTGCCCCTCCATGCCTTTCTTCTACCCCTGGTCTTGCCCCACTATGCCTTTCCTCTACCCACGGTCTTGCCTCTTCATACCTTTCTTCTACCCATGGTCTTGTCTCTCCATACCTTTCTTCAACCTATGGTCTTGCCCCTCCATACCTTTCTTCAACCCATGGTCTTGCCCCTCCATACCTTTCATCTACCCATGGCCTTGCCCCTCCATACCTTTCTTCCACCCATGGTCTTGCCCCTCATACCTTTCTTCTGCCCATGGTCTTGCCCGACCATATATTTCTTCTACCCTTTGTCTTACCCCTCCATACCTTTCTTCCGGCCATGGTCTTGCCCCTCCATACCTTTATTCCGCTCATGGTCTTGCCCCTCCATACCTTTCTTCTGCCCATGTTCTTGCCCCTGCATACCTTTCTTCTGCTCATGGTCTTGCCCCACCATGCCTTTCTTCTACCCATGGTCTTGCCCCTCCATACCTTTCTTCTATCCATGGTCTTGCCCCTACATACCTTTCTTCTACCTGTGGTCTTGCCCGTCCATCCCTTTCTTCCACCCATGGTCTTGCCTCTCCATACCCTTCTTCTACCCATGGTCTTGTCCCACCATGCCTGTCTTCTACCCATGGTCTTGCCCCACCATCCCTTTCTTTGACCCATGGTCTTTCCCCTCCATACCTTTCTTCTACCAAGGGTCTTACCTCTCCATACCTTTCTTCCACCCATGTTCGTGCCCATCCATACCTTTCTTCTACCCATGGTCTTGCCTCTCCATACCTTTCTTCTACCCATGGTCATGCCCCTCCATCGCTTTCTTCTACCCATGGTCTTGCCTCTCCAAACCTTTCTTCTACCCATGGTCTTGCCAATCCATACCTTTCTTCTACCGATGGTCTTGCCCCTCCATGCCTTTCTTCAACCCATGGTCTTGCCCCTCCATGCCTTTCTTCTACCCATAGTCTTGCCTCTCCATGCCTTTCTTCTACCTATGGTCTTGCCTCTCCATACCTTTCTTCTACCCATAGTCTTGCCCCTCCATACCTTTCTTCAACCCATGGTCTTGCCCCTCCATACCTTTCTTCTACCCATGGTCATGCCCCTCCATCCCTTTCTTCTACCGATGGTTTTGCCTCTCCATACCTTTCTTCCAGCCATGGTCTTGCCCCTCCATACCTTTCTTCCGCCCATGTTCTTGCCCCTCCATACCTTTCTTCTGCCCACGGTCTTGCCTCTCCATACCTTTCTTCGACCCATGGTCTTGCCCCTCCATACCTTTCTTCTACCCATGGTCTTGCCCCTGCATACCTTTCTTCTACCCATGGTCTTGCCCCTCCATACCTTTCTTCAACCCATGGTCTTGCCCCTAAATACCTTTCTTCAACCTATGGTCTTGCCCCTCCATACCTTTCTTCCGCCCATGGTCTTGCCCCCCATACCTTTCTTCTACTCATGGTCTTGCCCCTCCATGCCTTTATTCTCCCCATGGTCTTGCCCCACCATGCCTTTCTTCTACCCACAGTCTTGCCTCTTCATACCTTTCTTCTACCCATGGTCTTACGCCTTCATACCTTTCTTCTACCCATGGTCTTGTCTCTCCACATCTTTCTTCCGCCCATGGTCTTGCCCCCCATACCTTTCTTCTACTCATGATCTTGCCCTTCCATGCTTTTCTTCTACCCATGCTCTTGCCCCACCATGCCTTTCTTCTACCCACAGTCTTGCCTCTTCATACCTTTCTTCTACCCATGGTCTTGTCTCTCCATACCTTCCTTCTACCCATGGTCCTGCCCCTCCATAACTTTCTTCTACCCATGGTCTTGCCCCACCATACCTTCCTTCCACCCATGGTCTTGCCCCTCATACCTTTCTTCTGCCCATGGTCTTGCCCCACCATATCTTTCTTCTACCCTTTGTCTTGCCCCTCCATACCTTTCTTCCGGCCATGGCCTTGCCCCTCGATACCTTTATTCTGCCCATGATCTTGCCCCTCCATACCTTTCTTCCGCCCATGTTCTTGCCCCTCCATACCTTTCTTCTACCCATGGTCTTGCCTCTACATACCTTTCTTCAACCCATGGTCTTGCCCCTCCATACCTTTCTTCTACCCATAGTCTTGCATCTCCATGCCTTTCTTCTACCTATGGTCTTGCCTCTCCATACCTTTCTTCTACCCATAGTCTTGCCCCTCCATACCTTTCTTCAACCCATGGTCTTGCCCCTCCATACCTTTCTTCTACCCATGGTCATGCCCCTCCATCCCTTTCTTCTACCCATGGTTTTGCCTCTCCATACCTTGCTTCCACCCATGGTCTTGCCCCTCCATACCTTTCTTCTGCCCATGTTCTTGCCCCTCCATACCTTTCTTCTGCCCACGGTCTTGCCTCTCCATACCTTTCTTCGACCCATGGTCTTGCCCCTCCATACCTTTCTTCTACCCATGGTCTTGCCCCTGCATACCTTTCCTCTACCCATGGTCTTGCCCCTCCGTACCTTTCTTCAACCCATGGTCTTGCCCCTAAATACCTTTCTTCAACCTATGGTCTTGCCCCTCCATACCTTTCTTCTGCCCATGCTCTTGCCCCCCATACCTTTCTTCTACTCATGGTCTTGCCCCTCCATGCCTTTATTCTCCCCATGGTCTTGCCCCACCATGCCTTTCTTCTACCCACAGTCTTGCCTCTTCATACCTTTCTTCTACCCATGGTCTTACGCCTTCATACCTTTCTTCTACCCATGGTCTTGTCTCTCCACATCTTTCTTCTGCCCATTGTCTTGCCCCCCATACCTTTCTTCTACTCATGGTCTTGCCCTTCCATGCTTTTCTTCTACCCATGGTCTTGCCCCACCATGCCTTTCTTCTACCCACAGTCTTGCCTCTTCATACCTTTCTTCTACCCATGGTTTTGTCTCTCCATACCTTTCTTCTACCCATGGTCTTGCCCCTCCATACCTTTCTTCTACCCATGGTCTTGCCCCACCATACCTTTCTTCCACCCATGGTCTTGCCCCTCATACCTTTCTTCTGCCCATGGTCTTGCCCCACCATATCTTTCTTCTACCCTTTGTCTTGCCTCTACATACCTTTCTTCTATCCATGGTCTTGCCCCCCATACCTTTCTTCTCCCCATGGTCTTGCCCCACCATACCTTTCTTCCGCCCATGGTCTTGCCCCTCCATACCTTTCTTCTACCCATGGTCTTGCCTCTACATACCTTTCTTCTATCCATGGTCTTGCCCCCCATACCTTTCTTCTCCCCATGGTCTTGCCCCACCATGCCTTTCTTCTACCCATGGTCTTGCCTCTTCATACATTTCTTCTACCCATGGTCTTGCCTATCCATACCTTTCTTCTACCCATGGTCTTGCCCCCATACCTTTCTTCTACCCATGGTCTTGCCTCTCCATACCTTTCTTCTACTCATGGTCTTGCCACACCATAACTTTCCTCTACCCATGGTCTTGCTCCACCATCCCTTTCTTTGACCCATGGTCTTGCCTCTCCATACCTTTCTTCTACCCATGGTCTTGCCTCTCCATACCTTTCTTCCACCCATGGTCTTGCCCCTCCATACCTTTCTTCAACCCATGGTCTGGCCCCTCCATACCTTTCTTCTACCCATGGTCTTGCCAATCCATACCTTTCTTCTACCCATGGTCTTGCCCCCATACCTTTCTTCTACCCATGGTCTTGCCTCTCCATACCTTTCTTCTACTCATGGTCTTGCCCCACCATGACTTTCTTCTACCCATGGTCTTGCCCCACCATCTCTTTCTTTGACCCATGGTCTTGCCTCTCCATACCTTTCTTCTACCCATGGTCTTGCCTCTCCATACCTTTCTTCCACCCATGGTCTTGCCCCTCCATACCTTTCTTCAACCAATGGTCTGGCCCCTCCATACCTTTCTTCTACCCATGGTCTTGCCTCTCCATACCTTTCTTCTACCCATGGTCTTGCCAATCCATACCTTTCTTCGACCCATGGTCTTGACCCTCCATACCTTTCTTCTACCCATGGTCTTGCTGCTCCATACCTTTCTTCTACCCATGGTCTTGCCCCTCCATACCTTTCTTCAACCCATGGTCTTTCCCCTAAATACCTTTCTTCAACATATGGTCTTGCCCCTTCATACCTTTCTTCTAACCATGGTCTTGCCCCTCCATACCTTTCTTCTACCCATGATCTTGCTCCTCCATGCCTTTCTTCTACCCATGGTCTTGTCACTTCATACCTTTCTTCTACCCATGGTCTTGTCTCTCCAAACCTTTCTTATACCCATGGTCTTGCCCCTCCATACCTTTCTTCTGCCCATGGTCTTGCCCCCCATACCTTTCTTCTACTCATGGTCTTGCCCCTCCATGCCTTTCTTCTCCCCATGGTCTTGCCCCACCATGCCTTTCTTCTACCCATGGTCTTGCCTCTTCATACCTTTCTTCTACCCATGGTCTTGCCTCTTCATACCTTTCTTCTACCCATGGTCTTGCCTCTCCATACCTTTCTTCCACCCATGGTCTTGCGCCTCCATACATTTCTTCTACCGTGGGTCTTGCCTCTCCATACTTTTCTTCCACCCATGTTCTTGCCCCTCCATACCTTTCTTCTACCCATGATGTTGCCTCTCCATACCTTTCGTCTACCGATGGTCTTGTCCCTCCATACCTTTCTTCTACCCATGGTCTTTCCCCTCCATACCTTTCTTCTACCCATGGTCTTGCCTCTCCATACCTTTCTTCTACCCATGGTCTTGCCTCTCCATACCTTTCTTCCACCCATTGTCTTGCCCCTCCATACCTTTCTTCAACCCATGGTCTTGCCCCTCCATACCTTTCTTCTACCCATGGTCTTGCCCCTCCATCCCTTTCTTCTACCCATGGTCTTGACCCTCCTTACCTTTCTTCTACCCATGGTCTTGCCTCTCCATACCTTTCTTCCACCCATGGTCTTGCCCGTCCATCCCTTTCTTCTACCCATGGTATTGCCCCTCCATACATTTCTTCAACCCATAGTCTGGCCCCTCCATACCTTTCTTCTACCCATGGTCTTGCCTCTCCATACCTTTCTTCCACCCATTGTCTTGCCCCTCCATACCTTTCTTCAACCCATGGTCTTGCCCCTCCATACCTTTCTTCTACCCATGGTCTTGCCCCTCCATCCCTTTCTTCTACCCATGGTCTTGCCTCTCCATACCTTTCTTCCAACAATGTTCTTGCCCCTCCATACCTTTCTTCTACCCATGATGTTGCCTCTCCATACCTTTCTTCTACCGATGGTCTTGTCCCTCCATACCTTTCTTCTACCCATGGTCTTTCCCCTCCATACCTTTCTTCTACCCATGGTCTTGCCTCTCCATACCTTTCTTCTACCCATGGTCTTGCCTCTCCATACCTTTCTTCCACCCATTGTCTTGCCCCTCCATACCTTTCTTCAACCCATGGTCTTGCCCCTCCATACCTTTCTTCTACCCATGGTCTTGCCCCTCCATCCCTTTCTTCTACCCATGGTCTTGCCTCTCCATACCTTTCTTCCAACAATGGTCTTGCCCCTCCATACCTTTCTTCCCCCAATGTCTTGCCCCTCCATACCTTTCTTCTACCCATGGTCTTGCCTCTCCATACCTTTCTTCCGCCCATGGTCCTGCCCCTCCATACATTTTTTCTACCCATGGTCTTGCCTCTCCATGCCTTTCTTCTACCCATGGTCTTGCCCCTCCATACCTTTCTTCTACCAATGGTCTTGCCTCTCCATACCTTTCTTCTACCCATGGTCTTGCCCCTCCATACATTTCTTCTACCCATGGTCTTTCCCCTCCATAATTTTCTTCTACCCATGGTCCTTCCCCTCCATACCTTCCTTCTACCCATGGTCTTGCCTCTCCATACCTTTCTTCTACCCATGGCCTTGCCACACCATCCCTTTCTTCGACCCATGGTCTTTCCCCTCCATACCTATCTTCTACCGAGGGTCTTGCCTGTCCATACCTTTCTTCTACCCATGGTCTTGCCCCTCCATACCTTCATTCCGCCCATGGTCTTGCCCCCCATACCTTTCTTCTACTCATGGTCTTGCCTGTCCATACCTTTCTTCTACCCATGGTCTTGCCCCTCCATACCTTTATTCCGCCCATGGTCTTGCCCCCCATACCTTTCTTCTACTCATGGTCTTGCCTCTCCATACCTTTCTTCCAACAATGGTCTTGCCCCTCCATACCTTTCTTCCCCCATGGTCTTGCCCCTCCATACCTTTCTTCTACCCATGGTCTTGCCTCTCCATACCTTTCCTCCGCCCATGGTCCTGCCCCTCCATACATTTTTTCTACCCATGGTCTTGCCTCTCCATGCCTTTCTTCTACCCATGGTCTTGCCCCTCCATACCTTTCTTCTACCAATGGTCTTGCCTCTCCATACCTTTCTTCTACCCATGGTCTTGCCCCTCCATACATTTCTTCTACCCATGGTCTTTCCCCTCCATAATTTTCTTCTACCCATGGTCCTTCCCCTCCATACCTTCCTTCTACCCATGGTCTTGCCTCTCCATACCTTTCTTCTACCCATGGTCTTGCCCCACCATCCCTTTCTTCGACCCATGGTCTTTCCACTCCATACCTATCTTCTACCGAGGGTCTTGCCTGTCCATACCTTTCTTCTACCCATGGTCATGCCCCTCCATACCTTTATTCCGCCCATGGTCTTGCCCCCCATACCTTTCTTCTACTCATGGTCTTGCCCTTCCATGCCTTTCTTTTACCCATGGTCTTGCCCCCATACCTTTCTTCAACCCATGGTCTTGCCACTCCATACCTTTCCTCTGACCATGGTCTTGCTCCACCATACCTTTCATCCACCCATGGTCTTGCCCCTGATACTTTTCTTCTGCCCATGGTCTTGCCCCACCATATCATTCTTCTACCCTTTGTCTTGCCCCTCCATACCTTTCTTCCGGCCATGGTCTTGCCCCTCCATACCTTTATTCTGCCCATGGTTTTGTCCCTCCATACCTTTCTTCCGCCCATGGACTTGCCCCTGAATACCTTTCTTCTACTCATGGTCTTGCCCCTCCATGCCTTTCTTCTACCCATGGTCTTGCCGCACCATGCCTTTCTTCTACCCACGGTCTTGCATCTTCATACCTTTCTTTTACCCATGGTCTTGCTCTTCATACCTTTCTTCTACCTATGGTCTTGCCCCTCCATACCTTTCTTCTACCCATGGTCTTGCCCCTCCATACCTTTCTTCAACCCATGGTCTTGCCCCTAAATACCTTTCTTCAACCCCTGGTCTTTCCCCTCCATACCTTTCTTCTACCCATGGTCTTGCCCCTCCATACATTTCTTCAACCCATAGTCTTGCCCCTCCATCACTTTCTTCTACCCATGGTCTTGCCTCTCCATACCTTTCTTCTACCCATGGTCTTGCCAATCCATAACTTTCTTCTACCCATGGTCTTGCCCCTCCATGCCTTTCTTCTACCCATAGTCTTGCCCCACCTTCCCTTTCTTCGACCCATGGTCTTTCCCCTCCATACCTTTCTTCTACCGAGGGTCTTGCCTGTCCATACCTTTCTTCCACCCATGTTCTTGCCCCTCCATACCTTTCTTCTACCCATGATCTTGCCTCTCCATACCTTTCTTCTACCATGGTCCTGGCGCTCCATCCCTTTATTCTACCCATGGTCTTGCCTCTCCATACCTCTCTTCCACCCATGGTCTTGCCCATCCATCCCTTTCTTCTACCCATGGTCTTGCCCCTCCATACATTTCCTCTACCCATAGTCTTGCCTCTCCATGCCTTTCTTCTACCTATGTTCTTGCCTCTCTATACCTTTCTTCTACCCATAGTCTTGCCCCTCCATACCTTTCTTCAACCCATGGTCTTGCCCCTCCATACCTTTCTTCTACCCATGGTCATGCCCCTCCCTCACTTTCTTCTACCCATGGTTTTGCCTCTCCATACCTTTCTTCCACCCATGGTCTTGCCCCTCCATACCTTTCTTCCGCCCATGGTCTTGCACCTCCATACCTTTCTTCTGCCCACGGTCTTGCCTCTCCATACCTTTCTTCGACCCATGGTCTTGCCCCTCCATACCTTTCTTCTACCCATGGTCTTGCCCCTGCATACCTTTCTTCTACCCATGGTCTTGCACCTCCATACCTTTCTTCAACCCATGGTCTTGCCCCTAAATACCTTTCTTCAACCTATGGTCTTGCCCCTCCATACCTTTCTTCCGCCCATGGTCTTGCCCCCAATACCTTTCTTCTACTCATGTTCTTGCCCCTCCATGCCTTTATTCTCCCCATGGTCTTGCCCCAATATACCTTTCCTCTACCCACAGTCTTGCCTCTTCATACCTTTCTTCTACCCATGGTCTTACGCCTTCATACCTTTCTTCTACCCATGGTCTTGTCTCTCCACACCTTTCTTCCGCCCATGGTCTTGCCCCCCATACCTTTCTTCTACTCATGGTCTTGCCCCTCCATGCTATTCTTCTACCCATGGTCTTGCCCCACCATGCCTTTCTTCTACCCACAGTCTTGCCTCTTCATACCTTTCTTCTACCCATGGTCTTGTCTCTCCATACCTTTCTTCTACCCATGGTCTTGCCCCTCCATACCTTTCTTCTACCCATGGTCTTGCCCCACCATACCTTTCTTCCACCCATGGTCTTGCCCCTCATACCTTTCTTCTGCCCATGGTCTTGCCCCACCATATCTTTCTTCTACCCTTTGTCTTGCCCCTCCATACCTTTCTTCCGGCCATGGCCTTGCCCCTCGATACCTTTATTCTGCCCATGATCTTGCCCCTCCATACCTTTCTTCCGCCCATGGTCTTGCCCCTCCATACCTTTCTTCTACCCATGGTCTTGCCTCTACATACCTTTCTTCTACCCATGGTCTTGCCCCCCATACCTTTCTTCTACCCATGGTCTTGCCCCACCATGCCTTTCTTCTACCCATGGTCTTGCCTCTTCATACCTTTCTTCTACCCATGGTCTTGCCAATCCATATCTTTCTTCTACCCATGGTCTTGCCCCCATACCTTTCTTCTACCCATGGTCTTGCCTCTCCATACCTTTCTTCCACCCATGGTCTTTCCCCTCCATACCTTTCTTCAACCCATGGTCTGGCCCCTCCATACCTTTCTTCTACCCATGGTCCTGCCAATCCATACCTTTCTTCTACCCATGGTCTTGACCCCATACCTTTCTTCTACCCATGGTCTTGCCTCTCCATACCTTTCTTCTACTCATGGTCTTGACCCACCATGACTTTCTTCTACCCATGGTCTTGCCCCACCATCCCTTTCTTTGACCCATGGTCTTGCCTCTCCAAACCTTTCTTCTACCCATGGTCTTGCCTCTCCATACCTTTCTTCGACCCATGTCTTGCCCCACCATGCCTGTCTTCTACCCACGGTCTTGCCCCACCATCCCTTTCTTTGACCCATGGTCTTTCCCCTCCATACCTTTCTTCTACCGAGGGTCTTGCCTCTCCATACCTTTCTTCCACCCATGTTCTTGCCCATCTATACCTTTCTTCTACCCATGGTCTTGCCTCTCCATACCTTTCTTCTACCCATGGTCATGCCCCTCCATCGCTTTCTTCTACCCATGGTCTTGCCTCTCCATACCTTTCTTCCGCCCATGGTCTTGCCCTCCATACATTTCTTCTACCCGTGGTCTTGCCTCTCCATGCCTTTCTCCTACCCATGGTCTTGCCCCTCTATACTTTTCTCCTACCCATGGTCTTGCCTCTCCATACCTTTCTTCTACCCATGGTCTTGCCCCTCCATACCTTTCTTCTACCCATGGTCTTTCCCCTAAATACTTTCCTTCTACCCATGGTCTTGCCTCTCCATACCTTTCTTCTACCCATGGTCTTGCCAATCCATACCTTTCTTCTACCCATGGTCGTGCTCCTCCATGCCTTTCTTCTACCCATAGTCTTGCTCCACCATCTCTTTCTTCGACCCATGGTCTTTCCCCTCCATACCTTTCTTCTACCGAGGGTCTTGCCTGTCCATACCTTTCTTCCACCCATGTTCTTGCCCCTCCATACCTTTCTTCTACCCATGATCTTGCCTCTCCATACCTTTCTTCTACCATGGTCCTGGCGCTCTATCCCTTTATTCTACCCATGGTCTTGCCTCTCCATACCTTTCTTCCACCCATGGTCATGCCCCTCCATTGCTTTCTTCTACCCATGGTCTTGCCTCTCCATACCTTTCTTCCGCCCATGGTCTTGCCCATCCATCCCTTTCTTCTACCTATGGTCTTGCCTCTCCATACCTTTCTTCCACCCATGGTCTTGCCCATCCATCCCTTTCTTCTACCTATGGTCTTGCCTCTCCATACCTTTCTTCCAACAATGGTCTTGCCCCTCCATACCTTTCTTCCCCCATGGTCTTGCCCCTCCATACCTTTCTTCTACCCATGGTCTTGCCTCTCCATACCTTTCCTCCGCCCATGGTCCTGCCCCTCCATACATTTTTTCTACCCATGGTCTTGCCTCTCCATGCCTTTCTTCTACCCATGGTCTTGCCCCTCCATACCTTTCTTCTACCAATGGTCTTGCCTCTCCATACCTTTCTTCTACCCATGGTCTTGCCCCTCCATACATTTCTTCTACCCATGGTCTTTCCCCTCCATAATTTTCTTCTACCCATGGTCCTTCCCCTCCATACCTTTCTTCTACCCATGGTCTTGCCCCACCATCCCTTTCTTCGACCCATGGTCTTTTCCCTCCATACCTATCTTCTACCGAGGGTCTTGCCTGTCCATACCTTTCTTCTACGCATGGTCATGCCCCTCCATACCTTTATTCGGCCCATGGTCTTGCCCCCCCATACCTTTCTTCTACTCATGGTCTTGCCCCCCATACCTTTCTTCAACCCATGGTCTTGCCACTCCATACCTTTCCTCTGACCATGGTCTTGCTCCATCATACCTTTCATCCACCCATGGTCTTGCCCCTGATACTTTTCTTCTGCCCATGGTCTTCCCCCACCATATCTTTCTTCTACCCTTTGTCTTGCCCCTCCATACCTTTCTTCCGGCCATGGTCTTGCCCCTCCATACCTTTATTCTGCCCATGGTTTTGTCCCTCCATGCCTTTCTTCTACCCATGGTCTTGCCGCACCATGCCTTTCTTCTACCCACGGTCTTGCATCTTCATACCTTTCTTCTACCCATGGTCTTGTCTCTTCATACCTTTCTTCTACCTATGGTCTTGCCCCTCCATACCTTTCTTCTACCCATGGTCTTGCCCCTCCATACCTTTCTTCAACCCATGGTCTTGCCCCTAAATACCTTTCTTCAACCCCTGGTCTTTCCCCTCCATACCTTTCTTCTACCCATGGTCTTGCCCCTCCATACATTTCTTCAACCCATAGTCTTGTCCCTCCATCGCTTTCTTCTACCCATGGTTTTGCCTCTCCATACCTTTCTTCTACCCATGGTCTTGCCCCTCCATGCCTTTCTTCTACCCATAGTCTTGCCCCACCTTCCCTTTCTTCGACCCATGGTCTTTCCCCTCCATAGCTTTCTTCTACCGAGGGTCTTGCCTGTCCATACCTTTCTTCTACCCATGATCTTGCCTCTCCATAAATTTCTTCTACCCATGGTCTTGCCAATCCATACCTTTCTTCTACCCATGGTCGTGCCCCTCCATGCCTTTCTTCTACCCATAGTCTTGCCCCACCATCTCTTTCTTCGACCCATGGTCTTTCCCCTCCATTCCTTTCTTCTACAGAGGGTCTTGCCTGTCCATACCTTTCTTCCACCCATGTTCTTGCCCCTCCATACCTTTCTTCTACCCATGATCTTGCCTCTCCATACCTTTCTTCTACCATGGTCCTGGCGCTCCATCCCTTTATTCTACCCATGGTCTTGCCTCTCCATCCCTTTCTTCTACCCATGGTTTTGCCTCTCCATACCTTTCTTCCACCCATGGTCTTGCCCCTCCATACCTTTCTTCCGCCCATGGTCTTGCCCCTCCATACCTTTCTTCTGCCCACGGTCTTGCCTCTCCATACCTTTCTTCGACCTATGGTCTTGCCCATCCATACCTTTCTTCTACCCATGGTCTTGCCCCTGCATACCTTTCTTCTACCCATGGTCTTGCCCCTCCATACCTTTCTTCAACCCATGGTCTTGCCCCTAAATACCTTTCTTCAACCTATGGTCTTGCCCCTCCATACCTTTCTTCCGCCCATGGTCTTGCCCCCCCATACCTTTCTTCTACTCATGTTCTTGCCCCTCCATGCCTTTATTCTCCCCATGGTCTTGCCCCACCATGCCTTTCTTCTACCCACAGTCTTGCCTCTTCATACCTTTCTTCTACCCATGGTCTTACGCCTTCATACCTTTCTTCTACCCGTGGTCTTGTCTCTCCACACCTTTCTTCCGCCCATGGTCTTGCCCCCCATACCTTTCTTCTACTCATGGTCTTGCCCCTCCATGCTTTTCTTCTACCCATGGTCTTGCCCCACCATGCCTTTCTTCTACCCACAGTCTTGCCTCTTCATACCTTTCTTCTACCCATGGTCTTGTCTCTCCATACCTTTCTTCTACCCATGGTCTTGCCCCTCCATACCTTTCTTCTACCCATGGTCTTGCCCCACCATACCTTTCTTCCACCCATGGTCTTGCCCCTCATACCTTTCTTCTGCCCATGGTCTTGCCCCACCATATCTTTCTTCTACCCTTCGTCTTGCCCCTCCATACCTTTCTTCCGGCCATGGCCTTGCCCCTCGATACCTTTATTCTGCCCATGATCTTGCCCCTCCATACCTTTCTTCCGCCCATGGTCTTGCCCCTCCAAACCTTTCTTCTACCCATGGTCTTGCCTCTACATACCTTTCTTCTACCCATGGTCTTGCCCCCCATACCTTTCTTCTCCCCATCATCTTGCCCCACCATGCCTTTCTTCTACCCATGGTCTTGCCTCTTCATACCTTTCTTCTACCCATGGTCTTGCCAATCCATACCTTTCTTCTACCCATGGTCTTGCCCCCATACCTTTCTTCTACCCATGGTCTTGCCTCTCCATACCTTTCTTCTACTCATGGTCTTGCCACACCATGCCTTTCTTCTACCCATGGTCTTGCTCCACCATCCCTTTCTTTGACCCATGGTCTTGCCTCTCCATACCTTTCTTCTACCCATGGTCTTGCCTCTCCATACCTTTCTTCCACCCATGGTCTTGCCCCTCCATACCTTTCTTCAACCCATGGTCTGGCCCCTCCATACCTTTCTTCTACCCATGGTCTTGCCAATCCATACCTTTCTTCTACCCATGGTCTTGCCCCCATACCTTTCTTCTACCCATGGTCTTGCCTCTCCATACCTTTCTTCTACTCATGGTCTTGACCCACCATGACTTTCTTCTACCCATGGTCTTGCCCCACCATCCCTTTCTTTGACCCTTGGTCTTGCCTCTCCATACCTTTCTTCTACCCATGGTCTTGCCTCTCCATACCTTTCTTCGACCCATGTCTTGCCCCACCATGCCTGTCTTCTACCCATGGTCTTGCCCCACCTTCCCTTTCTTTGACCCATGGTCTTTCCCCTCCATACCTTTCTTCTTCCGAGGGTCTTGCCTCTCCATACCTTTCTTCCACCCATGTTCTTGCCCATCTATACCTTTCTTCTACCCATGGTCTTGCCTCTCCATACCTTTCTTCTACCCATGGTCATGCCCCTCCATTGCTTTCTTCTACCCATGGTCTTGCCTCTCCATACCTTTCTTCCGCCCATGGTCTTGCCCTCCATACATTTCTTCTACCCATGGTCCTGCCTCTCCATGCCTTTCTTCTACCCATGGTCTTGCCCATCTATACTTTTCTTCTACCCATGGTCTTGCCTCTCCATACCTTTCTTCTACCCATGGTCTTGCCCCTCCATACCTTTCTTCTACCCATGGTCTTTCCCCTAAATACTTTCCTTCTACCCATGGTCTTGCCTCTCCATACCTTTCTTCTACCCATGGTCTTGCCAATCCATACCTTTCTTCTACCCATGGTCGTGCCCCTCCATGCCTTTCTTCTACCCATAGTCTGTCCCACCATCTCTTTCTTCAACCCATGGTCTTTCCACTCCATACCTTTCTTCTACCGAGGGTCTTGCCTGTCCATACCTTTCTTCCACCCATGTTCTTGCCCCTCCATACATTTCTTCTACCCATGATCTTGCCTCTCCATACCTTTCTTCTACCATGGTCCTGGCGCTCCATCCCTTTATTCTACCCATGGTCTTGCCGCTCCATACCTTTCTTCCACATATGGTCTTGCCCATCCATCCCTTTCTTCTACCCATGGTCTTGCCCCTCCATACATTTCTTCTACCCATGGTCTTGCCTCTCCATGCCTTTCTTCTACCTATGGTCTTGCCTCTACATACCTTTCTTCTACCCATAGTCTTGCCCCTCCATACCTTTCTTCCGGCCATGGCCTTGCCCCTTGATACCTTTATTCTGCCCATGATCTTGCCCCTCCATACCTTTCTTCCGCCCATGGTCTTGCCCCTCCATACCTTTCTTCTACCCATGGTCTTGCCTCTACATACCTTTCTTCTACCCATGGTCTTGCCCCCCATACCTTTCTTCTCCCCATGGTCTTGCCCCACCATGCCTTTCTTCTACCCATGGTCTTGCCTCTTCATACCTTTCTTCTACCCATGGTCTTGCCAATCCATACCTTTCTTCTACCCATGGTCTTGCCCCCATACCTTTCTTCTACCCATGGTCTTGCCTCTCCATACCTTTCTTCTACTCATGGTCTTGCCACACCATGCCTTTCTTCTACCCATGGTCTTGTTCCACCATCCCTTTCTTTGACCCATGGTCTTGCCTCTCCATACCTTTCTTCTACCCATGGTCTTGCCTCTCCATACATTTCTTCCACCCATGGTCTTGCCCCTCCATACCTTTCTTCAACCCATGGTCTGGCCCCTCCATACCTTTCTTCTACCCATGGTCTTGCCAATCCATACCTTTCTTCTACCCATGGTCTTGCCCCCATACCTTTCTTCTACCCATGGTCTTGCCTCTCCATACCTTTCTTCTACTCATGGTCTTGCCCCACCATGACTTTCTTCTACCCATGGTCTTGCCCCACCATCCCTTTCTTTGACCCATGGTCTTGCCTCTCCATACCTTTCTTCTACCCATGGTCTTGCCTCCCCATACCTTTCTTCTACCCATGGTCTTGCCAATCCATACCTTTCTTCAACTCATGGTCTGGCCCCTCCATACCTTTCTTCTACCCATGGTCTTGCCAATCCATACCTTTCTTCTACCCATGGTCTTGCCCCCATACCTTTCTTCTACCCATGGTCTTGCATCTCCATACCTTTCTTCGACCCATGGTCTTGCCCCTCCATACCTTTCTTCTACCCATGGTCTTGCCGCTCCATACCTTTCTTCTACCCATGATCTTGCCCCTCCATACCTTTCTTCTAACCATGGTCTTGCCCCTCCATACCTTTCTTCTACCCATGACCTTGCTCCTCCATGCCTTTCTTCTACCCATGGTCTTGTCACTTCATACCTTTCTTCTACCCATGGTCTTTTCTCTCCAAACCTTTCTTATACCCATGGTCTTGCCCCTCCATACCTTTCTTCTGCCCATGGTCTTGCCCCCATACCTTTCTTCTACTCATGGTCTTGCCTCTACATACCTTTCTTCTACCCATGGTCTTGCCCCCCATACCTTTCTTCTCCCCATGGTCTTGCCCCACCATGCCTTTCTTCTACCCATGGTCTTGCCTCTTCATACCTTTCTTCTACCCATGGTCTTGCCAATCCATACCTTTCTTCTACCCATGGTCTTGCCCCACCATCCCTTTCTTTGACCCATGGTCTTGCCTCTCCATACCTTTCTTCTACCCATGGTCTTGCCTCTCCATACCTTTCTTCCACCCATGGTCTTGCCCCTCCATACCTTTCTTCAACCCATGGTCTGGCCACTCCATACCGTTCTTCTACCCATGGTCTTGCCAATCCATACCTTTCTTCAACTCATGGTCTGGCCCCTCCATACCTTTCTTCTACCCATGATCTTGCCAATCCATACCTTTCTTCTACCCATGGTCTTGCCCCTATACCTTTCTTCTACCCATGGTCTTGCCTCTCCATACCTTTCTTCGACCCATGGTCTTGCCCCTCCATACCTTTCTTCTACCCATGGTCTTGCCACTCCATACCTTTCTTCTACCCATGGTCTTGCCCCTCCATACCTTTCTTCAACCCATGGTCTTGCCCCTAAATACCTTTCTTCAACATATGGTCTTGCCCCTTCATACCTTTCTTCTACCCATGGTCTTGCCTCTCCATACCTTTCTTCTGCTCATGGTCTTGACCCACCATGCCTTTCTTCTACCCATGGTCTTGCCCCACCATCCCTTTCTTTGACCCATGGTCTTGCCTCTCCATACCTTTCTTCTACCCATGGTCTTGCCTCTCCATACCTTTCTTCCACCCATGGTCTTGCCCCTCCATACCTTTCTTCAACCCATGGTCTGGCCACTCCATACCGTTCTTCTACCCATGGTCTTGCCAATCCATACCTTTCTTCAACTCATGGTCTGGCCCCTCCATACCTTTCTTCTACCCATGATCTTGCCAATCCATACCTTTCTTCTACCCATGGTCTTGCCCCTATACCTTTCTTCTACCCATGGTCTTGCCTCTCCATACCTTTCTTCGACCCATGGTCTTGCCCCTCCATACCTTTCTTCTACCCATGGTCTTGCCACTCCATACCTTTCTTCTACCCATGGTCTTGCCCCTCCATACCTTTCTTCAACCCATGGTCTTGCCCCTAAATACCTTTCTTCAACATATGGTCTTGCCCCCATACCTTTCTTCTACCCATGGTCTTGCCTCTCCATACCTTTCTTCTACTCATGGTCTTGCCACACCATGCCTTTCTTCTACCCATGGTCTTGCTCCACCATCCCTTTCTTTGACCCATGGTCTTGCCTCTCCATACCTTTCTTCTACCCATGGTCTTGCCTCTCCATACCTTTCTTCCACCCATGGTCTTGCCCCTCCATACCTTTCTTCAACCCATGGTCTGGCCCCTCCATACCTTTCTTCTACCCATGGTCTTGCCAATCCATACCTTTCTTCTACCCATGGTCTTGCCCCCATACCTTTCTTCTACCCATGGTCTTGCCTCTCCATACCTTTCTTCTACTCATGGTCTTGACCCACCATGACTTTCTTCTACCCATGGTCTTGCCCCACCATCCCTTTCTTTGACCCTTGGTCTTGCCTCTCCATACCTTTCTTCTACCCATGGTCTTGCCTCTCCATACCTTTCTTCGACCCATGTCTTGCCCCACCATGCCTGTCTTCTACCCATGGTCTTGCCCCACCTTCCCTTTCTTTGACCCATGGTCTTTCCCCTCCATACCTTTCTTCTTCCGAGGGTCTTGCCTCTCCATACCTTTCTTCCACCCATGTTCTTGCCCATCTATACCTTTCTTCTACCCATGGTCTTGCCTCTCCATACCTTTCTTCTACCCATGGTCATGCCCCTCCATTGCTTTCTTCTACCCATGGTCTTGCCTCTCCATACCTTTCTTCCGCCCATGGTCTTGCCCTCCATACATTTCTTCTACCCATGGTCCTGCCTCTCCATGCCTTTCTTCTACCCATGGTCTTGCCCATCTATACTTTTCTTCTACCCATGGTCTTGCCTCTCCATACCTTTCTTCTACCCATGGTCTTGCCCCTCCATACCTTTCTTCTACCCATGGTCTTTCCCCTAAATACTTTCCTTCTACCCATGGTCTTGCCTCTCCATACCTTTCTTCTACCCATGGTCTTGCCAATCCATACCTTTCTTCTACCCATGGTCGTGCCCCTCCATGCCTTTCTTCTACCCATAGTCTGTCCCACCATCTCTTTCTTCAACCCATGGTCTTTCCACTCCATACCTTTCTTCTACCGAGGGTCTTGCCTGTCCATACCTTTCTTCCACCCATGTTCTTGCCCCTCCATACATTTCTTCTACCCATGATCTTGCCTCTCCATACCTTTCTTCTACCATGGTCCTGGCGCTCCATCCCTTTATTCTACCCATGGTCTTGCCGCTCCATACCTTTCTTCCACATATGGTCTTGCCCATCCATCCCTTTCTTCTACCCATGGTCTTGCCCCTCCATACATTTCTTCTACCCATGGTCTTGCCTCTCCATGCCTTTCTTCTACCTATGGTCTTGCCTCTACATACCTTTCTTCTACCCATAGTCTTGCCCCTCCATACCTTTCTTCCGGCCATGGCCTTGCCCCTTGATACCTTTATTCTGCCCATGATCTTGCCCCTCCATACCTTTCTTCCGCCCATGGTCTTGCCCCTCCATACCTTTCTTCTACCCATGGTCTTGCCTCTACATACCTTTCTTCTACCCATGGTCTTGCCCCCCATACCTTTCTTCTCCCCATGGTCTTGCCCCACCATGCCTTTCTTCTACCCATGGTCTTGCCTCTTCATACCTTTCTTCTACCCATGGTCTTGCCAATCCATACCTTTCTTCTACCCATGGTCTTGCCCCCATACCTTTCTTCTACCCATGGTCTTGCCTCTCCATACCTTTCTTCTACTCATGGTCTTGCCACACCATGCCTTTCTTCTACCCATGGTCTTGTTCCACCATCCCTTTCTTTGACCCATGGTCTTGCCTCTCCATACCTTTCTTCTACCCATGGTCTTGCCTCTCCATACATTTCTTCCACCCATGGTCTTGCCCCTCCATACCTTTCTTCAACCCATGGTCTGGCCCCTCCATACCTTTCTTCTACCCATGGTCTTGCCAATCCATACCTTTCTTCTACCCATGGTCTTGCCCCCATACCTTTCTTCTACCCATGGTCTTGCCTCTCCATACCTTTCTTCTACTCATGGTCTTGCCCCACCATGACTTTCTTCTACCCATGGTCTTGCCCCACCATCCCTTTCTTTGACCCATGGTCTTGCCTCTCCATACCTTTCTTCTACCCATGGTCTTGCCTCCCCATACCTTTCTTCTACCCATGGTCTTGCCAATCCATACCTTTCTTCAACTCATGGTCTGGCCCCTCCATACCTTTCTTCTACCCATGGTCTTGCCAATCCATACCTTTCTTCTACCCATGGTCTTGCCCCCATACCTTTCTTCTACCCATGGTCTTGCATCTCCATACCTTTCT
The DNA here is from genome assembly GCF_040938575.1 of Ambystoma mexicanum. NCBI lineage: Eukaryota > Metazoa > Chordata > Amphibia > Caudata > Ambystomatidae > Ambystoma > Ambystoma mexicanum. The sequence goes on along the minus strand of NC_090931.1, from coordinate 2,713,688 downwards.
TCGACCCATGGTCTTGCCCCTCCATACCTTTCTTCTACCCATGGTCTTGCCGCTCCATACCTTTCTTCTACCCATGATCTTGCCCCTCCATACCTTTCTTCTAACCATGGTCTTGCCCCTCCATACCTTTCTTCTACCCATGACCTTGCTCCTCCATGCCTTTCTTCTACCCATGGTCTTGTCACTTCATACCTTTCTTCTACCCATGGTCTTTTCTCTCCAAACCTTTCTTATACCCATGGTCTTGCCCCTCCATACCTTTCTTCTGCCCATGGTCTTGCCCCCATACCTTTCTTCTACTCATGGTCTTGCCTCTACATACCTTTCTTCTACCCATGGTCTTGCCCCCCATACCTTTCTTCTCCCCATGGTCTTGCCCCACCATGCCTTTCTTCTACCCATGGTCTTGCCTCTTCATACCTTTCTTCTACCCATGGTCTTGCCAATCCATACCTTTCTTCTACCCATGGTCTTGCCCCCATACCTTTCTTCTACCCATGGTCTTGCCTCTCCATACCTTTCTTCTACTCATGGTCTTGCCACACCATGCCTTTCTTCTACCCATGGTCTTGCTCCACCATCCCTTTCTTTAACCCATGGTCTTGCCTCTCCATACCTTTCTACTATCCATGGTCTTGCCTCTCCATACCTTTCTTCCACCCATGGTCTTGCCCCTCCATATCTTTCTTCAACCCATGGTCTGGCCCCTCCATACCTTTCTTCTACCCATGGTATTGCCAATCGATACCTTTCTTCTACCCATGGTCTTGCCCCCATACCTTTCTTCTACCCATGGTCTTGCCTCTCCATACCTTTCTTCTGCTCATGGTCTTGACCCACCATGCCTTTCTTCTACCCATGGTCTTGCCCCACCATCCCTTTCTTTGACCCATGGTCTTGCCTCTCCATACCTTTCTTCTACCCATGGTCTTGCCTCTCCATACCTTTCTTCCACCCATGGTCTTGCCCCTCCATACCTTTCTTCAACCCATGGTCTGGCCACTCCATACCGTTCTTCTACCCATGGTCTTGCCAATCCATACCTTTCTTCAACTCATGGTCTGGCCCCTCCATACCTTTCTTCTACCCATGATCTTGCCAATCCATACCTTTCTTCTACCCATGGTCTTGCCCCTATACCTTTCTTCTACCCATGGTCTTGCCTCTCCATACCTTTCTTCGACCCATGGTCTTGCCCCTCCATACCTTTCTTCTACCCATGGTCTTGCCACTCCATACCTTTCTTCTACCCATGGTCTTGCCCCTCCATACCTTTCTTCAACCCATGGTCTTGCCCCTAAATACCTTTCTTCAACATATGGTCTTGCCCCTTCATACCTTTCTTCTAACCATGGTCTTGCCCCTCCATACCTTTCTTCTACCCATGACCTTGCTCCTCCATGCCTTTCTTCTACCCATGGTCTTGTCACTTCATACCTTTCTTCTACCCATGGTCTTGTCTCTCCAAACCTTTCTTATACCCATGGTCTTGCCCCTCCATACCTTTCTTCTGCCATGGTCTTGCCCCCCATACCTTTCTTCTACTCATGGTCTTGCCCCTCCATGCCTTTCTTCTCCCCATGGTCTTGCCTCTACATACCTTTCTTCTACCCATGGTCTTGCCCCCCATACCTTTCTTCTCCCCATGGTCTTGCCCCACCATGCCTTTCTTCTACCCATGGTCTTGCCTCTTCATACCTTTCTTCTACCCATGGTCTTGGCAATCCATACCTTTCTTCTACCCATGGTCTTGCCCCCATACCTTTCTTCTACCCATGGTCTTGCCTCTCCATACCTTTCTTCTACTCATGGTCTTGCCACACCATGCCTTTCTTCTACCCATGGTCTTGCTCCACCATCCCTTTCTTTGACCCATGGTCTTGCCTCTCCATACCTTTCTTCTACCCATGGTCTTGCCTCTCCATACCTTTCTTCCACCCATGGTCTTGCCCCTCCATACCTTTCTTCAACCCATGGTCTGGCCACTCCATACCTTTCTTCTACCCATGGTCTTGCCAATCCATACCTTTCTTATACCCATGGTCTTGCCCCCATACCTTTCTTCTACCCATGGTCTTGCCTCTCCATACCTTTCTTCTACTCATGGTCTTGACCCACCATGACTTTCTTCTACCCATGGTCTTGCCCCACCATCCCTTTCTTTGACCCATGGTCTTGCCTCTCCATACCTTTCTTCTACCCATGGTCTTGCCTCTCCGTACCTTTCTTCGACCCATATCTTGCCCCACCATGCCTGTCTTCTACCCATGGTCTTGCCCCACCATCCCTTTCTTTGACCCATGGTCTTTCCCCTCCATACCTTTCTTCTACCGAGGGTCTTGCCTCTCCATACCTTACTTCCACCCATGTTCTTGCCCATCTATACCTTTCTTCTACCCATGGTCTTGCCTCTCCATACCTTTCTTCCACCCATGTTCTTGCCCATCTATACCTTTCTTCTACCCATGGTCTTGCCTCTCCATACCTTTCTTCTACCCATGGTCTTGCCCCCATACCTTTCTTCTACCCATGGTCTTGCCTCTCCATACCTTTCTTCTACTCATGGTCTTGCCACACCATGCCTTTCTTCTACCCATGATCTTGCTCCACCATCCCTTTCTTTGACCCATGGTCTTGCCTCTCCATACCTTTCTTCTACCCATGGTCTTGCCTCTCCATACCTTTCTTCCACCAATGGTCTTGCCCCTCCATACCTTTCTTCAACCCATGGTCTGGCCCCTCCATACCTTTCTTCTACCCATGGTCTTGCCAATCCATACCTTTCTTATACCCATGGTCTTGCCCCCATACCTTTCTTCTACCCATGGTCTTGCCTCTCCATACCTTTCTTCTACTCATGGTCTTGACCCACCATGACTTTCTTCTACCCATGGTCTTGCCGCACCATCCCTTTCTTTGACCCATGGTCTTGCCTCTCCATACCTTTCTTCTACCCACGGTCTTGCCTCTCCATACCTTTCTTCGACCCATATCTTGCCCCACCATGCCTGTCTTCTACCCATGGTCTTGCCCCACCATCCCTTTCTTTGACCCATGGTCTTTCCCCTCCATACCTTTCTTCTACCGAGGGTCTTGCCTCTCCATACCTTTCTTCCACCCATGTTCTTGCCCATCTATACCTTTCTTCTACCCATGGTCTTGCCTCTCCATACCTTTCTTCTACCCATGGTCATGCCCCTCCATCGCTTTCTTCTACCCATGGTCTTGCCGCTCCATACCTTTCTTCCGCCCATGGTCTTGCCCTCCATACATTTCTTCTACCCATGGTCTTGCCTCTCCATGCCTTTCTTCTACCCATGGTCTTGCCCCTCTATACTTTTCTTCTACCCATGGTCTTGCCTCTCCATACCTTTCTTCCACCCATGGTCTTGCCCCTCCATACCTTTCTTCTACCCATGGCCTTTCCCCTAAATACTTTCCTTCTACCCATGGTCTTGCCTCTCCATACCTTTCTTCTACCCATGGTCTTGCCAATCCATACCTTTCTTCTACCCATGGTCGTGCCCCTCCATGCCTTTCTTCTACCAATAGTCTTGCCCCACCATCTCTTTCTTCAACCCATGGTCTTTCCCCTCCATACCTTTCTTCTACCCATGATCTTGCCTTTCCATACCTTTCTTCTACCATGGTCCTGGCGCTCCATCCCTTTATGCTACCCATGGTCTTGCCTCTCCATACCTTTCTTCCACCATTGTCTTGCCCATCCATCCCTTTCTTCTACCCATGGTCTTGCCCCTCCATACATTTCTTCTACCCATGGTCTTGCCTCTCCATGCCTTTCTTCTACCTATGGTCTTGCCTCTACATACCTTTCTTCTACCCATAGTCTTGCCCCTCCATACCTTTCTTCTACCCATGGCCTTGCCCCTTGATACCTTTATTCTGCCCATGATCTTGCCCCTCCATACCTTTCTTCCGCCCATGGTCTTGCCCCTCCATACCTTTCTTCTACCCATCGTCTTGCCTCTACATACCTTTCTTCTACCCATGGTCTTGCCCCCATACCTTTCTTCTCCCCATGGTCTTGCCCCACCATGCCTTTCTACTACCCATGGTCTTGCCTCTTCATACCTTTCTTCTACCCATGGTCTTGCCAATCCATACCTTTCTTCTACCCATGGTCTTGCCCCCATACCTTTCTTCTACCCATGGTCTTGCCTCTCCATACCTTTCTTCTACTAATGGTCTTGCCACACCATGCCTTTCTTCTACCCATGGTCTTGCACCACCATCCCTTTCTTTGACCCATGGTCTTGCCTCTCCAAACCTTTCTTCTACCCATGGTCTTGCCTCTCCATACGTTTCTTCCACCCATGGTCTTGCCCCTCCATACCTTTCTTCAACCCATGGTCTGGCCCCTCCATACCTTTCTTCTACCCATGGTCTTGCCAATCCATACCTTTCTTCTACCCATGGTCTTGCCCCCATACCTTTCTTCTACCCATGGTCTTGCCTCTCCATACCTTTCTTCTACCCATGGTCTTGCCTCTCCATACCTTTCTTCCACCCATGGTCTTGCCCCTCCATACCTTTCTTCAACCCATGGTCTGGCCCCTCCATACCTTTCTTCTACCCATGATCTTGCCCCTCCATACCTTTCTTCAACCCATGGTCTTGCTCCTAAATACCTTTCTTCAACATATGGTCTTGCCCCTTCATACCTTTCTTCTAACCATGGTCTTGCCCCTCCATATCTTTCTTCTACCCATGACCTTGCTCCTCCATGCCTTTCTTCTACCCATGGTCTTGTCACTTCATACCTTTCTTCTACCCATGGTCTTTTCTCTCCAAACCTTTCTTATACCCATGGTCTTGCCCCTCCATACCTTTCTTCTGCCCATGGTCTTGCCCCCCATACCTTTCTTCTACTCATGGTCTTGCCCCTCCATGCCTTTCTTCTCCCCATGGTCTTGCCTCTACATACCTTTCTTCTACCCATGGTCTTGCCCCCATACCTTTCTTCTCCCCATGGTCTTGCCCCACCATGCCTTTCTTCTACCCATGGTCTTGCCTCTTCATACCTTTCTTCTACCCATGGTCTTGCCAATCCATACCTTTCTTCTACCCATGGTCTTGCCCCCATACCTTTCTTCTACCCATGGTCTTGCCTCTCCATACCTTTCTTCTGCTCATGGTCTTGCCACACCATGCCTTTCTTCTACCCATGGTCTTGCTCCACCATCCCTTTCTTTGACCCATGGTCTTGCCTCTCCATACCTTTCTTCTACCCATGGTTTTGCCCCTCCATACTTTTCTTCCGCCCATGGACTTGGCCCTGAATACCTTTCTTCTACTCATGGTCTTGCCCCTCCATGCCTTTCTTCTACCCACGGTCTTGCATCTTCATACCTTTCTTCTACCCAGGTCTTGTCTCTTCATACCTTTCTTCTACCTATGGTCTTGCCCCTCCATACCTTTCTTCTACCCATGGTCTTGCCCCTCCATACCTTTCTTCAACCCATGGTCTTGCCCCTAAATACCTTTCTTCAACCCCTGGTCTTTCCCCTCCATACCTTTCTACTACCCATGGTCTTGCCCCTCCATACATTTCTTCAACCCATAGTCTTGCCCCTCCATACCTTTATTCTACCCATGGTCTTGCCTGCCCATACCTTTCTTCTACCCATGGTCTTGCCCCTCCATACCTTTCTTCAACCCATGGTCTTGCCCCTCCATACCTTTCCTCTGACCATGGTCTTGCTCCACCATACCTTTCATCCACCCATGGTCTTGCCCCTGATACTTTTCTTCTGCCCATGGTCTTGCCCCACCATATCTTTCTTCTACCCTTTGTCTTGCCCCTCAATACCTTTCTTCTGGCCATGGTCTTGCCCCTCCACACATTTATTCTGCCCATGGTTTTGCCCCTCCTTACTTTTCTTCCGCCCATGGTCTTGCCCCTGAATACCTTTCTTCTACTCATGGTCTTGCCCCTCCATACCTTTCTTCTACCCATGGTCTTGCCGCTCCATACCTTTCTTCTACCCATGATCTTGCCCCTCCATACCTTTCTTCAACCCATGGTCTTGCCCCTAAATACCTTTCTTCAACATATGGTCTTGCCCCTTCATACCTTTCTTCTAACCATGGTCTTGCCCCTCCATACCTTTCTTCTACCCATGACCTTGCTCCTCCATGCCTTTCTTCTACCCATGGTCTTGTCACTTCATACCTTTCTTCTACCCATGGTCTTTTCTCTCCAAACCTTTCTTATACCCATGGTCTTGCCCCTCCATACCTTTCTTCTGCCCATGGTCTTGCCCCCCATACCTTTCTTCTCCCCATGGTCTTGCCCCACCATGCCTTTCTTCTACCCATGGTCTTGCCTCTTCATACCTTTCTTCTACCCATGGTCTTGCCAATCCATACCTTTCTTCTACCCATGGTCTTGCCCCCATACCTTTCTTCTACCCATGGTCTTGCCTCTCCATACCTTTCTTCTGCTCATGGTCTTGCCACACCATGCCTTTATTCTACCCATGGTCTTGCTCCACCATCCCTTTCTTTGACCCATGGTCTTGCCTCTCCATACCTTTCTTCTACCCACGGTTTTGCCCCTCCATACATTTCTTCCGCCCATGGTCTTGCCCCTAAATACCTTTCTTCAACCCCTGGTCTTTCCCCTCCATACCTTTCTTCTACCCATGGTCTTGCCCCTCCATACATTTCTTCAACCCATAGTCTTGCCCCTCCATACCTTTATTCTACCCATGGTCTTGCCTGCCCATACCTTTCTTCTACCCATGGTCTTGCCCCTCCATACCTTTCTTCAACCCATGGTCTTGCCCCTCCATACCTTTCCTCTGACCATGGTCTTGCTCCACCATACCTTTCATCCACCCATGGTCTTGCCCCTGATACTTTTCTTCTGCCCATGGTCTTGCCCCACCATATCTTTCTTCTACCCTTTGTCTTGCCCCTCAATACCTTTCTTCTGGCCATGGTCTTGCCCCTCCACACATTTATTCTGCCCATGGTTTTGCCCCTCCTTACTTTTCTTCCGCCCATGGTCTTGCCCCTGAATACCTTTCTTCTACTCATGGTCTTGACCCGCCATGCCTTTCTTCTACCCATGGTCTTGCCGCACCATGCCTTTCTTCTACCCACGGTCTTGCATCTTCATACCTTTCTTCTACCCATGGTCTTGTCTCTTCATACCTTTCTTCTACCTATGGTCTTGCCCCTCCATACCTTTCTTCTACCCATGGTCTTACCCCTCCATACCTTTCTTCCACCCATAGTCTTGCCCCTCATACCTTTCTTTGGCCCATGTCCTGCCCCACCATATCTTTCTTCTACCCTTTGTCTTGCCACTCCATACCTTTCTTCCGGCCATGGTCTTGCCCCTCCATACCTTTCTTCTACCCATGGTCTTGCCTCTACATACGTTTCTTCTACCCATGGTCTTGCTCGTCCACCCCTTTCTTCTACCCATGTTCTTGCCTCTCCATACCTTTCTTCTACTCATGGCCTTGCCCCACCATGCCTTACTTCTACCCATGGTCTTGCCTCTCCATAACTTTCTTCTACCGAGGGTCTTGCCTCTCCATACTTTTCTTCGACCCATGTTTTTGCCCCTCCACACCTTTCTTCTACCCATGATCTTGCCTCTCCATACCTTTCTTCAACCAATGGTCTTGCCCCTAAATACCTTTCTTCAACCTATCGTCTTGCCCCTCCATACCTTTCTTCTACCCATGGTCTTACCCCTCCATACCTTTCTTCTACCCATGGTCTTGCCAATCCATACCTTTCTTCTACCCATGGTCTTGCCAATCCATACCTTTCTTCTACCCATGGTCGTGCCCCTCCATGCCTTTCTTCTACCCATAGTCTTGCCCCACCATCTCTTTCTTCGACCCATGGTCTTTCCCCTCCATACCTTTCTTCTACAGAGGGTCCTGCCTGTCCGTACCTTTCTTCCACCCATGTTCTTGCCCCTCCATACCTTTCTTCTACCCATGATCTTGCCTCTCCATACCTTTCTTCTACCATGGTCCTGGCGCTCCATCCCTTTATTCTACGCATGGTCTTGCCTCTCCATACCTTTCTTCCACCCAGGGTTTTGCCCATCCATCCCTTTCTTCTACCCATGGTCTTGCCCCTCCATACATTTCTTCTACCCATGGTCTTGCCCATCCATCCCTTTCTTCTACCCATGGTCTTGCCCCTCCATACATTTCTTCTACCCATGGTCTTGCCTCTCCATGCCTTTCTTCTACCTATGGTCTTGCCTCTCCATACCTTTCTTCTACCCATAGTCTTGCCCCTCCATACCTTTCTTCCGGCCATGGCCTTGCCCCTTGATACCTTTATTCTGCCCATGATCTTGCCCCTCCATACCTTTCTTCCGCCCATGGTCTTGCCCCTCCATACCTTTCTTCTACCCATGGTCTTGCCTCTACATACCTTTCTTCTACCCATGGTCTTGCCCCCCCATACCTTTCTTCTCCCCATGGTCTTGCCCCACCATGCCTTTCTGCTACCCATGGTCTTGCCTCTTCATATCTTTCTTCTACCCATGGTCTTGCCAATCCATACCTTTCTTCTACCCATGGTCTTGCCCCCATACCTTTCTTCTACCCATGGTCTTGCCACACCATGCCTTTCTTCTACCCATGGTCTTGCTCCACCATCCCTTTCTTTGACCCATGGTCTTGCCTCTCCATACCTTTCTTCTACCCATGGTCTTGCCAATCCATACCTTTCTTCTACCCATGGTCGTGCCCCTCCATGCCTTTCTTCTACCCATAGTCTTGCCCCACCATCTCTTTGTTCGACCCATGGTCTTTCCCCTCCATACCTTTCTTCTACAGAGGGTCTTGCCTGTCCGTACCTTTCTTCCGCCCATGTTCTTGCCCCTCCATACCTTTCTTCTACCCATGATCTTGCCTCTCCATACCTTTCTTCTACCATGGTCCTGGCGCTCCATCCCTTTATTCTACCCATGGTCTTGCCTCTCCATACCTTTCTTCCACCCATGGTCTTGCCCATCCATCCCTTTCTTCTACCCATGGTCTTGCCCCTCCATACATTTCTTCTACCCATGGTCTTGCCTCTCCATGCCTTTCTTCTACCTATGGTCTTGCCTCTCCACACCTTTCTTCTACCCATAGTCTTGCCCCTCCATACCTTTCTTCCGGCCATGGCCTTGCCCCTTGATACCTTTATTCTGCCCATGATCTTGCCCCTCCATACCTTTCTTCCGCCCATGGTCTTGCCAATCCATACCTTTCTTCTACCCATGGTCGTGCCCCTCCATGCCTTTCTTCTACCCATATTCTTGCCCCACCATCTCTTTCTTCAACCCATGGTCTTTCCCCTCCATACCTTTCTTCTACCGAGGGTCTTGCCTGTCCATACCTTTCTTCCACCCATGTTCTTGCCCCTCCATACCTTTCTTCTACCCATGATCATGCCTCTCCATACCTTTCTTCTACCATGGTCCTGGCGCTCCATCCCTTTATTCTACCCATGGTCTTGCCTCTCCATACCTTTCTTCCACCCATGGTCTTGCCCCTCCATCCCTTTCTTCTACCCATGGTCTTGCCCCTCCATACATTTCTTCTACCCATGGTCTTGCCTCTCCATGCCTTTCTTCTACCTATGGCCTTGCCTCTACATACCTTTCTTCTACCCATAGTCTTGCCCCTCCATACCTTTCTTCTACCCATGGCCTTGCCCCTTCATACCTTTATTCTGCCCATGATCTTGCCCCTCCATACCTTTCTTCCGCCCATGGTCTTGCCCCTCCATACCTTTCTTCTACCCATGGTCTTGCCTCTCCATACCTTTCTTCTACTCATGGTCTTGCCACACCATGCCTTTCTTCTACCCATGGTCTTGCTCCACCATCCCTTTCTTTGACCCATGGTCTTGCCTTTCCATACCTTTCTTCTACCCATGGTCTTGCCTCTCCATACGTTTCTTCCACCCATGGTCTTGCCCATCCATACATTTCTTCAACCCATGGTCTGGCCCCTCCATACCTTTCTTCTACCCATGGTCTTGCCAATCCATACCTTTCTTCTACCCATGGTCTTGCCCCCATACCTTTCTTCTACCCATGGTCTTGCCTCTCCATACCTTTCTTCTACTCATGGTCTTGCCCCACCATGACTTTCTTCTACCCATGGTCTTGCCCCACCATCCCTTTCTTTGACCCATGGTCTTGCCTCTCCATACCTTTCTTCTACCCATGGTCTTGCCTCTCCATACCTTTCTTCCGCCCATGGTCTTGCCCATCCATCCTTTCTTCTACCCATGGTCTTGCACCTCCATACATTTCTTCTACCCATGGTCTTGCCTCTCCATGCCTTTCTTCTACCTATGGTCTTGCCTCTACATACCTTTCTTCTACCCATAGTCTTGCCCCTCCATACCTTTCTTCTTCCCATGGCCTTGCCCCTTGATACCTTTATTTTGCCCATGATCTTGCCCCTCCATACCTTTCTTCTGCCCATGGTCTTGCCCCTCCATACCTTTCTTCTACCCATGGTCTTGCCTCTACATACCTTTCTTCTACCCATGGTCTTGCCCCCCATACCTTTCTTCTCCCCATGGTCTTGCCCCACCATGCCTTTCTTCTACCCATGGTCTTGCCTCTTCATACTTTTCTTCTACCCATGATCTTGCCAATCCATACCTTTCTTCTACCCATGGTCTTGCCCCCATACCTTTCTTCTACCCATGGTCTTGCCTCTCCATACCTTTCTACTACTCATGGTCTTGCCACACCATGCCTTTCTTCTACCCATGGTCTTGCTCCACCATCCCTTTCTTTGACCCATGGTCTTGCCTCTCCATACCTTTCTTCTACCCATGGTCTTGCCTCTCCATACGTTTCTTCCACCCATGGTCTTGCCCCTCCATACCTTTCTTCAACCCATGGTCTGGCCCCTCCATACCTTTCTTCTACCCATGGTCTTGCCAATCCATACCTTTCTTCTACCCATGGTCTTGCCCCCATACCTTTCTTCTACTCATGGTCTTGCCTCTCCATACCTTTCTTCTACTCATGGTCTTGCCCCACCATGACTTTCTTCTACCCATGGTCTTGCCCCGCCATCCCTTTCTTTGACCCATGGTCTTGCCTCTCCATACCTTTCTTCTACCCATGGTCTTGCCTCTCCGTACCTTTCTTCCACCCATGGTCTTGCCCCTCCATACATTTCTTCAACCCATGGTCTGGCCCCTCCATACCTTTCTTCTACCCATGGTCTTGCCAATCCATACCTTTCTTCAACTCATGGTCTGGCCCCTTCATACCTTTCTTCTACCCATGGTCTTGCCAATCCATACCTTTCTTCTACCCATGACCTTGCCCCTCCATACCTTTCTTCTACCCATGGTCTTGCCGCTCCATACCTTTCTTCTACCCATGATCTTGCCCCTCCATACCTTTCTTCAACCCATGGTCTTGCCCCTAAATACCTTTCTTCAATATATGGTCTTGCCCCTTCATACCTTTCTTCTAACCATGGTCTTGCCCCTCCATACCTTTCTTCTACCCATGACCTTGCTCCTCCATGCCTTTCTTCTACCCATGGTCTTGTCACTTCATACCTTTCTTCTACCCATGGTCTTTTCTCTCCAAACCTTTCTTATACCCATGGTCTTGCCCCTCCATACCTTTCTTCTGCCCATGGTCTTGCCCCCCATACCTTTCTTCTACTCATGGTCTTGCCCCTCCATGCCTTTCTTCTCCCCATGGTCTTTCGTCTACATACCTTTCTTCTACCCATGGTCTTGCCCCCCATACCTTTCTTCTCCCCATGGTCTTGCCCCACCATGCCTTTCTTCTACCCATGGTCTTGCCTCTTCATACCTTTCTTCTACCCATGGTCTTGCCAATCCATACCTTTCTTCTACCCATGGTCTTGCCCCCATACCTTTCTTCTACCCATGGTCTTGCCTCTCCATACCTTTCTTCTACTCATGGTTTTGCCACACCATGCCTTTCTTCTACCCATGGTCTTGCTCCACCATCCCTTTCTTTGACCCATGGTCTTGCCTCTCCATACCTTCCTTCTACCCATGGTTTTGCCCCTCCATACCTTTCTTCCGCCCATGGACTTGCCCCTGAATACCTTTCTTCTACTCATGGTCTTGCCCCTCCATGCCTTTCTTCTACCCATGGTCTTGCCGCACCATGCCTTTCTTCTACCCACGGTCTTGCATCTTCATACCTTTCTTCTACCGATGGTCTTGTCTCTTCATACCTTTCTTCTACCTATGGTCTTGCCCCTCCATACCTTTCTTCTACCCATGGTCTTGCCCCTCCATACCTTTCTTCAACCCATGGTCTTGCCCCTAAATACCTTTCTTCAACCCCTGGTCTTTCCCCTCCATACCTTTCTTCTACCCATGGTCTTGCCCCTCCATACATTTCTTCAACCCATAGTCTTGCCCCTCCATACATTTATTCTACCCATGGTCTTGCCTCCCCATGCCTTTCTTCTACCCATGGTCTTGCTCCACCATCCCTTTCTTTGACCCATGGTCTTGCCTCTCCATACCTTTCTTCTACCCATGGTCTTGCCTCTCCATACGTTTCTTCCACCCATGGTCTTGCCCCTCCATACCTTTCTTCAACCCATGGTCTGGCCCCTCCATACCTTTCTTCTACCCATGGTCTTGCCAATCCATACCTTTCTTCTACCCATGGTCTTGCCCCCATACCTTTCTTCTACCCATGGTCTTGCCTCTCCATACCTTTCTTCTGCCCATGGTCTTGCCCCTGAATACCTTTCTTCTACTCATGGTCTTGACCCGCCATGCCTTTCTTCTACCCATGGTCTTGCCGCACCATGCCTTTCTTCTACCCACGGTCTTGCATCTTCATACCTTTCTTCTACCCATGGTCTTGTCTCTTCATACCTTTCTTCTACCTATGGTCTTGCCCCTCCATACCTTTCTTCTACCCATGGTCTTACCCCTCCATACCTTTCTTCGACCCATAGTCTTGCCCCTCATACCTTTCTTTTGCCCATGGTCCTGCCCCACCATATCTTTCTTCTACCCTTTGTCTTGCCACTCCATACCTTTCTTCCGGCCATGGTCTTGCCCCTCCATACCTTTCTTCTACCCATGGTCTTGCCTCTACATACCTTTCTTCTACCCATGGTCTTGCTCGTCCACCCCTTTCTTCTACCCATGTTCTTGCCTCTCCATACCTTTCTTCTACTCATGGTCTTGCCCCTCCATACCTTTCTTTTACACATGATCTTGCCTCTCCATACCTTTCTTCTACCATGGTCCTGGCGCTCCATCCCTTTATTCTACCCATGGTCTTGCCTCTCCATACCTTTCTTCCACCCATGGTCTTGCCCATCCATCCCTTTCTTCTACCCATGGTCTTGCCCCTCCATACATTTCTTCTACCCATGGTCTTGCCTCTCCATGCCTTTCTTCTACCTATGGTCTTGCCTCTCCATACCTTTCTTCTACCCATAGTCTTGCCCCTCCATACCTTTCTTCCGGCCATGGCCTTGCCCCTTGATACCTTTATTCTGCCCATGATCTTGCCCCTCCATACCTTTCTTCCGCCCATGGTCTTGCCAATCCATACCTTTCTTCTACCCATGGTCGTGCCCCTCCATGCCTTTCTTCTACCCATATTCTTGCCCCACCATCTCTTTCTTCAACCCATGGTCTTTCCCCTCCATACCTTTCTTCTACCGAGGGTCTTGCCTGTCCATACCTTTCTTCCACCCATGTTCTTGCCCCTCCATCCCTTTCTTCTACCCATGATCTTGCCTCTCCATACCTTTCTTCTACCATGGTCCTGGTGCTCCATCCCTTTATTTTACCCATGGTTTTGCCTCTACATACCTTTCTTCTACCCATAGTCTTGCCCCTCCATACCTTTCTTCTACCCATGGCCTTGCCCCTTGATACCTTTATTCTGCCCATGATCTTGCCCCTCCATACCTTTCTTCCGCCCATGGTCTTGCCCCTCCATACCTTTCTTCTACCCATGGTCTTGCCTCTACATACCTTTCTTCTACCCATGGTCTTGCCCCCCATACCTTTCTTCTCCCCATGGTCTTGCCCCACCATGCCTTTCTTCTACCCATGGTCTTGCCTCATCATACCTTTCTTCTACCCATGGTCTTGCCAATCCATACCTTTCTTCTACCCATGGTCTTGCCCCCATACCTTTCTTCTACCCATGGTCTTGCCTCTCCATACCTTTCTTCTACTCATGGTCTTGCCACACCATGCCTTTCTTCTACCCATGGTCTTGCTCCACCATCCCTTTCTTTGACCCATGGTCTTGCCTCTCCATACCTTTCTTCTACCCATGGTCTTGCCTCTCCATACGTTTCTTCCACCCATGGTCTTGCCCCTCCATACCTTTCTTCAACCCATGGTCTGGCCCCTCCATACCTTTCTTCTACCCATGGTCTTGCCAATCCATACCTTTCTTCTACCCATGGTCTTGCCCCCATACCTTTCTTCTACCCATGGTCTTGCCTCTCCATACCTTTCTTCTACTCATGGTCTTGCCCCACCATGACTTTCTTCTACCCATGGTCTTGCCCCACCATCCCTTTCTTCTACCGAGGGTCTTGCCTGTCCATACCTTTCTTCCACCCATGTTCTTGCCCCTCCATCCCTTTCTTCTACCCATGATCTTGCCTCTCCATACCTTTCTTCTACCATGGTCCTGGCGCTCCATCCCTTTATTTTACCCATGGTCTTGCCTCTACATACCTTTCTTCTACCCATAGTCTTGCCCCTCCATACCTTTCTTCTACCCATGGCCTTGCCCCTTGATACCTTTATTCTGCCCATGATCTTGCCCCTCCATACCTTTCTTCCGCCCATGGTCTTGCCCCTCCATACCTTTCTTCTACCCATGGTCTTGCCTCTACATACCTTTCTTCTACCCATGGTCTTGCCCCCCATACCTTTCTTCTCCCCATGGTCTTGCCCCACCATGCCTTTCTTCTACCCATGGTCTTGCCTCATCATACCTTTCTTCTACCCATGGTCTTGCCAATCCATACCTTTCTTCTACCCATGGTCTTGCCTCTCCATACCTTTCTTCTACTCATGGTCTTGCCACACCATGCCTTTCTTCTACCCATGGTCTTGCTCCACCATCCCTTTCTTTGACCCATGGTCTTGCCTCTCCATACCTTTCTTCTACCCATGGTCTTGCTCCACCATCCCTTTCTTTGACCCATGGTCTTGCCTCTCCATACCTTTCTTCTACCCATGGTCTTGCCTCTCCATACGTTTCTTCCACCCATGGTCTTGCCCCTCCATACCTTTCTTCAACCCATGGTCTGGCCCCTCCATACCTTTCTTCTACCCATGGTCTTGCCAATCCATACCTTTCTTCTACCCATGGTCTTGCCCCCATACCTTTCTTCTACTCATGGTCTTGCCTCTCCATACCTTTCTTCTACTCATGGTCTTGCCCCACCATGACTTTCTTCTACCCATGGTCTTGCCCCACCATCCCTTTCTTTGACCCATGTTCTTGCCTCTCCATACCTTTCTTCTACCCATGGTCTTGCCTCTCCGTACCTTTCTTCCACCCATGGTCTTGCCCCTCCATACCTTTCTTCAACCCATGGTCTGGCCCCTCCATACCTTTCTTCTACCCATGGTCTTGCCAATCCATACCTTTCTTCAACTCATGGTCTGACCCCTTCATACCTTTCTTCTACCCATGGTCTTGCCAATCCATACCTTTCTTCTACCCATGACCTTGCCCCTCCATACCTTTCTTCTACCCATGGTCTTGCCGCTCCATACCTTTCTTCTACCCATGATCTTGCCCCTCCATACCTTTCTTCAACCCATGGTCTTGCCCCTAAATACCTTTCTTCAACATATGGTCTTGCCCCTTCATACCTTTCTTCTAACCATGGTCTTGCCCCTCCATACCTTTCTTCTACCCATGACCTTGCTCCTCCATGCCTTTCTTCTACCCATGGTCTTGTCACTTCATACCTTTCTTCTACCCATGGTCTTTTCTCTCCAAACCTTTCTTATACCCATGGTCTTGCCCCTCCATACCTTTCTTCTGCCCATGGTCTTGCCCCCCATACCTTTCTTCTACTCATGGTCTTGCCCCTCCATGCCTTTCTTCTCCCCATGGTCTTTCGTCTACATACCTTTCTTCTACCCATGGTCTTGCCCCCCATACCTTTCTTCTCCCCATGGTCTTGCCCCACCATGCCTTTCTTCTACCCATGGTCTTGCCTCTTCATACCTTTCTTCTACCCATGGTCTTGCCAATCCATACCTTTCTTCTACCCATGGTCTTGCCCCCATACCTTTCTTCTACCCATGGTCTTGCCTCTCCATACCTTTCTTCTACTCATGGTCTTGCCACACCATGCCTTTCTTCTACCCATGGTCTTGCTCCACCATCCCTTTATTTGACCCATGGTCTTGCCTCTCCATACCTTCCTTCTACCCATGGTTTTGCCCCTCCATACCTTTCTTCCGCCCATGGACTTGCCCCTGAATACCTTTCTTCTACTCATGGTCTTGCCCCTCCATGCCTTTCTTCTACCCATGGTCTTGCCGCACCATGCCTTTCTTCTACCCACGGTCTTGCATCTTCATACCTTTCTTCTACCGATGGTCTTGTCTCTTCATACCTTTCTTCTACCTATGGTCTTGCTCCTCCATACCTTTCTTCTACCCATGGTCTTGCCCCTCCATACCTTTCTTCAACCCATGGTCTTGCCCCTCCATACATTTCTTCAACCCATAGTCTTGCCCCTCCATACCTTTATTCTACCCATGGTCTTGCCTCCCCATGCCTTTCTTCTACCCATGGTCTTGCTCCACCATCCCTTTCTTTGACCCATGGTCTTGCCTCTCCATACCTTTCTTCTACCCATGGTCTTGCCTCTCCATACGTTTCTTCCACCCATGGTCTTGCCCCTCCATACCTTTCTTCAACCCATGGTCTGGCCCCTCCATACCTTTCTTCTACCCATGGTCTTGCCAATCCATACCTTTCTTCTACCCATGGTCTTGCCCCCATACCTTTCTTCTACCCATGGTCTTGCCTCTCCATACCTTTCTTCTGCCCATGGTCTTGCCCCTGAATACCTTTCTTCTACTCATGGTCTTGACCCGCCATGCCTTTCTTCTACCCATGGTCTTGCCGCACCATGCCTTTCTTCTACCCACGGTCTTGCATCTTCATACCTTTCTTCTACCCATGGTCTTGTCTCTTCATACCTTTCTTCTACCTATGGTCTTGCCCCTCCATACCTTTCTTCTACCCATGGTCTTACCCCTCCATACCTTTCTTCGACCCATAGTCTTGCCCCTCATACCTTTCTTTTGCCCATGGTCCTGCCCCACCATATCTTTCTTCTACCCTTTGTCTTGCCACTCCATACCTTTCTTCCGGCCATGGTCTTGCCCCTCCATACCTTTCTTCTACCCATGGTCTTGCCTCTACATACCTTTCTTCTACCCATGGTCTTGCTCGTCCACCCCTTTCTTCTACCCATGTTCTTGCCTCTCCATACCTTTCTTCTACTCATGGTCTTGCCCCTCCATACCTTTCTTTTACCCATGATCTTGCCTCTCCATACCTTTCTTCTACCATGGTCCTGGCGCTCCATCCCTTTATTCTACCCATGGTCTTGCCTCTCCATACCTTTCTTCCACCCATGGTCTTGCCCATCCATCCCTTTCTTCTACCCATGGTCTTGCCCCTCCATACATTTCTTCTACCCATGGTCTTGCCTCTCCATGCCTTTCTTCTACCTATGGTCTTGCCTCTCCATACCTTTCTTCTACCCATAGTCTTGCCCCTCCATACCTTTCTTCCGGCCATGGCCTTGCCCCTTGATACCTTTATTCTGCCCATGATCTTGCCCCTCCATACCTTTCTTCCGCCCATGGTCTTGCCAATCCATACCTTTCTTCTACCCATGGTCGTGCCCCTCCATGCCTTTCTTCTACCCATATTCTTGCCCCACCATCTCTTTCTTCAACCCATGGTCTTTCCCCTCCATACCTTTCTTCTACCGAGGGTCTTGCCTGTCCATACCTTTCTTCCACCCATGTTCTTGCCCCTCCATCCCTTTCTTCTACCCATGATCTTGCCTCTCCATACCTTTCTTCTACCATGGTCCTGGCGCTCCATCCCTTTATTTTACCCATGGTCTTGCCTCTACATACCTTTCTTCTACCCATAGTCTTGCCCCTCCATACCTTTCTTCTACCCATGGCCTTGCCCCTTGATACCTTTATTCTGCCCATGATCTTGCCCCTCCATACCTTTCTTCCGCCCATGGTCTTGCCCCTCCATACCTTTCTTCTACCCATGGTCTTGCCTCTACATACCTTTCTTCTACCCATGGTCTTGCCCCCCATACCTTTCTTCTCCCCATGGTCTTGCCCCACCATGCCTTTCTTCTACCCATGGTCTTGCCTCATCATACCTTTCTTCTACCCATGGTCTTGCCAATCCATACCTTTCTTCTACCCATGGTCTTGCCCCCATACCTTTCTTCTACCCATGGTCTTGCCTCTCCATACCTTTCTTCTACTCATGGTCTTGCCACACCATGCCTTTCTTCTACCCATGGTCTTGCTCCACCATCCCTTTCTTTGACCCATGGTCTTGCCTCTCCATACCTTTCTTCTACCCATGGTCTTGCCTCTCCATACGTTTCTTCCACCCATGGTCTTGCCCCTCCATACCTTTCTTCAACCCATGGTCTGGCCCCTCCATACCTTTCTTCTACCCATGGTCTTGCCAATCCATACCTTTCTTCTACCCATGGTCTTGCCCCCATACCTTTCTTCTACCCATGGTCTTGCCTCTCCATACCTTTCTTCTACTCATGGTCTTGCCCCACCATGACTTTCTTCTACCCATGGTCTTGCCCCACCATCCCTTTCTTCTACCGAGGGTCTTGCCTGTCCATACCTTTCTTCCACCCATGTTCTTGCCCCTCCATCCCTTTCTTCTACCCATGATCTTGCCTCTCCATACCTTTCTTCTACCATGGTCCTGGCGCTCCATCCCTTTATTTTACCCATGGTCTTGCCTCTACATACCTTTCTTCTACCCATAGTCTTGCCCCTCCATACCTTTCTTCTACCCATGGCCTTGCCCCTTGATACCTTTATTCTGCCCATGATCTTGCCCCTCCATACCTTTCTTCCGCCCATGGTCTTGCCCCTCCATACCTTTCTTCTACCCATGGTCTTGCCTCTACATACCTTTCTTCTACCCATTGTCTTGCCCCCCATACCTTTCTTCTCCCCATGGTCTTGCCCCACCATGCCTTTCTTCTACCCATGGTCTTGCCTCATCATACCTTTCTTCTACCCATGGTCTTGCCAATCCATACCTTTCTTCTACCCATGGTCTTGCCCCCATACCTTTCTTCTACCCATGGTCTTGCCTCTCCATACCTTTCTTCTACTCATGGTCTTGCCACACCATGCCTTTCTTCTACCCATGGTCTTGCTCCACCATCCCTTTCTTTGACCCATGGTCTTGCCTCTCCATACCTTTCTTCTACCCATGGTCTTGCCTCTCCATACGTTTCTTCCACCCATGGTCTTGCCCCTCCATACCTTTCTTCAACCCATGGTCTGGCCCCTCCATACCTTTCTTCTACCCATGGTCTTGCCAATCCATACCTTTCTTCTACCCATGGTCTTGCCCCCATACCTTTCTTC
This sequence comes from Ambystoma mexicanum, assembly GCF_040938575.1. Taxonomy (NCBI): domain Eukaryota; kingdom Metazoa; phylum Chordata; class Amphibia; order Caudata; family Ambystomatidae; genus Ambystoma; species Ambystoma mexicanum. Next base: position 2,693,981 of record NC_090931.1, on the reverse strand, counting down.
TACCCATGGTCTTGCCTCTCCATACCTTTCTTCTACTCATGGTCTTGCCCCACCATGACTTTCTTCTACCCATGGTCTTGCCCCACCATCCCTTTCTTTGACCCATGGTGTTGCCTCTCCATACCTTTCTTCTACCCATGGTCTTGCCCCTCCATACATTTCTTCTACCCATGGTCTTGCCTCTCCATGCCTTTCTTCTACCTATGGTCTTGCCTCTCCATACCTTGCTTCTACCCATAGTCTTGCCCCTCCATACCTTTCTTCGGCCCATGGCCTTGCCCCTTGATACCTTTATTCTGCCCATGATCTTGCCCCTCCATACCTTTCTTCCGCCCATGGTCTTGCCAATCCATACCTTTCTTCTACCCATGGTCGTGCCCCTCCATGCCTTTCTTCTACCCATATTCTTGCCCCACCATCTCTTTCTTCAACCCATGGTCTTTCCCCTCCATACCTTTCTTCTACCGAGGGTCTTGCCTGTCCATACCTTTCTTCCACCCATGTTCTTGCCCCTCCATACCTTTCTTCTACCCATGATCTTGCCTCTCCATACCTTTCTTCTACCATGGTCCTGGCGCTCCATCCCTTTATTTTACCAATGGTCTTGCCTCTACATACCTTTCTTCTACCCATAGTCTTGCCCCTCCATACCTTTCTTCTACCCATGGCCTTGCCCCTTGATACCTTTATTCTGCCCATGATCTTGCCCCTCCATACCTTTCTTCCGCCCATGGTCTTGCCCCTCCATACCTTTCTTCTACCCATGGTCTTGCCTCTACATACCTTTCTTCTACCCATGGTCTTGCCCCCCATACCTTTCTTCTCCCCATGGTCTTGCCCCACCATGCCTTTCTTCTACCCATGGTCTTGCCTCTTCATACCTTTCTTCTACCCATGGTCTTGCCAATCCATACCTTTCTTCTACCCATGGTCTTGCCCCCATACCTTTCTTCTGCCCATGGTCTTGCCTCTCCATACCTTTCTTCTACTCATGGTCTTGCCACACCATGCCTTTCTACTACCCATGGTCTTGCTCCACCATCCCTTTCTTTGACCCATGGTCTTGCCTCTCCATACCTTTCTTCTACCCATGGTCTTGCCTCTCCATACGTTTCTTCCACCCATGGTCTTGCCCCTCCATACCTTTCTTCAACCCATGGTCTGGCCCCTCCATACCTTTCTTCTACCCATGGTCTTGCCAATCCATACCTTTCTTCTACCCATGGTCTTGCCCCCATACCTTTCTTCTACCCATGGTCTTGCCTCTCCATACCTTTCTTCTACTCATGGTCTTGCCCCACCATGACTTTCTTCTACCCATGGTCTTGCCCCACCATCCCTTTCTTTGACCCATGGTGTTGCCTCTCCATACCTTTCTTCTACCCATGGTCTTGCCTCCCCATACCTTTCTTCTACCCATGATCTTGCCTCTCCATACCTTTCTTCTACCATGGTCCTGGCACTCCATCCCTTTATTCTACGCATGGTCTTGCCTCTCCATACCTTTCTTCCACCCATGGTCTTGCCCATCCATCCCTTTCTTCTACCCATGGTCTTGCCCCTCCATACCTTTCTTCTACCCATGGTCTTGCCTCTCCATGCCTTTCTTCTACCTATGGTCTTGCCTCTACATACCTTTCTTCTACCCATAGTCTTGCCCCTCCATACCTTTCTTCTACCCATGGCCTTGCCCCTTGATACCTTTATTCTGCCCATGATCTTGCCCCTCCATACCTTTCTTCCGCCCATGGTCTTGCCCCTCCATACCTTTCTTCTACCCATGGTCTTGCCTCTACATACCTTTCTTCTACCCATGGTCTTGCCCCCCATACCTTTCTTCTCCCCATGGTCTTGCCCCACCATGCCTTTCTTCTACCCATGGTCTTGCCTCTTCATACCTTTCTTCTACCCATGGTCTTGCCCCCATACCTTTCTTCTACCCATGGTCTTGCCTCTCCATACCTTTCTTCTACTCATGGTCTTGCCACACCATGCCTTTCTTCTACCCATGGTCTTGCTCCACCATCCCTTTCTTTGACCCATGGTCTTGCCTCTCCATACCTTTCTTCTACCCATGGTCTTGCCTCTCCATACGTTTCTTCCACCCATGGTCTTGCCCCTCCATACCTTTCTTCAACCCATGGTCTGGCCCCTCCATACCTTTCTTCTACCCATGGTCTTGCCAATCCATACCTTTCTTCTACCCATGGTCTTGCCCCCATACCTTTCTTCTACCCATGGTCTTGCCTCTCCATACCTTTCTTCTACTCATGGTCTTGCCCCACCATGACTTTCTTCTACCCATGGTCTTGCCCCACCATCCCTTTCTTTGACCCATGGTCTTGCCTCTCCATACCTTTCTTCTACCCATGGTCTTGCCTCTCCATACCTTTCTTCCACCCATGGTCTTGCCCCTCCATACCTTTCTTCAACCCATGGTCTGGCCCCTCCATACCTTTCTTCTACCCATGGTCTTGCCAATCCATACCTTTCTTCAACTCATGGTCTGACCCCTCCATACCTTTCTTCTACCCATGGTCTTGCCAATCCATACCTTTCTTCTACCCATGGTCTTGCCCCCATACCTTTCTTCTACCCATGGTCTTGCCTCTCCATACCTTTCTTCGACCCATGGTCTTGCCCCTCCATACCTTTCTTCTACCCATGGTCTTGCCGCTCCATACCTTTCTTCTACCCATGATCTTGCCCCTCCATACCTTTCTTCAACCCATGGTCTTGCCCCTAAATACCTTTCTTCAACATATGGTCTTGCCCCTTCATACCTTTCTTCTAACCATGGTCTTGCCCCTCCATACCTTTCTTCTACCCATGACCTTGCTCCTCCATGCCTTTCTTCTACCCATGGTCTTGTCACTTCATACCTTTCTTCTACCCATGGTCTTTTCTCTCCAAACCTTTCTTATACCCATTGTCATGATCACAGCAAAAGTTCCCACAAAGGCTTCCAAAAAGAATTGGTCTTCAATCTACCATTCGTGGATGTTAAGAAAAAAACAACTCAGATCAGTGTTAGGTATGAGCAGCTCTTCCGGACACTCAACAGGGCTGCCTGGTTTATGCTGGTAGAATGCACAGTGTAGGTCTAGTTGTTCTCTCTCTCCTCCTATTTAAGCCCCTCCCCTCGATCATTCCCTGCTTCGCGTCGGAGAATTCAGTCAACGCTTGCCGCTGTCCAGCTTTAGGTTCTGTCACGCTCCAGCGCCACTTATTATGTTTACCCCTTTTTCAGTCATTTGATTCCTCCTCAGCCCCTTCTGTATTCCCTAGTTCCAGTCACCGAATCTTTCTCAGCAGTTTTGTAACTCTCGTCACAGACTTCGTTCCGGTCCTTCATAGCCCCGTTATTTCCCAGTCACGGAACGTCTTTCAAAACTTCGAGAGTTCCTGTCAGAAATTCTTCGCAAGTATCTTGGCTTTTATTTTTATGAAGCATTACAACATTTTCCGATGATATTGTGAAGTTCAGTGTTACTAGGAATTCTGTGCTGAGCGCTTGTTGCGCGTAACAGATGAAGCTTAGTGGCTCTTCAGAGTTGCCGAGTTTTTCGTAGCTTGAGTCTTAGTTTGTCGGGTGTTCTTCACCTATTGTTTTTTTTTTCTGGCGCGAATCGTGAATGGTATGTTGATGTATGCTTTTCCACCTGCTACAAAGGGTTGGTGTGTTTCCTGAGGTGATTCGTTTCCCAGTTGTGGTGCCCATGTATGTTAGGGCGTAGGAATTTCCCTCACACTTTAGGTTCTCTCAAAATCTTCCTGGCCCTATTCCAGTTACTTCAGCACGGCACAGTTCTTGGTTTCACACTCTTATCGGTCGTGTGATTGTTGTACGCTGTGTCTTTCCCGCTTATTAAACATTAGGAAAATGTCCTCCCTGGCCACCCTAGTAGCACCATCACCCCTCTTCAGAACAAGCGCCCCTGCACCGATGCAGGATGGAGAGCTAACAACATTAAACCCCAAGGTAATTAGAAAAGTTGAAGTGTTGTATTGAGTGTGGAATTCGTTTAAACTCCATTGAAGCGTTAATCAAAATCCTTATAAAATTCTTGTGTTTGTCCTAGGAACTCACATCCGTTTAGTTTAAGGAAGGATTGGAGCTACACCATTGAGAAGAACTGAGTTAAGTGGTTCCTTCGTGAGTGTCCCCTCAGAGTCCAGGTAAGCGTTACAGAACGCGAAGCCATTGAAACATACTTTGCCTGGACATCATGGGAACTCCTGAGGTAGATCAGTTGGCCCAATTGTTGGGGGAATTGAGAGCGGAAGTGCATGCAGCACGTTCCGAAACTAATGCTCTGAGGAAAGAGTTAGTGGTAAATAGGGATAGAACTGAGGAGTTGGCCCGCCAATTATTGCAGTCACAAGCTGGTCAGGTTCCGTTACCTTCTGGTCACCCTCAAGTTTCAGCCCCAATTGCACCATCAGTTCGTGTCCAAGTAGTAGTACCAGGCAATATTCCCTTAGCTCCCCCAGAACGCTTTTTTGGAGACCCTAAAAGGTTTGCTGTGTTTCTAAATTAATGCAGGCTACATTTCTTATGCAGACCGGGAACGTTTCCCACAGACCAATCTAAGGTGGCCTTTGTGTTGTCTTACCTGGGTGGGTATGCTGCTGACTGGGCAGTTCCTCTTGTCAATAGAGATGATCCGGTGTTGAGAAACTTTCAAAACTTCCAATGTGAACTAGAGAAACTTTTTGCCCGCCATACCCAAGGTCAAGCATTAGATAACGAATTGTTGTCACTTCGACAGGGTAATCAAGAATTGCTGGCATATGTAGCTACTTTCAATCGACTTGTTGCAGAAACCAATTGGCCTTCAGAGAAAAGAACTACCTTGTTTTACCGTGGGTTACGGGGTGAGCTGAAGGATGTCCTAGCTCAAGTGGTAAACCCACCAGAAGGAATTGCCAAATTCATCGACTTAACCATCCAGTTGGATCACCGACTTCAAGATCGAAGAATGGATCGAGGTCGCCCAGAGAGTCGGGCATATTTTGTTCGCCCCAAGGAAACTTCTGGACGGGTGTCGTCAGAAAACCATGCCGAACCTATGCAACTGGGTGTCATTCGTGGTCCTATCTCCCAAGCTGAGAGAGAAAAAAGGAGGCAGCAACAGCTCTGCTTGTACTGCGGGAAGGCTGGTCATTTCCTGAAGGACTGTCCTGTGAAACCTTCCCGAAAACCCCTGGGCAGTGTTAGTCAGGAAAAGAAGGAGCAAACTCCGGAAAACTTGAGTGCCCGACAAGCATAGAGGTCAGCTTGTCGAGCGTGAAGAAGGTTTCGGTGACCTCACACTTTGTGATTCCAGTTATCCTATGCAGTCAGGATGGTCCTACAAGAAAATTCACGCTAAACGCTTATATTGATTGTGGGGCCATCGGCAACTATATGGATTTAAACCTGGCAAGCAGATTGGGCATCCCGTTAATGGATAAGTTGGAAGCAGAAAATGTTTCTGGAGTGGATGGCACTCCCCTTGTGTCAGGTCCAGTTACTAAACGCACTAACAATATCATCATGCTCTGCCAGGGGGGACACAAGGAGGAGATTTCCTTTGACCTTATTCAGGCGCCACAGTTCCAGATTATCCTAGGAATTCCTTGGCTAGAAAAACATAATCCTGTCATTGATTGGCGTGTAAGAACTGTGGTGTTTGGTTCAGAGTGTGAAGAAAATTGTAATGGGACGGAACATGTTCAGGAAGAGAAACCACCGCCGAACACTCCAGAAGTCACGTTGGGTCTCATCGGTTCATTGCCCTATGAATACCAACGGTTCCAGGATGTTTTTCAGGAGGAGAAGCAAGCTGAAGTCCTGCCCCCGCATAGACCTTACGATTGCCAAATAGACCTGGTTCCAGGAGCCCAACTTCCATGCCATCGAATTTATGCACTAACTGAAAAAGAAAACCTCCATTTGAGAACGTATCTGGACCAGTATTTAGCCAATGGATTTATTCGACCATCCAAGTCCCCAGCAGCATCGCCTTTGTTCTTTGTGCCCAAAAAGGAAGGGGACCTTAGAACCTGCATCGATTACAGGGCCTTAAATCAAATCACTATAAAAAACCGATACCCCTTGCCTCTGATTTCCACATTGCTGGATCAGGTAAAAGGAGCCAGGATCTTCACCAAACTAGACCTTCGTGGGGCATACCATCTCATTCGCATAAAACCTGGAGATGAATGGAAGACTGCTTTTCGCACACGTTATGGACTCTTCGAATATCAGGTTATGCCCTTTGGGTTATGTAACGCACCAGCAGCCTTTCAGTCATTCATGAATGACATCTTTCGGGAGCTTCTGGATATCTGTGTTGTGATATATGTGGATGACATCCTAATTTTTTCTGCCAACCCCCGGGAACATGTCAAACATGTAACTTCTGTTCTCCAAATCCTCAAGGAAAACTTCTTGTACATAAAACTGGAGAAATGTCACTTCCATGTTCCTGAGGTGGAATTTTTGGGATTCATATTGTCTTCGGAAGGAGTGAAAATGGACAATAGAAAGGTTGATGCAATTCTATCCTGGCCAGCTCCAACATCAGTGAAAGGAGTCCAAAGTTTTTTGGGATTCGCTAACTTTTATCGACAATTCGTGCCTGATTTCTCTCAGCTGGTTCATCCTATCACGTCATTGCTACGAAAGAATAAGACCTTTGCTTGGACAGACGAGGCTGGTGAGGCCTTCCAGAAACTGAAAGAAAAATTCACTGCGGCACCTGTTCTTCAACATCCAAAGTTGGATCTTCCTTTTGTGGTCGAGACCGACGCATCTAACGTTGCCATGGGAGCAGTCTTATCGCAGCGTGATCCTATCTCGCACGAACTACACCCAGTGGCCTTTTGGTCAAAAAAGTTCTCAGCAGCGGAATTGAATTACACAGTCACCGATAAGGAGTTGTTGGCAATAAAGTGTGCATTGAAGGAATGGAGGCACTATCTGCTTGGGGCTAGGCACACAGTTACCATTTTCACAGATCACCGGAATCTTCAGTACTTGCGTTCGGCAAAGGCACAATCTTCACGTCAGTTGAGATGGGCTCTTTTCTTTGCTGAGTACGACTTTGTTATCACCTTTCGGCCTGGTATCCGTAACGGAAAGGCCGATGCTCTGTCCCGAATTGGTAAAGGAGAAGAAGCTTACAGTGCCACAACTCCGGTGGAGATAATTCCAGTCGAAAAGGTGCTTGGAGTCATGGATGTTACAGATTCCTTATTTGAAAAATTGAGAGTTGAAATCAAAGCCAATATCAGTACAGCAGAATTGCAAAAATGGGAGTCCGTAAAGGAACATTGTTATGTACAGGACGAATTGCCATTTTATAAGGGGCGACTATTCTTGCCAACTCAAAGGCTACGAGAGCAAGTAATTGCGGACTACCATGGTGCACTAATGGAAGGACATCCGGGAGTCACTAAAACCTTAGAAAGAGTCAAGAGATCGTATTGGTGGCCAACTTGGCGAAAGGATGTAATTCAATTCATCAAGACATGTGGAGTCTGCGCTCAAAATAAATCGCAGAAAATGAAACCTGCCGGTCTCCTTAAACCACTGGAAGTTCCGCCTCTTCCTTGGCATACGCTCTCCTTGGATTTTATTACAGACTTACCCAACTGTGAAGGATTTGACACCATCCTGGTGGTGGTGGATTTATTTTCTAAAATGGCACACTTTGTGGCATTGAAAGGATTGCCTACTGCATCGGTCCTAGCCAAGGTATTTTTGGAAAACATTGTAAGGCTGCATGGCTTTCCTTCCATTGTGGTATCTGATCGGGGAAGTCAATTTGTCTCTGAATTCTGGAAAAGATGTTGCAAGATGGCTCAGATGGAGATTCGTTTGTCCTCTAGTTATCACCCACAAACTGATGGGCAAACAGAACGCACAAATCAAACGTTGGAACAGTACCTCAGGTGCATGCTTCATCAAACCGACGATTCTTGGCAAAAGATATTGTGGATTGCAGAATATGCCTACAATAATTCCGTACACTCCTCAACTGGATTAAGTCCATTCTTCACTGTATATGGTCGGCATCCACGAACATCGGTTCATGATCCACCTGAATCCTTGGAAATGCCCGCTATAAAGCCACTGCATGACAACATTATCACCGCTGTTCACTTAGCCAGTAAACAGTTGAATTTGGCGAAGACTGCTCAGAAGAAGTTTGCTGATCAAAAGCGAAGAGACTCTCCGGAATACAAGGTGGGAGACTCAGTGTGGTTGGCTACTAGGAACCTGAGGTTGAGAGGATCCAGGAAATTTCTTCCAAGATTCTTGGGTCCTTTTCCCATTGAGAAGATCATCAACCCGGTGGCCATGAAATTAACACTCCCCAAACACATGAAAATCCATTCAGTGTTCCATGTGTCCTTATTGAAGGCTGTAAGTCCAAATACCCGAATCCAGGGTCCACCGGCTCCTGTAATTGTGGAAGGTGACCAGCCAGAGTACGAGGTAAAGGCTATCTTGGACTCTAAGGTTGTTCGCAGAAAATTGCATTACCTGGTGGACTGGAAGGGTTATGGGCCGCAGGAGAGAACTTGGGAACCCCTCGAAAACATTCACGCACCCCGATTAATTAAATCCTTTCATCTGAATAATCCTAGTAAGCCAGGGGGAGAAGGTTTCACCTTAGGAGGGGCCTTGGGGGGGAATACTGTCATGATCACAGCAAAAGTTCCCACAAAGGCTTCCAAAAATAATTGGTCTTCAATCTACCATTCGTGGATGTTAAGAAAAAAACAACTCAGATCAGTGTTAGGTATGAGCAGCTCTTCCGGACACTCAACAGGGCTGCCTGGTTTATGCTGGTAGAATGCACAGTGTAGGTCTAGTTGTTCTCTCTCTCCTCCTATTTAAGCCCCTCCCCTCGATCATTCCCTGCTTCGCGTCGGAGAATTCAGTCAACGCTTGCCGCTGTCCAGCTTTAGGTTCTGTCACGCTCCAGCGCCACTTATTACGTTTACCCCTTTTTCAGTCATTTTATTCCTCCTCAGCCCCTTCTGTATTCCCTAGTTCCAGTCACCGAATCTTTCTCAGCAGTTTTGTAACTCTCGTCACAGACTTCGTTCCGGTCCTTCATAGCCCCGTTATTTCCCAGTCACGGAACGTCTTTCAAAACTTCGAGAGTTCCTGTCAGAAATTCTTCGCAAGTATCTTGGCTTTTATTTTTATGAAGCATTACAACATTTTCCGATGATATTGTGAAGTTCAGTGTTACTAGGAATTCTGTGCTGAGCGCTTGTTGCGCGTAACAGATGAAGCTTAGTGGCTCTTCAGAGTTGCCGAGTGTTTCGTAGCTTGAGTCTTAGTTTGGCGGGTGTTCTTCACCTATTGTTTTTTTTTTCTGCCGCGAATCGTGAATGGCATGTTGCTGTATGCTTTTCCACCTACTACAAAGGGTTGGTGTGTTTCCTGAGGTGATTCGTTTCCCAGTTGTGGTGCCCATGTATGTTAGGGCGTAGGAATTTCCCTCACACTTTAGGTTCTCTCAAAATCTTCCTGGCCCTATTCCAGTTACTTCAGCACGGCACAGTTCTTGGTTTCACACTCTTATCGGTCGTGTGATTGTTGTACGCTGTGTCTTTCCCGCTTATTAAACATTAGGAAAATTTCCTCCCTGGCCACCCTAGTAGCACCATCACCCCTCTTCAGAACAAGCGCCCCTGCACCGATGCAGGATGGAGAGCTAACAACATTAAACCCCAAGGTAATTAGAAAAGTTGAAGTGTTGTATTGAGTGTGGAATTCGTTTAAACTCCATTGAAGCGTTAATCAAAATCCTTAGAAAATTCTTGTGTTTGTCCTAGGAACTCACGTCCGTTTAGTTTAAGGAAGGATTGGAGCTACACCATTGAGAAGAACTGAGTTAAGTGGTTCCTTCGTGAGTGTCCCCGCAGAGTCCAGGTAAGCGTTACACCCATGGTCTTGCCCCTCCATACCTTTCTTCTGCCCATGGTCTTGCCCCCCATACCTTTCTTCTACTCATGGTCTTGCCCCTCCATGCCTTTCTTCTCCCCATGGTCTTGCCTCTACATACCTTTCTTCTACCCATGGTCTTGCCCCCCATACCTTTCTTCTCCCCATGGTCTTGCCCCACCATGCCTTTCTTCTACCCATGGTCTTGCCTCTTCATACCTTTCTTCTACCCATGGTCTTGCCAATCCATACCTTTCTTCTACCCATGGTCTTGCCCCCATACCTTTCTTCTACCCATGGTCTTGCCTCTCCATACCTTTCTTCTACTCATGGTCTTGCCACACCATGCCTTTCTTCTACCCATGGTCTTGCTCCACCATCCCTTTCTTTGACCCATGGTCTTGCCTCTCCATACCTTCCTTCTACCCATGGTTTTGCCCCTCCATACCTTTCTTCCGCCCATGGACTTGCCCCTGAATACCTTTCTTCTACTCATGGTCTTGCCCCTCCATGCCTTTCTTCTACCCATGGTCATGCCGCACCATGCCTTTCTTCTACCCACGGTCTTGCATCTTCATACCTTTCTTCTACCCATGGTCTTGTCTCTTCATACCTTTCTTCTACCTATGGTCTTGCCCCTCCATACCTTTCTTCTACCCATGGTCTTGCCCCTCCATACCTTTCTTCAACCCATGGTCTTGCCCCTAAAAACCTTTCTTCAACCCCTGGTCTTTCCCCTCCATACCTTTCTTCTACCCATGGTCTTGCCCCTCCATACATTTCTTCAACCCATAGTCTTGCCCTCCATACCTTTATTCTACCCATGGTCTTGCCTCCCCATACCTTTCTTCTACCCATGGTCTTGCCCCTCCATACCTTTCTTCACCCCATGGTCTTGCCCCTCCATACCTTTCCTCTGACCATGGTCTTGCTCCACCATACCTTTCATCCACCCATGGTCTTGCCCCTGATACTTTTCTTCTGCCCATGGTCTTGCCCCACCATATCTTTCTTCTACCCTTTGTCTTGCCCCTCAATACCTTTCTTCTGGCCATGGTCTTGCCCCTCCATACATTTATTCTGCCCATGGTTTTGCCCCTCCATACCTTTCTTCCGCCCATGGTCTTGCCCCTGAATACCTTTCTTCTACTCATGGTCTTGACCCGCCATGCCTTTCTTCTACCCATGGTCTTGCCACACCATGCCTTTCTTCTACCCACGGTCTTGCATCTTCATACCTTTCTTCTACCCATGGTCTTGTCTCTTCATACCTTTCTTCTACCTATGGTCTTGCCCCTCCATACCTTTCTTCTACCATGGTCTTACCCATCCATACCTTTCTTCCACCCATAGTCTTGCCCCTCATACCTTTCTTTTGCCCATGGTCCTGCCCCACCATATCTTTCTTCTACCCTTTGTCTTGCCACTCCATACCTTTCTTCCGGCCATGGTCTTGCCCCTCCATACCTTTCTTCTACCCATAGTCTTGCCTCTACATACCTTTCTTCTACCCATGGTCTTGCTCGTCCACCCCTTTCTTCTACCCATGTTCTTGCCTCTCCATACCTTTCTTCTACTCATGGTCTTGCCCCACCGTGCCTTACTTCTACCCATGGTCTTGCCTCTCCATACCTTTCTTCTACCGAGGGTCTTGCCTCTCCATACTTTTCTTCGACCCATGTTTTTGCCCCTCCATACCTTTCTTCTACCCATGATCTTGCCTCTCCATACCTTTCTTCAACCAATGGTCTTGCCCCTAAATACCTTTCTTCAACCTATCGTCTTGCCCCTCCATACCTTTCTTCTACCCATGGTCTTACCCCTCCATACCTTTCTTCTACCCATGGTCTTTCCCCTAAATACTTTCCTTCTACCCATGGTCTTGCCTCTCCATACCTTTCTTCTACCCATGGTCTTGCCAATCCATACCTTTCTTCTACCCATGGTCGTGCCCCTCCATGCCTTTCTTCTACCCATAGTCTTGCCCCACCATCTCTTTCTTCGACCCATGGTCTTTCCCCTCCATACCTTTCTTCTACAGAGGGTCTTGCCTGTCCATACCTTTCTTCCACCCATGTTCTTGCCCCTCCATACCTTTCTTCTACCCATGATCTTGCCTCTCCATACCTTTCTTCTACCATGGTTCTGGCGCTCCATCCCTTTATTCTACCCATGGTCTTGCCTCTCCATACCTTTCTTCCACCCATGGTCTTGCCCATCCATCCCTTTCTTCTACCCATGGTCTTGCCCCTTCATACATTTCTTCTACCCATGGTCTTGCCCATCCGTCCCTTTCTTCTACCCATGTTCTTGCCCCTCCATACATTTCTTCTACCCATGGTCTTGCCTCTCCATGCCTTTCTTCTACCTATGGTCTTGCCTCTCCATACCTTTCTTCTACCCATAGTCTTGCCCCTCCATACCTTTCTTCCGGCCATGGCCTTGCCCCTTGATACCTTTATTCTGCCCATGATCTTGCCCCTCCATACCTTTCTTCCGCCCATGGTCTTGCCCCTCCATACCTTTCTTCTACCCATGGTCTTGCCTCTACATACCTTTCTTCTACCCATGGTCTTGCCCCCCATACCTTTCTTCTCCCCATGGTCTTGCCCCACCATGCCTTTCTGCTACCCATGGTCTTGCCTCTTCATACCTTTCTTCTACCCATGGTCTTGCCAATCCATACCTTTCTTCTACCAATGGTCTTGCCCCCATACCTTTCTTCTACCCATGGTCTTGCCTCTCCATACCTTTCTTCTACTCATGGTCTTGCCACACCATGCCTTTCTTCTACCCATGGTCTTGCTCCACCATCCCTTTCTTTGACCCATGGTCTTGCCTCTCCATACCTTTCTTCTACCCATGGTCTTGCCTCTCCATACCTTTCTTCCACCCATGGTCTTGCCCCTCCATACCTTTCTTCAACCCATGGACTGGCCCCTCCATACCTTTCTTCTACCCATGGTCTTGCCAATCCATACCTTTCTTCTACCCATGGTCTTGCCCCCATACCTTTCTTCTACCCATGGTCTTGCCTCTCCATACCTTTCTTCTACTCATGGGCTTGCCCCACCATGACTTTCTTCTACCCATGGTCTTGCCCCACCATCCCTTTCTTTGACCCATGGTCTTGCCTCTCCATACCTTTCTTCTACCCATGGTCTTGCCTCTCCATACCTTTCTTCCACCCATGGTCTTGCCCCTCCATACCTTTCGTCAACCCATGGTCTGGCCCCTCCATACCTTTCTTCTACCCATGGTCTTGCCAATCCATACCTTTCTTCAACCCATGGTCTGGCCCCTCCATACCTTTCTTCTACCCATGGTCTTGCCAATCCATACCTTTCTTCTACCCATGGTCTTGCCCCCATACCTTTCTTCTACCCATGGTCTTGCCTCTCCATACCTTTCTTCGACCCATGGTCTTGCCCCTCCATACCTTTCTTCTACCCATGGTCTTGCCGCTCCATACCTTTCTTCTACCCATGGTCTTGCCCCTCCATACCTTTCTTCAACCCATGGTCTTGCCCCTAAATACCTTTCTTCAACATATGGTCTTGCCCCTTCATACCTTTCTTCTAACCATGGTCTTGCCCCTCCATACCTTTCTTCTACCCATGACCTTGCTCCTCCATACGTTTCTTCCACCCATGGTCTTGCCCCTCCATACCTTTCTTCAACCCATGGTCTGGCCCCTCCATACCTTTCTTCTACCCATGGTCTTGCCAATCCATACCTTTCTTCTACCCATGGTCTTGCCCCCATACCTTTCTTCTACCCATGGTCTTGCCTCTCCATACCTTTCTTCTACTCATGGTCTTGCCCCACTATGACTTTCTTCTACCCATGGTCTTGCCCCACCATCCCTTTCTTTGACCCATGGTCTTGCCTCTCCATACCTTTCTTCTACCCATGGTTGTGCCTCTCCATACCTTTCTTCCACCCATGGTCTTGCCCCTCCATACCTTTCTTCAACCCATGGTCTGGCCCCTCCATACCTTTCTTCTACCCATGGTCTTGCCAATCCATACCTTTCTTCAACTCATGGTCTGGCCCCTCCATACCTTTCTTCTACCCATGGTCTTGCCAATCCATACCTTTCTTCTACCCATGGTCTTGCCCCCATACCTTTCTTCTACCCATGGTCTTGCCTCTCCATACCTTTCTTCGACCCATGGTCTTGCCCCTCCATACCTTTCTTCTACCCATGGTCTTGCCGCTCCATACCTTTCTTCTACCCATGATCTTGCCCCTCCATACCTTTCTTCAACCCATGGTCTTGCCCCTAAATACCTTTCTTCAACATATGGTCTTGCCCCTTCATACCTTTCTTCTAACCATGGTCTTGCCCCTCCATACCTTTCTTCTACCCATGACCTTGCTCCTCCATGCCTTTCTTCTACCCATGGTCTTGTCACTTCATACCTTTCTTCTACCCATGGTCTTTTCTCTCCAAACCTTTCTTATACCCATGGTCTTGCCCCTCCATACCTTTCTTCTGCCTATGGTCTTGCCCCCCATACCTTTCTTCTACTCATGGTCTTGCCCCTCCATGCCTTTCTTCTCCCCATGGTCTTGCCTCTACATACCTTTCTTCTACCCATGGTCTTGCCCCCCATACCTTTCTTCTCCCCATGGTCTTGCCCCACCATGCCTTTCTTCTACCCATGGTCTTGCCTCTTCATACCTTTCTTCTACCCATGGTCTTGCCAAACCATACCTTTCTTCTACCCATGGTCTTGCCCCCATACCTTTCTTCTACCCATGGTCTTGCCTCTCCATACCTTTCTTCTACTCATGGTCTTGCCACACCATGCCTTTCTTCTACCCATGGTCTTGCTCCACCATCCCTTTCTTTGCCCCATGGTCTTGCCTCTCCATACCTTTCTTCTACCCATGGTTTTGCCCCTCCATACCTTTCTTCCGCCCATGGACTTGCCCCTGAATACCTTTCTTCTACTCATGGTCTTGCCCCTCCATGCCTTTCTTCTACCCATGGTCTTGCCGCACCATGCCTTTCTTCTACCCACGGTCTTGCATCTTCATACCTTTCTTCTACCCATGGTCTTGTCTCTTCATACCTTTCTTCTACCTATGGTCTTGCCCCTCCATACCTTTCTTCTACCCATGGTCTTGCCCCTAAATACCTTTCTTCAACCCCTGGTCTTTCCCCTCCATACCTTTCTTCTACCCATGGTCTTGCCCCTCCATACATTTCTTCAACCCATAGTCTTGCCCCTCCATACCTTTATTCTACCCATGTTCTTGCCTCCCCATACCTTTCTTCTACCCATGGTCTTGCCCCTCCATACCTTTCTTCAACCCATGGTCTTGCCCCTCCATACCTTTCCTCTGACCATGGTCTTGCTCCACCATACCTTTCATCCACCCATGGTCTTGCCCCTGATACTTTTCTTCTGCCCATGGTCTTGCCCCACCATATCTTTCTTCTACCCTTTGTCTTGCCCCTCAATACCTTTCTTCTGGCCATGGTCTTGCCCCTCCATACATTTATTCTGCTCATGGTTTTGCCCCTCCATACCTTTCTTCCGCCCATGGTCTTGCCCCTGAATACCTTTCTTCTACTCATGGTCTTGACCCGCCATGCCTTTCTTCTACCCATGGTCTTGCCGCACCATGCCTTTCTTCTACCCACGGTCTTGGATCTTCATACCTTTCTTCTACCCATGGTCTTGTCTCTTCATAACTTTCTTCTACTCATGGTCTTGCCTCTCCATACCTTTCTTCTACTCATGGTCTTGCCCCACCATGACTTTCTTCTACCCATGGTCTTGCCCATCCATCCCTTTCTTCTACCCATGGTCTTGCCCCTCCATACATTTCTTCTACCCATGGTCTTGCCCATCCGTCCCTTTCTTCTACCCATGGTCTTGCCCCTCCATACATTTCTTCTACCCATGGTCTTGCCTCTCCATGCCTTTCTTCTACCTATGGTCTTGCCTCTCCATACCTTTCTTCTACCCATAGTCTTGCCCCTCCATACCTTTCTTCCGGCCATGGCCTTGCCCCTTGATACCTTTATTCTGCCAATGATCTTGCCCCTCCATACCTTTCTTCCGCCCATGGTCTTGCCCCTCCATACCTTTCTTCTACCCATGGTCTTGCCTCTACATACCTTTCTTCTACCCATGGTCTTGCCCCCCATACCTTTCTTCTCCCCATGGTCTTGCCCCACCATGCCTTTCTGCTACCCATGGTCTTGCCTCTTCATACCTTTCTTCTACCCATGGTCTTGCCAATCCATACCTTTCTTCTACCAATGGTCTTGCCCCCATACCTTTCTTCTACCCATGGTCTTGCCTCTCCATACCTTTCTTCTACTCATGGTCTTGCCACACCATGCCTTTCTTCTACCCATGGTCTTGCTCCACCATCCCTTTCTTTGACCCATGGTCTTGCCTCTCCATACCTTTCTTCTACCCATGGTCTTGCCTCTCCATACCTTTCTTCCACCCATGGTCTTGCCCCTCCATACCTTTCTTCAACCCATGGACTGGCCCCTCCATACCTTTCTTCTACCCATGGTCTTGCCAATCCATACCTTTCTTCTACCCATGGTCTTGCCCCCATACCTTTCTTCTACCCATGGTCTTGCCTCTCCATACCTTTCTTCTACTCATGGGCTTGCCCCACCATGACTTTCTTCTACCCATGGTCTTGCCCCACCATCCCTTTCTTTGACCCATGGTCTTGCCTCTCCATACCTTTCTTCTACCCATGGTCTTGCCTCTCCATACCTTTCTTCCACCCATGGTCTTGCCCCTCCATACCTTTCGTCAACCCATGGTCTGGCCCCTCCATACCTTTCTTCTACCCATGGTCTTGCCAATCCATACCTTTCTTCAACCCATGGTCTGGCCCCTCCATACCTTTCTTCTACCCATGGTCTTGCCAATCCATACCTTTCTTCTACCCATGGTCTTGCCCCCATACCTTTCTTCTACCCATGGTCTTGCCTCTCCATACCTTTCTTCGACCCATGGTCTTGCCCCTCCATACCTTTCTTCTACCCATGGTCTTGCCGCTCCATACCTTTCTTCTACCCATGGTCTTGCCCCTCCATACCTTTCTTCAACCCATGGTCTTGCCCCTAAATACCTTTCTTCAACATATGGTCTTGCCCCTTCATACCTTTCTTCTAACCATGGTCTTGCCCCTCCATACCTTTCTTCTACCCATGACCTTGCTCCTCCATACGTTTCTTCCACCCATGGTCTTGCCCCTCCATACCTTTCTTCAACCCATGGTCTGGCCCCTCCATACCTTTCTTCTACCCATGGTCTTGCCAATCCATACCTTTCTTCTACCCATGGTCTTGCCCCCATACCTTTCTTCTACCCATGGTCTTGCCTCTCCATACCTTTCTTCTACTCATGGTCTTGCCCCACTATGACTTTCTTCTACCCATGGTCTTGCCCCACCATCCCTTTCTTTGACCCATGGTCTTGCCTCTCCATACCTTTCTTCTACCCATGGTTGTGCCTCTCCATACCTTTCTTCCACCCATGGTCTTGCCCCTCCATACCTTTCTTCAACCCATGGTCTGGCCCCTCCATACCTTTCTTCTACCCATGGTCTTGCCAATCCATACCTTTCTTCAACTCATGGTCTGGCCCCTCCATACCTTTCTTCTACCCATGGTCTTGCCAATCCATACCTTTCTTCTACCCATGGTCTTGCCCCCATACCTTTCTTCTACCCATGGTCTTGCCTCTCCATACCTTTCTTCGACCCATGGTCTTGCCCCTCCATACCTTTCTTCTACCCATGGTCTTGCCGCTCCATACCTTTCTTCTACCCATGATCTTGCCCCTCCATACCTTTCTTCAACCCATGGTCTTGCCCCTAAATACCTTTCTTCAACATATGGTCTTGCCCCTTCATACCTTTCTTCTAACCATGGTCTTGCCCCTCCATACCTTTCTTCTACCCATGACCTTGCTCCTCCATGCCTTTCTTCTACCCATGGTCTTGTCACTTCATACCTTTCTTCTACCCATGGTCTTTTCTCTCCAAACCTTTCTTATACCCCTGGTCTTGCCCCTCCATACCTTTCTTCTGCCTATGGTCTTGCCCCCCATACCTTTCTTCTACTCATGGTCTTGCCCCTCCATGCCTTTCTTCTCCCCATGGTCTTGCCTCTACATACCTTTCTTCTACCCATGGTCTTGCCCCCCCATACCTTTCTTCTCCCCATGGTCTTGCCCCACCATGCCTTTCTTCTACCCATGGTCTTGCCTCTTCATACCTTTCTTCTACCCATGGTCTTGCCAAACCATACCTTTCTTCTACCCATGGTCTTGCCCCCATACCTTTCTTCTACCCATGGTCTTGCCTCTCCATACCTTTCTTCTACTCATGGTCTTGCCACACCATGCCTTTCTTCTACCCATGGTCTTGCTCCACCATCCCTTTCTTTGCCCCATGGTCTTGCCTCTCCATACCTTTCTTCTACCCATGGTTTTGCCCCTCCATACCTTTCTTCCGCCCATGGACTTGCCCCTGAATACCTTTCTTCTACTCATGGTCTTGCCCCTCCATGCCTTTCTTCTACCCATGGTCTTGCCGCACCATGCCTTTCTTCTACCCACGGTCTTGCATCTTCATACCTTTCTTCTACCCATGGTCTTGTCTCTTCATACCTTTCTTCTACCTATGGTCTTGCCCCTCCATACCTTTATTCTACCCATGTTCTTGCCTCCCCATACCTTTCTTCTACCCATGGTCTTGCCCCTCCATACCTTTCTTCAACCCATGGTCTTGCCCCTCCATACCTTTCCTCTGACCATGGTCTTGCTCCACCATACCTTTCATCCACCCATGGTCTTGCCCCTGATACCTTTCTTCTACCCATGGTCTTGCCAATCCATACCTTTCTTCAACTCATGGTCTGGCCCCTCCATACCTTTCTTCTACCCATGGTCTTGCCAATCCATACCTTTCTTCTACCCATGGTCTTGCCCCCATACCTTTCTTCTACCCATGGTCTTGCCTCTCCATACCTTTCTTCGACCCATGGTCTTGCCCCTCCATACCTTTCTTCTACCCATGGTCTTGCCGCTCCATACCTTTCTTCTACCCATGATCTTGCCCCTCCATACCTTTCTTCAACCCATGGTCTTGCCCCTAAATACCTTTCTTCAACATATGGTCTTGCCCCTTCATACCTTTCTTCTAACCATGGTCTTGCCCCTCCATACCTTTCTTCTACCCATGACCTTGCTCCTCCATGCCTTTCTTCTACCCATGGTCTTGTCACTTCATACCTTTCTTCTACCCATGGTCTTTTCTCTCCAAACCTTTCTTATACCCCTGGTCTTGCCCCTCCATACCTTTCTTCTGCCTATGGTCTTGCCCCCCATACCTTTCTTCTACTCATGGTCTTGCCCCTCCATGCCTTTCTTCTCCCCATGGTCTTGCCTCTACATACCTTTCTTCTACCCATGGTCTTGCCCCCCCCATACCTTTCTTCTCCCCATGGTCTTGCCCCACCATGCCTTTCTTCTACCCATGGTCTTGCCTCTTCATACCTTTCTTCTACCCATGGTCTTGCCAAACCATACCTTTCTTCTACCCATGGTCTTGCCCCCATACCTTTCTTCTACCCATGGTCTTGCCTCTCCATACCTTTCTTCTACTCATGGTCTTGCCACACCATGCCTTTCTTCTACCCATGGTCTTGCTCCACCATCCCTTTCTTTGCCCCATGGTCTTGCCTCTCCATACCTTTCTTCTACCCATGGTTTTGCCCCTCCATACCTTTCTTCCGCCCATGGACTTGCCCCTGAATACCTTTCTTCTACTCATGGTCTTGCCCCTCCATGCCTTTCTTCTACCCATGGTCTTGCCGCACCATGCCTTTCTTCTACCCACGGTCTTGCATCTTCATACCTTTCTTCTACCCATGGTCTTGTCTCTTCATACCTTTCTTCTACCTATGGTCTTGCCCCTCCATACCTTTATTCTACCCATGTTCTTGCCTCCCCATACCTTTCTTCTACCCATGGTCTTGCCCCTCCATACCTTTCTTCAACCCATGGTCTTGCCCCTCCATACCTTTCCTCTGACCATGGTCTTGCTCCACCATACCTTTCATCCACCCATGGTCTTGCCCCTGATACTTTTCTTCTGCCCATGGTCTTGCCCCACCATATCTTTCTTCTACCCTTTGTCTTGCCCCTCAATACCTTTCTTCTGGCCATGGTCTTGCCCCTCCATACATTTATTCTGCTCATGGTTTTGCCCCTCCATACCTTTCTTCCGCCCATGGTCTTGCCCCTGAATACCTTTCTTCTACTCATGGTCTTGACCCGCCATGTCTTTCTTCTACCCATGGTCTTGCCGCACCATGCCTTTCTTCTACCCACGGTCTTGGATCTTCATACCTTTCTTCTACCCATGGTCTTGTCTCTTCATAACTTTCTTCTACCTATGGTCTTGCCCCTCCATACCTTTCTTCTACCCATGGTCTTACCCCTCCATACCTTTCTTCCACACATAGTCTTGCCCCTCATACCTTTCTTTTGCCCATGGTCCTGCCCCACCATATCTTTCTTCTACCCTTTGTCTTGCCACTCCATACATTTCTTCCGGCCATGGTCTTGCCCCTCCATACCTTTCTTCTACCCATGGTCTTGCCTCTACATACCTTTCTTCTACCCATGGTCTTGCTCGTCCACCCCTTTCTTCTACCCATGGTCTTGCCTCTCCATACCTTTCTTCTACCCATGGTCTTGCCTCTCCATACCTTTCTTCTACGGAGGGTCTTGCCTCTCCATACTTTTCTTCGACCCATGTTTTTGCCCCTCCATACCTTTCTTCTACCCATGATCTTGCCTCTCAATACCTTTCTTCAACCAATGGTCTTGCCCCTAAATACCTTTCTTCAACCTATCGTCTTGCCCCTCCATACCTTTCTTCTACCCATGGTCTTACCCCTCCATACCTTTCTTCTACCCATGGTCTTTCCCCTAAATACTTTCCTTCTACCCATGGTCTTGCCTCTCCATACCTTTCTTCTACCCATGGTCTTGCCAATCCATACCTTTCTTCTACCCATGATCTTGCCTCTCCATATCTTTCTTCTACCATGGTCCTGGCGCTCCATCCCTTTATTCTACCCATGATCTTGCCTCTCCATACCTTTCTTCTACCCATGGTCTTTCCCCTAAATACTTTCCTTCTACCCATGGTCTTGCCTCTCCATACCTTTCTTCTACCCATGGTCTTGCCAATCCATACCTTTCTTCGACCCATGTTTTTGCCCCTCCATACCTTTCTTCTACCCATGAGCTTGCCTCTCCATACCTTTCTTCAACCAATGGTCTTGCCAATCCATACCTTTCTTCTACCCATGGTCTTTCCCCTCCATACCTTTCTTCTACAGAGGGTCTTGCCTGTCCATACCTTTCTTCCACCCATGTTCTTGCCCCTCCATACCTTTCTTCTACCCATGATCTTGCCTCTCCATACCTTTCTTCTACCATGGTCCTGGCGCTCCATCCCTTTATTCTACCCATGGTCTTGCCTCTCCATACTTTTCTTCCACCCATGGTCTTGCCCATCCATCCCTTTCTTCTACCCATGGTCTTGCCCCTCCATACATTTCTTCTACCCATGGTCTTGCCCATCCGTCCCTTTCTTCTACCCATGGTCTTGCCCCTCCATACATTTCTTCTACCCATGGTCTTGCCTCTCCATGCCTTTCTTCTACCTATGGTCTTGCCTCTCCATACCTTTCTTCTACCCATAGTCTTGCCCCTCCATACCTTTCTTCCGGCCATGGCCTTGCCCCTTGATACCTTTATTCTGCCCATGATCTTGCCCCTCCATATCTTTCTTCCGCCCATGGTCTTGCCCCTCCATACCTTTCTTCTACCCATGGTCTTGCCTCTACATACCTTTCTTCTACCCATGGTCTTGCCCCCCTACCTTTCTTCTCCCCATGGTCTTGCCCCACCATGCCTTTCTGCTACCCATGGTCTTGCCTCTTCATACCTTTCTTCTACCCATGGTCTTGCCAATCCATACCTTTCTTCTACCCATGGTCTTGCCCCCATACCTTTCTTCTACCCATGGTCTTGCCTCTCCATACCTTTCTTCTACTCATGGTCTTGCCACACCATGCCTTTCTTCTAGCCATGGTCTTGCTCCACCATCCCTTTCTTTGACCCATGGTCTTGCCTCTCCATACCTTTCTTCTACCCATGGTCTTGCCTCTCCGTACCTTTCTTCCACCCATGGTCTTGCCCCTCCATACCTTTCTTCAACCCATGGTCTGGCCCCTCCATACCTTTCTTCTACCCATGGTCTTGCCAATCCATACCTTTCTTCTACCCATGGTCTTGCCCCCATATCTTTCTTCTACCCATGGTCTTGCCTCTCCATACCTTTCTTCTACTCATGGTCTTGCCCCACCATGACTTTCTTCTACCCATGGTCTTGCCCCACCATCCCTTTCTTTGACCCATGGTCTTGCCTCTCCATACCTTTCTTCTACCCATGGTCTTGCCTCTCCATACCTTTCTTCCACCCATGGTCTTGCCCCTCCATACCTTTCGTCAACCCATGGTCTGGCCCCTCCATACCTTTCTTCTACCCATGGTCTTGCCAATCCATACCTTTCTTCAACCCATGGTCTGGCCCCTCCATACCTTTCTTCTACCCATGGTCTTGCCAATCCATACCTTTCTTCGACCCATGGTCTTGCCCCTCCATACCTTTCTTCTACCCATGGTCTTGCCGCTCCATACCTTTCTTCTACCCATGGTCTTGCCCCTCCATACCTTTCTTCAACCCATGGTCTTGCCCCTAAATACCTTTCTGCATTCTGCAACATATGGTCTTGCCCCTTCATACCTTTCTTCTAACCATGGTCTTGCCCCTCCATACCTTTCTTCTACCCATGACCTTGCTCCTCCATACGTTTCTTCCACCCATGGTCTTGCCCCTCCATACCTTTCTTCAACCCATGGTCTGGCCCCTCCATACCTTTCTTCTACCCATGGTCTTGCCAATCCATACCTTTCTTCTACCCATGGTCTTGCCCCCATACCTTTCTTCTACCCATGGTCTTGCCTCTCCATACCTTTCTTCTACTCATGGTCTTGCCCCACCATGACTTTCTTCTACCCATGATCTCGCCCCACCATCCCTTTCTTTGACCCATGGTCTTGCCTCTCCATACCTTTCTTCTACCCATGGTCTTGCCTCTCCATACCTTTCTTCCACCCATGGTCTTGCCCCTCCATACCTTTCTTCAACCCATGGTCTGGCCCCTCCATACCTTTCTTCTACCCATGGTCTTGCCAATCCATACCTTTCTTCAGCTCATGGTCTGGCCCCTCCATACCTTTCTTCTACCCATGGTCTTGCCAATCCATACCTTTCTTCTACCCATGGTCTTGCCCCCATACCTTTTTTCTACCCATGGTCTTGCCTCTCCATACCTTTCTTCGACCCATGGTCTTGCCCCTCCATACCTTTCTTCTACCCATGGTCTTGCCGCTCCATACCTTTCTTCTACCCATGATCTTGCCCCTCCATACCTTACTTCAACCCATGGTCTTGCCCCTAAATACCTTTCTTCAACATATGGTCTTGCCCCTTCATACCTTTCTTCTAACCATGGTCTTGCCCCTCCATACCTTTCTTCTACCCATGACCTTGCTCCTCCATGCCTTTCTTCTACCCATGGTCTTGTCACTTCATACCTTTATTCTACCCATGGTCTTTTCTCTCCAAACCTTTGTTATACCCATGGTCTTGCCCCTCCATACCTTTCTTCTGCCTATGGTCTTGCCCCCCATACCTTTCTTCTACTCATGGTCTTGCCCCTCCATGCCTTTCTTCTCCCCATGGTCTTGCCTCTACATACCTTTCTTCTACCCATGGTCTTGCCCCCCATACCTTTCTTCTCCCCATGGTCTTGCCCCACCATGCCTTTCTTCTACCCATGGTCTTGCCTCTTCATACCTTTCTTCTACCCATGGTCTTGCCAAACCATACCTTTCTTCTACCCATGGTCTTGCCCCCATACCTTTCTTCTACCCATGGTCTTGCCTCTCCATACCTTTCTTCTACTCATGGTCTTGCCACACCATGCCTTTCTTCTACCCATGGTCTTGCTCCACCATCCCTTTCTTTGACCCATGGTCTTGCCTCTCCATACCTTTCTTCTACCCATGGTTTTGCCCCTCCATACCTTTCTTCCGCCCATGGACTTGCCCCTGAATACCTTTCTTCTACTCATGGTCTTGCCCCTCCATGCCTTTCTTCTACCCATGGTCTTGCCGCACCATGCCTTTCTTCTACCCACGGTCTTGCATCTTCATACCTTTCTTCTACCCATGGTCTTGTCTCTTCATACCTTTCTTCTACCTATGGTCTTGCCCCTCCATACCTTTCTTCTACCCATGGTCTTGCACCTCCATACCTTTCTTCAACCCATGGTCTTGCCCCTAAATACCTTTCTTCAACCCCTGGTCTTTCCCCTCCATACCTTTCTTCTACCCATGGTCTTGCCCCTCCATACATTTCTTCAACCCATAGTCTTGCCCCTCCATACCTTTATTCTACCCATGGTCTTGCCTCCCCATACCTTTCTTCTACCCATGGTCTTGCCCCTCCATACCTTTCTTCAACCCATGGTCTTGCCCCTCCATACCTTTCCTCTGACCATGGTCTTGCTCCACCATACCTTTCATCCACCCATGGTCTTGCCCCTGATACTTTTCTTCTGCCCATGATCTTGCCCCACCATATCTTTCTTCTACCCTTTGTCTTGCCCCTCAATACCTTTCTTCTGGCCATGGTCTTGCCCCTCCATACATTTATTCTGCCCATGGTTTTGCCCCTCCATACCTTTCTTCCGCCCATGGTCTTGCCCCTGAATACCTTTCTTCTACTCATGGTCTTGACCCGCCATGCCTTTCTTCTACCCATGGTCTTGCTGCACCATGCCTTTCTTCTACCCACGGTCTTGCATCTTCATACCTTTCTTCTACCCATGGTCTTGTCTCTTCATAACTTTCTTCTACCTATGGTCTTGCCCCTCCATACCTTTCTTCTACCCATGGTCTTACCCCTCCATACCTTTCTTCCACACATAGTCTTGCCCCTCATACCTTTCTTTTGCCCATGGTCCTGCCCCACCATATCTTTCTTCTACCCTTTGTCTTGCCACTCCATACCTTTCTTCCAGCCATGGTCTTGCCCCTCCATACCTTTCTTCTACCCATGGTCTTGCCTCTACATACCTTTCTTCTACCCATGGTCTTGCTCGTCCACCCCTTTCTTCTACCCATGTTCTTGCCTCTCCATACCTTTCTTCTACGGAGGGTCTTGCCTCTCCATACTTTTCTTCGACCCATGTTTTTGCCCCTCCATACCTTTCTTCTACCCATGATCTTGCCTCTCCATACCTTTCTTCAACCAATGGTCTTGCCCCTAAATACCTTTCTTCAACCTATCGTCTTGCCCCTCCATACCTTTCTTCTACCCATGGTTTTACCCCTCCATACCTTTCTTCTACCCATGGTCTTTCCCCTAAATACTTTCCTTCTACCCATGGTCTTGCCTCTCCATACCTTTCTTCTACCCATGGTCTTGCCAATCCATAACTTTCTTCTACCCATGGTCGTGCCCCTCCATGCCTTTCTTCTACCCATAGTCTTGCCCCACAATCTCTTTCTTCGACCCATGGTCTTTCCCCTCCATACCTTTCTTCTACAGAGGGTCTTGCCTGTCCATACCTTTCTTCCACCCATGTTCTTGCCCCTCCATACCTTTCTTCTACCCATGATCTTGCCTCTCCATACCTTTCTTCTACCATGGTCCTGGCGCTCCATCCCTTTATTCTACCCATGGTCTTGCCTCTCCATACCTTTCTTCCACCCATGGTCTTGCCCATCCATCCCTTTCTTCTACCCATGGTCTTGCCCCTCCATACATTTCTTCTACCCATGGTCTTGCCCATCCATCCCTTTCTTCTACCCATGGTCTTGCCCCTCCATACATTTCTTCTACCCATGGTCTTGCCTCTCCATGCCTTTCTTCTACCTATGGTCTTGCCTCTCCATACCTTTCTTCTACCCATAGTCTTGCCCCTCCATACCTTTCTTCCGGCCATGGCCTTGCCCCTTGATACCTTTATTCTGCCCATGATCTTGCCCCTCCATACCTTTCTTCCGCCCATGGTCTTGCCCCTCCATACCTTTCTTCTACCCATGGTCTTGCCTCTACATACCTTTCTTCTACCCATGGTCTTGCCCCCCATACCTTTCTTCTCCCCATGGTCTTGCCCCACCATGCCTTTCTGCTACCCATGGTCTTGCCTCTTCATACCTTTCTTCTACCCATGGTCTTGCCAATCCATACCTTTCTTCTACCCATGGTCTTGCCCCCATACCTTTCTTCTACCCATGGTCTTGCCTCTCCATACCTTTCTTCTACTCATGGTCTTGCCACACCATGCCTTTCTTCTACCCATGGTCTTGCTCCACCATCCCTTTCTTTGACCCATGGTCTTGCCTCTCCATACCTTTCTTCTACCCATGGTCTTGCCTCTCCATACCTTTCTTCCACCCATGGTCTTGCCCCTCCATACCTTTCTTCAACCCATGGTCTGGCCCCTCCATACCTTTCTTCTACCCATGGTCTTGCCAATCCATACCTTTCTTCTACCCATGGTCTTGCCCCCATACCTTTCTTCTACCCATGGTCTTGCCTCTCCATACCTTTCTTCTACTCATGGTCTTGCCCCACCATGACTTTCTTCTACCCATGGTCTTGCCCCACCATCCCTTTCTTTGACCCATGGTCTTGCCTCTCCATACCTTTCTTCTACCCATGGTCTTGCCTCTCCATACCTTTCTTCCACCCATGGTCTTGCCCCTCCATACCTTTCGTCAACCCATGGTCTGGCCCCTCCATACCTTTCTTCTACCGATGGTCTTGCCAATCCATACCTTTCTTCAACCCATGGTCTGGCCCCTCCATACCTTTCTTCTACCCATGATCTTGCCAATCCATACCTTTCTTCTACCCATGGTCTTGCCCCCATACCTTTCTTCTACCCATGGTCTTGCCTCTCCATACCTTTCTTCGACCCATGGTCTTGCCCCTCCATACCTTTCTTCTACCCATGGTCTTGCCGCTCCATACCTTTCTTCTACCCATGGTCTTGCCCCTCCATACCTTTCTTCAACCCATGGTCTTGCCCCTAAATACCTTTCTTCAACATATGGTCTTGCCCCTTCATACCTTTCTTCTAACCATGGTCTTGCCCCTCCATACCTTTCTTCTACCCATGACCTTGCTCCTCCATTCCTTTCTTCTACCCATGGTCTTGTCACTTCATACCTTTCTTCTACCCATGGTCTTGTCTCTCCAAACCTTTCTTATACCCATGGTCTTGCCCCTCCATACCTTTCTTCTGCCCATGGTCTTGCCCCCCATACCTTTCTTCTACTCATGGTCTTGCCCCTCCATGCCTTTCTTCTCCCCATGGTCTTGCCCCACCATTCCTTTCTTCTACCCATGGTCTTGCCTCTTCATACCTTTCTTCTACCCATGGTCTTGCCTCTTCATACCTTTCTTCTACCCATGGTCTTGTCTCTCCATACCTTTCTTCCGCCCATGGTCTTGCCCCCCATACCTTTCTTTTACTCATGGTCTTGCCCCTCCATGCTTTTCTTCTACCCATGGTCTTGCCCCACCATGCCTTTCTTCTACCCATGGTCTTGCCTCTTCATACCTTTCTTCTACCCATGGTCTTGTCTCTCCATACCTTTCTTCTACCTGTGGTCCTGCCCCTCCATACCTTTCTTCAACCCATGGTTTTGCCTCTGCATACCTTTCTTCTACCCATGGTCTTGCCTCTCCATACCTTTCTTCCACCCATGGTCTTGCCCCTCCATACATTTCTTCTACGTGGGTCTTGCCTCTCCATACTTTTCTTCCACCCATGTTCTTGCCCCTCCATACCTTTCTTCTACCCATGATGTTGCCTCTCCATACCTTTCTTCTACCGATGGTCTTGTCCCTCCATACCTTTCTTCTACCCATGGTCTTTCCCCTCCATACCTTTCTTCTACCCATGGTCTTGCCTCTCCATACCTTTCTTCCACCCATTGTCTTGCCCCTCCATACCTTTCTTCAACCCATGGTCTTGCCCCTCCATACCTTTCTTCTACCCATGGTCTTGCCCCTCCATCCCTTTATTCTACCCATGGTCTTGCCTCTCCATACCTTTCTTCCAACAATGGTCTTGCCCCTCCATACCTTTCTTCTACCCATGGTCTTGCCTCTCCATACCTTTCTTCCGCCCATGGTCCTGCCCCTCCATACATTTTTTCTACCCATGGTCTTGCCTCTCCATGCCTTTCTTCTACCCATGGTCTTGCCCCTCCATACCTTTCTTCTACCAATGGTCTTGCCTCTCCATACCTTTCTTCTACCCATGGTCTTGCCCCTCCATACATTTCTTCTACCCATGGTCTTTCCCCTTCATAATTTTCTTCTACCCATGGTCCTTCCCCTCCATACCTTCATTCCGCCCATGGTCTTGCCCCCCATACCTTTATTCTACTCATGGTTTTGCCTGTCCATACCTTTCTTCTACCCATGGTCTTGCCCCTCCATACCTTCATTCCGCCCATGGTCTTGCCCCCCATACCTTTCTTCTACTCATGGTCTTGCCTGTCCATACCTTTCTTCTACCGATGGTCTTACCCCTCCATACCTTTCTTCTACCCATGGTCTTTCCCCTAAATACTTTCCTTCTACCCATGGTCTTGTCTCTCCATACCTTTCTTCTACCCATGGTCTTGCCAATCCATACCTTTCTTCTACCCATGGTCGTGCCCCTCCATGCCTTTCTTCTACCCATAGTCTTGCCCCACCATCTCTTTCTTCGACCCATGGTCTTTCCCCTCCATACCTTTCTTCTACAGAGGGTCTTGCCTGTCCATACCTTTCTTCCACCCATGTTCTTGCCCCTCCATACCTTTCTTCTACCCATGATCTTGCCTCTCCATACCTTTCTTCTACCATGGTCCTGGCGCTCCATCCCTTTATTCTACCCATGGTCTTGCCCCTCCATACCTTTCTTCTACCCATGGTCTTGCCTCTCCATGCCTTTCTTCTACCTATGGTCTTGCCTCTACATACCTTTCTTCTACCCCTAGTCTTGCCCCTCCATACCTTTCTTCTACCCATGGCCTTGCCCCTTGATACCTTTATTCTGCCCATGATCTTGCCCCTCCATACCTTTCTTCCGCCCATGGTCTTGCCCCTCCATACCTTTCTTCTACCCATGGTCTTGCCTCTACATACCTTTCTTCTACCCATGGTCTTGCCCCCCATACCTTTCTTCTCCCCATGGTCTTGCCCCACCATGCCTTTCTTCTACCCATGGTCTTGCCTCTTCATACCTTTCTTCTACCCATGGTCTTGCCAATCCATACCTTTCTTCTACCCATGGTCTTGCCCCCATACCTTTCTTCTACCCATGGTCTTGCCTCTCCATACCTTTCTTCTACTCATGGTCTTGCCACACCATGCCTTTCTTCTACCCATGGTCTTGCTCCACCATCCCTTTCTTTGACCCATGGTCTTGCCTCTCCATACCTTTCTTCTACCCATGGTCTTGCCTCTCCATACGTTTCTTCCACCCATGGTCTTGCCCCTCCATACCTTTCTTCAACCCATGGTCTGGCCCCTCCATACCTTTCTTCTACCCATGGTCTTGCCCCACCATGACTTTCTTCTACCCATGGTCTTGCCCCACCATCCCTTTCTTTGACCCATGGTCTTGCCTCTCCATACCTTTCTTCTACCCATGGTCTTGCCTCTACATACCTTTCTTCCACCCATGGTCTTGCCCCTCCATACCTTTCTTCAACCCATGGTCTGGCCCCTCCATACCTTTCTTCTACCCATGGTCTTGCCAATCCATACCTTTCTTCAACTCATGGTCTGACCCCTCCATTCCTTTCTTCTACCCATGGTCTTGCCAATCC
Source organism: Ambystoma mexicanum (assembly GCF_040938575.1). Taxonomy (NCBI): domain Eukaryota; kingdom Metazoa; phylum Chordata; class Amphibia; order Caudata; family Ambystomatidae; genus Ambystoma; species Ambystoma mexicanum. Next base: position 2,663,987 of record NC_090931.1, on the reverse strand, counting down.
ATACCTTTCTTCTACCCATGGTCTTGCCCCCATACCTTTCTTCTACTCATGGTCTTGCCTGTCCATACCTTTCTTCTACCCATGGTCTTACCCCTCCATACCTTTCTTCTACCCATGGTCTTTCCCCTAAATACTTTCCTTCTACCCATGGTCTTGTCTCTCCATACCTTTCTTCTACCCATGGTCTTGCCAATCCATACCTTTCTTCTACCCATGGTCGTGCCCCTCCATGCCTTTCTTCTACCCATAGTCTTGCCCCACCATCTCTTTCTTCGACCCATGGTCTTTCCCCTCCATACCTTTCTTCTACAGAGGGTCTTGCCTGTCCATACCTTTCTTCCACCCATGTTCTTGCCCCTCCATACCTTTCTTCTACCCATGATCTTGCCTCTCCATACCTTTCTTCTACCATGGTCCTGGCGCTCCATCCCTTTATTCTACCCATGGTCTTGCCCCTCCATACCTTTCTTCTACCCATGGTCTTGCCTCTCCATGCCTTTCTTCTACCTATGGTCTTGCCTCTACATACCTTTCTTCTACCCATAGTCTTGCCCCTCCATACCTTTCTTCTACCCATGGCCTTGCCCCTTGATACCTTTATTCTGCCCATGATCTTGCCCCTCCATACCTTTCTTCCGCCCATGGTCTTGCCCCTCCATACCTTTCTTCTACCCATGGTCTTGCCTCTACATACCTTTCTTCTACCCATGGTCTTGCCCCCCATACCTTTCTTCTCCCCATGGTCTTGCCCCACCATGCCTTTCTTCTACCCATGGTCTTGCCTCTTCATACCTTTCTTCTACCCATGGTCTTGCCAATCCATACCTTTCTTCTACCCATGGTCTTGCCCCATACCTTTCTTCTACCCATGGTCTTGCCTCTCCATACCTTTCTTCTACTCATGGTCTTGCCACACCATGCCTTTCTTCTACCCATGGTCTTGCTCCACCATCCCTTTCTTTGACCCATGGTCTTGCCTCTCCATACCTTTCTTCTACCCATGGTCTTGCCTCTCCATACGTTTCTTCCACCCATGGTCTTGCCCCTCCATACCTTTCTTCAACCCATGGTCTGGCCCCTCCATACCTTTCTTCTACCCATGGTCTTGCCCCACCATGACTTTCTTCTACCCATGGTCTTGCCCCACCATCCCTTTCTTTGACCCATGGTCTTGCCTCTCCATACCTTTCTTCTACCCATGGTCTTGCCTCTACATACCTTTCTTCCACCCATGGTCTTGCCCCTCCATACCTTTCTTCAACCCATGGTCTGGCCCCTCCATACCTTTCTTCTACCCATGGTCTTGCCAATCCATACCTTTCTTCAACTCATGGTCTGACCCCTCCATACCTTTCTTCTACCCATGGTCTTGCCAATCCATACCTTTCTTCTACCCATGGTCTTGCCCCCATACCTTTCTTCTACCCATGGTCTTGCCTCTCCATACCTTTCTTCGACCCATGGTCTTGCCCCTCCATACCTTTCTTCTACCCATGGTCTTGCCGCTCCATACCTTTCTTCTACCCATGATCTTGCCCCTCCATACCTTTCTTCAACCCATGGTCTTGCCCCTAAATACCTTTCTTCAACATATGGTCTTGCCCCTTCATACCTTTCTTCTAACCATGGTCTTGCCCCTCCATACCTTTCTTCTACCCATGACCTTGCTCCTCCATGCCTTTCTTCTACCCATGGTCTTGTCACTTCATACCTTTCTTCTACCCATGGTCTTTTCTCTCCAAACCTTTCTTATACCCATTGTCATGATCACAGCAAAAGTTCCCACAAAGGCTTCCAAAAAGAATTGGTCTTCAATCTACCATTCGTGGATGTTAAGAAAAAAACAACTCAGATCAGTGTTAGGTATGAGCAGCTCTTCCGGACACTCAACAGGGCTGCCTGGTTTATGCTGGTAGAATGCACAGTGTAGGTCTAGTTGTTCTCTCTCTCCTCCTATTTAAGCCCCTCCCCTCGATCATTCCCTGCTTCGCGTCGGAGAATTCAGTCAACGCTTGCCGCTGTCCAGCTTTAGGTTCTGTCACGCTCCAGCGCCACTTATTACGTTTACCCCTTTTTCAGTCATTTGATTCCTCCTCAGCCCCTTCTGTATTCCCTAGTTCCAGTCACCGAATCTTTCTCAGCAGTTTTGTAACTCTCGTCACAGACTTCGTTCCGGTCCTTCATAGCCCCGTTATTTCCCAGTCACGGAACGTCTTTCAAAACTTCGAGAGTTCCTGTCAGAAATTCTTCGCAAGTATCTTGGCTTTTATTTTTATGAAGCATTACAACATTTTCCGATGATATTGTGAAGTTCAGTGTTACTAGGAATTCTGTGCTGAGCGCTTGTTGCGCGTAACAGATGAAGCTTAGTGGCTCTTCAGAGTTGCCGAGTGTTTCGTAGCTTGAGTCTTAGTTTGGCGGGTGTTCTTCACCTATTGTTTTTTTTTTTCTGCCGCGAATCGTGAATGGCATGTTGCTGTATGCTTTTCCACCTACTACAAATGGTTGGTGTGTTTCCTGAGGTGATTCGTTTCCCAGTTGTGGTGCCCATGTATGTTAGGGCGTAGGAATTTCCCTCACACTTTAGGTTCTCTCAAAATCTTCCTGGCCCTATTCCAGTTACTTCAGCACGGCACAGTTCTTGGTTTCACACTCTTATCGGTCGTGTGATTGTTGTACGCTGTGTCTTTCCCGCTTATTAAACATTAGGAAAATTTCCTCCCTGGCCACCCTAGTAGCACCATCACCCCTCTTCAGAACAAGCGCCCCTGCACCGATGCAGGATGGAGAGCTAACAACATTAAACCCCAAGGTAATTAGAAAAGTTGAAGTGTTGTATTGAGTGTGGAATTCGTTTAAACTCCATTGAAGCGTTAATCAAAATCCTTATAAAATTCTTGTGTTTGTCCTAGGAACTCACATCCGTTTAGTTTAAGGAAGGATTGGAGCTACACCATTGAGAAGAACTGAGTTAAGTGGTTCCTTCGTGAGTGTCCCCGCAGAGTCCAGGTAAGCGTTACAGAACGCGAAGCCATTGAAACATACTTTGCCTGGACATCATGGGAACTCCTGAGGTAGATCAGTTGGCCCAATTGTTGGGGGAATTGAGAGCGGAAGTGCATGCAGCACGTTCCGAAACTAATGCTCTGAGGAAAGAGTTAGTGGTAAATAGGGATAGAACTGAGGAGTTGGCCCGCCAATTATTGCAGTCACAAGCTTGTCAGGTTCCGTTACCTTCTGGTCACCCTCAAGTTTCATCCCCAATTGCACCATCAGTTCGTGTCCAAGTAGTAGTACCAGGCAATATTCCCTTAGCTCCCCCAGAACGCTTTTTTGGAGACCCTAAAAGGTTTGCTGTGTTTCTAAATTAATGCAGGCTACATATCTTATGCAGACCAGGAACGTTTCCCACAGACCAATCTACGGTGGCCTTTGTGTTGTCTTACCTGGGTGGGTATGCTGCTGACTGGGCAGTTCCTCTTGTCAATAGAGATGATCCGGTGTTGAGAAACTTTCAAAACTTCCAATGTGAACTAGAGAAACTTTTTGCCCGCCATACCCAAGGTCAAGCATTAGATAACGAATTGTTGTCACTTCGACAGGGTAATCAAGAATTGCTGGCATATGTAGCTACTTTCAATCGACTTGTTGCAGAAACCAATTGGCCTTCAGAGAAAAGAACTACCTTGTTTTACCGTGGGTTACGGGGTGAGTTGAAGGATGTCCTAGCTCAAGTGGTAAACCCACCAGAAGGAATTGCCGAATTCATCGACTTAACCATCCAGTTGGATCACCGACTTCAAGATCGAAGAATGGATCGAGGTCGCCCAGAGAGTCGGGCATATTTTGTTCGCCCCAAGGAAACTTCTGGACGGGTGTCGTCAGAAAACCATGCCGAACCTATGCAACTGGGTGTCATTTGTGGTCCTATCTCCCAAGCTGAGAGAGAAAAAAGGAGGCAGCAACAGCTCTGCTTGTACTGCGGGAAGGCTGGTCATTTCCTGAAGGACTGTCCTGTGAAACCTTCCCGAAAACCCCTGGGCAGTGTTAGTCAGGAAAAGAAGGAGCAAACTCCGGAAAACTTGAGTGCCCGACAAGCATAGAGGTCAGCTTGTCGAGCGTGAAGAAGGTTTCGGTGACCTCACACTTTGTGATTCCAGTTATCCTATGCAGTCAGGATGGTCCTACAAGAAAATTCACGCTAAACGCTTATATTGATTGTGGGGCCATCGGCAACTATAGGGATTTAAACCTGGCAAGCAGATTGGGCATCCCGTTAATGGATAAGTTGGAAGCAGAACATGTTTCTGGAGTGGATGGCACTCCCCTTGTGTCAGGTCCAGTTACTAAACGCACTAACAATATCATCATGCTCTGCCAGGGGGGACACAAGGAGGAGATTTCCTTTGACCTTATTCAGGCGCCACAGTTCCAGATTATCCTAGGAATTCCTTGGCTAGAAAAACATAATCCTGTCATTGATTGGCGTGTAAGAACTGTGGTGTTTGGTTCAGAGTGTGAAGAAAATTGTAATGGGACGGAACATGTTCAGGAAGAGAAACCACCGCCGAACACTCCAGAAGTCACGTTGGGTCTCATCGGTTCATTGCCCTATGAATACCAACGGTTCCAGGATGTTTTTCAGGAGGAGAAGCAAGCTGAAGTCCTGCCCCCGCATAGACCTTACGATTGCCAAATAGACCTGGTTCCAGGAACCCAACTTCCATGCCATCGAATTTATGCACTAACTGAAAAAGAAAACCTCCATTTGAGAACGTATCTGGACCAGTATTTAGCCAATGGATTTATTCGACCATCCAAGTCCCCAGCAGCATCGCCTTTGTTCTTTGTGCCCAAAAAGGAAGGGGACCTTAGAACCTGCATCGATTACAGGGCCTTAAATCAAATCACTATAAAAAACCGATACCCCTTGCCTCTGATTTCCACATTGCTGGATCAGGTAAAAGGAGCCAGGATCTTCACCAAACTAGACCTTCGTGGGGCATACCATCTCATTCGCATAAAACCTGGAGATGAATGGAAGACTGCTTTTCGCACACGTTATGGACTCTTCGAATATCAGGTTATGCCCTTTGGGTTATGTAACGCACCAGCAGCCTTTCAGTCATTCATGAATGACATCTTTCGGGAGCTTCTGGATATCTGTGTTGTGATATATGTGGATGACATCCTAATTTTTTCTGCCAACCCCCGGGAACATGTCAAACATGTAACTTCTGTTCTCCAAAACCTCAAGGAAAACTTCTTGTACATAAAACTGGAGAAATGTCACTTCCATGTTCCTGAGGTGGAATTTTTGGGATTCATATTGTCTTCGGAAGGAGTGAAAATGGACAATAGAAAGGTTGATGCAATTCTATCCTGGCCAGCTCCAACATCAGTGAAAGGAGTCCAAAGTTTTTTGGGATTCGCTAACTTTTATCGACAATTCATGCCTGATTTCTCTCAGCTGGTTCATCCTATCACGTCATTGCTACGAAAGAATAAGACCTTTGCTTGGACAGACGAGGCTGGTGAGGCCTTCCAGAAACTGAAAGAAAAATTCACTGCGGCACCTGTTCTTCAACATCCTAAGTTGGATCTTCCTTTTGTGGTCGAGACCGACGCATCTAACGTTGCCATGGGAGCAGTCTTATCGCAGCGTGATCCTATCTCGCACGAACTACACCCAGTGGCCTTTTGGTCAAAAAAGTTCTCAGCAGCGGAATTGAATTACACAGTCACCGATAAGGAGTTGTTGGCAATAAAGTGTGCATTGAAGGAATGGAGGCACTATCTGCTTGGGGCTAGGCACACAGTTACCATTTTCACAGATCACCGGAATCTTCAGTACTTGCGTTCGGCAAAGGCACAATCTTCACGTCAGTTGAGATGGGCTCTTTTCTTTGCTGAGTACGACTTTGTTATCACCTTTCGGCCTGGTATCCGTAACGGAAAGGCCGATGCTCTGTCCCGAATTGGTAAAGGAGAAGAAGCTTACAGTGCCACAACTCCGGTGGAGATAATTCCAGTCGAAAAGGTGCTTGGAGTCATGGATGTTACAGATTCCTTATTTGAAAAATTGAGAGTTGAAATCAAAGCCAATATCAGTACAGCAGAATTGCAAAAATGGGAGTCCGTAAAGGAACATTGTTATGTACAGGACGAATTGCCATTTTATAAGGGGCGACTATTCTTGCCAACTCAAAGGCTACGAGAGCAAGTAATTGCGGACTACCATGGTGCACTAATGGAAGGACATCCGGGAGTCACTAAAACCTTAGAAAGAGTCAAGAGATCGTATTGGTGGCCAACTTGGCGAAAGGATGTAATTCAATTCATCAAGACATGTGGAGTCTGCGCTCAAAATAAATCGCAGAAAATGAAACCTGCCGGTCTCCTTAAACCACTGGAAGTTCCGCCTCTTCCTTGGCATACGCTCTCCTTGGATTTTATTACAGACTTACCCAACTGTGAAGGATTTGACACCATCCTGGTGGTGGTGGATTTATTTTCTAAAATGGCACACTTTGTGGCATTGAAAGGATTGCCTACTGCATCGGTCCTAGCCAAGGTATTTTTGGAAAACATTGTAAGGCTGCATGGCTTTCCTTCCATTGTGGTATCTGATCGGGGAAGTCAATTTGTCTCTGAATTCTGGAAAAGATGTTGCAAGATGGCTCAGATGGAGATTCGTTTGTCCTCTAGTTATCACCCACAAACTGATGGGCAAACAGAACGCACAAATCAAACGTTGGAACAGTACCTCAGGTGCATGCTTCATCAAACCGACGATTCTTGGCAAAAGATATTGTGGATTGCAGAATATGCCTACAATAATTCCGTACACTCCTCAACTGGATTAAGTCCATTCTTCACTGTATATGGTCGGCATCCACGAACATCGGTTCATGATCCACCTGAATCCTTGGAAATGCCCGCTATAAAGCCACTGCATGACAACATTATCACCGCTGTTCACTTAGCCAGTAAACAGTTGAATTTGGCGAAGACTGCTCAGAAGAAGTTTTCTGATCAAAAGCGAAGAGACTCTCCGGAATACAAGGTGGGAGACTCAGTGTGGTTGGCTACTAGGAACCTGAGGTTGAGAGGATCCAGGAAATTTCTTCCAAGATTCTTGGGTCCTTTTCCCATTGAGAAGATCATCAACCCGGTGGCCATGAAATTAACACTCCCCAAACACATGAAAATCCATTCAGTGTTCCATGTGTCCTTATTGAAGGCTGTAAGTCCAAATACCCGAATCCAGGGTCCACCGGCTCCTGTAATTGTGGAAGGTGACCAGCCAGAGTACGAGGTAAAGGCTATCTTGGACTCTAAGGTTGTTCGCAGAAAATTGCATTACCTGGTGGACTGGAAGGGTTATGGGCCGCAGGAGAGAACTTGGGAACCCCTCGAAAACATTCACGCACCCCGATTAATTAAATCCTTTCATCTGAATAATCCTAGTAAGCCAGGGGGAGAAGGTTTCACCTTAGGAGGGGCCTTGGGGGGGAATACTGTCATGATCACAGCAAAAGTTCCCACAAAGGCTTCCAAAAAGAATTGGTCTTCAATCTACCATTCGTGGATGTTAAGAAAAAAACAACTCAGATCAGTGTTAGGTATGAGCAGCTCTTCCGGACACTCAACAGGGCTGCCTGGTTTATGCTGGTAGAATGCACAGTGTAGGTCTAGTTGTTCTCTCTCTCCTCCTATTTAAGCCCCTCCCCTCGATCATTCCCTGCTTCGCGTCGGAGAATTCAGTCAACGCTTGCCGCTGTCCAGCTTTAGGTTCTGTCACGCTCCAGCGCCACTTATTACGTTTACCCCTTTTTCAGTCATTTGATTCCTCCTCAGCCCCTTCTGTATTCCCTAGTTCCAGTCACCGAATCTTTCTCAGCAGTTTTGTAACTCTCGTCACAGACTTCGTTCCGGTCCTTCATAGCCCTGTTATTTCCCAGTCACGGAACGTCTTTCAAAACTTCGAGAGTTCCTGTCAGAAATTCTTCGCAAGTATCTTGGCTTTTATTTTTATGAAGCATTACAACATTTTCCGATGATATTGTGAAGTTCAGTGTTACTAGGAATTCTGTGCTGAGCGCTTGTTGCGCGTAACAGATGAAGCTTAGTGGCTCTTCAGAGTTGCCGAGTGTTTCGTAGCTTGAGTCTTAGTTTGGCGGGTGTTCTTCACCTATTGTTTTTTTTTTCTGCCGCGAATCGTGAATGGCATGTTGCTGTATGCTTTTCCACCTACTACAAAGGGTTGGTGTGTTTCCTGAGGTGATTCGTTTCCCAGTTGTGGTGCCCATGTATGTTAGGGCGTAGGAATTTCCCTCACACTTTAGGTTCTCTCAAAATCTTCCTGGCCCTATTCCAGTTACTTCAGCACGGCACAGTTCTTGGTTTCACACTCTTATCGGTCGTGTGATTGTTGTACGCTGTGTCTTTCCCGCTTATTAAACATTAGGAACATTTCCTCCCTGGCCACCCTAGTAGCACCATCACCCCTCTTCAGAACAAGCGCCCCTGCACCGATGCAGGATGGAGAGCTAACAACATTAAACCCCAAGGTAATTAGAAAAGTTGAAGTGTTGTATTGAGTGTGGAATTCGTTTAAACTCCATTGAAGCGTTAATCAAAATCCTTAGAAAATTCTTGTGTTTGTCCTAGGAACTCACGTCCGTTTAGTTTAAGGAAGGATTGGAGCTACACCATTGAGAAGAACTGAGTTAAGTGGTTCCTTCGTGAGTGTCCCCGCAGAGTCCAGGTAAGCGTTACACCCATGGTCTTGCCCCTCCATACCTTTCTTCTGCCCATGGTCTTGCCCCCCATACCTTTCTTCTACTCATGGTCTTGCCCCTCCATGCCTTTCTTCTCCCCATGGTCTTGCCTCTACATACCTTTCTTCTACCCATGGTCTTGCCCCCCATACCTTTCTTCTCCCCATGGTCTTGCCCCACCATGCCTTTCTTCTACCCATGGTCTTGCCTCTTCATACCTTTCTTCTACCCATGGTCTTGCCAATCAATACCTTTCTTCTACCCATGGTCTTGCCCCCATACCTTTCTTCTACCCATGGTCTTGCCTCTCCATACCTTTCTTCTACTCATGGTCTTGCCACACCATGCCTTTCTTCTACCCATGGTCTTGCTCCACCATCCCTTTCTTTGACCCATGGTCTTGCCTCTCCATACCTTCCTTCTACCCATGGTTTTGCCCCTCCATACCTTTCTTCCGCCCATGGACTTGCCCCTGAATACCTTTCTTCTACTCATGGTCTTGCCGCTCCATGCCTTTCTTCTACCCATGGTCATGCCGCACCATGCCTTTCTTCTACCCACGGTCTTGCATCTTCATACCTTTCTTCTACCCATGGTCTTGTCTCTTCATACCTTTCTTCTACCTATGGTCTTGCCCCTCCATACCTTTCTTCTACCCATGGTCTTGCCCCTCCATACCTTTCTTCAACCCATGGTCTTGCCCCTAAATACCTTTCTTCAACCCCTGGTCTTTCCCCTCCATACCTTTCTTCTACCCATGGTCTTGCCCCTCCATACATTTCTTCAACCCATAGTCTTGCCCTCCATACCTTTATTCTACCCATGGTCTTGCCTCCCCATACCTTTCTTCTACCCATGGTCTTGCCCCTCCATACCTTTCTTCACCCCATGGTCTTGCCCCTCCATACCTTTCCTCTGACCATGGTCTTGCTCCACCATACCTTTCATCCACCCATGGTCTTGCCCCTGATACTTTTCTTCTGCCCATGGTCTTGCCCCACCATATCTTTCTTCTACCCTTTGTCTTGCCCCTCAATACCTTTCTTCTGGCCATGGTCTTGCCCCTCCATACATTTATTCTGCCCATGGTTTTGCCCCTCCATACCTTTCTTCCGCCCATGGTCTTGCCCCTGAATACCTTTCTTCTACTCATGGTCTTGACCCGCCATGCCTTTCTTCTACCCATGGTCTTGCCACACCATGCCTTTCTTCTACCCACGGTCTTGCATCTTCATACCTTTCTTCTACCCATGGTCTTGTCTCTTCATACCTTTCTTCTACCTATGGTCTTGCCCCTCCATACCTTTCTTCTACCATGGTCTTACCCCTCCATACCTTTCTTCCACCCATAGTCTTGCCCCTCATACCTTTCTTTTGCCCATGGTCCTGCCCCACCATATCTTTCTTCTACCCTTTGTCTTGCCACTCCATACCTTTCTTCCGGCCATGGTCTTGCCCCTCCATACCTTTCTTCTACCCATAGTCTTGCCTCTACATACCTTTCTTCTACCCATGGTCTTGCTCGTCCACCCCTTTCTTCTACCCATGTTCTTGCCTCTCCATACCTTTCTTCTACTCATGGTCTTGCCCCACCGTGCCTTACTTCTACCCATGGTCTTGCCTCTCCATACCTTTCTTCTACCGAGGGTCTTGCCTCTCCATACTTTTCTTCGACCCATGTTTTTGCCCCTCCATACCTTTCTTCTACCCATGATCTTGCCTCTCCATACCTTTCTTCAACCAATGGTCTTGCCCCTAAATACCTTTCTTCAACCTATCGTCTTGCCCCTCCATACCTTTCTTCTACCCATGGTCTTACCCCTCCATACCTTTCTTCTACCCATGGTCTTTCCCCTAAATACTTTCCTTCTACCCATGGTCTTGCCTCTCCATACCTTTCTTCTACCGATGGTCTTGCCAATCCATACCTTTCTTCTACCCATGGTCGTGCCCCTCCATGCCTTTCTTCTACCCATAGTCTTGCCCCACCATCTCTTTCTTCGACCCATGGTCTTTCCCCTCCACACCTTTCTTCTACAGAGGGTCTTGCCTGTCCATACCTTTCTTCCACCCATGTTCTTGCCCCTCCATACCTTTCTTCTACCCATGATCTTGCCTCTCCATACCTTTCTTCTACCATGGTTCTGGCGCTCCATCCCTTTATTCTACCCATGGTCTTGCCTCTCCATACCTTTCTTCCACCCATGGTCTTGCCCATCCATCCCTTTCTTCTACCCATGGTCTTGCCCCTCCATACATTTCTTCTACCCATGGTCTTGCCCATCCGTCCCTTTCTTCTACCCATGGTCTTGCCCCTCCATACATTTCTTCTACCCATGGTCTTGCCTCTCCATGCCTTTCTTCTACCTATGGTCTTGCCTCTCCATACCTTTCTTCTACCCATAGTCTTGCCCCTCCATACCTTTCTTCCGGCCATGGCCTTGCCCCTTGATACCTTTATTCTGCCCATGATCTTGCCCCTCCATACCTTTCTTCCGCCCATGGTCTTGCCCCTCCATACCTTTCTTCTACCCATGGTCTTGCCTCTACATACCTTTCTTCTACCCATGGTCTTGCCCCCCATACCTTTCTTCTCCCCATGGTCTTGCCCCACCATGCCTTTCTGCTACCCATGGTCTTGCCTCTTCATACCTTTCTTCTACCCATGGTCTTGCCAATCCATACCTTTCTTCTACCCATGGTCTTGCCCCCATACCTTTCTTCTACCCATGGTCTTGCCTCTCCATACCTTTCTTCTACTCATGGTCTTGCCACACCATGCCTTTCTTCTACCCATGGTCTTGCGCCACCATCCCTTTCTTTGACCCATGGTCTTGCCTCTCCATACCTTTCTTCTACCCATGGTCTTGCCTCTCCATACCTTTCTTCCACCCATGGTCTTGCCCCTCCATACCTTTCTTCAACCCATGGTCTGGCCCCTCCATACCTTTCTTCTACCCATGGTCTTGCCAATCCATACCTTTCTTCTACACATGGTCTTGCCCCCATACCTTTCTTCTACCCATGGTCTTGCCTCTCCATACCTTTCTTCTACTCATGGGCTTGCCCCACCATGACTTTCTTCTACCCATGGTCTTGCCCCACCATCCCTTTCTTTGACCCATGGTCTTGCCTCTCCATACCTTTCTTCTACCCATGGTCTTGCCTCTCCATACCTTTCTTCCACCCATGGTCTTGCCCCTCCATACCTTTCGTCAACCCATGGTCTGGCCCCTCCATACCTTTCTTCTACCCATGGTCTTGCCAATCCATACCTTTCTTCAACCCATGGTCTGGCCCCTCCATACCTTTCTTCTACCCATGGTCTTGCCAATCCATACCTTTCTTCTACCCATGGTCTTGCCCCCATACCTTTCTTCTACCCATGGTCTTGCCTCTCCATACCTTTCTTCGACCCATGGTCTTGCCCCTCCATACCTTTCTTCTACCCATGGTCTTGCCGCACCATACCTTTCTTCTACCCATGGTCTTGCCCCTCCATACCGTTCTTCAACCCATGGTCTTGCCCCTAAATACCTTTCTTCAACATATGGTCTTGCCCCTTCATACCTTTCTTCTAACCATGGTCTTGCCCCTCCATACCTTTCTTCTACCCATGACCTTGCTCCTCCATACGTTTCTTCCACCCATGGTCTTGCCCCCCATACCTTTCTTCAACCCATGGTCTGGCCCCTCCATACCTTTCTTCTACCCATGGTCTTGCCAATCCATACCTTTCTTCTACCCATGGTCTTGCCCCCATACCTTTCTTCTACCCATGGTCTTGCCTCTCCATACCTTTCTTCTACTCATGGTCTTGCCCCACTATGACTTTCTTCTACCCATGGTCTTGCCCCACCATCCCTTTCTTTGACCCATGGTCTTGCCTCTCCATACCTTTCTTCTACCCATGGTTGTGCCTCTCCATACCTTTCTTCCACCCATGGTCTTGCCCCTCCATACCTTTCTTCAACCCATGGTCTGGCCCCTCCATACCTTTCTTCTACCCATGGTCTTGCCAATCCATACCTTTCTTCAACTCATGGTCTGGCCCCTCCATACCTTTCTTCTACCCATGGTCTTGCCAATCCATACCTTTCTTCTACCCATGGTCTTGCCCCCATACCTTTCTTCTACCCATGGTCTTGCCTCTCCATACCTTTCTTCGACCCATGGTCTTGCCCCTCCATACCTTTCTTCTACCCATGGTCTTGCCGCTCCATACCTTTCTTCTACCCATGATCTTGACCCTCCATACCTTTCTTCAACCCATGGTCTTGCCCCTAAATACCTTTCTTCAACATATGGTCTTGCCCCTTCATACCTTTCTTCTAACCATGGTCTTGCCCCTCCATACCTTTCTTCTACCCATGACCTTGCTCCTCCATGCCTTTCTTCTACCCATGGTCTTGTCACTTCATACCTTTCTTCTACCCATGGTCTTTTCTCTCCAAACCTTTCTTATACCCATGGTCTTGCCCCTCCATACCTTTATTCTGCCTATGGTCTTGCCCCCCATACCTTTCTTCTACTCATGGTCTTGCCCCTCCATGCCTTTCTTCTCCCCATGGTCTTGCCTCTACATACCTTTCTTCTACCCATGGTCTTGCCCCCCATACCTTTCTTCTCCCCATGGTCTTGCCCCACCATGCCTTTCTTCTACCCATGGTCTTGCCTCTTCATACCTTTCTTCTACCCATGGTCTTGCCAAACCATACCTTTCTTCTACCCATGGTCTTGCCCCCATACCTTTCTTCTACCCATGGTCTTGCCTCTCCATACCTTTCTTCTACTCATGGTCTTGCCACACCATGCCTTTCTTCTACCCATGGTCTTGCTCCACCATCCCTTTCTTTGACCCATGGTCTTGCCTCTCCATACCTTTCTTCTACCCATGGTTTTGCCCCTCCATACCTTTCTTCCGCCCATGGACTTGCCCCTGAATACCTTTCTTCTACTCATGGTCTTGCCCCTCCATGCCTTTCTTCTACCCATGGTCTTGCCGCACCATGCCTTTCTTCTACCCACGGTCTTGCATCTTCATACCTTTCTTCTACCCATGGTCTTGTCTCTTCATACCTTTCTTCTACCTATGGTCTTGCCCCTCCATACCTTTCTTCTACCCATGGTCTTGCCCCTCCATACCTTTCTTCAACCCATGGTCTTGCCCCTAAATACCTTTCTTCAACCCCTGGTCTTTCCCCTCCATACCTTTCTTCTACCCATGGTCTTGCCCCTCCATACATTTCTTCAACCCATAGTCTTGCTCCTCCATACCTTTATTCTACCCATGTTCTTGCCTCCCCATACCTTTCTTCTACCCATGGTCTTGCCCCTCCATACCTTTCTTCAACCCATGGTCTTGCCCCTCCATACCTTTCCTCTGACCATGGTCTTGCTCCACCATACCTTTCATCCACCCATGGTCTTGCCCCTGATACTTTTCTTCTGCCCATGGTCTTGCCCCACTATATCTTTCTTCTACCCTTTGTCTTGCCCCTCAATACCTTTCTTCTGGCCATGGTCTTGCCCCTCCATACATTTATTCTGCCCATGGTTTTGCCCCTCCATACCTTTCTTCCGCCCATGGTCTTGCCCCTGAATACCTTTCTTCTACTCATGGTCTTGCCGCACCATGCCTTTCTTCTACCCACGGTCTTGCATCTTCATACCTTTCTTCTACCCATGGTCTTGTCTCTTCATAACTTTCTTCTACCTATGGTCTTGCCCCTCCATACCTTTCTTCTACCCATGGTCTTACCCCTCCATACCTTTCTTCCACACATAGTCTTGCCCCTCATACCTTTCTTTTGCCCATGGTCCTGCCCCACCATATCTTTCTTCTACCCTTTGTCTTGCCACTCCATACATTTCTTCCGGCCATGGTCTTGCCCCTCCATACCTTTCTTCTACCCATGATCTTGCCTCTACATACCTTTCTTCTACCCATGGTCTTGCTCGTCCACCCCTTTCTTCTACCCATGTTCTTGCCTCTCCATACCTTTCTTCTACTCATGGTCTTGCTCCACCATGCCTTACTTCTACCCATGGTCTTGCCTCTCCATACCTTTCTTCTACGGAGGGTCTTGCCTCTCCATACTTTTCTTCGACCCATGTTTTTGCCCCTCCATACCTTTCTTCTACCCATGATCTTGCCTCTCCATACCTTTCTTCAACCAATGGTCTTGCCCCTAAATACCTTTCTTCAACCTATCGTCTTGCCCCTCCATACCTTTCTTCTACCCATGGTCTTACCCCTCCATACCTTTCTTCTACCCATGGTCTTTCCCCTAAATACTTTCCTTCTACCCATGGTCTTGCCTCTCCATACCTTTCTTCTACCCAATGTCTTGCCAATCCATACCTTTCTTCTACCCATGGTCGTGCCCCTCCATGCCTTTCTTCTACCCATAGTCTTGCCCCACCATCTCTTTCTTCGACCCATGGTCTTTCCCCTCCATACCTTTCTTCTACAGAGGGTCTTGCCTGTCCATACCTTTCTTCCACCCATGTTCTTGCCCCTCCATACCTTTCTTCTACCCATGATCTTGCCTCTCCATACCTTTCTTCTACCATGGTCCTGGCGCTCCATCCCTTTATTCTACCCATGGTCTTGCCTCTCCATACTTTTCTTCCACCCATGGTCTTGCCCATCCATCCCTTCCTTCTACCCATGGTCTTGCCCCTCCATACATTTCTTCTACCCATGGTCTTGCCCATCCGTCCCTTTCTTCTACCCATGGTCTTGCCCCTCCATACATTTCTTCTACCCATGGTCTTGCCTCTCCATGCCTTTCTTCTACCTATGGTCTTGCCTCTCCATACCTTTCTTCTACCCATAGTCTTGCCCCTCCATACCTTTCTTCCGGCCATGGCCTTGCCCCTTGATACCTTTATTCTGCCCATGATCTTGCTCCTCCATATCTTTCTTCCGCCCATGGTCTTGCCCCTCCATACCTTTCTTCTACCCATGGTCTTACCTCTACATACCTTTCTTCTACCCATGGTCTTGCCCCCCCTACCTTTCTTCTCCCCATGGTCTTGCCCCACCATGCCTTTCTGCTACCCATGGTCTTGCCTCTTCATACCTTTCTTCTACCCATGGTCTTGCCAATCCATACCTTTCTTCTACCCATGGTCTTGCCCCCATACCTTTCTTCTACCCATGGTCTTGCCTCTCCATACCTTTCTTCTACTCATGGTCTTGCCACACCATGCCTTTCTTCTACCCATGGTCTTGCTCCACCATCCCTTTCTTTGACCCATGGTCTTGCCTCTCCATACCTTTCTTCTACCCATGGTCTTGCCTCTCCATACCTTTCTTCCACCCATGGTCTTGCCCCTCCATACCTTTCTTCAACCCATGGTCTGGCCCCTCCATACCTTTCTTCTACCCATGGTCTTGCCAATCCATACCTTTCTTCTACCCATGGTCTTGCCCCCATATCTTTCTTCTACCCATGGTCTTGCCTCTCCATACCTTTCTTCTACTCATGGTCTTGCCCCACCATGACTTTCTTCTACCCATGGTCTTGCCCCACCATCCCTTTCTTTGACCCATGGTCTTGCCTCTCCATACCTTTCTTCTACCCATTGTCTTGCCTCTCCATACCTTTCTTCCACCCTTGGTCTTGCCCCTCCATACCTTTCGTCAACCCATGGTCTGGCCCCTCCATACCTTTCTTCTACCCATGGTCTTGCCAATCCATACCTTTCTTCAACCCATGGTCTGGCCCCTCCATACCTTTCTTCTACCCATGGTCTTGCCAATCCATACCTTTCTTCTACCCATGGTCTTGCCCCCATACCTTTCTTCTACCCATGTTCTTGCCTCTCCATACCTTTCTTCGACCCATGGTCTTGCCCCTCCATACCTTTCTTCTACCCATGGTCTTGCCGCTCCATACCTTTCTTCTACCCATGGTCTTGCCCCTCCATACCTTTCTTCAACCCATGGTCTTGCCCCTAAATACCTTTCTTCAACATATGGTCTTGCCCCTTCATACCTTTCTTCTAACCATGGTCTTGCCCCTCCATACCTTTCTTCTACCCATGACCTTGCTCCTCCATACGTTTCTTCCACCCATGGTCTTGCCCCTCCATACCTTTCTTCAACCCATGGTCTGGCCCCTCCATACCTTTCTTCTACCCATGGTCTTGCCAATCCATACCTTTCTTCTACCCATGGTCTTGCCCCCATACCTTTCTTCTACCCATGGTCTTGCCTCTCCATACCTTTCTTCTACTCATGGTCTTGCCCCACCATGACTTTCTTCTACCCATGATCTTGCCCCACCATCCCTTTCTTTGACCCATGGTCTTGCCTCTCCATACCTTTCTTCTACCCATGGTCTTGCCTCTCCATACCTTTCTTCCACCCATGGTCTTGCCCCTCCATACCTTTCTTCAACCCATGGTCTGGCCCCTCCATACCTTTCTTCTACCCATGGTCTTGCCAATCCATACCTTTATTCAGCTCATGGTCTGGCCCCTCCATACCTTTCTTCTACCCATGGTCTTGCCAATCCATACCTTTCTTCTACCCATGGTCTTGCCCCCATACCTTTCTTCTACCCATGGTCTTGCCTCTCCATACCTTTCTTCGACCCATGGTCTTGCCCCTCCATACCTTTCTTCTACCCATGGTCTTGCCGCTCCATACCTTTCTTCTACCCATGATCTTGCCCCTCCATACCTTTCTTCAACCCATGGTCTTGCCCCTAAATACCTTTCTTCAACATATGGTCTTGCCCCTTCATACCTTTCTTCTAACCATGGTCTTGCCCCTCCATACCTTTCTTCTGCCTATGGTCTTGCCCCCCATACCTTTCTTCTACTCATGGTCTTGCCCCTCCATGCCTTTCTTCTCCCCATGGTCTTGCCTCTACATACCTTTCTTCTACCCATGGTCTTGCCCCCCATACCTTTCTTCTCCCCATGGTCTTGCCCCACCATGCCTTTCTTCTACCCATGGTCTTGTCACTTCATACCTTTCTTCTACCCATGGTCTTTTCTCTCCAAACCTTTGTTATACCCATGGTCTTGCCCCTCCATACCTTTCTTCTGCCTATGGTCTTGCCCCCCATACCTTTCTTCTACTCATGGTCTTGCCCCTCCATGCCTTTCTTCTCCCCATGGTCTTGCCTCTTCATACCTTTCTTCTACCCATGGTCTTGCCAAACCATACCTTTCTTCTACCCATGGTCTTGCCCCCATACCTTTCTTCTACCCATGGTCTTGCCTCTCCATACCTTTCTTCTACTCATGGTCTTGCCACACCATGCCTTTCTTCTACCCATGGTCTTGCTCCACCATCACTTTCTTTGACCCATGGTCTTGCCTCTCCATACCTTTCTTCTACCCATGGTTTTGCCCCTCCATACCTTTCTTCCGCCCATGGACTTGCCCCTGAATACCTTTCTTCTACTCATGGTCTTGCCCCTCCATGCCTTTCTTCTACCCATGGTCTTGCCGCACCATGCCTTTCTTCTACCCACGGTCTTGCATCTTCATACCTTTCTTCTACCCATGGTCTTGTCTCTTCATACCTTTCTTCTACCTATGGTCTTGCCCCTCCATACCTTTCTTCTACCCATGGTCTTGCCCCTCCATACCTTTCTTCAACCCATGGTCTTGCCCCTAAATACCTTTCTTCAACCCCTGGTCTTTCCCCTCCATACCTTTCTTCTACCCATGGTCTTGCCCCTCCATACATTTCTTCAACCCATAGTCTTGCCCCTCCATACCTTTATTCTACCCATGGTCTTGCCTCCCCATACCTTTCTTCTACCCATGGTCTTGCCCCTCCATACCTTTCTTCAACACATGGTCTTGCCCCTCCATACCTTTCCTCTGACCATGGTCTTGCTCCACCATACCTTTCATCCACCCATGGTCTTGCCCCTGATACTTTTCTTCTGCCCATGGTCTTGCCCCACCATATCTTTCTTCTACCCTTTGTCTTGCCCCTCAATACCTTTCTTCTGGCCATGGTCTTGCCCCTCCATACATTTATTCTGCCCATGGTTTTGCCCCTCCATACCTTTCTTCCGCCCATGGTCTTGCCCCTGAATACCTTTCTTCTACTCATGGTCTTGACCCGCCATGCCTTTCTTCTACCCACGGTCTTGCCGCACCATGCCTTTCTTCTACCCACGGTCTTGCATCTTCATACCTTTCTTCTACCCATGGTCTTGTCTCTTCATAACTTTCTTCTACCTATGGTCTTGCCCCTCCATACCTTTCTTCTACCCATGGTCTTACCCCTCCATACCTTTCTTCCACACATAGTCTTGCCCCTCATACCTTTCTTTTGCCCATGGTCCTGCCCCACCATATCTTTCTTCTACCCTTTGTCTTGCCACTCCATACCTTTCTACCGCCATGGTCTTGCCCCTCCATACCTTTCTTCTACCCATGGTCTTGCCTCTACATACCTTTCTTCTACCCATGGTCTTGCTCGTCCACCCCTTTCTTCTACCCATGTTCTTGCCTCTCCATACCTTTCTTCTACTCATGGTCTTGCCTCTCCATACCTTTCTTCTACGGAGGGTCTTGCCTCTCCATACTTTTCTTCGACCCATGTTTTTGCCCCTCCATACCTTTCTTCTACCCATGATCTTGCCTCTCCATACCTTTCTTCAACCAATGGTCTTGCCCCTAAATACCTTTCTTCAACCTATCGTCTTGCCCCTCCATACCTTTCTTCTACCCATGGTTTTACCCCTCCATACCTTTCTTCTACCCATGGTCTTTCCCCTAAATACTTTCCTTCTACCCATGGTCTTGCCTCTCCATACCTTTCTTCTACCCATGGTCTTGCCAATCCATAACTTTCTTCTACCCATGGTCTTTCCCCTCCATACCTTTCTTCTACAGAGGGTCTTGCCTGTCCATACCTTTCTTCCACCCATGTTCTTGCCCCTCCATACCTTTCTTCTACCCATGATCTTGCCTCTCCATACCTTTCTTCTACCATGGTCCTGGCGCTCCATCCCTTTATTCTACCCATGGTCTTGCCTCTCCATACCTTTCTTCCACCCATGGTCTTGCCCCTCCATACCTTTCTTCTACCCATGGTCTTGCCGCTCCATACCTTTCTTCTACCCATGACCTTGCTCCTCCATGCCTTTCTTCTACCCATGGTCTTGTCACTTCATACCTTTCTTCTACCCATGGTCTTTTCTCTCCAAACCTTTGTTATACCCATGGTCTTGCCCCTCCATACCTTTCTTCTGCCTATGGTCTTGCCCCCCATACCTTTCTTCTACTCATGGTCTTGCCCCTCCATGCCTTTCTTCTCCCCATGGTCTTGCCTCTACATACCTTTCTTCTACCCATGGTCTTGCCCCCCATACCTTTCTTCTCCCCATGGTCTTGCCCCACCATGCCTTTCTTCTACCCATGGTCTTGTCACTTCATACCTTTCTTCTACCCATGGTCTTTTCTCTCCAAACCTTTGTTATACCCATGGTCTTGCCCCTCCATACCTTTCTTCTGCCTATGGTCTTGCCCCCCATACCTTTCTTCTACTCATGGTCTTGCCCCTCCATGCCTTTCTTCTCCCCATGGTCTTGCCTCTTCATACCTTTCTTCTACCCATGGTCTTGCCAAACCATACCTTTCTTCTACCCATGGTCTTGCCCCCATACCTTTCTTCTACCCATGGTCTTGCCTCTCCATACCTTTCTTCTACTCATGGTCTTGCCACACCATGCCTTTCTTCTACCCATGGTCTTGCTCCACCATCCCTTTCTTTGACCCATGGTCTTGCCTCTCCATACCTTTCTTCTACCCATGGTTTTGCCCCTCCATACATTTCTTCCGCCCATGGACTTGCCCCTGAATACCTTTCTTCTACTCATGGTCTTGCCCCTCCATGCCTTTCTTCTACCCATGGTCTTGCCGCACCATGCCTTTCTTCTACCCACGGTCTTGCATCTTCATACCTTTCTTCTACCCATGGTCTTGTCTCTTCATACCTTTCTTCTACCTATGGTCTTGCCCCTCCATACCTTTCTTCTACCCATGGTCTTGCCCCTCCATACCTTTCTTCAACCCATGGTCTTGCCCCTAAATACCTTTCTTCAACCCCTGGTCTTTCCCCTCCATACCTTTCTTCTACCCATGGTCTTGCCCCTCCATACATTTCTTCAACCCATAGTCTTGCCCCTCCATACCTTTATTCTACCCATGGTCTTGCCTCCCCATACCTTTCTTCTACCCATGGTCTTGCCCCTCCATACCTTTCTTCAACCCATGGTCTTGCCCCTCCATACCTTTCCTCTGACCATGGTCTTGCTCCACCATACCTTTCATCCACCCATGGTCTTGCCCCTGATACTTTTCTTCTGCCCATGGTCTTGCCCCACCATATCTTTCTTCTACCCTTTGTCTTGCCCCTCAATACCTTTCTTCTGGCCATGGTCTTGCCCCTCCATACATTTATTCTGCCCATGGTTTTGCCCCTCCATACCTTTCTTCCGCCCATGGTCTTGCCCCTGAATACCTTTCTTCTACTCATGGTCTTGACCCGCCATGCCTTTCTTCTACCCACGGTCTTGCCGCACCATGCCTTTCTTCTACCCACGGTCTTGCATCTTCATACCTTTCTTCTACCCATGGTCTTGTCTCTTCATAACTTTCTTCTACCTATGGTCTTGCCCCTCCATACCTTTCTTCTACCCATGGTCTTACCCCTCCATACCTTTCTTCCACACATAGTCTTGCCCCTCATACCTTTCTTTTGCCCATGGTCCTGCCCCACCATATCTTTCTTCTACCCTTTGTCTTGCCACTCCATACCTTTCTTCCGCCATGGTCTTGCCCCTCCATACCTTTCTTCTACCCATGGTCTTGCCTCTACATACCTTTCTTCTACTCATGGTCTTGCCCCCATACCTTACTTCTACCCATGGTCTTGCCTCTCCATACCTTTCTTCTACGGAGGGTCTTGCCTCTCCATACTTTTCTTCGACCCATGTTTTTGCCCCTCCATACCTTTCTTCTACCCATGATCTTGCCTCTCCATACCTTTCTTCAACCAATGGTCTTGCCCCTAAATACCTTTCTTCAACCTATCGTCTTGCCCCTCCATACCTTTCTTCTACCCATGGTTTTACCCCTCCATACCTTTCTTCTACCCATGGTCTTGCCCCCATACCTTACTTCTACCCATGGTCTTGCCTCTCCATACCTTTCTTCTACGGAGGGTCTTGCCTCTCCATACTTTTCTTCGACCCATGTTTTTGCCCCTCCATACCTTTCTTCTACCCATGATCTTGCCTCTCCATACCTTTCTTCAACCAATGGTCTTGCCCCTAAATACCTTTCTTCAACCTATCGTCTTGCCCCTCCATACCTTTCTTCTACCCATGGTTTTACCCCTCCATACCTTTCTTCTACCCATGGTCTTTCCCCTAAATACTTTCCTTCTACCCATGGTCTTGGCTCTCCATACCTTTCTTCTACCCATGGTCTTGCCAATCCATAACTTTCTTCTACCCATGGTCTTTCCCCTCCATACCTTTCTTCTACAGAGGGTCTTGCCTGTCCATACCTTTCTTCCACCCATGTTCTTGCCCCTCCATACCTTTCTTCTACCCATGATCTTGCCTCTCCATACCTTTCTTCTACCATGGTCCTGGCGCTCCATCCCTTTATTCTACCCATGGTCTTGCCTCTCCATACCTTTCTTCCACCCATGGTCTTGCCCATCCATCCCTTTCTTCTACCCATGGTCTTGCCCCTCCATACATTTCTTCTACCCATGGTCTTGCCCATCCATCCCTTTCTTCTACCCATGGTCTTGCCCCTCCATACATTTCTTCTACCCATGGTCTTGCCTCTCCATGCCTTTCTTCTACCTATGGTCTTGCCTCTCCATACCTTTCTTCTACCCATAGTCTTGCCCCTCCATACCTTTCTTCCGGCCATGGCCTTGCCCCTTGATACCTTTATTCTGCCCATGATCTTGCCCCTCCATACCTTTCTTCCGCCCATGGTCTTGCCCCTCCATACCTTTCTTCTACCCATGGTCTTGCCTCTACATACCTTTCTTCTACCCATGGTCTTGCCCCCCATACCTTTCTTCTCCCCATGGTCTTGCCCCACCATGCCTTTCTGCTACCCATGGTCTTGCCTCTTCATACCTTTCTTCTACCCATGGTCTTGCCAATCCATACCTTTCTTCTACCCATGGTCTTGCCCCCATACCTTTCTTCTACCCATGGTCTTGCCTCTCCATACCTTTCTTCTACTCATGGTCTTGCCACACCATGCCTTTCTTCTACCCATGGTCTTGCTCCACCATCCCTTTCTTTGACCCATGGTCTTGCCTCTCCATACCTTTCTTCTACCCATGGTCTTGCCTCTCCATACCTTTCTTCCACCCATGGTCTTGCCCCTCCATACCTTTCTTCAACCCATGGTCTGGCCCCTCCATACCTTTCTTCTACCCATGGTCTTGCCAATCCATACCTTTCTTCTACCCATGGTGTTGCCCCCATACCTTTCTTCTACCCATGGTCTTGCCTCTCCATACCTTTCTTCTACTCGTGGTCTTGCCCCACCATGACTTTCTTCTACCCATGGTCTTGCCCCACCATCCCTTTCTTTGACCCATGGTCTTGCCTCTCCATACCTTTCTTCTACCCATGGTCTTGCCTCTCCATACCTTTCTTCCACCCATGGTCTTGCCCCTCCATACCTTTCGTCAACCCATGGTCTGGCCCCTCCATACCTTTCTTCTACCGATGGTCTTGCCAATCCATACCTTTCTTCAACCCATGGTCTGGCCCCTCCATACCTTTCTTCTACCCATGATCTTGCCAATCCATACCTTTCTTCTACCCATGGTCTTGCCCCCATACCTTTCTTCTACCCATGGTCTTGCCTCTCCATACCTTTCTTCGACCCATGGTCTTGCCCCTCCATACCTTTCTTCTACCCATGGTCTTGCCGCTCCATACCTTTCTTCTACCCATGGTCTTGCCCCTCCATACCTTTCTTCAACCCATGGTCTTGCCCCTAAATACCTTTCTTCAACATATGGTCTTGCCCCTTCATACCTTTCTTCTAACCATGGTCTTGCCCCTCCATACCTTTCTTCTACCCATGACCTTGCTCCTCCATTCCTTTCTTCTACCCATGGTCTTGTCACTTCATACCTTTCTTCTACCCATGGTCTTGTCTCTCCAAACCTTTCTTATACCCATGGTCTTGCCCCTCCATACCTTTCTTCTGCCCATGGTCTTGCCCCCCATACCTTTCTTCTACTCATGGTCTTGCCCCTCCATGCCTTTCTTCTCCCCATGGTCTTGCCCCACCATTCCTTTCTTCTACCCATGGTCTTGCCTCTTCATACCTTTCTTCTACCCATGGTCTTGCCTCTTCATACCTTTCTTCTACCCATGGTCTTGTCTCTCCATACCTTTCTTCCGCCCATGGTCTTGCCCCCCATACCTTTCTTTTACTCATGGTCTTGCCCCTCCATGCTTTTCTTCTACCCATGGTCTTGCCCCACCATGCCTTTCTTCTACCCATGGTCTTGCCTCTTCATACCTTTCTTCTACCCATGGTCTTGTCTCTCCATACCTTTCTTCTACCTGTGGTCCTGCCCCTCCATACCTTTCTTCAACCCATGGTTTTGCCTCTCCATACATTTCTTCCACCCATGGTCTTGCCCCTCCATACATTTCTTCTACCGTGGGTCTTGCCTCTCCATACTTTTCTTCCACCCATGTTCTTGCCCCTCCATACCTTTCTTCTACCCATGATGTTGCCTCTCCATACCTTTCTTCTACCCATGATGTTGCCTCTCCATACCTTTCTTCTACCGATGGTCTTGTCCCTCCATACCTTTCTTCTACCCATGGTCTTTCCCCTCCATACCTTTCTTCTACCCATGGTCTTGCCTCTCCATACCTTTCTTCCACCCATTGTCTTGCTCCTCCATACCTTTCTTCAACCCATGGTCTTGCCCCTCTATACCTTTCTTCTACCCATGGTCTTGCCCCTCCATCCCTTTATTCTACCCATGGTCTTGCCTCTCCATACCTTTCTTCCAACAATGGTCTTGCCCCTCCATACCTTTCTTCTACCCATGGTCTTGCCTCTCCATACCTTTCTTCCGCCAATGGTCCTGCCCCTCCATACATTTTTTCTACCCATGGTCTTGCCTCTCCATGCCTTTCTTCTACCCATGGTCTTGCCCCTCCATACCTTTCTTCTACCAATGGTCTTGCCTCTCCATACCTTTCTTCTACCCTTGGTCTTGCCCCTCCATACATTTCTTCTACCCATGGTCTTTCCCCTTCATAATTTTCTTCTACCCATGGTCCTTCCCCTCCATACCTTCATTCCGCCCATGGTCTTGCCCCCCATACCTTTATTCTACTCATGGTTTTGCCTGTCCATACCTTTCTTCTACCCATGGTCTTGCCCCTCCATACCTTCATTCCGCCCATGGTCTTGCCCCCCATACCTTTCTTCTACTCATGGTCTTGCCTGTCCATACCTTCCTTCTACCCATGGTCTTGCCCCTCCATACCTTTATTCCGCCCATGGTCTTACCCCTCCATACCTTTCTTCTACCCATGGTCTTTCCCCTAAATACTTTCCTTCTACCCATGGTCTTGTCTCTCCATACCTTTCTTCTACCCATGGTCTTGCCAATCCATACCTTTCTTCTACCCATGGTCGTGCCCCTCCATGCCTTTCTTCTACCCATAGTCTTGCCCCACCATCTCTTTCTTCGACCCATGGTCTTTCCCCTCCATACCTTTCTTCTACAGAGGGTCTTGCCTGTCCATACCTTTCTTCCACCCATGTTCTTGCCCCTCCATACCTTTCTTCTACCCATGATCTTGCCTCTCCATACCTTTCTTCTACCATGGTCCTGGCGCTCCATCCCTTTATTCTACCCATGGTCTTGCCTCTCCATACCTTTCTTCCACCCATGGTCTTGCCCATCCATCCCTTTCTTCTACCCATGGTCTTGCCCCTCCATACATTTCTTCTACCCATGGTCTTGCCCATCCGTCCCTTTCTTCTACCCATGGTCTTGCCCCTCCATACATTTCTTCTACCCATGGTCTTGACTCTCCATACCTTTCTTCGACCCATGGTCTTGCCCCTCCATACCTTTCTTCTACCCATAGTCTTGCCCCTCCATACCTTTCTTCCGGCCATGGCCTTGCCCCTTGATACCTTTATTCTGCCCATGATCTTGCCCCTCCATACCTTTCTTCCGCCCATGGTCTTGCCCCTCCATACCTTTCTTCTACCCATGGTCTTGCCTCTACATACCTTTCTTCTACCCATGGTCTTGCCCCCCATACCTTTGTTCTCCCCATGGTCTTGCCCCACCATGCCTTTCTGCTACCCATGGTCTTGCCTCTTCATACCTTTCTTCTACCCATGGTCTTGCCAATCCATACCTTTCTTCTACCCATGGTCTTGCCCCCATACCTTTCTTCTACCCATGGTCTTGCCTCTCCATATCTTTCTTCTACTCATGGTCTTGCCACACCATGCCTTTCTTCTACCCATGGTCTTGCTCCACCATCCCTTTCTTTGACCCATGGTCTTGCCTCTCCATACCTTTCTTCTACCCATGGTCTTGCCTCTCCATACCTTTCTTCCACCCATGGTCTTGCCCCTCCATACCTTTCGTCAACCCATGGTCTGGCCCCTCCATACCTTTCTTCTACCCATGGTCTTGCCAATCCATACCTTTCTTCAACCCATGGTCTGGCCCCTCCATACCTTTCTTCTACCCATGGTCTTGCCAATCCATACCTTTCTTCTACCCATGGTCTTGCCCCCATACCTTTCTTCTACCCATGGTCTTGCCTCTCCATACCTTTCTTCGACCCATGGTCTTGCCCCTCCATACCTTTCTTCTACCCATGGTCTTGCCGCTCCATACCTTTCTTCTACCCATGGTCTTGCCCCTCCATACCGTTCTTCAACCCATGGTCTTGCCCCTAAATACCTTTCTTCAACATATGGTCTTGCCCCTTCATACCTTTCTTCTAACCATGGTCTTGCCCCTCCATACCTTTCTTCTACCCATGACCTTGCTCCTCCATACGTTTCTTCCACCCATGGTCTTGCCCCCCATACCTTTCTTCAACCCATGGTCTGGCCCCTCCATACCTTTCTTCTACCCATGGTCTTGCCAATCCATACCTTTCTTCTACCCATGGTCTTGCCCCCATACCTTTCTTCTACCCATGGTCTTGCCTCTCCATACCTTTCTTCTACTCATGGTCTTGCCCCACTATGACTTTCTTCTACCCATGGTCTTGCCCCACCATCCCTTTCTTTGACCCATGGTCTTGCCTCTCCATACCTTTCTTCTACCCATGGTTGTGCCTCTCCATACCTTTCTTCCACCCATGGTCTTGCTCCTCCATACCTTTCTTCAACCCATGGTCTGGCCCCTCCATACCTTTCTTCTACCCATGGTCTTGCCAATCCATACCTTTCTTCAACTCATGGTCTGGCCCCTCCATACCTTTCTTCTACCCATGGTCTTGCCAATCCATACCTTTCTTCTACCCATGGTCTTGCCCCCATACCTTTCTTCTACCCATGGTCTTGCCTCTCCATACCTTTCTTCGACCCATGGTCTTGCCCCTCCATACCTTTCTTCTACCCATGGTCTTGCCGCTCCATACCTTTCTTCTACCCATGATCTTGCCCCTCCATACCTTTCTTCAACCCATGGTCTTGCCCCTAAATACCTTTCTTCAACATATGGTCTTGCCCCTTCATACCTTTCTTCTAACCATGGTCTTGCCCCTCCATACCTTTCTTCTACCCATGACCTTGCTCCTCCATGCCTTTCTTCTACCCATGGTCTTGTCACTTCATACCTTTCTTCTACCCATGGTCTTTTCTCTCCAAACCTTTCTTATACCCATGGTCTTGCCCCTCCATACCTTTCTTCTGCCTATGGTCTTGCCCCCCATACCTTTCTTCTACTCATGGTCTTGCCCCTCCATGCCTTTCTTCTCCCCATGGTCTTGCCTCTACATACCTTTCTTCTACCCATGGTCTTGCCCCCCATACCTTTCTTCTCCCCATGGTCTTGCCCCACCATGCCTTTCTTCTACCCATGGTCTTGCCTCTTCATACCTTTCTTCTACCCATGGTCTTGCCAAACCATACCTTTCTTCTACCCATGGTCTTGCCCCCATACCTTTCTTCTACCCATGGTCTTGCCTCTCCATACCTTTCTTCTACTCATGGTCTTGCCACACCATGCCTTTCTTCTACCCATGGTCTTGCTCCACCATCCCTTTCTTTGACCCATGGTCTTGCCTCTCCATACCTTTCTTCTACCCATGGTTTTGCCCCTCCATACCTTTCTTCCGCCCATGGACTTGCCCCTGAATACCTTTCTTCTACTCATGGTCTTGCCCCTCCATGCCTTTCTTCTACCCATGGTCTTGCCGCACCATGCCTTTCTTCTACCCACGGTCTTGCATCTTCATACCTTTCTTCTACCCATGGTCTTGTCTCTTCATACCTTTCTTCTACCTATGGTCTTGCCCCTCCATACCTTTCTTCTACCCATGGTCTTGCCCCTCCATACCTTTCTTCAACCCATGGTCTTGCCCCTAAATACCTTTCTTCAACCCCTGGTCTTTCCCCTCCATACCTTTCTTCTACCCATGACCTTGCTCCTCCATTCCTTTCTTCTACCCATGGTCTTGCCGCACCATGCCTTTCTTCTACCCACGGTCTTGCATCTTCATACCTTTCTTCTACCCATGTTCTTGCCTCCCCATACCTTTCTTCTACCCATGGTCTTGCCCCTCCATACCTTTCTTCAACCCATGGTCTTGCCCCTCCATACCTTTCCTCTGACCATGGTCTTGCTCCACCATACCTTTCATCCACCCATGGTCTTGCCCCTGATACTTTTCTTCTGCCCATGGTCTTGCCCCACTATATCTTTCTTCTACCCTTTGTCTTGCCCCTCAATACCTTTCTTCTGGCCATGGTCTTGCCCCTCCATACATTTATTCTGCCCATGGTTTTGCCCCTCCATACCTTTCTTCCGCCCATGGTCTTGCCCCTGAATACCTTTCTTCTACTCATGGTCTTGACCCGCCATGCCTTTCTTCTACCCATGGTCTTGCCGCACCATGCCTTTCTTCTACCCACGGTCTTGCATCTTCATACCTTTCTTCTACCCATGGTCTTGTCTCTTCATAACTTTCTTCTACCTATGGTCTTGCCCCTCCATACCTTTCTTCTACCCATGGTCTTACCCCTCCATACCTTTCTTCCACACATAGTCTTGCCCCTCATACCTTTCTTTTGCCCATGGTCCTGCCCCACCATATCTTTCTTCTACCCTTTGTCTTGCCACTCCATACATTTCTTCCGGCCATGGTCTTGCCCCTCCATACCTTTCTTCTACCCATGGTCTTGCCTCTACATACCTTTCTTCTACCCATGGTCTTGCTCGTCCACCCCTTTCTTCTACCCATGGTCTTGCCTCTCCATACCTTTCTTCTACGGAGGGTCTTGCCTCTCCATACTTTTCTTCGACCCATGTTTTTGCCCCTCCATACCTTTCTTCTACCCATGATCTTGCCTCTCCATACCTTTCTTCAACCAATGGTCTTGCCCCTAAATACCTTTCTTCAACCTATCGTCTTGCCCCTCCATACCTTTCTTCTACCCATGGTCTTACCCCTCCATACCTTTCTTCTACCCATGGTCTTTCCCCTAAATACTTTCCTTCTACCCATGGTCTTGCCTCTCCATACCTTTCTTCTACCCATGGTCTTGCCAATCCATACCTTTCTTCTACCCATGGTCGTGCCCCTCCATGCCTTTCTTCTACCCATAGTCTTGCCCCACCATCTCTTTCTTCGACCCATGGTCTTTCCCCTCCATACCTTTCTTCTACAGAGGGTCTTGCCTGTCCATACCTTTCTTCCACCCATGTTCTTGCCCCTCCATACCTTTCTTCTACCCATGATCTTGCCTCTCCATACCTTTCTTCTACCATGGTCCTGGCGCTCCATCCCTTTATTCTACCCATGGTCTTGCCTCTCCATACTTTTCTTCCACCCATGGTCTTGCCCATCCATCCCTTTCTTCTACCCATGGTCTTGCCCCTCCATACATTTCTTCTACCCATGGTCTTGCCCATCCGTCCCTTTCTTCTACCCATGGTCTTGCCCCTCCATACATTTCTTCTACCCATGGTCTTGCCTCTCCATGCCTTTCTTCTACCTATGGTCTTGCCTCTCCATACCTTTCTTCTACCCATAGTCTTGCCCCTCCATACCTTTCTTCCGGCCATGGCCTTGCCCCTTGATACCTTTATTCTGCCCATGATCTTGCTCCTCCATATCTTTCTTCCGCCCATGGTCTTGCCCCTCCATACCTTTCTTCTACCCATGGTCTTGCCTCTACATACCTTTCTTCTACCCATGGTCTTGCCCCCCCTACCTTTCTTCTCCCCATGGTCTTGCCCCACCATGCCTTTCTGCTACCCATGGTCTTGCCTCTTCATACCTTTCTTCTACCCATGGTCTTGCCAATCCATACCTTTCTTCTACCCATGGTCTTGCCCCCATACCTTTCTTCTACCCATGGTCTTGCCTCTCCATACCTTTCTTCTACTCATGGTCTTGCCACACCATGCCTTTCTTCTACCCATGGTCTTGCTCCACCATCCCTTTCTTTGACCCATGGTCTTGCCTCTCCATACCTTTCTTCTACCCATGGTCTTGCCTCTCCATACCTTTCTTCCACCCATGGTCTTGCCCCTCCATACCTTTCTTCAACCCATGGTCTGGCCCCTCCATACCTTTCTTCTACCCATGGTCTTGCCAATCCATACCTTTCTTCTACCCATGGTCTTGCCCCCATATCTTTCTTCTACCCATGGTCTTGCCTCTCCATACCTTTCTTCTACCCATGGTCTTGCCCCACCATCCCTTTCTTTGACCCATGGTCTTGCCTCTCCATACCTTTCTTCTACCCATGGTCTTGCCTCTCCATACCTTTCTTCCACCCTTGGTCTTGCCCCTCCATACCTTTCGTCAACCCATGGTCTGGCCCCTCCATACCTTTCTTCTACCCATGGTCTTGCCAATCCATACCTTTCTTCAACCCATGGTCTGGCCCCTCCATACCTTTCTTCTACCCATGGTCTTGCCAATCCATACCTTTCTTCTACCCATGGTCTTGCCCCCATACCTTTCTTCTACCCATGTTCTTGCCTCTCCATACCTTTCTTCGACCCATGGTCTTGCCCCTCCATACCTTTCTTCTACCCATGGTCTTGCCGCTCCATACCTTTCTTCTACCCATGGTCTTGCCCCTCCATACCTTTCTTCAACCCATAGTCTTGCCCCTAAATACCTTTCTTCAACATATGGTCTTGCCCCTTCATACCTTTCTTCTAACCATGGTCTTGCCCCTCCATACCTTTCTTCTACCCATGACCTTGCTCCTCCATACGTTTCTTCCACCCATGGTCTTGCCCCTCCATACCTTTCTTCAACCCATGGTCTGGCCCCTCCATACCTTTCTTCTACCCATGGTCTTGCCAATCCATACCTTTCTTCTACCCATGGTCTTGCCCCCATACCTTTCTTCTACCCATGGTCTTGCCTCTCCATACCTTTCTTCTACTCATGGTCTTGCCCCACCATGACTTTCTTCTACCCATGATCTTGCCCCACCATCCCTTTCTTTGACCCATGGTCTTGCCTCTCCATACCTTTCTTCTACCCATGGTCTTGCCTCTCCATACCTTTCTTCCACCCATGGTCTTGCCCCTCCATACCTTTCTTCAACCCATGGTCTGGCCCCTCCATACCTTTCTTCTACCCATGGTCTTGCCAATCCATACCTTTATTCAGCTCATGGTCTTGCCCCTCCATACCTTTCTTCTACCCATGGTCTTGCCAATCCATACCTTTCTTCTACCCATGGTCTTGCCCCCATACCTTTCTTCTACCCATGGTCTTGCCTCTCCATACCTTTCTTCGACCCATGGTCTTGCCCCTCCATACCTTTCTTCTACCCATGGTCTTGCCGCTCCATACCTTTCTTCTACCCATGATCTTGCCCCTCCATACCTTTCTTCAACCCATGGTCTTGCCCCTAAATACCTTTCTTCAACATATGGTCTTGCCCCTTCATACCTTTCTTCTAACCATGGTCTTGCCCCTCCATACCTTTCTTCTACCCATGACCTTGCTCCTCCATGCCTTTCTTCTACCCATGGTCTTGTCACTTCATACCTTTCTTCTACCCATGGTCTTTTCTCTCCAAACCTTTGTTATACCCATGGTCTTGCCCCTCCATACCTTTCTTCTGCCTATGGTCTTGCCCCCCATACCTTTCTTCTACTCATGGTCTTGCCCCTCCATGCCTTTCTTCTCCCCATGGTCTTGCCTCTACATACCTTTCTTCTACCCATGGTCTTGCCCCCCATACCTTTCTTCTCCCCATGGTCTTGCCCCACCATGCCTTTCTTCTACCCATGGTCTTGTCACTTCATACCTTTCTTCTACCCATGGTCTTTTCTCTCCAAACCTTTGTTATACCCATGGTCTTGCCCCTCCATACCTTTCTTCTGCCTATGGTCTTGCCCCCCATACCTTTCTTCTACTCATGGTCTTGCCCCTCCATGCCTTTCTTCTCCCCATGGTCTTGCCTCTTCATACCTTTCTTCTACCCATGGTCTTGCCAAACCATACCTTTCTTCTACCCATGGTCTTGCCCCCATACCTTTCTTCTACCCATGGTCTTGCCTCTCCATACCTTTCTTCTACTCATGGTCTTGCCACACCATGCCTTTCTTCTACCCATGGTCTTGCTCCACCATCCCTTTCTTTGACCCATGGTCTTGCCTCTCCATACCTTTCTTCTACCCATGGTTTTGCCCCTCCATACCTTTCTTCCGCCCATGGACTTGCCCCTGAATACCTTTCTTCTACTCATGGTCTTGCCCCTCCATGCCTTTCTTCTACCCATGGTCTTGCCGCACCATGCCTTTCTTCTACCCACGGTCTTGCATCTTCATACCTTTCTTCTACCCATGGTCTTGTCTCTTCATACCTTTCTTCTACCTATGGTCTTGCCCCTCCATACCTTTCTTCTACCCATGGTCTT
Source organism: Ambystoma mexicanum (assembly GCF_040938575.1). Lineage (NCBI taxonomy): Eukaryota > Metazoa > Chordata > Amphibia > Caudata > Ambystomatidae > Ambystoma > Ambystoma mexicanum. Next base: position 2,631,045 of record NC_090931.1, on the reverse strand, counting down.
GCCCCTCCATACCTTTCTTCAACCCATGGTCTTGCCCCTAAATACCTTTCTTCAACCCCTGGTCTTTCCCCTCCATACCTTTCTTCTACCCATGGTCTTGCCCCTCCATACATTTCTTCAACCCATAGTCTTGCCCCTCCATACCTTTATTCTACCCATGGTCTTGCCTCCCCATACCTTTCTTCTACCCATGGTCTTGCCCCTCCATACCTTTCTTCAACCCATGGTCTTGCCCCTCCATACCTTTCCTCTGACCATGGTCTTGCTCCACCATACCTTTCATCCACCCATGGTCTTGCCCCTGATACTTTTCTTCTGCCCATGGTCTTGCCCCACCATATCTTTCTTCTACCCTTTGTCTTGCCCCTCAATACCTTTCTTCTGGCCATGGTCTTGCCCCTCCATACATTTATTCTGCCCATGGTTTTGCCCCTCCATACCTTTCTTCCGCCCATGGTCTTGCCCCTGAATACCTTTCTTCTACTCATGGTCTTGACCCGCCATGCCTTTCTTCTACCCACGGTCTTGCCGCACCATGCCTTTCTTCTACCCACGGTCTTGCATCTTCATACCTTTCTTCTACCCATGGTCTTGTCTCTTCATAACTTTCTTCTACCTATGGTCTTGCCCCTCCATACCTTTCTTCTACCCATGGTCTTACCCCTCCATACCTTTCTTCCACACATAGTCTTGCCCCTCATACCTTTCTTTTGCCCATGGTCCTGCCCCACCATATCTTTCTTCTACCCTTTGTCTTGCCACTCCATACCTTTCTTCCGGCCATGGTCTTGCCCCTCCATACCTTTCTTCTACCCATGGTCTTGCCTCTACATACCTTTCTTCTACCCATGGTCTTGCTCGTCCACCCCTTTCTTCTACCCATGTTCTTGCCTCTCCATACCTTTCTTCTACTCATGGTCTTGCCCCACCGTGCCTTACTTCTACCCATGGTCTTGCCTCTCCATACCTTTCTTCTACCGAGGGTCTTGCCTCTCCATACTTTTCTTCGACCCATGTTTTTGCCCCTCCATACCTTTCTTCTACCCATGATCTTGCCTCTCCATACCTTTCTTCAACCAATGGTCTTGCCCCTAAATACCTTTCTTCAACCTATCGTCTTGCCCCTCCATACCTTTCTTCTACCCATGGTCTTACCCCTCCATACCTTTCTTCTACCCATGGTCTTTCCCCTAAATACTTTCCTTCTACCCATGGTCTTGCCCCACCATGCCTTACTTCTACCCATGGTCTTGCCTCTCCATACCTTTCTTCTACGGAGGGTCTTGCCTCTCCATACTTTTCTTCGACCCATGTTTTTGCCCCTCCATACCTTTCTTCTACCCATGATCTTGCCTCTCCATACCTTTCTTCAACCTATCGTCTTGCCCCTCCATACCTTTCTTCTACCCATGGTTTTACCCCTCCATACCTTTCTTCTACCCATGGTCTTTCCCCTAAATACTTTCCTTCTACCCATGGTCTTGCCTCTCCATACCTTTCTTCTACCCATGGTCTTGCCAATCCATAACTTTCTTCTACCCATGGTCGTGCCCCTCCATGCCTTTCTTCTACCCATAGTCTTGCCCCACCATCTCTTTCTTCGACCCATGGTCTTTCCCCTCCATACCTTTCTTCTACAGAGGGTCTTGCCTGTCCATACCTTTCTTCCACCCATGTTCTTGCCCCTCCATACCTTTCTTCTACCCATGATCTTGCCTCTCCATACCTTTCTTCTACCATGGTTCTGGCGCTCCATCCCTTTATTCTACCCATGGTCTTGCCTCTCCATACCTTTCTTCCACCCATGGTCTTGCCCATCCATCCCTTTCTTCTACCCATGGTCTTGCCCCTCCATACATTTCTTCTACCCATGGTCTTGCCCATCCATCCCTTTCTTCTACCCATGGTCTTGCCCCTCCATACATTTCTTCTACCCATGGTCTTGCCTCTCCATGCCTTTCTTCTACCTATGGTCTTGCCTCTCCATACCCTTCTTCTACCCATAGTCTTGCCCCTCCATACCTTTCTTCCGGCCATGGCCTTGCCCCTTGATACCTTTATTCTGCCCATGATCTTGCCCCTCCATACCTTTCTTCCGCCCATGGTCTTGCCCCTCCATACCTTTCTTCTACCCATGGTCTTGCCTCTACATACCTTTCTTCTACCCATGGTCTTGCCCCCCATACCTTTCTTCTCCCCATGGTCTTGCCCCACCATGCCTTTCTGCTACCCATGGTCTTGCCTCTTCATACCTTTCTTCTACCCATGGTCTTGCCAATCCATACCTTTCTTCTACCCATGGTCTTGCCCCCATACCTTTCTTCTACCCATGGTCTTGCCTCTCCATACCTTTCTTCTACTCATGGTCTTGCCACACCATGCCTTTCTTCTACCCATGGTCTTGCTCCACCATCCCTTTCTTTGACCCATGGTCTTGCCTCTCCATACCTTTCTTCTACCCATGGTCTTGCCTCTCCATACCTTTCTTCCACCCATGGTCTTGCCCCTCCATACCTTTCTTCAACCCATGGTCTGGCCCCTCCATACCTTTCTTCTACCCATGGTCTTGCCAATCCATACCTTTCTTCTACCCATGGTGTTGCCCCCATACCTTTCTTCTACCCATGGTCTTGCCTCTCCATACCTTTCTTCTACTCATGGTCTTGCCCCACCATGACTTTCTTCTACCCATGGTCTTGCCCCACCATCCCTTTCTTTGACCCATGGTCTTGCCTCTCCATACCTTTCTTCTACCCAAGGTCTTGCCTCTCCATACCTTTCTTCCACCCATGGTCTTGCCCCTCCATACCTTTCGTCAACCCATGGTCTGGCCCCTCCATACCTTTCTTCTACCGATGGTCTTGCCAATCCATACCTTTCTTCAACCCATGGTCTGGCCCCTCCATACCTTTCTTCTACCCATGATCTTGCCAATCCATACCTTTCTTCTACCCATGGTCTTGCCCCCATACCTTTCTTCTACCCATGGTCTTGCCTCTCCATACCTTTCTTCGACCCATGGTCTTGCCCCTCCATACCTTTCTTCTACCCATGGTCTTGCCGCTCCATACCTTTCTTCTACCCATGGTCTTGCCCCTCCATACCTTTCTTCAACCCATGGTCTTGCCCCTAAATACCTTTCTTCAACATATGGTCTTGCCCCTTCATACCTTTCTTCTAACCATGGTCTTGCCCCTCCATACCTTTCTTCTACCCATGACCTTGCTCCTCCATTCCTTTCTTCTACCCATGGTCTTGTCACTTCATACCTTTCTTCTACCCATGGTCTTGTCTCTCCAAACCTTTCTTATACCCATGGTCTTGCCCCCCATACCTTTCTTCTGCCCATGGTCTTGCCCCCCATACCTTTCTTCTACTCATGGTCTTGCCCCTCCATGCCTTTCTTCTCCCCATGGTCTTGCCCCACCATTCCTTTCTTCTACCCATGGTCTTGCCTCTTCATACCTTTCTTCTACCCATGGTCTTGCCTCTTCATACCTTTCTTCTACCCATGGTCTTGTCTCTCCATACCTTTCTTCCGCCCATGGTCTTGCCCCCCATACCTTTCTTTTACTCATGGTCTTGCCCCTCCATGCTTTTCTTCCACCCATGGTCTTGCCCCTCCATACATTTCTTCTACCGTGGGTCTTGCCTCTCCATACTTTTCTTCCACCCATGTTCTTGCCCCTCCATACCTTTCTTCTACCCATGATGTTGCCTCTCCATACCTTTCTTCTACCGATGGTCTTGTCCCTCCATACCTTTCTTCTACCCATGGTCTTTCCCCTCCATACCTTTCTTCTACCCATGGTCTTGCCTCTCCATACCTTTCTTCCACCCATTGTCTTGCTCCTCCATACCTTTCTTCAACCCATGGTCTTGCCCCTCCATACCTTTCTTCTACCCATGGTCTTGCCCCTCCATCCCTTTATTCTACCCATGGTCTTGCCTCTCCATACCTTTCTTCCAACAATGGTCTTGCCCCTCCATACCTTTCTTCTACCCATGGTCTTGCCTCTCCATACCTTTCTTCCGCCAATGGTCCTGCCCCTCCATACATTTTTTCTACCCATGGTCTTGCCTCTCCATGCCTTTCTTCTACCCATGGTCTTGCCCCTCCATACCTTTCTTCTACCAATGGTCTTGCCTCTCCATACCTTTCTTCTACCCATGGTCTTGCCCCTCCATACATTTCTTCTACCCATGGTCTTTCCCCTTCATAATTTTCTTCTACCCATGGTCCTTCCCCTCCATACCTTCATTCCGCCCATGGTCTTGCCCCCCATACCTTTATTCTACTCATGGTTTTGCCTGTCCATACCTTTCTTCTACCCATGGTCTTGCCCCTCCATACCTTCATTCCGCCCATGGTCTTGCCCCCCATACCTTTCTTCTACTCATGGTCTTGCCTGTCCATACCTTTCTTCTACCCATGGTCTTGCCCCTCCATACCTTTATTCCGCCCATGGTCTTACCCCTCCATACCTTTCTTCTACCCATGGTCTTTCCCCTAAATACTTTCCTTCTACCCATGGTCTTGTCTCTCCATACCTTTCTTCTACCCATGGTCTTGCCAATCCATACCTTTCTTCTACCCATGGTCGTGCCCCTCCATGCCTTTCTTCTACCCATAGTCTTGCCCCACCATCTCTTTCTTCGACCCATGGTCTTTCCCCTCCATACCTTTCTTCTACAGAGGGTCTTGCCTGTCCATACCTTTCTTCCACCCATGTTCTTGCCCCTCCATACCTTTCTTCTACCCATGATCTTGCCTCTCCATACCTTTCTTCTACCATGGTCCTGGCGCTCCATCCCTTTATTCTACCCATGGTCTTGCCTCTCCATACCTTTCTTCCACCCATGGTCTTGCCCATCCATCCCTTTCTTCTACCCATGGTCTTGCCCCTCCATACATTTCTTCTACCCATGGTCTTGCCCATCCGTCCCTTTCTTCTACCCATGGTCTTGCCCCTCCATACATTTCTTCTACCCATGGTCTTGACTCTCCATACCTTTCTTCGACCCATGGTCTTGCCCCTCCATACCTTTCTTCTACCCATAGTCTTGCCCCTCCATACCTTTCTTCCGGCCATGGCCTTGCCCCTTGATACCTTTATTCTGCCCATGATCTTGCCCCTCCATACCTTTCTTCCGCCCATGGTCTTGCCCCTCCATACCTTTCTTCTACCCATGGTCTTGCCTCTACATACCTTTCTTCTACCCATGGTCTTGCCCCCCATACCTTTGTTCTCCCCATGGTCTTGCCCCACCATGCCTTTCTGCTACCCATGGTCTTGCCTCTTCATACCTTTCTTCTACCCATGGTCTTGCCAATCCATACCTTTCTTCTACCCATGGTCTTGCCCCCATACCTTTCTTCTACCCATGGTCTTGCCTCTCCATATCTTTCTTCTACTCATGGTCTTGCCACACCATGCCTTTCTTCTACCCATGGTCTTGCTCCACCATCCCTTTCTTTGACCCATGGTCTTGCCTCTCCATACCTTTCTTCTACCCATGGTCTTGCCTCTCCATACCTTTCTTCCACCCATGGTCTTGCCCCTCCATACCTTTCTTCAACCCATGGTCTGGCCCCTCCATACCTTTCTTCTACCCATGGTCTTGCCAATCCATACCTTTCTTCTACCCATGGTCTTGCCCCCATACCTTTCTTCTACCCATGGTCTTGCCTCTCCATACCTTTCTTCTACTCATGGTCTTGCCTCTCCATACCTTTCTTCTACTCATGGTCTTGCCCCACTATCCCTTTCTTTGACCCATGGTCTTGCCTCTCCATACCTTTCTTCTACCCATGGTCTTGTCTCTCCATACCTTTCTTCCACCCATGGTCTTGCCCCTCCATACCTTTCGTCAACCCATGGTCTGGCCCCTCCATACCTTTCTTCTACCCATGGTCTTGCCAATCCATACCTTTCTTCAACCCATGATCTGGCCCCTCCATACCTTTCTTCTACCCATGGTCTTGCCAATCCATACCTTTCTTCTACCCATGGTCTTGCCCCCATACCTTTCTTCTACCCATGGTCTTGCCTCTCCATACCTTTCTTCGACCCATGGTCTTGCCCCTCCATACCTTTCTTCTACCCATGGTCTTGCCGCTCCATACCTTTCTTCTACCCATGGTCTTGCCCCTCCATACCTTTCTTCAACCCATGGTCTTGCCCCTAAATACCTTTCTTCAACATATGGTCTTGCCCCTTCATACCTTTCTTCTAACCATGGTCTTGCCCCTCCATACCTTTCTTCTACCCATGACCTTGCTCCTCCATACGTTTCTTCCACCCATGGTCTTGCTCCTCCATACCTTTCTTCAACCCATGGTCTGGCCCCTCCATACCTTTCTTCTACCCATGGTCTTGCCAATCCATACCTTTCTTCAACTCATGGTCTGGCCCCTCCATACCTTTCTTCTACCCATGGTCTTGCCAATCCATACCTTTCTTCTACCCATGGTCTTGCCCCCATACCTTTCTTCTACCCATGGTCTTGCCTCTCCATACCTTTCTTCGACCCATGGTCTTGCCCCTCCATACCTTTCTTCTACCCATGGTCTTGCCGCTCCATACCTTTCTTCTGCCCATGGTCTTGCCTCTCCATACCTTTCTTCCACCCATGGTCTTGCCCCTCCATACCTTTCTTCAACCCATGGTCTGGCCCCTCCATACCTTTCTTCTACCCATGGTCTTGCCAATCCATACCTTTCTTCAACTCATGGTCTGGCCCCTCCATACCTTTCTTCTACCCATGGTCTTGCCAATCCATACCTTTCTTCTACCCATGGTCTTGCCCCCATACCTTTCTTCTACCCATGGTCTTGCCTCTCCATACCTTTCTTCGACCCATGGTCTTGCCCCTCCATACCTTTCTTCTACCCATGGTCTTGCCGCTCCATACCTTTCTTCTACCCATGATCTTGCCCCTCCATACCTTTCTTCAACCCATGGTCTTGCCCCTAAATACCTTTCTTCAACATATCGTCTTGCCCCTTCATACCTTTCTTCTAACCATGGTCTTGCCCCTCCATACCTTTCTTCTACCCATGACCTTGCTCCTCCATGCCTTTCTTCTACCCATGGTCTTGTCACTTCATACCTTTCTTCTACCCATGGTCTTTTCTCTCCAAACCTTTCTTATACCCATGGTCTTGCCCCTCCATACCTTTCTTCTGCCTATGGTCTTGCCCCCCATACCTTTCTTCTACTCATGGTCTTGCCCCTCCATGCCTTTCTTCTCCCCATGGTCTTGCCTCTACATACCTTTCTTCTACCCATGGTCTTGCCCCCCATACCTTTCTTCTCCCCATGGTCTTGCCCCACCATGCCTTTCTTCTACCCATGATCTTGCCTCTTCATACCTTTCTTCTACCCATTGTCTTGCCAATCCATACCTTTCTTCTACCCATGGTCTTGCCAATCCATACCTTTCTTCTACCCATGATCTTGCCTCTTCATACCTTTCTTCTACCCATTGTCTTGCCAATCCATACCTTTCTTCTACCCATGGTCTTGCCCCCATACCTTTCTTCTACCCATGGTCTTGCCTCTCCATACCTTTCTTCTACTCATGGTCTTGCCACGCCATGCCTTTCTTCTACCCATGGTCTTGCTCCACCATCCCTTTCTTTGACCCATGGTCTTGCTTCTCCATACCTTTCTTCTACCCATGGTTTTGCCCCTCCATACCTTTCTTCCGCCCATGGACTTGCCCCTGAATACCTTTCTTCTACTCATGGTCTTGCCCCTCCATGCCTTTCTTCTACCCATGGTCTTGCCGCACCATGCCTTTCTTCTACCCACGGTCTTGCATCTTCATACCTTTCTTCTATCCATGGTCTTGTCTCTTCATACCTTTCTTCTACCTATGGTCTTGCCCCTCCATACCTTTCTTCTACCCATGGTCTTGCCCCTCCATACCTTTCTTCAACCCATGGTCTTGCCCCTAAATACCTTTCTTCAACCCCTGGTCTTTCCCCTCCATACCTTTCTTCTACCCATGGTCTTGCCCCTCCATACATTTCTTCAACCCATAGTCTTGCCCCTCCATACCTTTATTCTACCCATGGTCTTGCCTCCCCATACCTTTCTTCTACCCATGGTCTTGCCCCTCCATACCTTTCTTCAACCCATGGTCTTGTCCTCCATACCTTTCCTCTGACCATGGTCTTGCTCCACCATACCTTTCATCCACCCACGGTCTTGCCCCTGATACTTTTCTTCTGCCCATGGTCTTGCCCCACCATATCTTTCTTCTACCCTTTGTCTTGCCCCTCAATACCTTTCTTCTGCCCATGGTTTTGCCCCTCCATACCTTTCTTCCGCCCATGGTCTTGCCCCTGAATACCTTTCTTCTACTCATGGTCTTGACCCGCCATGCCTTTCTTCTACCCATGGTCTTGCCGCACCATGCCTTTCTTCTACCCACGGTCTTGCATCTTCATACCTTTCTTCTACCCATGGTCTTGTCTCTTCATACCTTTCTTCTACCTATGGTCTTGCCCCTCCATACCTTTCTTCTACCCATGGTTTTACCCCTCCATACCTTTCTTCCACACATAGTCTTGCCCCTCATACCTTTCTTTTGCCCATGGTCCTGCCCCACCATATCTTTCTTCTACCCTTTGTCTTGCCACTCCATACCTTTCTTCCGGCCATGGTCTTGCCCCTCCATACCTTTCTTCTACCCATGGTCTTGCCTCTACATACCTTTCTTCTACCCATGGTCTTGCTCGTCCACCCCTTTCTACTACCCATGTTCTTGCCTCTCCATACCTTTCTTCTACCCATGGTCTTGCCTCTCCATACCTTTCTTCTACCGAGGGTCTTGCCTCTATATACTTTTCTTCGACCCATGTTTTTGCCCCTCCATACCTTTCTTCTACCCATGATCTTGCCTCTCCATACCTTTCTTCAACCAATGGTCTTGCCCCTAAATACCTTTCTTCAACCTATCGTCTTGCCCCTCCATACCTTTCTTCTCCCCATGGTCTTGCCCCACCATGCCTTTCTTCTACCCATGGTCTTGCCTCTTCATACCTTTCTTCTACCCATGGTCTTGCCAATCCATACCTTTCTTCTACCCATGGTCTTGCCCCCATACCTTTCTTCTACCCATGGTCTTGCCTCTCCATACCTTTGTTCTACTCATGGTCTTGCCACACCATGCCTTTCTTCTACCCATGGTCTTGCTCCACCATCCCTTTCTTTGACCCATGGTCTTGCCTCTCCATACCTTTCTTCTACCCATGGTTTTGCCCCTCCATACCTTTCTTCTGCCCATGGACTTGCCCCTGAATACCTTTCTTCTACTCATGGTCTTGCCCCTCCATGCCTTTCTTCTACCCATGGTCTTGCCGCACCATGCCTTTCTTCTACCCACGGTCTTGCATCTTCATACCTTTCTTCTACCCATGGTCTTGTCTCTTCATACCTTTCTTCTACCTATGGTCTTGCCCCTCCATACCTTTCTTCTACCCATGGTCTTGCCCCTCCATACCTTTCTTCAACCCATGGTCTTGCCCCTAAATACCTTTCTTCAACCCCTGGTCTTTTCCCTCCATACCTTTCTTCTACCCATGGTCTTGCCCCTCCATACATTTCTTCAACCCATAGTCTTGCCCCTCCATACCTTTATTCTACCCATGGTCTTGCCTCCCCATACCTTTCTTCTACCCATGGTCTTGCCCCTCCATACCTTTCTTCAACCCATGGTCTTGCCCCTCCATACCTTTCCTCTGACCATGGTCTTGCTCCACCATACCTTTCATCCACCCATGGTCTTGCCCCTTATGCTTTTCTTCTGCCCATGGTCTTGCCCCACCATATCTTTCTTCTACCCTTTGTCTTGCCCCTCAATACCTTTCTTCTGGCCATGGTCTTGCCCCTCCATACATTTATTCTGCCCATGGTTTTGCCCCTCCATACCTTTCTTCCGCCCATGGTCTTGCCCCTGAATACCTTTCTTCTATTCATGGTCTTGACCCGCCATGCCTTTCTTCTACCCATGGTCTTGCCGCACCATGCCTTTCTTCTACCCACGGTCTTGCATCTTCATACCTTTCTTCTACCCATGGTCTTGTCTCTTCATACCTTTCTTCTACCTATGGTCTTGCCCCTCCATAACTTTCTTCTACCCATGGTCTTACCCCTCCATACCTTTCTTCCACACATAGTCTTGCCCCTCATACCTTTCTTTTGCCCATGGTCCTGCCCCACCATATCTTTCTTCTACCCTTTGTCTTGCCACTCCATACCTTTCTTCCGGCCATGGTCTTGCCCCTCCATACCTTTCTTCTACCCATGGTCTTGCCTCTACATACCTTTCTTCTACCCATGGTCTTGCTCGTCCACCCCTTTCTTCTACCCATGTTCTTGCCTCTCCATACCTTTCTTCTACTCATGGTCTTGCTCCACCATGCCTTACTTCTACCCATGGTCTTGCCTCTCCATACCTTTCTTCTACCGAGGGTCTTGCCTCTCCATACTTTTCTTCGACCCATGTTTTTGCCCCTCCATACCTTTCTTCTACCCATGATCTTGCCTCTCCATACCTTTCTTCAACCAATGGTCTTGCCCCTAAATACCTTTCTTCAACCTATCGTCTTGCCCCTCCATACTTTTCTTCTACCCATGGTCTTACCCCTCCATACCTTTCTTCTACCCATGGTCTTTCCCCTAAATACTTTCCTTCTACCCATGGTCTTGCCTCTCCATACCTTTCTTCTACCCATGGTCTTGCCAATCCATACCTTTCTTCTACCCATGGTCGTGCCCCTCCATGCCTTTCTTCTACCCATAGTCTTGCCCCACCATCTCTTTCTTCGACCCATGGTCTTTCCCCTCCATACCTTTCTTCTACAGAGGGTCTTGCCTGTCCATACCTTTCTTCCACCCATGTTCTTGCCCCTCCATACCTTTCTTCTACCCATGATCTTGCCTCTCCATACCTTTCTTCTACCATGGTCCTGGCGCTCCATCCCTTTATTCTACCCATGGTCTTGCCTCTCCATACCTTTCTTCCACCCATGGTCTTGCCCATCCATCCCTTTCTTCTACCCATGGTCTTGCCCCTCCATACATTTCTTCTACCCATGGTCTTGCCCATCCATCCCTTTCTTCTACCCATGGTCTTGCCCCTCCATACATTTCTTCTACCCATGGTCTTGCCTCTCCATGCCTTTCTTCTACCTATGGTCTTGCCTCTCCATACCTTTCTTCTACCCATAGTCTTGCCCCTCCATACCTTTCTTCTGGCCATGGCCTTGCCCCTTGATACCTTTATTCTGCCCATGATCTTGCCCCTCCATACCTTTCTTCCGCCCATGGTCTTGCCCCTCCATACCTTTCTTCTACCCATGGTCTTGCCTCTACATACCTTTCTTCTACCCATGGTCTTGCCCCCCATACCTTTCTTCTCCCCATGGTCTTGCCCCACCATGCCTTTCTGCTACCCATGGTCTTGCCTCTTCATACCTTTCTTCTACCCATGGTCTTGCCAATCCATACCTTTCTTCTACCCATGGTCTTGCCCCCATACCTTTCTTCTACCCATGGTCTTGCCTCTCCATACCTTTCTTCTACTCATGGTCTTGCCACACCATGCCTTTCTTCTACCCATGGTCTTGCTCCACCATCCCTTTCTTTGACCCATGGTCTTGCCTCTCCATACCTTTCTTCGACCCATGGTCTTGCCTCTCCATACCTTTCTTCCACCCATGGTCTTGCCCCTCCATACCTTTCTTCAACCCATGGTCTGGCCCCTCCATACCTTTCTTCTACCCATGGTCTTGCCAATCCATACCTTTCTTCTACCCATGGTCTTGCCCCCATACCTTTCTTCTACCCATGGTCTTGCCTCTCCATACCTTTCTTCTACTCATGGTCTTGCCCCACCATGACTTTCTTCTACCCATGGTCTTGCCCCACCATCCCTTTCTTTGACCCATGGTCTTACCTCTCCATACCTTTCTTCTACCCATGGTCTTGCCTCTCCATACCTTTCTTCCACCCATGGTTTTGCCCCTCCATACCTTTCATCAACCCATGGTCTGGCCCCTCCATACCTTTCTTCTACCCATGGTCTTGCCAATCCATACCTTTCTTCAACCCATGGTCTGGCCCCTCCATACCTTTCTTCTACCCATGGTCTTGCCAATCCATACCTTTCTTCTACCCATGGTCTTGCCCCCATAACTTTCTTCTACCCATGGTCTTGCCTCTCCATACCTTTCTTCGACCCATGGTCTTGCCCCTCCATACCTTTCTTCTACCCATGGTCTTGCCGCTCCATACCTTTCTTCTACCCATGATCTTGCCCCTCCATACCTTTCTTCAACCCATGGTCTTGCCCCTAAATACCTTTCTTCAACATATGGTCTTGCCCCTTCATACCTTTCTTCTAACCATGGTCTTGCCCCTCCATACCTTTCTTCTACCCATGACCTTGCTCCTCTATTCCTTTCTTCTACCCATGGTCTTGTCACTTCATACCTTTCTTCTACCCATGGTCTTGTCTCTCCAAACCTTACTTATACCCATGGTCTTGCCCCTCCATACCTTTCTTCTGCCCATGGTCTTGCCCCCCATACCTTTCTTTTACTCATGGTCTTGCCCCTCCATGCTTTTCTTCTACCCATGGTCTTGCCCCACCATGCCTTTCTTCTACCCATGGTCTTGCCTCTTCATACCTTTCTTCTACCCATGGTCTTGTCTCTCCATACCTTTCTTCTACCTGTGGTCCTGCCCCTCCATACCTTTCTTCAACCCATGGTTTTGCCTCTGCATACCTTTCTTCTACCCATGGTCTTGCCTCTCCATACCTTTCTTCCACCCATGGTCTTGCCCCTCCATACATTTCTTCTACCGTGGGTCTTGCCTCTCCATACTTTTCTTCCACCCATGTTCTTGCCCCTCCATACCTTTCTTCTACCCATGATGTTGCCTCTCCATACCTTTCTTCTACCGATGGTCTTGTCCCTCCATACCTTTATTCTACCCATGGTCTTTCCCCTCCATACCTTTCTTCTACCCATGGTCTTGCCTCTCCATGCATTTCTTCCACCCATTGTCTTGCCCCTCCATACCTTTCTTCAACCCATGGTCTTGCCCCTCCATACCTTTCTTCTACCCATGGTCTTGCCCCTCCATCCCTTTCTTCTACCCATGGTCTTGCCTCTCCATACCTTTCTTCCAACAATGGTCTTGCCTCTCCATACCTTTCTTCTACCCATGGTCTTGCCTCTCCATACCTTTCTTCCGCCCATGGTCCTGCCCCTCCATACATTTTTTCTACCCATGGTCTTGCCTCTCCATGCCTTTCTTCTACCCATGGTCTTGCCCCTCCATACCTTTCTTCTACCAATGGTCTTGCCTCTCCATACCTTTCTTCTACCCATGGTCTTGCCCCTCCATACATTTCTTCTACCCATGGTCTTTCCCCTTCATAATTTTCTTCTACCCATGGTCCTTCCCCTCCATACCTTCATTCCGCCCATGGTCTTGCCCCCCATACCTTTATTCTACTCATGGTTTTGCCTGTCCATACCTTTCTTCTACCCATGGTCTTGCCCCTCATTACCTTCATTCCGCCCATGGTCTTGCCCCCCATACCTTTCTTCTACTCATGGTCTTGCCTGTCCATACCTTTCTTCTACCCATGGTCTTGCCCCTCCATACCTTTATTCCGCCCATGGTCTTGCCCCCCATACCTTTCTTCTACTCATGGTCTTGCCTCTCCATACCTTTCTTCCAACAATGGTCTTGCCCCTCCATACCTTTCTTCTACCCATGGTCTTGCCTCTCCATACCTTTCTTCAACCCATGGTCTTGCCCCTCCATACCTTTCCTCTGACCATGGTCTTGCCCCTCCATACCTTTATTCCGCCCATGGTCTTGCCCCCCATACCTTTCTTCTACTCATGGTCTTGCCTCTCCATACCTTTCTTCCAACAATGGTCTTGCCCCTCCATACCTTTCTTCTACCCATGGTCTTGCCTCTCCATACCTTTCTTCAACCCATGGTCTTGCCCCTCCATACCTTTCTTCTGCCCATGGTCTTGCCCCACCATATCTTTCTTCTACCCTTTGTCTTGCCCCTCCATACCTTTCTTCCGGCCATGGTCTTGCCCCTCCATACCTTTATTCTGCCCATGGTTTTGCCCCTCCATACCTTTCTTCCGCCCATGGACTTGCCCCTGAATACCTTTCTTCTACTCATGGTCTTGTCCCTCCATGCCTTTCTTCTACCCATGGTCTTGCCGCACCATGCCTTTCTTCTACCCACGGTCTTGAATCTTCATACCTTTCTTCTACCCATGGTCTTGTCTCTTCATACCTTTCTTCTACCTATGGTCTTGCCCCTCCATACCTTTCTTCAACCCATGGTCTGGCCCCTCCATACCTTTCTTCTACCCATGGTCTTGCCAATCCATACCTTTCTTCTACCCATGGTCTTGCCCCCATAACTTTCTTCTACCCATGGTCTTGCCTCTCCATACCTTTCTTTGACCCATGGTCTTGCCCCTCCATACCTTTCTTCTACCCATGGTCTTGCCGCTCCATACCTTTCTTCTACCCATGGTCTTGCCCCTCCATACCTTTCTTCAACCCATGGTCTTGCCCCTAAATACCTTTCTTCAACATATGGTCTTGCCCCTTCATACCTTTCTTCTAACCATGGTCTTGCCCCTCCATACCTTTCTTCTACCCATGACCTTGCTCCTCCATTCCTTTCTTCTACCCATGGTCTTGTCACTTCATACCTTTCTTCTACCCATGGTCTTGTCTCTCCAAACCTTTCTTATACCCATGGTCTTGCCCCTCCATACCTTTCTTCTGCCCATGGTCTTGCCCCCCATACCTTTCTTCTACTCATGGTCTTGCCCCTCCATGCCTTTCTTCTCCCCATGGTCTTGCCCCACCATTCCTTTCTTCTACCCATGGTCTTGCCTCTTCATACCTTTCTTCTACCCATGGTCTTGCCTCTTCATACCTTTCTTCTACCCATGGTCTTGTCTCTCCATACCTTTCTTCCGCCCATGGTCTTGCCCCCGATACCTTTCTTTTACTCATGGTCTTGCCCCTCCATGCTTTTCTTCTACCCATGGTCTTGCCCCACCATGCCTTTCTTCTACCCATGCTCTTGCCTCTTCATACCTTTCTTCTACCCATGGTCTTGTCTCTCCATACCTTTCTTCTACCTGTGGTCCTGCCCCTCCATACCTTTCTTCAACCCATGGTTTTGCCTCTGCATACCTTTCTTCTACCCATGGTCTTGCCTCTCCATACCTTTCTTCCACCCATGGTCTTGCCCCTCCATACATTTCTTCTACCGTGGGTCTTGCCTCTCCATACTTTTCTTCCACCCATGTTCTTGCCCCTCCATACCTTTCTTCTACCCATGATGTTGCCTCTCCATACCTTTCTTCTACCGATGGTCTTGTCCCTCCATACCTTTCTTCTACCCATGGTCTTTCCCCTCCATACCTTTCTTCTACCCATGGTCTTGCCTCTCCATACCTTTCTTCCACCCATTGTCTTGCCCCTCCATACCTTTCTTCAACCCATGGTCTTGCCCCTCCATACCTTTCTTCTACCCATGGTCTTGCCCCTCCATCCCTTTCTTCTACCCATGGTCTTGCCTCTCCATACCTTTCTTCCAACAATGGTCTTGCCCCTCCATACCTTTCTTCTACCCATGGTCTTGCCTCTCCATACCTTTCTTCCGCCCATGGTCCTGCCCCTCCATACATTTTTTCTACCCATGGTCTTGCCTCTCCATGCCTTTCTTCTACCCATGGTCTTGCCCCTCCATACCTTTCTTCTACCAATGGTCTTGCCTCTCCATACCTTTCTTCTACCCATGGTCTTGCCCCTCTATACATTTCTTCTACCCATGGTCTTTCCCCTTCATAATTTTCTTCTACCCATGGTCCTTCCCCTCCATACCTTCATTCTGCCCATGGTCTTGCCCCCCATACCTTTATTCTACTCATGGTTTTGCCTGTCCATACCTTTCTTTTACCCATGGTCTTGCCCCTCCATACCTTCATTCCACCCATGGTCTTGCCCCCCATACCTTTCTTCTACTCATGGTCTTGCCTGTCCATACCTTTCTTCTACCCATGGTCTTGCCCCTCCATACCTTTATTCCGCCCATGGTCTTGCCTCCCATACTCATGGTCTTGCCTCTCCATACCTTTCTTCCAACAATGGTCTTGCCCCTCCATACCTTTCTTCTACCCATGGTCTTGCCTCTCCATACCTTTCTTCAACCCATGGTCTTGCCCCTCCATACCTTTCCTCTGACCATGGTCTTGCTCCACCATACCTTTCATCCACCCATGGTCTTGCCCCTGATACTTTTCTTCTGCCCATGGGCTTGCCCCACCATATCTTTCTTCTACCCTTTGTCTTGCCCCTCCATACCTTTCTTCCGGCCATGGTCTTGCCCCTCCATACCTTTATTCTGCCCATGGTTTTGCCCCTCCATACCTTTCTTCCGCCCATGGACTTGCCCCTGAATACCTTTCTTCTACTCATGGTCTTGTCCCTCCATGCCTTTCTTCTACCCATGGTCTTGCCGCACCATGCCTTTCTTCTACCCACGGTCTTGAATCTTCATACCTTTCTTCTACCCATGGTCTTGTCTCTTCATACCTTTCTTCTACCTATGGTCTTGCCCCTCCATACCTTTCTTCTACCCATGGTCTTGCCCCTCCATACCTTTCTTCAACCCATGGTCTTGCCCCTAAATACCTTTCTTCAACCCCTGGTCTTTCCCCTCCATACCTTTCTTCTACCCATGGTCTTGCCCCTCCATACATTTCTTCAACCCATAGTCTTGCCCCTCCATACCTTTATTCTACCCATGGTCTTGCCTCCCCATACCTTTCTTCTATCCATGGTCTTGCCCCTCCATACCTTTCTTCAACCCATGGTCTTGCCCCTCCATACCTTTCCTCTGACCATGGTCTTGCTCCACTATACCTTTCATCCACCCATGGTCTTGCCCCTGATACTTTTCTTCTGCCCATGGTCTTGCCCCACCATATCTTTCTTCTACCCTTTGTCTTGCCCCTCAATACCTTTCTTCTGGCCATGGTCTTGCCCCTCCATACATTTATTTTGCCCATGGTTTTGCCCCTCCATACGTTTCTTCCGCCCATGGTCTTGCCCTTGAATACCTTTCTTCTACTCATGGTCTTGACCCGCCATGCCTTTCTTCTACCCATGGTCTTGCCGCACCATGCCTTTCTTCTACCCACGGTCTTGCATCTTCATACCTTTCTTCTACCCATGGTCTTGTCTCTTCATACCTTTCTTCTACCTATGGTCTTGCCCCTCCATACCTTTCTTCTACCCATGGTCTTACCCCTCCATACCTTTCTTCCACCCATGGTCTTGCCCCTCATACCTTTCTTTTGCCCATGGTCCTGCCCCACCATATCTTTCTTCTACCCTTTGTCTTGCCACTCCATACCTTTCTTCCGGCCATGGTCTTGCCCCTCCATACCTTTCTTCTACCCATGGTCTTGCCTCTACATACCTTTCTTCTACCCATGGTCTTGCTCGTCCACCCCTTTCTTCTACCCATGTTCTTGCCTCTCCATACCTTTCTTCTACTCATGGTCTTGCCCCACCATGCCTTACTTCTACCCATGGTCTTGCCCCACCATCCCTTTCTTTGACCCATGGTCTTTCACCTCCATACCTTTCTTCTACCGAGGGTCTTGCCTCTCCATACTTTTCTTCGACCCATGTTTTTGCCCCTCCATACCTTTCTTCTACCCATGATCTTGCCTCTCCATACCTTTCTTCAACCAATGGTCTTGCCCCTAAATACCTTTCTTCAACCTATCGTCTTGCCCCTCCATACCTTTCTTCTACCCATGGTCTTACCCCTCCATACCTTTCTTCTACCCATGGTCTTGCCTCTCCATACCTTTCTTCCACCCATGGTCTTGCCCGTCCATCCCTTTCTTCTACCCATGTTCTTGCCCCACCAAACCTTTCTTCTACCCATGGTCCTGCTCCTCCATGCCTTTCTTCTACCCATGGTCTTGCCCCACCATGCCTTTCTTCTACCCATGGTATTGCCCCTCCATACCTTTCTTCTACCTATGGTCTTGTCTCTCCGTACCTTTCTTTTACCCATGGTCTTGCCTCTACATACCTTTCTTCTACCCATGGTCTTGCTCGTCCACCCCTTTCTTCTACCCATGTTCTTGCCTCTCCATACCTTTCTTCTACTCATGGTCTTGCCCCACCATGCCTTACTTCTACCCATGGTCTTGCCCCACCATCCCTTTCTTTGACCCATGGTCTTTCACCTCCATACCTTTCTTCTACCGAGGGTCTTGCCTCTCCATACTTTTCTTCGACCCATGTTTTTGCCCCTCCATACCTTTCTTCTACCCATGATCTTGCCTCTCCATACCTTTCTTCAACCAATGGTCTTGCCCCTAAATACCTTTCTTCAACCTATCGTCTTGCCCCTCCGTACCTTTCTTCTACCCATGGTCTTACCCCTCCATACCTTTCTTCTACCCATGGTCTTGCCTCTCCATACCTTTCTTCCACCCATAGTCTTGCCCGTCCATCCCTTTCTTCTACCCATGTTCTTGCCCCACCAAACCTTTCTTCTACACATGGTCCTGCTCCTCCATGCCTTTCTTCTACCCATGGTCTTGCCCCACCATGCCTTTCTTCTACCCATGGTATTGCCCCTCCATACCTTTCTTCTACCTATGGTCTTGTCTCTCCGTACCTTTCTTTTACCCATGGTCTTGCCCCTCCATACCTTTCTTCCGCCCATGATCTTGCCACCGATACCTTTCTTCTACTCATGGTCTTGCTCCTCCATGCCTTTCTTCTACCCCTGGTCTTGCCCCACCATGCCTTTCTTCTACCCACGGTCTTGCCTCTTCATACCTTTCTTCTACTCATGGTCTTGCCCCTCCATGCTTTTAATCTACCCATGGTCTTGCCCCACCATGCCTTTCTTCTACCCACGGTCTTGCCTCTTCATACCTTTCTTCTACCCATGGTCTTGTCTCTCCATACCTTTCTTCTACCCATGGTCTTGCCCCTCCATACCTTTCTTCCACCCATGGTCTTGCCCCTCATAAATTTCTTCTGCCCATGGTCTTGCCCCACCATATCTTTCTTCTACCCTTTGTCTTGCCCCTCCATACCTTTCTTCTGGCCATGGCCTTGCCCCTACATACCTTTATTCTGCTCATGGTCTTGCCCCTCCATGCTTTTCTTCTACCCATGGTCTTGCCCCACCATGCCTTTCTTCTACCCACGGTCTTGCCTCTTCATACCTTTCTTCTACCCATGGTCTTGTCTCTCCATACCTTTCTTCTACCCATGGTCTTGCCCCTCCATACCTTTCTTCTACTCATGGTCTTGCCCCACCATACCATTCTTCTACCCATGGTCTTGCCCCTCATACCTTTCTTCTGCCCATGGTCTTGCACCACCATATCTTTCTTCTACCCTTTGTCTTGCCCCTCCATACCTTTCTTCCGGCCATGGCCTTGCCCCTACATACCTTTCTTCTACCCATGGTCCTGCCTCTACATACCTTTCTTCTACCCATGGTCTTGCTCGTCCATCCCTTTCTTCTACCCATGTTCTTGCCTCTCCATACCTTTCTTCTACCCATGGTCTTGCCCCCCATACCTTTCTTCTACCCATGGTCTTGCCGCTCCATACCTTTCTTCTACCCATGGTCTTGCCCCACCATCCCTTTCTTCTACCCATGGTCTTGCCCCACCATCCCTTTCTTTGACCCATGGTCTTTCACCTCCATACTTTTCTTCTACCGTGGGTCTTGCCTCTCCATACTTTTCTTCCACCCATTTTTTGGCCCCTCCATACCTTTCTTCTACCCATGATCTTGCCTCTCCATACCTTTCTTCAACCAATAGTCTTGCCCCTAAATACCTTTCTTCAATCTATGGTCTTGCCCCTCCATACCTTTCTACTACCCATGGTCTTGCCCCTCCATACCTTTCTTCTACCCCGGGTCTTGCCTCTCCATACCTTTCTTCCACCAATGGTCTTGCCCGTCCATACATTTCTTCAACCCATTGTCTTGCCCCTCCATACCTTTCTTCTACCCATGGTCTTGCCTCTCCATACCTTTCTCTATCAATGGTCTTGCCCCTCCATACTTTTCTTCTACCCATGTTCTTGCCTCTCCATCCCTTTCTTCTACCCATGGTCTTGGCCCACCATACCTTTCTTCTACCCACGGTCTTGCTCCTCCATGCCTTTCTTCTACCCATGGTCTTGCCCCATCATGCCTTTCTTCTACCCATGGTATTGCCCCTCCATACCTTTCTTCCACCAATGGTCTTGCCTCTTCATACCTTTCTTCTACCCATGGTCTTGTCTCTCCATACCTTTCTTCTACCCATGGTCTTGCCCCTCCATACCTTTCTTCCGCCCATGGTCTTGCCCCCGATACCTTTCTTCTTCCCATGTTCTTGCCTCTCCATACCTTTCTTCTACCCATGGTCTTGCCCCACCATCCCTTTCTTTGACCCATGGTCTTTCACCTCCATACCTTTCTTCTACCGAGGGTCTTGCCTCTCCATACTTTTCTTCCACCCATGTTTTTGCCCCTCCATACCTTTCTTCTACCCATGATCTTGCCTCTCCATACCTTTCTTCTACCATGGTCCTGCCCCTCCATCCCTTTCTTCTACCCATGGTATTGCCTCTCTATATCTTTCTTCCACCCATGGTCTTGCCCCTCCATACCTTTCCTCCGCCCATGGTCTTACCTCTCCATACCTTTCTTCTACCCATGGTCTTGCCCCTCGATACCTTTCTTCTAAACATGGTATTGCCTCTCCATGCCTTTCTTCTACCCATGGTCTTGCCCCTCCATACCTTTCTTCTACCCATGGTTTTGCCTCTCCATACCTTTCTTCGACCCATGGTCTTGCCCCTCCATACCTTTCTTCTGCCCATGGTCTTGCCCCTTCATACCTTTCTTCAACCAATGGTCTTCCCCTAAATACCTTTCTTCAACCTATGGTCTTGCCCCTCCATACCTTTCTTCTACCCATTGTCTTGCCCCTCCATACCTTTCTTCTACCTATGGTCTTGCCTCTCCATACCTTTCTTCCACCCATGGTCTTGCCCGTCCATCCCTTTCTTCTATCCATGGTCTTGCCCCTTCATACATTTCTTGAACCCATTGTCTTGCCCCTCCATACCTTTCTTCTACCCATGGTCATGCCTCTCCATACCTTTCTCTATCCATGGTCTTGCCCCTCCATACTTTTCTTCTACCCATGTTCTTGCCTCTCCATCCCTTTCTTCTACCCATGGTCTTGGCCCACCATACCTTACTTCTACCCATGGTCTTGCTCCTCCTTGCCTTTCTTCTACCCATGGTCTTGCCCCACCATGCCTTTCTTCTACCCATGGTATTGCCCCTCCATACCTTTCTTCTACCCATGGTCTTGCCTCTTCATACCTTTCTTCTACCCATGGTCTTGTCTCTCCATACCTTTCTTCTACCCATGGTCTTGCCCCTCCATACCTTTCTTCCGCCCATGGTCTTGCCCCCAATATTTTTCTTCTACTCATGGTCTTGCTCCTCCATGCCTTTCTTCTACCCCTGGTCTTGCCCCACTATGCCTTTCTTCTACCCACGGTCTTGCCTCTTCATACCTTTCTTCTACCCATGGCCTTGCCTCTTCATACCTTTCTTCTACCCATGGTCTTGTCTCTCCATACCTTTTTTTCCGCCCATGGTCTTGCCCCCCATACCTTTCTTCTACTCATGGTCTTGCCTCTCCATGCCTCTCTTCTACCCATGGTCTTGCCCCACCAAGCCTTTCTTCTACCCACGGTCTTGCCTCTTCATAACTTTCTTCTACCCATGGTCTTGTCTCTCCATACCTTTCTTCAACCTATGGTCTTGCCCCTCCATACCTTTCTTCAACCCATGGTCTTGCCCCTCCATACCTTTCATCTACCCATGGCCTTGCCCCTCCATACCTTTCTTCTACCCATGGTCTTGCCTCTTCATACCTTTCTTCTACCCATGGTCTTGTCTCTCCATACCTTTCTTCTACCCATGGTCTTGCCCCTCCATACCTTTCTTCCGCCCATGGTCTTGCCCCCAATATTTTTCTTCTACTCATGGTCTTGCTCCTCCATGCCTTTCTTCTACCCCTGGTCTTGCCCCACCATACCTTACTTCT
Organism: Ambystoma mexicanum; assembly: GCF_040938575.1. Taxonomy (NCBI): domain Eukaryota; kingdom Metazoa; phylum Chordata; class Amphibia; order Caudata; family Ambystomatidae; genus Ambystoma; species Ambystoma mexicanum. Next base: position 2,608,799 of record NC_090931.1, on the reverse strand, counting down.
ACCCATGGTCTTGCTCCTCCTTGCCTTTCTTCTACCCATGGTCTTGCCCCACCATGCCTTTCTTCTACCCATGGTATTGCCCCTCCATACCTTTCTTCTACCCATGGTCTTGCCTCTTCATACCTTTCTTCTACCCATGGTCTTGTCTCTCCATACCTTTCTTCTACCCATGGTCTTGCCCCTCCATACCTTTCTTCCGCCCATGGTCTTGCCCCCAATATTTTTCTTCTACTCATGGTCTTGCTCCTCCATGCCTTTCTTCTACCCCTGGTCTTGCCCCACTATGCCTTTCTTCTACCCACGGTCTTGCCTCTTCATACCTTTCTTCTACCCATGGCCTTGCCTCTTCATACCTTTCTTCTACCCATGGTCTTGTCTCTCCATACCTTTTTTTCCGCCCATGGTCTTGCCCCCCATACCTTTCTTCTACTCATGGTCTTGCCTCTCCATGCCTCTCTTCTACCCATGGTCTTGCCCCACCAAGCCTTTCTTCTACCCACGGTCTTGCCTCTTCATAACTTTCTTCTACCCATGGTCTTGTCTCTCCATACCTTTCTTCAACCTATGGTCTTGCCCCTCCATACCTTTCTTCAACCCATGGTCTTGCCCCTCCATACCTTTCATCTACCCATGGCCTTGCCCCTCCATACCTTTCTTCCACTCATGGTCTTGCCCCTCATACCTTTCTTCTGCCCATGGTCTTGCCCGACCATATATTTCTTCTACCCTTTGTCTTACCCCTCCATACCTTTCTTCCGACCATGATCTTGCCCCTCCATACCTTTATTCCGCTCATGGTCTTGCCCTTCCATACCTTTCTTCTGCCCATGTTCTTGCCCCTGCATACCTTTCTTCTGCTCATGGTCTTGCCCCACCATGCCTTTCTTCTACCCATGGTCTTGCCCCTCCATACCTTTCTTCTACCCATGGTCTTGCCCCTACATACCTTTCTTCTACCTGTGGTCTTGCCCGTCCATCCCTTTCTTCCACCCATGGTCTTGCCTCTCCATACCTTTCTTCTACCCATGGTCTTGCCCCACCATGCCTGTCTTCTACCCATGGTCTTGCCCCACCATCCCTTTCTTTGACCCATGGTCTTTCCCCTCCATACCTTTCTTCTACCAAGGGTCTTACCTCTCCATACCTTTCTTCCACCCATGTTCTTGCCCATCCATATCTTTCTTCTACCCATGGTCTTGCCTCTCCAAACCTTTCTTCTACCCATGGTCTTGCCAATCTATACCTTTCTTCTACCCATGGTCTTGCCCCTCCGTGCTTTTCTTCAACCCATGGTCTTGCCTCTCCATACCTTTCTTCCACCCATGGTCTTGCCCCTCCATACCTTTCTTCCGCCCATGTTCTTGCCCCTCCATACCTTTCTTCTGCCCACGGTCTTGCCTCTCCATACCTTTCTTCGACCCATGGTCTTGCCCCTCCATATCTTTCTTCTACCCATGGTCTTGCCCCTGCATACCTTTCTTCTACCCATGGTCTTGCCCCTAAATACCTTTCTTCAACCTATGGTCTTGCCCCTCCATACCTTTCTTCCGCCCATGGTCTTGCCCCCCATACCTTTCTTCTACTCATGGTCTTGCCCCTCCATGCCTTTATTCTCCCCATGGTCTTGCCCCACCATGCCTTTCTTCTACCCACAGTCTTGCCTCTTCATACCTTTCTTCTACCCATGGTCTTATGCCTTCATACCTTTCTTCTACCCATGGTCTTGTCTCTCCACATCTTTCTTCCGCCCATGGTCTTGCCCCCCATACCTTTCTTCTACTCATGATCTTGCCCTTCCATGCTTTTCTTCTACCAATGGTCTTGCCCCACCATGCCTTTCTTCTACCCACAGTCTTGCCTCTTCATACCTTTCTTCTACCCATGGTCTTGCCCCACCATACCTTCCTTCCACCCATGGTCTTGCCCCTCATACCTTTCTTCTGCCCATGGTCTTGCCCCACCATATCTTTCTTCTACCCTTTGTCTTGCCCCTCCATACCTTTCTTCCGGCCATGGCCTTGCCCCTCGATACCTTTATTCTGCCCATGATCTTGCTCCTCTATACCTTTCTTCTGCCCATGGTCTTGCCCCTCCATACCTTTCTTCTACCCATGTTCTTGCCTCTACATACCTTTCTTCAACCCATGGTCTTGCCCCTCCATACCTTTCTTCTACCCATAGTCTTGCCTCTCCATGCCTTTCTTCTACCTATGGTCTTGCCTCTCCATACCTTTCTTCTACCCATAGTCTTGCCCCTTCATACCTTTCTTCAACCCATGGTCTTGCCCCTCCATACCTTTCTTCTACCCATGGTCATGCCCCTCCATCCCTTTCTTCTACCCATGGTTTTGCCTCTCCATACCTTTCTTCCACCCATGGTCTTGCCCCTCCATACCTTTCTTCCGCCCATGTTCTAGCCCCTCCATACCTTTCTTCTGCCCACGGTCTTGCCTCTCCATACCTTTCTTCGACCCATGGTCTTGCCCCTCCATACCTTTCTTCTACCCATGGTCTTGCCCCTGCATACCTGTCTTCTACCCATGGTCTTGCCCCTCCATACCTTTCAACCCATGGTCTTGCCCCTAAATACCTTTCTTCAACCTATGGTCTTGCCCCTCCATACCTTTCTTCCGCCCATGGTCTTGCCCCTGCATACCTTTCTTCTACCCATGGTCTTGCCCCTAAATACCTTTCTTCAACCTATGGTCTTGCCCCTCCATACCTTTCTTCCGCCCATGGTCTTGCCCCCCATACCTTTCTTCTACTCATGGTCTTGCCCCTCCATGCCTTTATTCTCCCCATGGTCTTGCCCCACCATGCCTTTCTTCTACCCACAGTCTTGCCTCTTCATACCTTTCTTCTACCCATGGTCTTACGCCTTCATACCTTTCTTCTACCCATGGTCTTGTCTCTCCACATCTTTCTTCCGCCCATGGTCTTGCCCCCCATACCTTTCTTCTACTCATGATCTTGCCCTTCCATGCTTTTCTTCTACCCATGGTCTTGTCTCTCCATACCTTTCTTCTACCCATGGTCTTGCCCCTCCATACCTTTCTTCTACCCATGGTCTTGCCCCACCATACCTTCCTTCCACCCATGGTCTTGCCCCTCATACCTTTCTTCTGCCCATGGTCTTGCCCCACCATATCTTTCTTCTACCCTTTGTCTTGCCCCTCCATACCTTTCTTCTGGCCATGGCCTTGCCCCTCGATGCCTTTATTCTGCCCATGATCTTGCTCCTCTATACCTTTCTTCCGCCCATGGTCTTGCCCCTCCATACCTTTCTTCTACCCATGGTCTTGCCTCTACATACCTTTCTTCAACCCATGGTCTTGCCCCTCCATACCTTTCTTCTACCCATAGTCTTGCCTCTCCATGCCTTTCTTCTACCTATGGTCTTGCCTCTCCATACCTTTCTTCTACCCATAGTCTTGCCCCTTCATACCTTTCTTCAACCCATGGTCTTGCCCCTCCATACCTTTCTTCTACCCATGGTCATGCCCCTCCATCCCTTTCTTCTACCCATGGTTTTGCCTCTCCATACCTTTCTTCCACCCATGGTCTTGCCCCTCCATACCTTTCTTCCGCCCATGTTCTTGCCCCTCCATACCTTTCTTCTGCCCACGGTCTTGCCTCTCCATACCTTTCTTCGACCCATGGTCTTGCCCCTCCATACCTTTCTTCTACCCATGGTCTTGCCCCTGCATACCTGTCTTCTACCCATGGTCTTGCCCCTCCATACCTTTCAACCCATGGTCTTGCCCCTAAATACCTTTCTTCAACCTATGGTCTTGCCCCTCCATACCTTTCTTCCGCCCATGGTCTTGCCCCCCATACCTTTCTTCTACTCATGGTCTTGCCCCTCCATGCCTTTGTTCTCCCCATGGTCTTGCCCCACCATGCCTTTCTTCTACCCACAGTCTTGCCTCTTCATACCTTTCTTCTACCCATGGTCTTACGCCTTCATACCTTTCTTCTACCCATGGTCTTGTCTCTCCACATCTTTCTTCCGCCCATGGTCTTGCCCCCCGTACCTTTCTTCTACTCATGGTCTTGCCCTTCCATGCTTTTCTTCTACCCATGGTCTTGCCCCACCATGCCTTTCTTCTACCCACAGTCTTGCCTCTTCATACCTTTCTTCTACCCATGGTCTTGTCTCTCCATACCTTTCTTCTACCCATGGTCTTGCCCCTCCATACCTTTCTTCTACCCATGGTCTTGCCCCACCATACCTTTCTTCCACCCATGGTCTTGCCCCTCATACCTTTCTTCTGCCCATGGTCTTGCCCCACCATATCTTTCTTCTACCCTTTGTCTTGCCCCTCCATACCTTTCTTCTACTCATGGTCTTGCCCCACCATGACTTTCTTCTACCCATGGTCTTGCCCCACCATCTCTTTCTTTGACCCATGGTCTTGCCCCACCATGCCTTTCTTCTACCCATGGTCTTGCATCTTCATACCTTTCTTCCACCCATGGTCTTGCCAATCCATACCTTTCTTCTACCCATGGTCTTGCCCCCATACCTTTCTTCTACCCATGGTCTTGCCTCTCCATACCTTTCTTCTACTCATGGTCTTGCCACACCATGCCTTTCTTCTACCCATGGTCTTGCTCCACCATCCCTTTCTTTGACCCATGGTCTTGCCTCTCCATACCTTTCTTCTACCCATGGTCTTGCCTCTCCATACCTTTCTTCCACCCATGGTCTTGCCCCTCCATACCTTTCTTCAACCCATGGTCTGGCCCCTCCATACCTTTCTTCTACCCATGGTCTTGCCAATCCATACCTTTCTTCTACCATGATCTTGCCCCCATACCTTTCTTCTACCCATGGTCTTGCCTCTCCATACCTTTCTTCTACTCATGGTCTTGCCCCACCATGACTTTCTTCTACCCATGGTCTTGCCCCACCATCTCTTTCTTTGACCCATGGTCTTGCCGCTCCATACCTTTCTTCTACCCATGGTCTAGCCTCTCCATACCTTTCTTCCACCCATGGTCTTGCCCCTCCATACCTTTCTTCAACCCATGGTCTGGCCCCTCCATACCTTTCTTCTACCCATGGTCTTGCCAATCCATACCTTTCTTCTACCCATGGTCTTGCCCCCATACCTTTCTTCTACCCATGGTCTTGCCTCTCCATACCTTTCTTCGACCCATGGTCTTGCCCCTCCATACCTTTCTTCTACCCATGGTTTTGCCGCTCCATACCTTTCTTCCACCCATGGTCTTGCCCCTCCATACCTTTCTTCAACCCATGGTCTTGCCCCTAAATACCTTTCTTCAACATATGGTCTTGCCCCTTCATACCTTTCTTCTAACCATGGTCTTGCCCCTCCATACCTTTCTTCTACCCATGATCTTGCTCCTCCATGCCTTTCTTCCGCCCATGTTCTTGCCCCTCCATACCTTTCTTCTGCCCACGGTCTTGCCTCTCCATACCTTTCTTCGACCCATGGTCTTGCCCCACCATGCCTTTCTTCTACCCATGGTCTTGCCTCTTCATACCTTTCTTCTACCCATGGTCTTGCCAATCCATACCTTTCTTCTACCCATGGTCTTGCCCCCATACCTTTCTTCTACCCATGGTCTTGCCTCTCCATACCTTTCTTCTACTCATGGTCTTGCCACACCATGCCTTTCTTCTACCCATGGTCTTGCTCCACCATCCCTTTCTTTGACCCATGGTCTTGCCTCTCCATACCTTTCTTCTACCCATGCTCTTGCCTCTCCATACCTTTCTTCAACCCATGGTCTTGCCCCTAAATACCTTTCTTCAACATATGGTCTTGCCCCTTCATACCTTTCTTCTAACCATGGTCTTGCCCCTCCATACCTTTCTTCTACCCATGATCTTGCTCCTCCATGCCTTTCTTCCGCCCATGTTCTTGCCCCTCCATACCTTTCTTCTGCCCACGGTCTTGCCTCTCCATACCTTTCTTCTACCCATGATCTTGCTCCTCCATGCCTTTCTTCAACCCATGGTCTTGCCCCTCCATACCTTTTTTCTACCCATAGTCTTGCCTCTCCATGCCTTTCTTCTACCTATGGTCTTGCCTCTCCATACCTTTCTTCTACCCATAGTCTTGCCCCTCCATACCTTTCTTCAACCCATGGTCTTGCCCCTCCATACCTTTCTTCTACCCATGGTCATGCCCCTCCATCCCTTTCTTCTACCCATGGTTTTGCCTCTCCATACCTTTCTTCCACCCATGGTCTTGCCCCTCCATACCTTTCTTCCGCCCATGTTCTTGCCCCTCCATACCTTTCTTCTGCCCACGGTCTTGCCTCTCCATACCTTTCTTCGACCCATGGTCTTGCCCCTCCATACCTTTCTTCTACCCATGGTCTTGCCCCTGCATACCTTTCTTCTACCCATGGTCTTGCTCCTCCATACCTTTCTTCAACCCATGGTCTTGCCCCTAAATACCTTTCTTCAACCTATGGTCTTGCCCCTCCATACCTTTCTTCCGCCCATGGTCTTGCCCCCCATACCTTTCTTCTACCCACAGTCTTGCCTCTTCATACCTTTCTTCTACCCATGGTCTTACGCCTTCATACCTTTCTTCTACCCATGGTCTTGTCTCTCCACATCTTTCTTCCGTCCATGGTCTTGACCCCCATACCTTTCTTCTACTCATGATCTTGCCCTTCCATGCTTTTCTTCTACCCATGGTCTTGCTCCACCATGCCTTTCTTCTACCCACAGTCTTGCCTCTTCATACCTTTCTTCTACCCATGGTCTTGTCTCTCCATACCTTTCTTCTACCCATGGTCTTGCCCCTCCATATCTTTCTTCTACCCATGGTCTTGCCCCACCATACTTTCCTTCCACCCATGGTCTTGCCCCTCATACCTTTCTTCTGCCCATGGTCTTGCCCCACCATATCTTTCTTCTACCCTTTGTCTTGCCCCTCCATACCTTTCTTCCGGCCATGGCCTTGCCCCTCGATACCTTTATTCTGCCCATGATCTTGCCCCTCCATACCTTTCTTCCGCCCATGGTCTTGCCCCTCCATACCTTTCTTCTACCCATGTTCTTGCCTCTAGATACCTTTCTTCAACCTATGGTCTTGCCCCTCCATACCTTTCTTCTACCCATAGTCTTGCCTCTCCATGCCTTTCTTCTACCTATGGTCTTGCCTCTCCATACCTTTCTTCTACCCATAGTCTTGCCATCCATACCTTTCTTCAACCCATGGTCTTGCCCCTCCATACCTTTCTTCTACCCATGGTCATGCCCCTCCATCCCTTTCGTCTACCCATGGTTTTGCCTCTCCATACCTTTCTTCCACCCATGGTCTTGCCCCTCCAAACCTTTCTTCCGCCCATGGTCTTGCCCCTCCAAACCTTTCTTCCGCCCATGTTCTTGCCCCTCCATACCTTTCTTCCGCCCATGGTCTTGCCCCCCATACCTTTCTTCTACTCATGGTCTTGCCCCTCCATGCCTTTATTCTCCCCATGGTCTTGCCCCACCATGCCTTTCTTCTACCCACAGTCTTGCCTCTTCATACCTTTCTTCTACCCATGGTTTTACGCCTTCATACCTTTCTTCTACCCATGGTCTTGTCTCTCCACATCTTTCTTCCGCCCATGGTCTTGCCCCCCATACCTTTCTTCTACTCATGGTCTTGCCCTTCCATACTTTTCTTCTACCCATGGTCTTGCCCCACCATGCCTTTCTTCTACCCACGGTCTTGCCTCTTCATACCTTTCTTCTACCCATGGTCTTGTCTCTCCATACCTTTCTTCTACCCATGGTCTTGCCCCTCCATACCTTTCCTCTTCCCATGGTCTTGCCCCACCATACCTTTCTTCCACCCATGGTCTTGCCCCTCATACCTTTCTTCTGCCCATGGTCTTGCCCCACCATATCTTTCTTCTACCCTTTGTCTTGCCCCTCCATACCTTTCTTCCGGCCATGGCCTTGCCCCTCGATACCTTTATTCTGCCCATGATCTTGCCCCTCCATACCTTTCTTCCGCCCATGGTCTTGCCCCTCCATACCTTTCTTCTACCCATGGTCTTGCCTCTACATACCTTTCCTCTACCCATGGTCTTGCCCCCCATACCTTTCTTCTCCCCATGGTCTTGCCCCACCATGCCTTTCTTCTACCCATGGTCTTGCCTCTTCATACCTTTCTTCTACCCATGGTCTTGCCAATCCATACCTTTCTTCTACCCATGGTCTTGCCCCCATACCTTTCTTCTACCCATGGTCTTGCCTCTCCATACCTTTCTTCTACTCATGGTCTTGCCACACCATGCCTTTCTTCTACCCATGGTCTTGCTCCACCATCCCTTTCTTTGACCCATGGTCTTGCCTCTCCATACCTTTCTTCTACCCATGGTCTTGCCTCTCCGTACCTTTCTTCCACCCATGGTCTTGCCCCTCCATACCTTTCTTCAACCCATGGTCTGGCCCCTCCATACCTTTCTTCTACCCATGGTCTTGCCAATCCATACCTTTCTTCTACCCATGGTCTTGGCCCCATACCTTTCTTCTACCCATGGTCTTGCCTCTCCATATCTTTCTTCTACTCATGGTCTTGCCCCACCATGACTTTCTTCTACCCATGGTCTTGCCCCACCATGCCTTTCTTCTACCCATGGTCTTGCCTCTTCATACCTTTCTTCTACCCATGGTCTTGCCAATCCATACCTTTCTTCTACCCATGGTCTTGCCCCCATACCTTTCTTCTACCCATGGTCTTGCCTCTCCATACCTTTCTTCTACTCATGGTCTTGCCACACCATGCCTTTCTTCTACCCATGGTCTTGCTCCACCATCCCTTTCTTTGACCCATGGTCTTGCCTCTCCATACCTTTCTTCTACCCATGGTCTTGCCTCTCCGTACCTTTCTTCACCCATGGTCTTGCCCCTCCATACCTTTCTTCAACCCATGGTCTGGCCCCTCCATACCTTTCTTCTACCCATGGTCTTGCCCCCATACCTTTCTTCTACCCATGGTCTTGCCCCTCCATACCTTTCTTCTACCCATGCTCTTGCCGCTCCATACCTTTCTTCTACCCATGGTCTTGCCCCTCCATACCTTTCTTCAACCCATGGTCTTGCCCCTATATACCTTTCTTCAACATATGGTCTTGCCCCTTCATACCTTTCTTCTAACCATGGTCTTGCCCCTCCATACCTTTCTTCTACCCATGATCTTGCTCCTCCATGCCTTTCTTCTACCCATGGTGTTGTCACTTCATACCTTTCTTCTACCCATGGTCTTGTCTCTCCAAACCTTTCTTATACCCATGGTCTTGCCCCTCCATACCTTTCTTCTGCCCATGGTCTTGCCCCCCATACCTTTCTTCTACTCATGGTCTTGCCCCTCCATGCCTTTCTTCTCCCCATGGTCTTGCCCCACCATGCCTTTCTTCTACCCCTGGTCTTGCCTCTTCATACCTTTCTTCTACCCATGGTCTTGCCTCTTCATACCTTTCTTCTACCCATGGTCTTGTCTCTCCATACCTTTCTTCCGCCCATGGGCTTGCCTCTCCATACCTTTCTTCTACCTGTGGTCTTGCCCCTCCATACCTTTCTTCAACCCATGGTCTTGCCTCTGCATACCTTTCTGCTACCCATGGTCTTGCCCCACCATACCTTTCTTCCACCCATGGTCTTGCCCCTCCATACATTTCTTCTACCGTGGGTCTTGCCTCTCCATACTTTTCTTCCACCCATGTTCTTGCCCCTCCATACCTTTCTTCTACCCATGATGTTGCCTCTCCATACCTTTCTTCTACCGATGGTCTTGTCTCTCCATACCTTTCTTCTACCCATGGTCTTGCTTCTCCATACCTTTCTTCCAACAATGGTCTTGCCCCTCCATACCTTTCTTTCCCCAATGTCTTGCCCCTCCATACCTTTCTTCTACCCATGGTCTTGCCTCTCCATACCTTTCTTCCGCCCATGGTCCTACCCCTCCATACATTTTTTCTACCCATGGTCTTGCCTCTCCATGCCTTTCTTCTACCCATGGTCTTGCCCCTCCATACCTTTCTTCTACCAATGGTCTTGCCTCTCCATACCTTTCTTCTACCCATGGTCTTGCCCCTCCATACATTTCTTCTACCCATGGTCTTTCCCCTCCATAATTTTCTTCTACCCATGGTCCTTCCCCTCCATACCTTCCTTCTACCCATGGTCTTGCCTCACCATACCTTTCTTCTACCCATGGTCTTGCCCCACCATCCCTTTCTTCGACCCATGGTCTTTCCCCTCCATACCTATCTTCTACCGAGGGTCTTGCCTGTCCATACCTTTCTTCTACCCATGGTCTTGCCCCTCCATACCTTCATTCCGCCCATGGTCTTGCCCCCCATACCTTTCTTCTACTCATGGTCTTGCCTGTCCATACCTTTCTTCTACCCATGGTCTTGCCCCTCCATACCTTTATTCCGCCCATGGTCTTGCCCCCCATACCTTTCTTCTACTCATGGTCTTGCCTCTCCATACCTTTCTTCCAACAATGGTCTTGCCCCTCCATACCTTTCTTCCCCCATGGTCTTGCCCCTCCATACCTTTCTTCTACCCATGGTCTTGCCTCTCCATACCTTTCCTCAACCCATGGTCTGGCCCCTCCATACCTTTCTTCTACCCATGGTCTTGCCAATCCATACCTTTCTTCTACCCATGGTCTTGCCCCATACCTTTCTTCTACCCATGGTCTTGCCTCTCCATACCTTTCTTCGACCCATGGTCTTGCCCCTCCATACCTTTCTTCTACCCATGGTCTTGCCGCTCCATACCTTTCTTCTACCCATGGTCTTGCCCCTCCATACCTTTCTTCAACCCATGGTCTTGCCCCTAAATACCTTTCTTCAACATATGGTCTTGCCCCTTCATACCCTTCTTCTAACCATGGTCTTGCCCCTCCATGCCTTTCTTCTACCCATGATCTTGCTCCTCCATGCCTTTCTTCTACCCATGGTCTTGTCACTTCATACCTTTCTTCTACCCATGGTCTTGTCTCTCCAAACCTTTCTTATACCCATGGTCTTGCCCCTCCATACCTTTCTTCTGCCCATGGTCTTGCCCCCCATACCTTTCTTCTACTCATGGTCTTGCCCCTCCATGCCTTTCTTCTCCCCATGGTCTTGCCCCACCATGCCTTTCTTCTACCCATGGTCTTGCCTCTTCATACCTTTCTTCTACCCATGGTCTTGCCTCTTCATACCTTTCTTCTACCCATGGTCTTGTCTCTCCATACCTTTCTTCCACCCATGGGCTTGCCTCTCCATACCTTTCTTCTACCTGTGGTCTTGCCCCTCCATACCTTTCTTCAACCCATGGTCTTGCCTCTGCATACCTTTCTGCTACCCATGGTCTTGCCCCACCATACCTTTCTTCCACCCATGGTCTTGCCCCTCCATATATTTCTTCTACCGTGGGTCTTGCCTCTCCATACTTTTCTTCCACCCATGTTCTTGCCCCTCCATACCTTTCTTCTACCCATGGTCTTTCCCCTCCATACCTTTCTTCTACCCATGGTCTTGCCTCTCCATACCTTTCTTCTACCCATGGTCTTGCCTCTCCATACCTTTCTTCCACCCATTGTCTTGCCCCTCCATATCTTTCTTCAACCCATGGTCTTGCCCCTCCATACCTTTCTTCTACCCATGGTTTTGCCTTCCATCCCTTTCTTCTACCCATGGTCTTGCCTCTCCATACCTTTCTTCCAACAATGGTCTTGCCCCTCCATACCTTTCTTCCCCCATGGTCTTGCCCCTCCATCCCTTTCTTCTACCCATGGTTTTGCCTCTCCATACCTTTCTTCCACCCATGGTCTTGCCCCTCCAAACCTTTCTTCCGCCCATGTTCTTGCCCCTCCATACCTTTCTTCTGCCCATGGTCTTGCCTCTCCATACCTTTCTTCGACCCATGGTCTTGCCCCTCCATACCTTTCTTCTACCCATGGTCTTGCCCCTGCATACCTTTCTTCTACCCATGGTCTTGCCCCTCCATACCTTTCAACCCATGGTCTTGCCCCTAAATACCTTTCTTCAACCTATGGTCTTGCCCCTCCATACCTTTCTTCCGCCCATGGTCTTGCCCCCCATACCTTTCTTCTACTCATGGTCTTGCCCCTCCATGCCTTTATTCTCCCCATGGTCTTGCCCCACCATGCCTTTCTTCTACCCACAGTCTTGCCTCTTCATACCTTTCTTCTACCCATGGTTTTACGCCTTCATACCTTTCTTCTACCCATGGTCTTGTCTCTCCACATCTTTCTTCCGCCCATGGTCTTGCCCCCCATACCTTTCTTCTACTCATGGTCTTGCCCTTCCATGCTTTTCTTCTACCCATGGTCTTGTCTCTCCATACCTTTCTTCTACCCATGGTCTTGCCCCTCCATACCTTTCTTCTTCCCATGGTCTTGCCCCACCATACCTTTCTTCCACCCATGGTCTTGCCCCTCATACCTTTCTTCTGCCCATGGTCTTGCCCCACCATATCTTTCTTCTACCCTTTGTCTTGCCCCTCCATACCTTTCTTCCGGCCATGGCCTTGCCCCTCGATACCTTTATTCTGCCCATGATCTTGCCCCTCCATACCTTTCTTCCGCCCATGGTCTTGCCCCTCCATACCTTTCTTCTACCCATGGTCTTGCCTCTACATACCTTTCTTCTACCCATGGTCTTGCCCCCCATACCTTTCTTCTCCCCATGGTCTTGCCCCACCATGCCTTTCTTCTACCCATGGTCTTGCCTCTTCATACCTTTCTTCTACCCATGGTCTTGCCAATCCATACCTTTCTTCTACCCATGGTCTTGCCTCTCCATACCTTTCTTCTACTCATGGTCTTGCCACACCATGCCTTTCTTCTACCCATGGTCTTGCTCCACCATCCCTTTCTTTGACCCATGGTCTTGCCTCTCCATACCTTTCTTCTACCCATGGTCTTGCCTCTCCGTACCTTTCTTCCACCCATGGTCTTTCCCCTCCATACCTTTCTTCAACCCATGGTCTGGCCCCTCCATACCTTTCTTCTACCTATGGTCTTGCCAATCCATACCTTTCTTCTACCCATGGTCTTACCCCCATACCTTTCTTCTACCCATGGTCTTGCCTCTCCATATCTTTCTTCTACTCATGGTCTTGCCCCACCATGACTTTCTTCTACCCATGGTCTTGCCCCACCATGCCTTTCTTCTACCCATGGTCTTGCCTCTTCATACCTTTCTTCTACCCATGGTCTTGCCAATCCATACCTTTCTTCTACCCATGGTCTTGCCCCCATACCTTTCTTCTACCCATGGTCTTGCCTCTCCATACCTTTCTTCTACTCATGGTCTTGCCACACCATGCCTTTCTTCTACCCATGGTCTTGCTCCACCATCCCTTTCTTTGACCCATGGTCTTGCCTCTCCATACCTTTCTTCTACCCATGGTCTTGCCTCTCCGTACCTTTCTTCCACCCATGGTCTTGCCCCTCCATACCTTTCTTCAACCCATGGTCTGGCCCCTCCATACCTTTCTTCTACCCATGGTCTTGCCCCCATACCTTTCTTCTACCCATGGTCTTGCCTCTCCATACCTTTCTTCTACCCATGGTCTTGCCCCTCCATACCTTTCTTCTACCCATGGTCTTGCCTCTCCATACCTTTCTTCGACCCATGGTCTTGCCCCTCCATACCTTTCTTCTACCCATGCTCTTGCTGCTCCATACCTTTCTTCTACCCATGGTCTTGCCCCTCCATACCTTTCTTCAAACCATGGTCTTGCCCCTAAATACCTTTCTTCAACATATGGTCTTGCCCCTTCATACCTTTCTTCTAACCATGGTCTTGCCCCTCCATACCTTTCTTCTACCCATGATTTTGCTCCTCCATGCCTTTCTTCTACCCATGGTCTTGTCACTTCATACCTTTCTTCTACCCATGGTCTTGTCTCTCCAAACCTTTCTTATACCCTTTGTCTTGCCCCTCCATACCTTTCTTCTGCCCATGGTCTTGCCCCCCATACCTTTCTTCTACTCATGGTCTTGCCCCTCCATGCCTTTCTTCTCCCCATGGTCTTGCCCCACCATGCCTTTCTTCTACCCATGGTCTTGCCTCTTCATACCTTTCTTCTACCCATGGTCTTGCCTCTTCATACCTTTCTTCTACCCATGGTCTTGTCTCTCCATACCTTTCTTCCGCCCATGGGCTTGCCTCTCCATACCTTTCTTCTACCTGTGGTCTTGCCCCTCCATACCTTTCTTCAACCCATGGTCTTGCCTCTGCATACCTTTCTGCTACCCATGGTCTTGCCCCACCATACCTTTCTTCCACCCATGGTCTTGCCCCTCCATACATTTCTTCTACCGTGGTTCTTGCCTCTCCATACTTTTCTTCCACCCATGTTCTTGCCCCTCCATACCTTTCTTCTACCCATGATGTTGCCTCTCCATACCTTTCTTCTACCGATGGTCTTGTCCCTCCATACCTTTCTTCTACCCATGGTCTTTCCCCTCCATACCTTTCTTCTACCCATGGTCTTGCCTCTCCATACCTTTCTTCTACCCATGGTCTTGCCTCTCCATACCTTTCTTCCACCCATTGTCTTGTCCCTCCATACCTTTATTCAACACATGGTCTTGCCCCTCCATACCTTTCTTCTACCCATGGTCTTGCCCCTCCATCCCTTTCTTCTACCCATGGTCTTGCCTCTCCATACCTTTCTTCCAACAATGGTCTTGCCCCTCCATACCTTTCTTCCCCCAATGTCTTGCCCCTCCATACCTTTCTTCTACCCATGGTCTTGCCTCTCCATACCTTTCTTCCGCCCATGGTCCTGCCCCTCCATACATTTTTTCTACCCATGGTCTTGCCTCTCCATGCCTTACTTCTACCCATGGTCTAGCCTCTCCATACCTTTCTTCCACCCATGGTCTTGCCCCTCCATACCTTTCTTCAACCCATGGTCTGGCCCCTCCATACCTTTCTTCTACCCATGGTCTTGCCAATCCATACCTTTCTTCTACCCATGGTCTTGCCCCCATACCTTTCTTCTACCCATGGTCTTGCCTCTCCATACCTTTCTTCGACCCATGGTCTTGCCCCTCCATACCTTTCTTCTACCCATGGTTTTGCCGCTCCATACCTTTCTTCCACCCATGGTCTTGCCCCTCCATACCTTTCTTCAACCCATGGTCTTGCCCCTAAATACCTTTCTTCAACATATGGTCTTGCCCCTTCATACCTTTCTTCTAACCATGGTCTTGCCCCTCCATACCTTTCTTCTACCCATGATCTTGCTCCTCCATGCCTTTCTTCCGCCCATGTTCTTGCCCCTCCATACCTTTCTTCTGCCCACGGTCTTGCCTCTCCATACCTTTCTTCGACCCATGGTCTTGCCCCACCATGCCTTTCTTCTACCCATGGTCTTGCCTCTTCATACCTTTCTTCTACCCATGGTCTTGCCAATCCATACCTTTCTTCTACCCATGGTCTTGCCCCCATACCTTTCTTCTACCCATGGTCTTGCCTCTCCATACCTTTCTTCTACTCATGGTCTTGCCACACCATGCCTTTCTTCTACCCATGGTCTTGCTCCACCATCCCTTTCTTTGACCCATGGTCTTGCCTCTCCATACCTTTCTTCTACCCATGCTCTTGCCTCTCCATACCTTTCTTCAACCCATGGTCTTGCCCCTAAATACCTTTCTTCAACATATGGTCTTGCCCCTTCATACCTTTCTTCTAACCATGGTCTTGCCCCTCCATACCTTTCTTCTACCCATGATCTTGCTCCTCCATGCCTTTCTTCCGCCCATGTTCTTGCCCCTCCATACCTTTCTTCTGCCCACGGTCTTGCCTCTCCATACCTTTCTTCTACCCATGATCTTGCTCCTCCATGCCTTTCTTCAACCCATGGTCTTGCCCCTCCATACCTTTTTTCTACCCATAGTCTTGCCTCTCCATGCCTTTCTTCTACCTATGGTCTTGCCTCTCCATACCTTTCTTCTACCCATAGTCTTGCCCCTCCATACCTTTCTTCAACCCATGGTCTTGCCCCTCCATACCTTTCTTCTACCCATGGTCATGCCCCTCCATCCCTTTCTTCTACCCATGGTTTTGCCTCTCCATACCTTTCTTCCACCCATGGTCTTGCCCCTCCATACCTTTCTTCCGCCCATGTTCTTGCCCCTCCATACCTTTCTTCTGCCCACGGTCTTGCCTCTCCATACCTTTCTTCGACCCATGGTCTTGCCCCTCCATACCTTTCTTCTACCCATGGTCTTGCCCCTGCATACCTTTCTTCTACCCATGGTCTTGCTCCTCCATACCTTTCTTCAACCCATGGTCTTGCCCCTAAATACCTTTCTTCAACCTATGGTCTTGCCCCTCCATACCTTTCTTCCGCCCATGGTCTTGCCCCCCATACCTTTCTTCTACCCACAGTCTTGCCTCTTCATACCTTTCTTCTACCCATGGTCTTACGCCTTCATACCTTTCTTCTACCCATGGTCTTGTCTCTCCACATCTTTCTTACGTCCATGGTCTTGACCCCCATACCTTTCTTCTACTCATGATCTTGCCCTTCCATGCTTTTCTTCTACCCATGGTCTTGCTCCACCATGCCTTTCTTCTACCCACAGTCTTGCCTCTTCATACCTTTCTTCTACCCATGGTCTTGTCTCTCCATACCTTTCTTCTACCCATGGTCTTGCCCCTCCATATCTTTCTTCTACCCATGGTCTTGCCCCACCATACTTTCCTTCCACCCATGGTCTTGCCCCTCATACCTTTCTTCTGCCCATGGTCTTGCCCCACCATATCTTTCTTCTACCCTTTGTCTTGCCCCTCCATACCTTTCTTCCGGCCATGGCCTTGCCCCTCGATACCTTTATTCTGCCCATGATCTTGCCCCTCCATACCTTTCTTCCGCCCATGGTCTTGCCCCTCCATACCTTTCTTCTACCCATGTTCTTGCCTCTAGATACCTTTCTTCAACCTATGGTCTTGCCCCTCCATACCTTTCTTCTACCCATAGTCTTGCCTCTCCATGCCTTTCTTCTACCTATGGTCTTGCCTCTCCATACCTTTCTTCTACCCATAGTCTTGCCATCCATACCTTTCTTCAACCCATGGTCTTGCCCCTCCATACCTTTCTTCTACCCATGGTCATGCCCCTCCATCCCTTTCGTCTACCCATGGTTTTGCCTCTCCATACCTTTCTTCCACCCATGGTCTTGCCCCTCCAAACCTTTCTTCCGCCCATGGTCTTGCCCCTCCAAACCTTTCTTCCGCCCATGTTCTTGCCCCTCCATACCTTTCTTCCGCCCATGGTCTTGCCCCCCATACCTTTCTTCTACTCATGGTCTTGCCCCTCCATGCCTTTATTCTCCCCATGGTCTTGCCCCACCATGCCTTTCTTCTACCCACAGTCTTGCCTCTTCATACCTTTCTTCTACCCATGGTTTTACGCCTTCATACCTTTCTTCTACCCATGGTCTTGTCTCTCCACATCTTTCTTCCGCCCATGGTCTTGCCCCCCATACCTTTCTTCTACTCATGGTCTTGCCCTTCCATACTTTTCTTCTACCCATGGTCTTGCCCCACCATGCCTTTCTTCTACCCACGGTCTTGCCTCTTCATACCTTTCTTCTACCCATGGTCTTGTCTCTCCATACCTTTCTTCTACCCATGGTCTTGCCCCTCCATACCTTTCCTCTTCCCATGGTCTTGCCCCACCATACCTTTCTTCCACCCATGGTCTTGCCCCTCATACCTTTCTTCTGCCCATGGTCTTGCCCCACCATATCTTTCTTCTACCCTTTGTCTTGCCCCTCCATACCTTTCTTCCGGCCATGGCCTTGCCCCTCGATACCTTTATTCTGCCCATGATCTTGCCCCTCCATACCTTTCTTCCGCCCATGGTCTTGCCCCTCCATACCTTTCTTCTACCCATGGTCTTGCCTCTACATACCTTTCCTCTACCCATGGTCTTGCCCCCCATACCTTTCTTCTCCCCATGGTCTTGCCCCACCATGCCTTTCTTCTACCCATGGTCTTGCCTCTTCATACCTTTCTTCTACCCATGGTCTTGCCAATCCATACCTTTCTTCTACCCATGGTCTTGCCCCCATACCTTTCTTCTACCCATGGTCTTGCCTCTCCATACCTTTCTTCTACTCATGGTCTTGCCACACCATGCCTTTCTTCTACCCATGGTCTTGCTCCACCATCCCTTTCTTTGACCCATGGTCTTGCCTCTCCATACCTTTCTTCTACCCATGGTCTTGCCTCTCCGTACCTTTCTTCCACCCATGGTCTTGCCCCTCCATACCTTTCTTCAACCCATGGTCTGGCCCCTCCATACCTTTCTTCTACCCATGGTCTTGCCAATCCATACCTTTCTTCTACCCATGGTCTTGGCCCCATACCTTTCTTCTACCCATGGTCTTGCCTCTCCATATCTTTCTTCTACTCATGGTCTTGCCCCACCATGACTTTCTTCTACCCATGGTCTTGCCCCACCATGCCTTTCTTCTACCCATGGTCTTGCCTCTTCATACCTTTCTTCTACCCATGGTCTTGCCAATCCATACCTTTCTTCTACCCATGGTCTTGCCCCCATACCTTTCTTCTACCCATGGTCTTGCCTCTCCATACCTTTCTTCTACTCATGGTCTTGCCACACCATGCCTTTCTTCTACCCATGGTCTTGCTCCACCATCCCTTTCTTTGACCCATGGTCTTGCCTCTCCATACCTTTCTTCTACCCATGGTCTTGCCTCTCGGTACCTTTCTTCACCCATGGTCTTGCCCCTCCATACCTTTCTTCAACCCATGGTCTGGCCCCTCCATACCTTTCTTCTACCCATGGTCTTGCCCCCATACCTTTCTTCTACCCATGGTCTTGCCCCTCCATACCTTTCTTCTACCCATGCTCTTGCCGCTCCATACCTTTCTTCTACCCATGGTCTTGCCCCTCCATACCTTTCTTCAACCCATGGTCTTGCCCCTATATACCTTTCTTCAACATATGGTCTTGCCCCTTCATACCTTTCTTCTAACCATGGTCTTGCCCCTCCATACCTTTCTTCTACCCATGATCTTGCTCCTCCATGCCTTTCTTCTACCCATGGTGTTGTCACTTCATACCTTTCTTCTACCCATGGTCTTGTCTCTCCAAACCTTTCTTATACCCATGGTCTTGCCCCTCCATACCTTTCTTCTGCCCATGGTCTTGCCCCCCATACCTTTCTTCTACTCATGGTCTTGCCCCTCCATGCCTTTCTTCTCCCCATGGTCTTGCCCCACCATGCCTTTCTTCTACCCCTGGTCTTGCCTCTTCATACCTTTCTTCTACCCATGGTCTTGCCTCTTCATACCTTTCTTCTACCCATGGTCTTGTCTCTCCATACCTTTCTTCCGCCCATGGGCTTGCCTCTCCATACCTTTCTTCTACCTGTGGTCTTGCCCCTCCATACCTTTCTTCAACCCATGGTCTTGCCTCTGCATACCTTTCTGCTACCCATGGTCTTGCCCCACCATACCTTTCTTCCACCCATGGTCTTGCCCCTCCATACATTTCTTCTACCGTGGGTCTTGCCTCTCCATACTTTTCTTCCACCCATGTTCTTGCCCCTCCATACCTTTCTTCTACCCATGATGTTGCCTCTCCATACCTTTCTTCTACCGATGGTCTTGTCCCTCCATACCTTTCTTCTACCCATGGTCTTGCCTCTCCATACCTTTCTTCCAACAATGGTCTTGCCCCTCCATACCTTTCTTTCCCCAATGTCTTGCCCCTCCATACCTTTCTTCTACCCATGGTCTTGCCTCTCCATACCTTTCTTCCGCCCATGGTCCTACCCCTCCATACATTTTTTCTACCCATGGTCTTGCCTCTCCATGCCTTTCTTCTACCCATGGTCTTGCCCCTCCATACCTTTCTTCTACCAATGGTCTTGCCTCTCCATACCTTTCTTCTACCCATGGTCTTGCCCCTCCATACATTTCTTCTACCCATGGTCTTTCCCCTCCATAATTTTCTTCTACCCATGGTCCTTCCCCTCCATACCTTCCTTCTACCCATGGTCTTGCCTCACCATACCTTTCTTCTACCCATGGTCTTGCCCCACCATCCCTTTCTTCGACCCATGGTCTTTCCCCTCCATACCTATCTTCTACCGAGGGTCTTGCCTGTCCATACCTTTCTTCTACCCATGGTCTTGCCCCTCCATACCTTCATTCCGCCCATGGTCTTGCCCCCCATACCTTTCTTCTACTCATGGTCTTGCCTGTCCATACCTTTCTTCTACCCATGGTCTTGCCCCTCCATACCTTTATTCCGCCCATGGTCTTGCCCCCCATACCTTTCTTCTACTCATGGTCTTGCCTCTCCATACCTTTCTTCCAACAATGGTCTTGCCCCTCCATACCTTTCTTCCCCCATGGTCTTGCCCCTCCATACCTTTCTTCTACCCATGGTCTTGCCTCTCCATACCTTTCCTCAACCCATGGTCTGGCCCCTCCATACCTTTCTTCTACCCATGGTCTTGCCAATCCATACCTTTCTTCTACCCATGGTCTTGCCCCATACCTTTCTTCTACCCATGGTCTTGCCTCTCCATACCTTTCTTCGACCCATGGTCTTGCCCCTCCATACCTTTCTTCTACCCATGGTCTTGCCGCTCCATACCTTTCTTCTACCCATGGTCTTGCCCCTCCATACCTTTCTTCAACCCATGGTCTTGCCCCTAAATACCTTTCTTCAACATATGGTCTTGCCCCTTCATACCCTTCTTCTAACCATGGTCTTGCCCCTCCATGCCTTTCTTCTACCCATGATCTTGCTCCTCCATGCCTTTCTTCTACCCATGGTCTTGTCACTTCATACCTTTCTTCTACCCATGGTCTTGTCTCTCCAAACCTTTCTTATACCCATGGTCTTGCCCCTCCATACCTTTCTTCTGCCCATGGTCTTGCCCCCCATACCTTTCTTCTACTCATGGTCTTGCCCCTCCATGCCTTTCTTCTCCCCATGGTCTTGCCCCACCATGCCTTTCTTCTACCCATGGTCTTGCCTCTTCATACCTTTCTTCTACCCATGGTCTTGCCTCTTCATACCTTTCTTCTACCCATGGTCTTGTCTCTCCATACCTTTCTTCCACCCATGGGCTTGCCTCTCCATACCTTTCTTCTACCTGTGGTCTTGCCCCTCCATACCTTTCTTCAACCCATGGTCTTGCCTCTGCATACCTTTCTGCTACCCATGGTCTTGCCCCACCATACCTTTCTTCCACCCATGGTCTTGCCCCTCCATATATTTCTTCTACCGTGGGTCTTGCCTCTCCATACTTTTCTTCCACCCATGTTCTTGCCCCTCCATACCTTTCTTCTACCCATGGTCTTTCCCCTCCATACCTTTCTTCTACCCATGGTCTTGCCTCTCCATACCTTTCTTCTACCCATGGTCTTGCCTCTCCATACCTTTCTTCCACCCATTGTCTTGCCCCTCCATATCTTTCTTCAACCCATGGTCTTGCCCCTCCATACCTTTCTTCTACCCATGGTTTTGCCTTCCATCCCTTTCTTCTACCCATGGTCTTGCCTCTCCATACCTTTCTTCCAACAATGGTCTTGCCCCTCCATACCTTTCTTCCCCCATGGTCTTGCCCCTCCATCCCTTTCTTCTACCCATGGTTTTGCCTCTCCATACCTTTCTTCCACCCATGGTCTTGCCCCTCCAAACCTTTCTTCCGCCCATGTTCTTGCCCCTCCATACCTTTCTTCTGCCCATGGTCTTGCCTCTCCATACCTTTCTTCGACCCATGGTCTTGCCCCTCCATACCTTTCTTCTACCCATGGTCTTGCCCCTGCATACCTTTCTTCTACCCATGGTCTTGCCCCTCCATACCTTTCAACCCATGGTCTTGCCCCTAAATACCTTTCTTCAACCTATGGTCTTGCCCCTCCATACCTTTCTTCCGCCCATGGTCTTGCCCCCCATACCTTTCTTCTACTCATGGTCTTGCCCCTCCATGCCTTTATTCTCCCCATGGTCTTGCCCCACCATGCCTTTCTTCTACCCACAGTCTTGCCTCTTCATACCTTTCTTCTACCCATGGTTTTACGCCTTCATACCTTTCTTCTACCCATGGTCTTGTCTCTCCACATCTTTCTTCCGCCCATGGTCTTGCCCCCCATACCTTTCTTCTACTCATGGTCTTGCCCTTCCATGCTTTTCTTCTACCCATGGTCTTGTCTCTCCATACCTTTCTTCTACCCATGGTCTTGCCCCTCCATACCTTTCTTCTTCCCATGGTCTTGCCCCACCATACCTTTCTTCCACCCATGGTCTTGCCCCTCATACCTTTCTTCTGCCCATGGTCTTGCCCCACCATATCTTTCTTCTACCCTTTGTCTTGCCCCTCCATACCTTTCTTCCGGCCATGGCCTTGCTCCTCGATACCTTTATTCTGCCCATGATCTTGCCCCTCCATACCTTTCTTCCGCCCATGGTCTTGCCCCTCCATACCTTTCTTCTACCCATGGTCTTGCCTCTACATACCTTTCTTCTACCCATGGTCTTGCCCCCCATACCTTTCTTCTCCCCATGGTCTTGCCCCACCATGCCTTTCTTCTACCCATGGTCTTGCCTCTTCATACCTTTCTTCTACCCATGGTCTTGCCAATCCATACCTTTCTTCTACCCATGGTCTTGCCCCCATACCTTTCTTCTACCCATGGTCTTGCCTCTCCATACCTTTCTTCTACTCATGGTCTTGCCACACCATGCCTTTCTTCTACCCATGGTCTTGCTCCACCATCCCTTTCTTTGACCCATGGTCTTGCCTCTCCATACCTTTCTTCTACCCATGGTCTTGCCTCTCCGTACCTTTCTTCCACCCATGGTCTTTCCCCTCCATACCTTTCTTCAACCCATGGTCTGGCCCCTCCATACCTTTCTTCTACCTATGGTCTTGCCAATCCATACCTTTCTTCTACCCATGGTCTTACCCCCATACCTTTCTTCTACCCATGGTCTTGCCTCTCCATATCTTTCTTCTACTCATGGTCTTGCCCCACCATGACTTTCTTCTACCCATGGTCTTGCCCCACCATGCCTTTCTTCTACCCATGGTCTTGCCTCTTCATACCTTTCTTCTACCCATGGTCTTGCCAATCCATACCTTTCTTCTACCCATGGTCTTGCCCCCATACCTTTCTTCTACCCATGGTCTTGCCTCTCCATACCTTTCTTCTACTCATGGTCTTGCCACACCATGCCTTTCTTCTACCCATGGTCTTGCTCCACCATCCCTTTCTTTGACCCATGGTCTTGCCTCTCCATACCTTTCTTCTACCCATGGTCTTGCCTCTCCGTACCTTTCTTCCACCCATGGTCTTGCCCCTCCATACCTTTCTTCAACCCATGGTCTGGCCCCTCCATACCTTTCTTCTACCCATGGTCTTGCCCCCATACCTTTCTTCTACCCATGGTCTTGCCTCTCCATACCTTTCTTCTACCCATGGTCTTGCCCCTCCATACCTTTCTTCTACCCATGGTCTTGCCTCTCCATACCTTTCTTCGACCCATGGTCTTGCCCCTCCATACCTTTCTTCTACCCATGCTCTTGCTGCTCCATACCTTTCTTCTACCCATGGTCTTGCCCCTCCATACCTTTCTTCAAACCATGGTCTTGCCCCTAAATACCTTTCTTCAACATATGGTCTTGCCCCTTCATACCTTTCTTCTAACCATGGTCTTGCCCCTCCATACCTTTCTTCTACCCATGATCTTGCTCCTCCATGCCTTTCTTCTACCCATGGTCTTGTCACTTCATACCTTTCTTCTACCCATGGTCTTGTCTCTCCAAACCTTTCTTATACCCTTTGTCTTGCCCCTCCATACCTTTCTTCTGCCCATGGTCTTGCCCCCCATACCTTTCTTCTACTCATGGTCTTGCCCCTCCATGCCTTTCTTCTCCCCATGGTCTTGCCCCACCATGCCTTTCTTCTACCCATGGTCTTGCCTCTTCATACCTTTCTTCTACCCATGGTCTTGCCTCTTCATACCTTTCTTCTACCCATGGTCTTGTCTCTCCATACCTTTCTTCCGCCCATGGGCTTGCCTCTCCATACCTTTCTTCTACCTGTGGTCTTGCCCCTCCATACCTTTCTTCAACCCATGGTCTTGCCTCTGCATACCTTTCTGCTACCCATGGTCTTGCCCCACCATACCTTTCTTCCACCCATGGTCTTGCCCCTCCATACATTTCTTCTACCGTGGTTCTTGCCTCTCCATACTTTTCTTCCACCCATGTTCTTGCCCCTCCATACCTTTCTTCTACCCATGATGTTGCCTCTCCATACCTTTCTTCTACCGATGGTCTTGTCCCTCCATACCTTTCTTCTACCCATGGTCTTTCCCCTCCATACCTTTCTTCTACCCATGGTCTTGCCTCTCCATACCTTTCTTCTACCCATGGTATTGCCTCTCCATACCTTTCTTCCACCCATTGTCTTGTCCCTCCATACCTTTATTCAACACATGGTCTTGCCCCTCCATACCTTTCTTCTACCCATGGTCTTGCCCCTCCATCCCTTTCTTCTACCCATGGTCTTGCCTCTCCATACCTTTCTTCCAACAATGGTCTTGCCCCTCCATACCTTTCTTCCCCCAATGTCTTGCCCCTCCATACCTTTCTTCTACCCATGGTCTTGCCTCTCCATACCTTTCTTCCGCCCATGGTCCTGCCCCTCCATACATTTTTTCTACCCATGGTCTTGCCTCTCCATGCCTTACTTCTACCCATGGTCTTGCCCCTCCATACCTTTCTTCTACCAATGGTCTTGCCTCTCCATACCTTTCTTCTACCCATGGTCTTGCCCCTCCATACATTTCTTCTACACATGGTCTTTCCCCTCCATAATTTTCTTCTACCCATGGTCCTTCCCCTCCATACCTTCCTTCTACCCATGGTCTTGCCTCACCATACCTTTCTTCTACCCATGGTCTTGCCCCACCATCCCTTTCTTCGACCCATGGTCTTTCCCCTCCATACCTATCTTCTACCGAGGGTCTTGCCTGTCCATACCTTTCTTCTACCCATGGTCTTGCCCCTCCATACCTTCATTCCGCCCATGGTCTTGCCCCCATACCTTTCTTCTATTCATGGTCTTGCCTGTCCATACCTTTCTTCTACCCATGGTCTTGCCCCTCCATACCTTTATTCCGCCCATGGTCTTGCCCCCCATACCTTTCTTCTACTCATGGTCTTGCCTCTCCATACCTTTCTTCCAACAATGGTCTTGCCCCTCCATACCTTTCTTCCCCCATGGTCTTGCCCCTCCATACCTTTCTTCTACCCATGGTCTTGCCTCTCCATACCTTTCCTCAACCCATGGTCTGGCCCCTCCATACCTTTCTTCTACCCATGGTCTTGCCAATCCATACCTTTCTTCTACCCATGGTCTTGCCCCCATACCTTTCTTCTACCCATGGTCTTGCCTCTCCATACCTTTCTTCGACCCATGGTCTTGCCCCTCCATACCTTTCTTCTACCCATGGTCTTGCCGCTCCATACCTTTCTTCTACCCATGGTCTTGCCCCTCCATACCTTTCTTCAACCCATGGTCTTGCCCCTAAATACCTTTCTTCAACATATGGTCTTGCCCCTTCATACCTTTCTTCTAACCATGGTCTTGCCCCTCCATACCTTTCTTCTACCCATGATCTTGCTCCTCCATGCCTTTCTTCTACCCATGGTCTTGTCACTTCATACCTTTCTTCTACCCATGGTCTTGTCTCTCCAAACCTTTTTTATACCCATGGTCTTGCCCCTCCATACCTTTCTTCTGCCCATGGTCTTGCCCCCCATACCTTTCTTCTACTCATGGTCTTGCCCCTCCATGCCTTTCTTCTCCCCATGGTCTTGCCCCACCATGCCTTTCTTCTACCCATGGTCTTGCCTCTTCATACCTTTCTTCTACCCATGGTCTTGCCTCTTCATACCTTTCTTCTACCCATGGTCTTGTCTCTCCATACCTTTCTTCCACCCATGGGCTTGCCTCTCCATACCTTTCTTCTACCTGTGGTCTTGCCCCTCCATACCTTTCTTCAACCCATGGTCTTGCCTCTGCATACCTTTCTGCTACCCATGGTCTTTCCCCACCATACCTTTCCTCCACCCATGGTCTTGCCCCTCCATACATTTCTTCTACCGTGGGTCTTGCCTCTCCATACTTTTCTTCCACCCATGTTCTTGCCCCTCCATACCTTTCTTCTACCCATGATGTTGCCTCTCCATACCTTTCTTCTACCGATGGTCTTGTCCCTCCATACCTTTCTTCTACCCATGGTCTTTCCCCTCCATACCTTTCTTCTACCCATGGTCTTGCCTCTCCATACCTTTCTTCTACCCATGGTCTTGCCTCTCCATACCTTTCTTCCACCCATTGTCTTGCCCCTCCAGATCTTTCTTCAACCCATGGTCTTGCCCCTCCATACCTTTCTTCTACCCATGGTTTTGCCTTCCATCCCTTTCTTCTACCCATGGTCTTGCCTCTCCATACCTTTCTTCCAACAATGGTCTTGCCCCTCCATACCTTTCTTCCCCCAATGTCTTGCCCCTCCATACCTTTCTTCTACCCATGGTCTTGCCTCTCCATACCTTTCTTCCGCCCATGGTCCTGCCCCTCCATACATTTTTTCTACCCATGGTCTTGCCTCTCCATTCCTTTCTTCTACCCATGGTCTTGCCCCTCCATACCTTTCTTCTACCAATGGTCTTGCCTCTCCATACCTTTCTTCTACCCATGGTCTTGCCCCTCCATACATTTCTTCTACCCATGGTCTTTCCCCTCCATAATTTTCTTCTACCCATGGTCCTTCCCCTCCATACCTTCCTTCTACCCATGGTCTTGCCTCTCCATACCTTTCTTCTACCCATGGTCTTGCCCCACCATCCCTTTCTTCGACCCATGGTCTTTCCCCTCCATACCTTTCTTCTACCCATGGTCTTGCCAATCCATACCTTCATTCCGCCCATGGTCTTGCCCCCCATAGCTTTCTTCTACTCATGGTCTTGCCTGTCCATACCTTTCTTCTACCCATGGTCTTGCCCCTCCATACCTTTATTCCGCCCATGGTCTTTCCCCCCATACCTTTCTTCTACTCATGGTCTTGCCTCTCCATACCTTTCTTCCAACAATGGTCTTGCCCCTCCATACCTTTCTTCCCCCATGGTCTTGCCCCTCCATACCTTTCTTCTACCCATGGTCTTGCCTCTCCATACCTTTCCTCCGCCCATGGTCCTGCCCCTCCACACATTTTTTCTACCCATGGTCTTGCCTCTCCATGCCTTTCTTATACCCATGGTCTTGCCCCTCCATACCTTTCTTCAACCCATGGTCTGGCCCCTCCATACCTTTCTTCTACCCATGGTCTTGCCAATCCATACCTTTCTTCTACCCATGGTCTTGCCCCCATACCTTTCTTCTACCCATGGTCTTGCCTCTCCATACCTTTCTTCGACCCATGGTCTTGCCCCTCCATACCTTTCTTCTACCCATGGTCTTGCCGCTCCATACCTTTCTTCTACCCATGGTCTTGCCCCTCCATACCTTTCTTCAACCCATGGTCTTGCCCCTAAATACCTTTCTTCAACATATGGTCTTGCCCCTTCATACCTTTCTTCTAACCATGGTCTTGCCCCTCCATACCTTTCTTCTACCCATGATCTTGCTCCTCCATGCCTTTCTTTCGCCCATGTTCTTGCCCCTCCATACCTTTCTTCTGCCCACGGTCTTGCCTCTCCATACCTTTCTTCGACCCATGGTCTTGCCCCACCATGCCTTTCTTCTACCCATGGTCTTGCCTCTTCATACCTTTCTTCTACCCATGGTCTTGCCAATCCATACCTTTCTTCTACCCATGGTCTTGCCCCCATACCTTTCTTCTACCCATGGTCTTGCCTCTCCATACCTTTCTTCTACTCATGGTCTTGCCACACCATGCCTTTCTTCTACCCATGGTCTTGCTCCACCATCCCTTTCTTTGACCCATGGTCTTGCCTCTCCATACCTTTCTTCTACCCATGGTCTTGCCTCTCCATACCTTTCTTCCACCCATGGTCTTGCCCCTCCATACCTTTCTTCAACCCATGGTCTGGCCCCTCCATACCTTTCTTCTACCCATGGTCTTGCCAATCCATACCTTTCTTCTACCCATGGTCTTGCCCCCATACCTTTCTTCTACCCATGGTCTTGCCTCTCCATACCTTTCTTCTACTCATGGTCTTGCCCCACCATGACTTTCTTCTACCCATGGTCTTGCCCCACCATCTCTTTCTTTGACCCATGGTCTTGCCTCTCCATACCTTTCTTCTACCCATGGTCTTGCCTCTCCATACCTTTCTTCCACCCATGGTCTTGCCCCTCCATACCTTTCTTCAACCCATGGTCTGGCCCCTCCATACCTTTCTTCTACCCATGGTCTTGCCAATCCATACCTTTCTTCTACCCATGGTCTTTCCCCCATACCTTTCTTCTACCCATGGTCTTGCCTCTCCATACCTTTCTTCGACCCATGGTCTTGCCCCTCCATACCTTTCTTCTACCCATGGTCTTGCCGCTCCATACCTTTCTTCTACCCATGGTCTTGCCCCTCCATACCTTTCTTCAACCCATGGTCTTGCCCCTAAATACCTTTCTTCAACAGATGGTCTTGCCCCTTCATACCTTTCTTCTAACCATGGTCTTGCCCCTCCATACCTTTCTTCTACCCATGATCTTGCTCCTCCATGCCTTTCTTCCGCCCATGTTCTTGCCCCTCCATACCTTTCTTCTGCCCACGGTCTTGCCTCTCCATACCTTTCTTCTACCCATGATCTTGCTCCTCCATGCCTTTCTTCAACCCATGGTCTTGCCCCTCCATACCTTTCTTCTACCCATAGTCTTGCCTCTCCATGCCTTTCTTCTACCTATGGTCTTGCCTCTCCATACCTTTCTTCTACCCATAGTCTTGCCCCTCCATACCTTTCTTCAACCCATGGTCTTGCCCCTCCATACCTTTCTTCTACCCATGGTCATGCCCCTCCATCCCTTTCTTCTACCCATGGTTTTGCCTCTCCATACCTTTCTTCCACCCATGGTCTTGCCCCTCCATACCTTTCTTCCGCCCATGTTCTTGCCCCTCCATACCTTTCTTCTGCCCACGGTCTTGCCTCTCCATACCTTTCTTCGACCCATGGTCTTGCCCCTGCATACCTTTCTTCTACCCATGGTCTTGCCCCTCCATACCTTTCTTCAACCCATGGTCTTGCCCCTAAATAGCTTTCTTCAACATATGGTCTTGCCCCTTCATACCTTTCTTCTAACCATGGTCTTGCCCTTCCATACCTTTCTTCTACCCAT
Organism: Ambystoma mexicanum; assembly: GCF_040938575.1. Taxonomy (NCBI): domain Eukaryota; kingdom Metazoa; phylum Chordata; class Amphibia; order Caudata; family Ambystomatidae; genus Ambystoma; species Ambystoma mexicanum. The sequence goes on along the minus strand of NC_090931.1, from coordinate 2,579,429 downwards.
GATCTTGCTCCTCCATGCCTTTCTTCCGCCCATGTTCTTGCCCCTCCATACCTTTCTTCTGCCCACGGTCTTGCCTCTCCATACCTTTCTTCTACCCATGATCTTGCTCCTCCATGCCTTTCTTCAACCGATGGTCTTGCCCCTCCATACCTTTCTTCTACCCATAGTCTTGCCTCTACATGCCTTTCTTCTACCTATGGTCTTGCCTCTCCATACCTTTCTTCTACCCATAGTCTTGCCCCTCCATACCTTTCTTCAACCCATGGTCTTGCCCCTCCATACCTTTCTTCTACCCATGGTCATGCCCCTCCATCCCTTTCTTCTACCCATGGTTTTGCCTCTCCATACCTTTCTTCCACCCATGGTCTTGCCCCTCCATACCTTTCTTCCGCCCATGTTCTTGCCCCTCCATACCTTTCTTCTGCCCACGGTCTTGCCTCTCCATACCTTTCTTCGACCCATGGTCTTGCCCCTCCATACCTTTCTTCTACCCATGGTCTTGCCCCTGCAAACCTTTCTTCTACCCATGGTCTTGCCCCTCCATACCTTTCTTCAACCCATGGTCTTGCCCCTAAATACCTTTTTTTCAACCTATGGTCTTGCCCCTCCATACCTTTCTTCCGCCCATGGTCTTGCCCCCATACCTTTCTTCTACTCATGGTCTTGCCCCTCCATGCCTTTATTCTCCCCATGGTCTTGCCCCACCATGCCTTTCTTCTACCCACAGTCTTGCCTCTTCATACCTTTCTTCTACCCATGGTCTTACGCCTTCATACCTTTCTTCTACCCATGGTCTTGTCTCTCCACATCTTTCTTCCGCCCATGGTCTTGCCCCCCATACCTTTCTTCTACTCATGATCTTGCCCTTCCATGCTTTTCTTCTACCCATGGTCTTGCTCCACCATGCCTTTCTTCTACCCACAGTCTTGCCTCTTCATACCTTTCTTCTACCCATGGTCTTGTCTCTCCATACCTTTCTTCTACCCATGGTCTTGCCCCTCCATATCTTTCTTCTACCCATGGTCTTGCCCCTCCATACCTTTCTTCAACCCATGGTCGGCCCCTCCATACCTTTCTTCTACCCATGGTCTTGCCAATCCATACCTTTCTTCTACCCATGGTCTTTCCCCCATACCTTTCTTCTACCCATGGTCTTGCCTCTCCATACCTTTGTTCGACCCATGGTCTTGCCCCTCCATACCTTTCTTCTACCCATGGTCTTGCCGCTCCATACCTTTCTTCTACCCATGGTCTTGCCCCTCCATACCTTTCTTCAACCCATGGTCTTGCCCCTAAATACCTTTCTTCAACATATGGCCTTGCCCCTTCATACCTTTCTTCTAACCATGGTCTTGCCCCTCCATACCTTTCTTCTACCCATGATCTTGCTCCTCCATGCCTTTCTTCCGCCCATGTTCTTGCCCCTCCATACCTTTCTTCTGCCCACGGTCTTGCCTCTCCATACCTTTCTTCTACCCATGATCTTGCTCCTCCATGCCTTTCTTCAACCCATGGTCTTGCCCCTCCATTCCTTTCTTCTACCCATAGTCTTGCCTCTCCATGCCTTTCTTCTACCTATGGTCTTGCCTCTCCATACCTTTCTTCTACCCATAGTCTTGCCCCTCCATACCTTTCTTCAACCCATGGTCTTGCCTCTCCATACCTTTCTTCGACCCATGGTCTTGCCCCTGCATACCTTTCTTCTACCCATGGTCTTGCCCCTCCATACCTTTCTTCAACCCATGGTCTTGCCCCTAAATACCTTTCTTCAACATATGGTCTTGCCCCTTCATACCTTTCTTCTAACCATGGTCTTGCCCCTCCATACCTTTCTTCTACCCATGATCTTGCTCCTCCATGCCTTTCTTCCGCCCATGTTCTTGCCCCTCCATACCTTTCTTCTGCAAACGGTCTTGCCTCTCCATACCTTTCTTCTACCCATGATCTTGCTTCTCCATGCCTTTCTTCAACCGATGGTCTTGCCCCTCCATACCTTTCTTCTACCCATAGTCTTGCCTCTACATGCCTTTCTTCTACCTATGGTCTTGCCTCTCCATACCTTTCTTCTACCCATAGTCTTGCCCCTCCATACCTTTCTTCAACCCATGGTCTTGCCCCTCCATACCTTTCTTCTACCCATGGTCATGCCCCTCCATCCCTTTCTTCTACCCATGGTTTTGCCTCTCCATACCTTTCTTCCACCCATGGTCTTGCCCCTCCATACCTTTCTTCCGCCCATGTTCTTGCCCCTCCATACCTTTCTTCTGCCCACGGTCTTGCCTCTCCATACCTTTCTTCAACCTATGGTCTTGCCCCTCCATACCTTTCTTCCACCCATGGTCTTGCCCCCATACCTTTCTTCTACTCATGGTCTTGCCCCTCCATGCCTTTATTCTCCCCATGGTCTTGCCCCACCATGCCTTTCTTCTACCCACAGTCTTGCCTCTTCATACCTTTCTTCTACCCATGGTCTTACGCCTTCATACCTTTCTTCTACCCATGGTCTTGTCTCTCCACATCTTTCTTCCGCCCATGGTCTTGCCCCCCATACCTTTCTTCTAATCATGATCTTGCCCTTCCATGCTTTTCTTCTACCCATGGTCTTGCTCCACCATGCCTTTCTTCTACCCACAGTCTTGCCTCTTCATACCTTTCTTCTACCCATGGTCTTGTCTCTCCATACCTTTCTTCTACCCATGGTCTTGCCCCTCCATATCTTTCTTCTACCCATGGTCTTGCCCCTCCATATCTTTCTTCAACCCATGGTCTGGCCCCTCCATACCTTTCTTCTACCCATGGTCTTGCCAATCCATACCTTTCTTCTACCCATGGTCTTTCCCCCATACCTTTCTTCTACCCATGGTCTTGCCTCTCCATACCTTTGTTCGACCCATGGTCTTGCCCCTCCATACCTTTCTTCTACCCATGGTCTTGCCGCTCCATACCTTTCTTCTACCCATGGTCTTGCCCCTCCATACCTTTCTTCAACCCATGGTCTTGCCCCTAAATACCTTTCTTCAACATATGGCCTTGCCCCTTCATACCTTTCTTCTAACCATGGTCTTGCCCCTCCATACCTTTCTTCTACCCATGATCTTGCTCCTCCATGCCTTTCTTCCGCCCATGTTCTTGCCCCTCCATACCTTTCTTCTGCCCACGGTCTTGCCTCTCCATACCTTTCTTCTACCCATGATCTTGCTCCTCCATGCCTTTCTTCAACCCATGGTCTTGCCCCTCCATACCTTTCTTCTACCCATAGTCTTGCCTCTCCATGCCTTTCTTCTACCTATGGTCTTGCCTCTCCATACCTTTCTTCTACCCATAGTCTTGCCCCTCCATACCTTTCTTCAACCCATGGTCTTGCCCCTCCATACCTTTCTTCTACCCATGGTCATGCCCCTCCATCCCTTTCTTCTACCCATGGTTTTGCCTCTCCATACCTTTCTTCCACCCATGGTCTTGCCCCTCCATACCGTTCTTCCGCCCATGTTCTTGCCCCTCCATACCTTTCTTCTGCCCACGGTCTTGCCTCTCCATACCTTTCTTCGACCCATGGTCTTGCCCCTCCATACCTTTCTTCTACCCATGGTCTTGCCCCTGCATACCTTTCTTCTACCCATGGTCTTGCCCCTCCATACCTTTCTTCAACCCATGGTCTTGCCCCTAAAAACCTTTCTTCAACCTATGGTCTTGCCCTTCCATACCTTTCTTCCGTCCATGGTCTTGCCCCCCATACCTTTCTTCTACTCATGGTCTTGCCCCTCCATGCCTTTATTCTCCCCATGGTCTTGCCCCACCATGCCTTTCTTCTACCCACAGTCTTGCCTCTTCATACCTTTCTTCTACCCATGGTCTTACGCCTTCATACCTTTCTTCTACCCATGGTCTTGTCTCTCCACATCTTTCTTCCGCCCATGGTCTTGCCCCCCATACGTTTCTTCTACTCATGATCTTGCCCTTCCATGCTTTTCTTCTACCCATGGTCTTGCTCCACCATGCCTTTCTTCTACCCACAGTCTTGCCTCTTCATACCTTTCTTCTACCCATGGTCTTGTCTCTCCATACCTTTCTTCTACCCATGGTCTTTCCCCTCCATATCTTTCTTCTACCCATGGTCTTGCCCCACCATACCTTCCTTCCACCCATGGTCTTGCCCCTCATACCTTTCTTCTGCCCATGGTCTTGCCCCACCATATCTTTCTTCTACCCTTTGTCTTGCCCCTCCATACCTTTCTTCCGGCCATGGCCTTGCCCCTCGATACCTTTATTCTGCCCATGATCTTGCCCCTCCATACCTTTCTTCCGCCCATGGTCTTGCCCCTCCATACCTTTCTTCTACCCATGGTCTTGCCTCTACATACCTTTCTTCAACCCATGGTCTTGCCCCTCCATACCTTTCTTCTACCCATAGTCTTGCCTCTCCATGCCTTTCTTCTACCTATGGTCTTGCCTCTCCATACCTTTCTTCTACCCATAGTCTTGCCATCCATACCTTTCTTCAACCCATGGTCTTTCCCCTCCATACCTTTCTTCTACCCATGGTCATGCCCCTCCATCCCTTTCTTCTACCCATGGTTTTGCCTCTCCATACCTTTCTTCCACCCATGGTCTTGCCCCTCCAAACCTTTCTTCCGCCCATGTTCTTGCCCCTCCATACCTTTCATCTGCCCACGGTCTTGCCTCTCCATACCTTTCTTCGACCCATGGTCTTGCCCCTCCATACCTTTCTTCTACCCATGGTCTTGCCCCTGCATACCTTTCTTCTACTCATGGTCTTGCCCCTCCATACCTTTCTTCTACTCATGGTCTTGCCCCTCCATGCCTTTATTCTCCCCATGGTCTTGCCCCACCATGCCTTTCTTCTACCCACAGTCTTGCCTCTTCATACCTTTCTTCTACCCATGGTCTTACGCCTTCATACCTTTCTTCTACCCATGGTCTTGTCTCTCCACATCTTTCTTCCGCCCATGGTCTTGCCCCCCATACCTTTCTTCTAATCATGATCTTGCCCTTCCATGCTTTTCTTCTACCCATGGTCTTGCTCCACCATGCCTTTCTTCTACCCACAGTCTTGCCTCTTCATACCTTTCTTCTACCCATGGTCTTGTCTCTCCATACCTTTCTTCTACCCATGGTCTTGCCCCTCCATATCTTTCTTCTACCCATGGTCTTGCCCCTCCATATCTTTCTTCAACCCATGGTCTGGCCCCTCCATACCTTTCTTCTACCCATGGTCTTGCCAATCCATACCTTTCTTCTACCCATGGTCTTTCCCCCATACCTTTCTTCTACCCATGGTCTTGCCTCTCCATACCTTTGTTCGACCCATGGTCTTGCCCCTCCATACCTTTCTTCTACCCATGGTCTTGCCGCTCCATACCTTTCTTCTACCCATGGTCTTGCCCCTCCATACCTTTCTTCAACCCATGGTCTTGCCCCTAAATACCTTTCTTCAACATATGGCCTTGCCCCTTCATACCTTTCTTCTAACCATGGTCTTGCCCCTCCATACCTTTCTTCTACCCATGATCTTGCTCCTCCATGCCTTTCTTCCGCCCATGTTCTTGCCCCTCCATACCTTTCTTCTGCCCACGGTCTTGCCTCTCCATACCTTTCTTCTACCCATGATCTTGCTCCTCCATGCCTTTCTTCAACCCATGGTCTTGCCCCTCCATACCTTTCTTCTACCCATAGTCTTGCCTCTCCATGCCTTTCTTCTACCTATGGTCTTGCCTCTCCATACCTTTCTTCTACCCATAGTCTTGCCCCTCCATACCTTTCTTCAACCCATGGTCTTGCCCCTCCATACCTTTCTTCTACCCATGGTCATGCCCCTCCATCCCTTTCTTCTACCCATGGTTTTGCCTCTCCATACCTTTCTTCCACCCATGGTCTTGCCCCTCCATACCGTTCTTCCGCCCATGTTCTTGCCCCTCCATACCTTTCTTCTGCCCACGGTCTTGCCTCTCCATACCTTTCTTCGACCCATGGTCTTGCCCCTCCATACCTTTCTTCTACCCATGGTCTTGCCCCTGCATACCTTTCTTCTACCCATGGTCTTGCCCCTCCATACCTTTCTTCAACCCATGGTCTTGCCCCTAAAAACCTTTCTTCAACCTATGGTCTTGCCCTTCCATACCTTTCTTCCGTCCATGGTCTTGCCCCCCATACCTTTCTTCTACTCATGGTCTTGCCCCTCCATGCCTTTATTCTCCCCATGGTCTTGCCCCACCATGCCTTTCTTCTACCCACAGTCTTGCCTCTTCATACCTTTCTTCTACCCATGGTCTTACGCCTTCATACCTTTCTTCTACCCATGGTCTTGTCTCTCCACATCTTTCTTCCGCCCATGGTCTTGCCCCCCATACGTTTCTTCTACTCATGATCTTGCCCTTCCATGCTTTTCTTCTACCCATGGTCTTGCTCCACCATGCCTTTCTTCTACCCACAGTCTTGCCTCTTCATACCTTTCTTCTACCCATGGTCTTGTCTCTCCATACCTTTCTTCTACCCATGGTCTTTCCCCTCCATATCTTTCTTCTACCCATGGTCTTGCCCCACCATACCTTCCTTCCACCCATGGTCTTGCCCCTCATACCTTTCTTCTGCCCATGGTCTTGCCCCACCATATCTTTCTTCTACCCTTTGTCTTGCCCCTCCATACCTTTCTTCCGGCCATGGCCTTGCCCCTCGATACCTTTATTCTGCCCATGATCTTGCCCCTCCATACCTTTCTTCCGCCCATGGTCTTGCCCCTCCATACCTTTCTTCTACCCATGGTCTTGCCTCTACATACCTTTCTTCAACCCATGGTCTTGCCCCTCCATACCTTTCTTCTACCCATAGTCTTGCCTCTCCATGCCTTTCTTCTACCTATGGTCTTGCCTCTCCATACCTTTCTTCTACCCATAGTCTTGCCATCCATACCTTTCTTCAACCCATGGTCTTTCCCCTCCATACCTTTCTTCTACCCATGGTCATGCCCCTCCATCCCTTTCTTCTACCCATGGTTTTGCCTCTCCATACCTTTCTTCCACCCATGGTCTTGCCCCTCCAAACCTTTCTTCCGCCCATGTTCTTGCCCCTCCATACCTTTCATCTGCCCACGGTCTTGCCTCTCCATACCTTTCTTCGACCCATGGTCTTGCCCCTCCATACCTTTCTTCTACCCATGGTCTTGCCCCTGCATACCTTTCTTCTACTCATGGTCTTGCCCCTCCATGCCTTTATTCTCCCCATGGTCTTGCCCCACCATGCCTTTCTTCTACCCACAGTCTTTCCTCTTCATACCTTTCTTCTACCCATGGTTTTACGCCTTCATACCTTTCTTCTACCCATGGTCTTGTCTCTCCACATCTTTCTTCCGCCCATGGTCTTGCCCCCCATACCTTTCTTCTACTCATGGTCTTGCCCTTCCATGCTTTTCTTCTACCCATGGTCTTGCCCCACCATGCCTTTCTTCTACCCACAGTCTTGCCTCTTCATACCTTTCTTCTACCCATGGTCTTGTCTCTCCATACCTTTCTTCTACCCATGGTCTTGCCCCTCAATACCTTTCTTCTACCCATGGTCTTGCCCCACCATACCTTTCTTCCACCCATGGTCTTGCCCCTCATACCTTTCTTCTGCCCATGGTCTTGCCCCACCATATCTTTCTTCTACCCTTTGTCTTGCCCCTCCATACCTTTCTTCCGGCCATGGCCTTGCCCCTCGATACCTTTATTCTGCCCATGATCTTGCCCCTCCATACCTTTCTTCCGCCCATGGTCTTGCCCCTCCATACCTTTCTTCTACCCATGGTCTTGCCTCTACATACCTTTCTTCTACCCATGGTCTTGCCCCTCCAAACCTTTCTTCCGCCCATGTTCTTGCCCCTCCATACCTTTCTTCTGCCCATGGTCTTGCCTCTCCATACCTTTCTTCGACCCATGGTCTTGCCCCTCCATACCTTTCTTCTACCCATGGTCTTGCCCCTGCATACCTTTCTTCTACCTATGGTCTTGCCCCTCCATACCTTTCAACCCATGGTCTTGCCCCTAAATACCTTTCTTCAACCTATGGTCTTGCCCCTCCATACCTTTCTTCCGCCCATGGTCTTGCCCCCATACCTTTCTTCTACTCATGGTCTTGCCCCTCCATGCCTTTATTCTCCCCATGGTCTTGCCCCATCATGCCTTCTTCTACCTATGGTCTTGCCTCTCCATACCTTTCTTCTACCAATAGTCTTGCCCCTCCATACCTTTCTTCAACCCATGGTCTTGCCCATCCATACCTTTTTTCTACCCATGGTCATGCCCCTCCATCCCTTTCTTCTACCCATGGTATTGCCGCTCCATATCTTTCTTCCACCCATGGTCTTGCCCCTCCATACATTTCCTCCGCCCATGATCTTGCCTCTCCATACCTTTCTTCTACCCATGGTCTTGCCCCTCCATACCTTTCTTCTACCCATGGTCTTGCCTCTACATAAATTTCTTCTCCCCATGGTCTTGCCCCACCATGCCTTTCTTCTACCCATGGTCTTGCCTCTTCATACCTTTCTTCTACCCATGGTCTTGCCAATCCATACCTTTCTTCTACCCATGGTCTTGCCCCCATACCTTTCTTCTACCCATGGTCTTGCCTCTCCATACCTTTCTTCTACTCATGGTCTTGCCACACCATGCCTTTCTTTGACCCATGGTCTTGCCTCTCCATACCTTTCTTCTACCCATGGTCTTGCCTCTCCGTACCTTTCTTCCACCCATGGTCTTGCCCCTCCATACCTTTCTTCAAACCATGGTCTGGCCCCTCCATACCTTTCTTCTACCCATGGTCTTGCCAATCCATACCTTTCTTCTACCCATGGTCTTGCCCCCATACCTTTCTTCTACCCATGGTCTTGCCTCTCCATATCTTTCTTCTACTCATGGTCTTGCCCCACCATGACTTTCTTCTACCCATGGTCTTGCCCCACCATCTCTTTCTTTGACCCATGGTCTTGCCTCTCCATACCTTTCTTCTACCCATGGTCTTGCCTCTCCATACCTTTCTTCCACCCATGGTCTTGCCCCTCCATACCTTTCTTCAACCCATGGTCTGGCCCCTCCATACCTTTCTTCTACCCATGGTCTTGCCAATCCATACCTTTCTTCTACCCATGGTCTTGCCCCCATACCTTTCTTCTACCCATGGTCTTGCCTCTCCATACCTTTCTTCGACCCATGGTCTTGCCCCTCCATACCTTTCTTCTACCCATGCTCTTGCCGCTCCATACCTTTCTTCTACCCATGGTCTTGCCCCTCCATACCTTTCTTCAACCCATGGTCCTGCCCCTAAATACCTTTCTTCAACATATGGTCTTGCCCCTTCATACCTTTCTTCTAACCATGGTCTTGCCCCTCCATACCTTTCTTCTACCCATGATCTTGCTCCTCCATGCCTTTCTTCTACCCATGGTCTTGTCACTTCATACCTTTCTTCTACCCATGGTCTTGTCTCTCCAAACCTTTCTTATACCCATGGTCTTGCCCCTCCATACCTTTCTTCTGCCCATGGTCTTGCTCCCCATACCTTTCTTCTACTCATGGTCTTGCCCCTCCATGCCTTTCTTCTCCCCATGGTCTTGCCCCACCATGCCTTTCTTCTACCCATGGTCTTGCCTCTTCATACCTTTCTTCTACCCATGGTCTTGCCTCTTCATACCTTTCTTCTACCCATGGTCTTGTCTCTCCATACCTTTCTTCCGCCCATGGGCTTGCCTCTCCATACCTTTCTTCTACCTGTGGTCTTGCCCCTCCATACCTTTCTTCAACCCATGGTCTTGCCTCTGCATACCTTTCTGCTACCCATGGTCTTGCCCCACCATACCTTTCTTCCACCCATGGTCTTGCCCCTCCATACATTTCTTCTACCGTGGGTCTTGCCTCTCCATACTTTTCTTCCACCCATGTTCTTGCCCCTCCATACCTTTCTTCTACCCATGATGTTGCCTCTCCATACCTTTCTTCTACCGATGGTCTTGTCCCTCCATACCTTTCTTCTACCCATGGTCTTTCCCCTCCATACCTTTCTTCTACCCATGGTCTTGCCTCTCCATACCTTTCTTCTACCCATGGTCTTGCCTCTCCATACCTTTCTTCCACCCATTGTCTTGCCCCTCCATACCTTTCTTCAACACATGGTCTTGCCCCTCCATACCTTTCTTCTACCCATGGTCTTGCCCCTCCATCCCTTTCTTCTACCCATGGTCTTGCCTCTCCATACCTTTCTTCCAACAATGGTCTTGCCCCTCCATACCTTTCTTCCCCCAATGTCTTGCCCCTCCATACCTTTCTTCTACCCATGGTCTTGCCTCTCCATACCTTTCTTCCGCCCATGGTCCTGCCCCTCCATACATTTTTTCTACCCATGGTCTTGCCTCTCCATGCCTTTCTTCTACCCATGGTCTTGCCCCTCCATACCTTTCTTCTACCAATGGTCTTGCCTCTCCATACCTTTCTTCTACCCATGGTCTTGCCCCTCCATACATTTCTTCTACCCATGGTCTTTCCCCTCCATAATTTTCTTCTACCCATGGTCCTTCCCCTCCATACCTTCCTTCTACCCATGGTCTTGCCTCACCATACCTTTCTTCTACCCATGGTCTTGCCCCACCATCCCTTTCTTCGACCCATGGTCTTTCCCCTCCATACCTATCTTCTACCGAGGGTCTTGCCTGTCCATACCTTTCTTCTACCCATGGTCTTGCCCCTCCATACCTTCATTCCGCCCATGGTCTTGCCCCCCATACCTTTCTTCTACTCATGGTCTTGCCTGTCCATACCTTTCTTCTACCCATGGTCTTGCCCCTCCATACCTTTATTCCGCCCATGGTCTTGCCCCCATACCTTTCTTCTACTCATGGTCTTGCCTCTCCATACCTTTCTTCCAACAATGGTCTTGCCCCTCCATACCTTTCTTCCCCCATGGTCTTGCCCCTCCATACCATTCTTCTACCCATGGTCTTGCCTCTCCATACCTTTCCTCAACCCATGGTCTGGCCCCTCCATACCTTTCTTCTACCCATGGTCTTGCCAATCCATACCTTTCTTCTACCCATGGTCTTGCCCCCATACCTTTCTTCTACCCATGGTCTTGCCTCTCCATACCTTTCTTCGACCCATGGTCTTGCCCCTCCATACCTTTCTTCTACCCATGGTCTTGCCGCTCCATACCTTTCTTCTACCCATGGTCTTGCCCCTCCATACCTTTCTTCAACCCATGGTCTTGCCCCTAAATAACTTTCTTCAACATATGGTCTTGCCCCTTCATACCTTTCTTCTAACCATGGTCTTGCCCCTCCATACCTTTCTTCTACCCATGATCTTGCTCCTCCATGCCTTTCTTCTACCCATGTCCTTGTCACTTCATACCTTTCTTCTACCCATGGTCTTGTCTCTCCAAACCTTTCTTATACCCATGGTCTTGCCCCTCCATACCTTTCTTCTGCCCATGGTCTTGCCCCCCATACCTTTCTTCTATTCATGGTCTTGCCCCTCCATGCCTTTCTTCTCCCCATGGTCTTGCCCCACCATGCCTTTCTTCTACCCATGGTCTTACCTCTTCATACCTTTCTTCTACCCATGGTCTTGCCTCTTCATACCTTTCTTCTACCCATGGTCTTGTCTCTCCATACCTTTCTTCCACCCATGGGCTTGCCCCTCCATACCTTTCTTCAACCCATGGTCTTGCCTCTGCATACCTTTCTGCTACCCATGGTCTTGCCCCACCATACCTTTCTTCCACCCATGGTCTTGCCCCTCCATACATTTCTTCTACCGTGGGTCTTGCCTCTCCATACTTTTCTTCCACCCATGTTCTTGCCCCTCCATACCTTTCTTCTACCCATGATGTTGCCTCTCCATACCTTTCTTCTACCGATGGTCTTGTCCCTCCATACCTTTCTTCTACCCATGGTCTTTCCCCTCCATACCTTTCTTCTACCCATGGTCTTGCCTCTCCATACCTTTCTTCTACCCATGGTCTTGCCTCTCCATACCTTTCTTCTACCCATTGTCTTGCCCCTTCATATCTTTCTTCAACCCATGGTCTTGCCCCTCCATACCTTTCTTCTACCCATGGTTTTGCCTTCCATCCCTTTCTTCTACCCATGGTCTTGCCTCTCCATACCTTTCTTCCAACAATGGTCTTGCCCCTCCATACCTTTCTTCCCCCAATGTCTTGCCCCTCCATACCTTTCTTCTACCCATGGTCTTGCCTCTCCATACCTTAGTTCCGCCCATGGTCCTGCCCCTCCATACATTTTTTCTACCCATGGTCTTGCCTCTCCATGCCTTTCTTCTACCCATGGTCTTGCCCCTCCATACCTTTCTTCTACCAATGGTCTTGCCTCTCCATACCTTTCTTCTACCCATGGTCTTGCCCCTCCATACATTTCTTCTACCCATGGTCTTTCCCCTCCATAATTTTCTTCTACCCATGGTCCTTCCCCCCCATACCTTCCTTCTACCCATGGTCTTGCCTCTCCATACCTTTCTTCTACCCATGGTCTTGCCCCACCATCCCTTTCTTCGACCCATGGTCTTTCCCCTCCATACCTATCTTCTACCGAGGGTCTTGCCTGTCCATACCTTTCTTCTACCCAGGGTCTTGCCCCTCCATACCTTCATTCCGCCCATGGTCTTGCCCCCCATACCTTTCTTCTACTCATGGTCTTGCTTGTCCATACCTTTCTTCTACCCATGGTCTTGCCCCTCCATACCTTTATTCCGCCCATGGTCTTGCCCCCCATACCTTTCTTCTACTCATGGTCTTGCCTCTCCATACCTTTCTTCCAACAATGGTCTTGCCCCTCCATACCTTTCTTCCCCCATGGTCTTGCCCCTCCATACCTTTCTTCTACCCATGGTCTTGCCTCTCCATACCTTTCCTCCGCCCATGGTCCTGCCCCTCCATACATTTTTTCTACCCATGGTCTTGCCTCTCCATGCCTTTCTTCTACCCATGGTCCTGCCCCTCCATACCTTTCTTCTACCAATGGTCTTGCCTCTCCATACCTTTCTTCTACCCATGGTCTTGCCCCTCCATACATTTCTTCTACCCATGGTCTTTCCCCTCCATAATTTTCTTCTACCCATGGTCCTTCCCCTCCATACCTTTCTTCTACCCATGGTCATGCCCCTCCATACCTTTATTCCGCCCATGGTCTTGCCCCCCATACCTTTCTTCTACTCATGGTCTTGCCCCTCCATGCCTTTCTTTTACCCATGGTCTTGCCCCCCATACCTTTCTTCAACCCATGGTCTTGCCACTCCATACCTTTCCTCTGACCATGGTCTTGCTCCACCATACCTTTCATCCACTCATGGTCTTGCCCCTGATACTTTTCTTCTGCCCATGGTCTTGCCCCACCATATCTTTCTTCTACCCTTTGTCTTGCCCCTCCATACCTTTCTTCCGGCCATGGTCTTGCCCCTCCATACCTTTATTCTGCCCATGGTTTTGTCCCTCCATACCTTTCTTCCGCCCATGGACTTGCCCCTGAATACCTTTCTTCTACTCATGGTCTTGCCCCTCCATGCCTTTCTTCTACCCATGGTCTTGCCGCACCATGCCTTTCTTCTACCCACGGTCTTGCATCTTCATACCTTTCTTCTACCCATGGTCTTGTCTCTTCATACCTTTCTTCTACCTATGGTCTTGCCCCTCCATACCTTTCTTCTACCCATGGTCTTGCCCGTCCATACCTTTCTTCAACCCATGGTCTTGCCCCTAAATACCTTTCTTCAACCCCTGGTCTTTCCCCTCCATACCTTTCTTCTACCCATGGTCTTGCCCCTCCATACATTTCTTCAACCCATAGTCTTGCCCCTCCATCACTTTCTTCTACCCATGGTCTTGCCTCTCCATACCTTTCTTCTACCCATGGTCTTGCCAATCCATACCTTTCTTCTACCCATGGTCTTGCCCCTCCATGCCTTTCTTCTACCCATAGTCTTGCCCCACCTTCCCTTTCTTCGACCCATGGTCTTTCCCCTCCATACCTTTCTTCTACCGAGGGTCTTGCCTCTCCATACCTTTCTTCTATCCATAGTCTTGCCCCTCCATACCTTTCTTCAACCCATGGTCTTGCCCCTCCATACCTTTCTTCTACCCATGGTCATGCCCCTCCATCCCTTTCTTCGATCCCATGGTTTTGCCTCTCCATACCTTTCTTCCACCCATGGTCTTGCCCCTCCATACCTTTCTTCCGCCCATGGTCTTGCCCCTCCATACCTTTCTTCTGCCCACGGTCTTGCCTCTCCATACCTTTCTTCGACCTATGGTCTTGCCCCTCCATACCTTTCTTCTACCCATGGTCTTGCCCCTGCATACCTTTCTTCTACCCATGGTCTTGCCCCTCCATACCTTTCTTCAACCCATGGTCTTGCCCCTAAATACCTTTCTTCAACCTATGGTCTTGCCCCTCCATACCTTTCTTCCGCCCATGGTCTTGCCCCCCATACCTTTCTTCTACTCATGTTCTTGCCCATCCATGCCTTTATTCTCCCCATGGTCTTGCCCCACCATGCCTTTCTTCTACCCAAAGTCTTGCCTCTTCATACCTTTCTTCTACCCATGGTCTTACGCCTTCATACCTTTCTTCTACCCATGGTCTTGTCTCTCCACACCTTTCTTCCGCCCATGGTCTTGCCCCCCATACCTTTCTTCTACTCATGGTCTTGCCCCTCCATGTTTTTCTTCTACCCATGGTCTTGCCCCACCATGCCTTTCTTCTACCCACAGTCTTGCCTCTTCATACCTTTCTTCTACCCATGGTCTTGTCTCTCCATACCTTTCTTCTACCCATGGTCTTGCCCCTCCATACCTTTCTTCTACCCATGGTCTTGCCCCACCATACCTTTCTTCCACCCATGGTCTTGCCCCTCATACCTTTCTTCTGCCCATGGTCTTGCCCCACCATATCTTTCTTCTACCCTTTGTCTTGCCCCTCCATACCTTTCTTCCGGCCATGGCCTTGCCCCTCAATACCTTTATTCTGCCCATGATCTTGCCCCTCCATACCTTTCTTCCGCCCATGGTCTTGCCCCTCCATACCTTTCTTCTACCCATGGTCTTGCCTCTACATACCTTTCTTCTACCCATGGTCTTGCCCCCCATACCTTTCTTCTACCCATGGTCTTGCCCCACCATGCCTTTCTTCTACCCATGGTCTTGCCTCTTCATACCTTTCTTCTACCCATGGTCTTGCCAATCCATACCTTTCTTCTACCCATGGTCTTGCCCCCATACCTTTCTTCTACCCATTGTCTTGCCTCTCCATACCTTTCTTCTACTCATGGTCTTGCCACACCATGCCTTTCTTCTACCCATGCTCTTGCTCCACCATCCCTTTCTTTGACCCATGGTCTTGCCTCTCCATACCTTTCTTCTACCCATGGTCTTGCCTCTCCATACCTTTCTTCCACCCATGGTCTTGCCCCTCCATACCTTTCTTCAACCCATGGTCTGGCCCCTCCATACCTTTCTTCTACCCATGGTCTTGCCAATCCATACCTTTCTTCTACCCATGGTCTTGCCCCCATACCTTTCTTCTACCCATGGTCTTGCCTCTCCATACCTTTCTTCTACTCATGGTCTTGACCCACCATGACTTTCTTCTACCCATGGTCTTGCCCCACCATCCCTTTCTTTGACCCAAGGTCTTGCCTCTCCATACCTTTCTTCTACCCATGGTCTTGCCTCTCCATACCTTTCTTTGACCCATGTCTTGCCCCACCATGCCTGTCTTCTACCCATGGTCTTGCCCCACCATCCCTTTCTTTGACCCATGGTCTTTCCCCTCCATACCTTTCTTCTACCGAGGGTCTTGCCTCTCCATACCTTTCTTCCACCCATGTTCTTGCCCATCTATACCTTTCTTCTACCCATGGTCTTGCCTCTCCATACCTTTCTTCTACCCATGGTCATGCCCCTCCATCGCTTTCTTCTACCCATGGTCTTGCCTCTCCATACCTTTCTTCCGCCCATGGTCTTGCCCTCCATACACTTCTTCTACCCGTGGTCTTGCCTCTCCATGCCTTTCTTCTACCCATGGTCTTGCCCCTCTATACTTTTCTTCTACCCATGGTCTTGCCTCTCCATACCTTTCTTCTACCCATGGTCTTGCCCCTCCATACCTTTCTTCTACCCATGGTCTTTCCCCTAAATACTTTCCTTCTACCCATGGTCTTGCCTCTCCATACCTTTCTTCTACCCATGGTCTTGCCAATCCATACCTTTCTTCTACCCATGGTCGTGGTCCTCCATGCCTTTCTTCTACCCATAGTCTTGCCCCACCATCTCTTTCTTCGACCCATGGTCTTTCCCCTCCATACCTTTCTTCTACCGAGGGTCTTGCCTGTCCATACCTTTCTTCCACCCATGTTCTTGCCCCTCCATACCTTTCTTCTACCCATGATCTTGCCTCTCCATACCTTTCTTCTACCATGGTCCTGGCGCTCCATCCCTTTATTCTACCCATGGTCTTGCCTCTCCATACCTTTCTTCCACCCATGGTCTTGCCCATCCATCCCTTTCTTCTACCCATGGTCTTGCCCCTCCATACATTTCTTCTACCCATGGTCTTGCCTCTCCATGCCTTTCTTCTACCTATGGTCTTGCCTCTCCATACCTTTCTTCTACCCATAGTCTTGCCCCTCCATACCTTTCTTCCGGATATGGCCTTGCCCCTCGATACCTTTATTCTGCCCATGATCTTGCCCCTCCATACCTTTCTTCCGCCCATGGTCTTGCCCCTCCATACCTTTCTTCTACCCATGGTCTTGCCTCTACATACCTTTCTTCTACCCATGGTCTTGCCCCCCATACCTTTCTTCTCCCCATGGTCTTGCCCCACCATGCCTTTCTTCTACCCATGGTCTTGCCTCTTCATACCTTTCTTCTACCCATGGTCTTGCCAATCCATACCTTTCTTCTACCCATGGTCTTGCCCCTCCATACCTTTATTCCGCCCATGGTCTTGCCCCCATACCTTTCTTCTACTCATGGTCTTGCCTCTCCATACCTTTCTTCCAACAATGGTCTTGCCCCTCCATACCTTTCCTCCGCCCATGGTCCTGCCCCTCCATACATTTTTTCTACCCATGGTCTTGCCTCTCCATGCCTTTCTTCTACCCATGGTCTTGCCCCTCCAAACCTTTCTTCTACCAATGGTCTTGCCTCTCCATACCTTTCTTCTACCCATGGTCTTGCCCCTCCATACACTTCTTCTACCCATGGTCTTTCCCCTCCATAATTTTCTTCTACCCATGGTCCTTCCCCTCCATACCTTCCTTCTACCCATGGTCTTGCCTCTCCATACCTTTCTTCTACCCATGGTCTTGCCCCACCATCCCTTTCTTCGACCCATGGTATTTCCCCTCCATACCTATCTTCTACCGAGGGTCTTGCCTGTCCATACCTTTCTTCTACCCATGGTCATGCCCCTCCATACCTTTATTCCGCCCATGGTCTTGCCCCCCCATACTTTTCTTCTACTCATGGTCTTGCCCCTCCATGCCTTTCTTTTACCCATGGTCTTGCCGCTCCATACCTTTCTTCCAACAATGGTCTTGCCCCTCCATACCTTTCTTCCCCCAATGTCTTGCCCCTCCATACCTTTCTTCTACCCATGGTCTTGCCTCACCATACCTTTCTTCCACCCATGGTCTTGCCCCTTCATACCTTTCTTCTAACCATGGTCTTGCCCCTCCATACCTTTCTTCTACCCATGATCTTGCTCCTCCATGCCTTTCTTCTACCCATGGTCTTGTCACTTCATACCTTTCTTCTACCCATGGTCTTGTCTCTCCAAACCTTTCTTATACCCATGGTCTTGCCCCTCCATACCTTTCTTCTGCCCATGGTCTTGCTCCCCATACCCTTCTTCTACTCATGGTCTTGCCCCTCCATGCCTTTCTTCTCCCCATGGTCTTGCCCCACCATGCCTTTCTTCTACCCATGGTCTTGCCTCTGCATACCTTTCTGCTACCCATGGTCTTGCCCAACCATACCTTTCTTCCACCCATGGTCTTGCCCCTCCATACATTTCTTCTACCGTGGGTCTTGCCTCTCCATACTTTTCTTCCACCCATGTTCTTGCCCCTCCATACCTTTCTTCTACCCATGATGTTGCCTCTCCATACCTTTCTTCTACCGATGGTCTTGTCCCTCCATACCTTTCTTCTACCCATGGTCTTTCCCCTCCATACCTTTCTTCTACCCATGGTCTTGCCTCTCCATACCTTTCTTCCACCCATTGTCTTGCCCCTCCATACCTTTCTTCAACACATGGTCTTGCCCCTCCATACCTTTCTTCTACCCATGGTCTTGCCCCTCCATCCCTTTCTTCTACCCATGGTCTTGCCTCTCCATACCTTTCTTCCAACAATGGTCTTGCCCCTCCATACCTTTCTTCCCCCAATGTCTTGCCCCTCCATACCTTTCTTCTACCCATGGTCTTGCCTCTCCATACCTTTCTTCCGCCCATGGTCCTGCCCCTCCATACATTTTTTCTACCCATGGTCTTGCCTCTCCATGCCTTTCTTCTACCCATGGTCTTGCCCCTCCATACCTTTCTTCTACCAATGGTCTTGCCTCTCCATACCTTTCTTCTACCCATGGTCTTGCCCCTCCATACATTTCTTCTACCCATGGTCTTTCCCCTCCATAATTTTCTTCTACCCATGGTCCTTCCCCTCCATACCTTCCTTCTACCCATGGTCTTGCCTCACCATACCTTTCTTCTACCCATGGTCTTGCCCCACCATCCCTTTCTTCGACCCATGGTCTTTCCCCTCCATACCTATCTTCTACCGAGGGTCTTGCCTGTCCATACCTTTCTTCTACCCATGGTCTTGCCCCTCCATACCTTCATTCCGCCCATGGTCTTGCCCCCCATACCTTTCTTCTACTCATGGTCTTGCCTGTCCATACCTTTCTTCTACCCATGGTCTTGCCCCTCCATACCTTTATTCCGCCCATGGTCTTGCCCCCCATACCTTTCTTCTACTCATGGTCTTGCCTCTCCATACCTTTCTTCCAACAATGGTCTTGCCCCTCCATACCTTTCTTCCCCCATGGTCTTGCCCCTCCATACCATTCTTCTACCCATGGTCTTGCCTCTCCATACCTTTCCTCAACCCATGGTCTGGCCCCTCCATACCTTTCTTCTACCCATGGTCTTGCCAATCCATACCTTTCTTCTACCCATGGTCTTGCCCCCATACCTTTCTTCTACCCATGGTCTTGCCTCTCCATACCTTTCTTCGACCCATGGTCTTGCCCCTCCATACCTTTCTTCTACCCATGGTCTTGCCGCTCCATACCTTTCTTCTACCCATGGTCTTGCCCCTCCATACCTTTCTTCAACCCATGGTCTTGCCCCTAAATAACTTTCTTCAACATATGGTCTTGCCCCTTCATACCTTTCTTCTAACCATGGTCTTGCCCCTCCATACCTTTCTTCTACCCATGATCTTGCTCCTCCATGCCTTTCTTCTACCCATGTCCTTGTCACTTCATACCTTTCTTCTACCCATGGTCTTGTCTCTCCAAACCTTTCTTATACCCATGGTCTTGCCCCTCCATACCTTTCTTCTGCCCATGGTCTTGCCCCTCCATGCCTTTCTTCTCCCCATGGTCTTGCCCCACCATGCCTTTCTTCTACCCATGGTCTTACCTCTTCATACCTTTCTTCTACCCATGGTCTTGCCTCTTCATACCTTTCTTCTACCCATGGTCTTGTCTCTCCATACCTTTCTTCCACCCATGGGCTTGCCTCTCCATACCTTTCTTCTACCTGTGGTCTTGCCCCTCCATACCTTTCTTCAACCCATGGTCTTGCCTCTGTATACCTTTCTGCTACCCATGGTCTTGCCCCACCATACCTTTCTTCCACCCATGGTCTTGCCCCTCCATACATTTCTTCTACCGTGGGTCTTGCCTCTCCATACTTTTCTTCCACCCATGTTCTTGCCCCTCCATACCTTTCTTCTACCCATGATGTTGCCTCTCCATACCTTTCTTCTACCGATGGTCTTGTCCCTCCATACCTTTCTTCTACCCATGGTCTTTCCCCTCCATACCTTTCTTCTACCCATGGTCTTGCCTCTCCATACCTTTCTTCTACCCATGGTCTTGCCTCTCCATACCTTTCTTCTACCCATTGTCTTGCCCCTTCATATCTTTCTTCAACCCATGGTCTTGCCCCTCCATACCTTTCTTCTACCCATGGTTTTGCCTTCCATCCCTTTCTTCTACCCATGGTCTTGCCTCTCCATACCTTTCTTCCAACAATGGTCTTGCCCCTCCATACCTTTCTTCCCCCAATGTCTTGCCCCTCCATACCTTTCTTCTACCCATGGTCTTGCCTCTCCATACCTTAGTTCCGCCCATGGTCCTGCCCCTCCATACATTTTTTCTACCCATGGTCTTGCCTCTCCATGCCTTTCTTCTACCCATGGTCTTGCCCCTCCATACCTTTCTTCTACCAATGGTCTTGCCTCTCCATACCTTTCTTCTACCCATGGTCTTGCCCCTCCATACATTTCTTCTACCCATGGTCTTTCCCCTCCATAATTTTCTTCTACCCATGGTCCTTCCCCCCCATACCTTCCTTCTACCCATGGTCTTGCCTCTCCATACCTTTCTTCTACCCATGGTCTTGCCCCACCATCCCTTTCTTCGACCCATGGTCTTTCCCCTCCATACCTATCTTCTACCGAGGGTCTTGCCTGTCCATACCTTTCTTCTACCCAGGGTCTTGCCCCTCCATACCTTCATTCCGCCCATGGTCTTGCCCCCCATACCTTTCTTCTACTCATGGTCTTGCCTGTCCATACCTTTCTTCTACCCATGGTCTTGCCCCTCCATACCTTTATTCCGCCCATGGTCTTGCCCCCCATACCTTTCTTCTACTCATGGTCTTGCCTCTCCATACCTTTCTTCCAACAATGGTCTTGCCCCTCCATACCTTTCTTCCCCCATGGTCTTGCCCCTCCATACCTTTCTTCTACCCATGGTCTTGCCTCTCCATACCTTTCCTCCGCCCATGGTCCTGCCCCTCCATACATTTTTTCTACCCATGGTCTTGCCTCTCCATGCCTTTCTTCTACCCATGGTCCTGCCCCTCCATACCTTTCTTCTACCAATGGTCTTGCCTCTCCATACCTTTCTTCTACCCATGGTCTTGCCCCTCCATACATTTCTTCTACCCATGGTCTTTCCCCTCCATAATTTTCTTCTACCCATGGTCCTTCCCCTCCATACCTTTCTTCTACCCATGGTCATGCCCCTCCATACCTTTATTCCGCCCATGGTCTTGCCCCCCATACCTTTCTTCTACTCATGGTCTTGCCCCTCCATGCCTTTCTTTTACCCATGGTCTTGCCCCCCATACCTTTCTTCAACCCATGGTCTTGCCACTCCATACCTTTCCTCTGACCATGGTCTTGCTCCACCATACCTTTCATCCACCCATGGTCTTGCCCCTGATACTTTTCTTCTGCCCATGGTCTTGCCCCACCATATCTTTCTTCTACCCTTTGTCTTGCCCCTCCATACCTTTCTTCCGGCCATGGTCTTGCCCCTCCATACCTTTATTCTGCCCATGGTTTTGTCCCTCCATACCTTTCTTCCGCCCATGGACTTGCCCCTGAATACCTTTCTTCTACTCATGGTCTTGCCCCTCCATGCCTTTCTTCTACCCATGGTCTTGCCGCACCATGCCTTTCTTCTACCCACGGTCTTGCATCTTCATACCTTTCTTCTACCCATGGTCTTGTCTCTTCATACCTTTCTTCTACCTATGGTCTTGCCCCTCCATACCTTTCTTCTACCCATGGTCTTGCCCGTCCATACCTTTCTTCAACCCATGGTCTTGCCCCTAAATACCTTTCTTCAACCCCTGGTCTTTCCCCTCCATACCTTTCTTCTACCCATGGTCTTGCCCCTCCATACATTTCTTCAACCCATAGTCTTGCCCCTCCATCACTTTCTTCTACCCATGGTCTTGCCTCTCCATACCTTTCTTCTACCCATGGTCTTGCCAATCCATACCTTTCTTCTACCCATGGTCTTGCCCCTCCATGCCTTTCTTCTACCCATAGTCTTGCCCCACCTTCCCTTTCTTCGACCCATGGTCTTTCCCCTCCATACCTTTCTTCTACCGAGGGTCTTGCCTCTCCATACCTTTCTTCTATCCATAGTCTTGCCCCTCCATACCTTTCTTCAACCCATGGTCTTGCCCCTCCATACCTTTCTTCTACCCATGGTCATGCCCCTCCATCCCTTTCTTCGATCCCATGGTTTTGCCTCTCCATACCTTTCTTCCACCCATGGTCTTGCCCCTCCATACCTTTCTTCCGCCCATGGTCTTGCCCCTCCATACCTTTCTTCTGCCCACGGTCTTGCCTCTCCATACCTTTCTTCGACCTATGGTCTTGCCCCTCCATACCTTTCTTCTACCCATGGTCTTGCCCCTGCATACCTTTCTTCTACCCATGGTCTTGCCCCTCCATACCTTTCTTCAACCCATGGTCTTGCCCCTAAATACCTTTCTTCAACCTATGGTCTTGCCCCTCCATACCTTTCTTCCGCCCATGGTCTTGCCCCCCATACCTTTCTTCTACTCATGTTCTTGCCCATCCATGCCTTTATTCTCCCCATGGTCTTGCCCCACCATGCCTTTCTTCTACCCAAAGTCTTGCCTCTTCATACCTTTCTTCTACCCATTGTCTTACGCCTTCATACCTTTCTTCTACCCATGGTCTTGTCTCTCCACACCTTTCTTCCGCCCATGGTCTTGCCCCCCATACCTTTCTTCTACTCATGGTCTTGCCCCTCCATGTTTTTCTTCTACCCATGGTCTTGCCCCACCATGCCTTTCTTCTACCCACAGTCTTGCCTCTTCATACCTTTCTTCTACCCATGGTCTTGTCTCTCCATACCTTTCTTCTACCCATGGTCTTGCCCCTCCATACCTTTCTTCTACCCATGGTCTTGCCCCACCATACCTTTCTTCCACCCATGGTCTTGCCCCTCATACCTTTCTTCTGCCCATGGTCTTGCCCCACCATATCTTTCTTCTACCCTTTGTCTTGCCCCTCCATACCTTTCTTCCGGCCATGGCCTTGCCCCTCAATACCTTTATTCTGCCCATGATCTTGCCCCTCCATACCTTTCTTCCGCCCATGGTCTTGCCCCTCCATACCTTTCTTCTACCCATGGTCTTGCCTCTACATACCTTTCTTCTACCCATGGTCTTGCCACCCATACCTTTCTTCTACCCATGGTCTTGCCCCACCATGCCTTTCTTCTACCCATGGTCTTGCCTCTTCATACCTTTCTTCTACCCATGGTCTTGCCAATCCATACCTTTCTTCTACCCATGGTCTTGCCCCCATACCTTTCTTCTACCCATTGTCTTGCCTCTCCATACCTTTCTTCTACTCATGGTCTTGCCACACCATGCCTTTCTTCTACCCATGCTCTTGCTCCACCATCCCTTTCTTTGACCCATGGTCTTGCCTCTCCATACCTTTCTTCTACCCATGGTCTTGCCTCTCCATACCTTTCTTCCACCCATGGTCTTGCCCCTCCATACCTTTCTTCAACCCATGGTCTGGCCCCTCCATACCTTTCTTCTACCCATGGTCTTGCCAATCCATACCTTTCTTCTACCCATGGTCTTGCCCCCATACCTTTCTTCTACCCATGGTCTTGCCTCTCCATACCTTTCTTCTACTCATGGTCTTGACCCACCATGACTTTCTTCTACCCATGGTCTTGCCCCACCATCCCTTTCTTTGACCCAAGGTCTTGCCTCTCCATACCTTTCTTCTACCCATGGTCTTGCCTCTCCATACCTTTCTTTGACCCATGTCTTGCCCCACCATGCCTGTCTTCTACCCATGGTCTTGCCCCACCATCCCTTTCTTTGACCCATGGTCTTTCCCCTCCATACCTTTCTTCTACCGAGGGTCTTGCCTCTCCATACCTTTCTTCCACCCATGTTCTTGCCCATCTATACCTTTCTTCTACCCATGGTCTTGCCTCTCCATACCTTTCTTCTACCCATGGTCATGCCCCTCCATCGCTTTCTTCTACCCATGGTCTTGCCTCTCCATACCTTTCTTCCGCCCATGGTCTTGCCCTCCATACATTTCTTCTACCCGTGGTCTTGCCTCTCCATGCCTTTCTTCTACCCATGGTCTTGCCCCTCTATACTTTTCTTCTACCCATGGTCTTGCCTCTCCATACCTTTCTTCTACCCATGGTCTTGCCCCTCCATACCTTTCTTCTACCCATGGTCTTTCCCCTAAATACTTTCCTTCTACCCATGGTCTTGCCTCTCCATACCTTTCTTCTACCCATGGTCTTGCCAATCCATACCTTTCTTCTACCCATGGTCGTGGTCCTCCATGCCTTTCTTCTACCCATAGTCTTGCCCCACCATCTCTTTCTTCGACCCATGGTCTTTCCCCTCCATACCTTTCTTCTACCGAGGGTCTTGCCTGTCCATACCTTTCTTCCACCCATGTTCTTGCCCCTCCATACCTTTCTTCTACCCATGATCTTGCCTCTCCATACCTTTCTTCTACCATGGTCCTGGCGCTCCATCCCTTTATTCTACCCATGGTCTTGCCTCTCCATACCTTTCTTCCACCCATGGTCTTGCCCATCCATCCCTTTCTTCTACCCATGGTCTTGCCCCTCCATACATTTCTTCTACCCATGGTCTTGCCTCTCCATGCCTTTCTTCTACCTATGGTCTTGCCTCTCCATACCTTTCTTCTACCCATAGTCTTGCCCCTCCATACCTTTCATCCGGATATGGCCTTGCCCCTCGATACCTTTATTCTGCCCATGATCTTGCCCCTCCATACCTTTCTTCCGCCCATGGTCTTGCCCCTCCATACCTTTCTTCTACCCATGGTCTTGCCTCTACATACCTTTCTTCTACCCATGGTCTTGCCCCCCATACCTTTCTTCTCCCCATGGTCTTGCCCCACCATGCCTTTCTTCTACCCATGGTCTTGCCTCTTCATACCTTTCTTCTACCCATGGTCTTGCCAATCCATACCTTTCTTCTACCCATGGTCTTGCCCCTCCATACCTTTATTCCGCCCATGGTCTTGCCCCCATACCTTTCTTCTACTCATGGTCTTGCCTCTCCATACCTTTCTTCCAACAATGGTCTTGCCCCTCCATACCTTTCCTCCGCCCATGGTCCTGCCCCTCCATACATTTTTTCTACCCATGGTCTTGCCTCTCCATGCCTTTCTTCTACCCATGGTCTTGCCCCTCCATACCTTTCTTCTACCAATGGTCTTGCCTCTCCATACCTTTCTTCTACCCATGGTCTTGCCCCTCCATACACTTCTTCTACCCATGGTCTTTCCCCTCCATAATTTTCTTCTACCCATGGTCCTTCCCCTCCATACCTTCCTTCTACCCATGGTCTTGCCTCTCCATACCTTTCTTCTACCCATGGTCTTGCCCCACCATCCCTTTCTTCGACCCATTGTATTTCCCCTCCATACCTATCTTCTACCGAGGGTCTTGCCTGTCCATACCTTTCTTCTACCCATGGTCATGCCCCTCCATACCTTTATTCCGCCCATGGTCTTGCCCCCCCATACTTTTCTTCTACTCATGGTCTTGCCCCTCCATGCCTTTCTTTTACCCATGGTCTTGCCCCCCATACCTTTCCTCAACCCATGGTCTTGCCACTCCATACCTTTCCTCTGACCATGGTCTTGCTCCACCATACCTTTCATCCACCCATGGTCTTGTCCCTGATACTTTTCTTCTGCCCATGGTCTTGCCCCACCATATCTTTCTTCTACCCTTTGTCTTGCCCCTCCATACCTTTCTTCCGGCCATGGTCTTGCCCCTCCATACCCTTATTCTGCCCATGGTTTTGTCCCTCCATACCTTTCTTCCGCCCATGGACTTGCCCTTGAATACCTTTCTTCTACTCATGGTCTTGCCCCTCCATGCCTTTCTTCTACCCATGGTCTTGCCCCTCCATACATTTCTTCTACCCAGGGTCTTTCCCCTCCATAATTTTCTTCTACCCATGGTCCTTCCCCTCCATACCTTCCTTCTACCCATGGTCTTGCCTCTCCATACCTTTCTTCTACCCATGGTCTTGCCCCACCATCCCTTTCTTCGACCCATGGTATTTCCCCTCCATACCTATCTTCTACCGAGGGTCTTGCCTGTCCATACCTTTCTTCTACCCATGGTCATGCCCCTCCATACCTTTATTCCGCCCATGGTCTTGCCCCCCCATACTTTTCTTCTACTCATGGTCTTGCCCCTCCATGCCTTTCTTTTACCCATGGTCTTGCCCCCCATACCTTTCCTCAACCCATGGTCTTGCCACTCCATACCTTTCCTCTGACCATGGTCTTGCTCCACCATACCTTTCATCCACCCATGGTCTTGCCCCTGATACTTTTCTTCTGCCCATGGTTTTGTCCCTCCATACCTTTCTTCCGCCCATGGACTTGCCCTTGAATACCTTTCTTCTACTCATGGTCTTGCCCCTCCATGCCTTTCCTCTACCCATGGTCTTGCCGCACCATGCCTTTCTTCTACCCACGGTCTTGCATTTTCATACCTTTCTTCTACCCATGGTCTTGTCTCTTCATACCTTTCTTCTACCTATGGTCTTGCCCCTCCATACCTTTCTTCTACCCATGGTCTTGCCCCTCCATACCTTTCTTCAACCCATGGTCTTGCCCCTAAATACCTTTCTTCAACCCCTGGTCTTTCCCCTCCATACCTTTCTTCTACCCATGGTCTTGCCCCTCCATACCTTTCTTCAACCCATAGTCTTGCCCCTCCATCGCTTTCTTCTACCCATGGTCTTGCCTCTCCATACCTTTCTTCTACCCATGGTCTTGCCAATCCATACCTTTCTTCTACCCATGGTCTTGCCCCTCCATGCCTTTCTTCTACCCATAGTCTTTCCCCACCTTCCCTTTCTTCGACCCATGGTCTTTCCCCTCCATACCTTTCTTCTACCGAGGGTCTTGCCTGTCCATACCTTTCTTCTACCCATGATCTTGCCTCTCCATACCTTTCTTCTACCATGGTCCTGGAGCTCCATCCCTTTATTCTACCCATGGTCTTGCCTCTCCATACCTCTCTTCCACCCATGGTCTTGCCCATCCATCCCTTTCTTCTACCAATGGTCTTGCCCCTCCATACATTTCTTCTACCCATAGTCTTGCCTCTCCATGCCTTTCTTCTACCTATGGTCTTGCCTCTCCATACCTTTCTTCTACCCATAGTCTTGCCCCTCCATACCTTTCTTCAACCCATGGTCTTGCCCCTCCATACCTTTCTTCTACCCATGGTCATGCCCCTCCATCCCTTTCTTCTACCCATGGTTTTGCCTCTCCATACCTTTCTTCCACCCATGGTCTTGCCCCTCCATACCTTTCTTCCGCCCATGGTCTTGCCCCTCCATACCTTTCTTCTGCCCACGGTCTTGCCTCTCCATACCTTTCTTCGACCCATGGTCTCGCCCCTCCATACCTTTCTTCTACCCATGATCTTGCCCCTGCATACCTTTCTTCTACCCATGGTCTTGCCCCTCCATACCTTTCTTCAACCCATGGTCTTGCCCCTAAATACCTTTCTTCAACCTATGGTCTTGCCCCTCCATACCTTTCTTCCGCACATGGTCTTGCCCCCCATACCTTTCTTCTACTCATGTTCTTGCCCCTCCATGCCTTTATTCTCCCCATGGTCTTGCCCCACCATGCCTTTCTTCTACCCACAGTCTTGCCTCTTCATACCTTTCTTCTACCCATGGTCTTACGCCTTCATACCTTTCTTCTACCCATGGTCTTGTCTCTCCACACCTTTCTTCCGCCCATGGTCTTGCCCCCATACCTTTCTTCTACTCATGGTCTTGCCCCTCCATGCTTTTCTTCTACCCATGGTCTTGCCCCACCATGCCTTTCTTCTACCCACAGTCTTGCCTCTTCATACCTTTCTTCTACCCATGGTCTTGTCTCTCCATACCTTTCTTCTACCCATGGTCTTGCCACTCCATACCTTTCTTCTACCCATGGTCTTGCCCCACCATACCTTTCTTCCACCCATGGTCTTGCCCCTCATACCTTTCTTCTGCCCATGGTCTTGCCCCACCATATCTTTCTTCTACCCTTTGTCTTGCCCCTCCATACCTTTCTTCCGGCCATGGCCTTGCCCCTCGATACCTTTATTCTGCCCATGATCTTGCCCCTCCATACCTTTCTTCCGCCCATGGTCTTGCCCCTCCATACCTTTCTTCTACCCATGGTCTTGCCTCTACATACCTTTCTTCTACCCATGGTCTTGTCCCCCATACCTTTCTTCTCCCCATGGTCTTGCCCCACCATGACTTTCTTCTACCCATGGTCTTGCCTCTTCATACCTTTCTTCTACCCATGGTCTTGCCAATCCATACCTTTCTTCTACCCATGGTCTTGCCCCCATACCTTTCTTCTACCCATGGTCTTGCCTCTCCATACCTTTCTTCTACTCATGGTCTTGCCACACCATGCCTTTCTTCTACCCATGGTCTTGCTCCACCATCCCTTTCTTTGACCCATGGTCTTGCCTCTCCATACCTTTCTTCTACCCATGGTCTTGCCTCTCCATACCTTTCTTCCACCCATGGTCTTGCCCCTCCATACCTTTCTTCAACCCATGGTCTGGCCCCTCCATACCTTTCTTCTACCCATGGTCTTGCCCCCATACCTTTCTTCTACCCATGGTCTTGCCTCTCCATACCTTTCTTCTACTCATGGTCTTGACCCACCATGACTTTCTTCTACCCATGGTCTTGACCCCACCATCCCTTTCTTTGACCCTTGGTCTTGCCTCTCCATACCTTTCTTCTACCCATGGTCTTGCCTCTCCATACCTTTCTTCGACCCATGTCTTGCCACACCATGCCTGTCTTCTACCCATGGTATTGCCCCACCATCCCTTTCTTTGACCCATGGTCTTTCCCCTCCATACCTTTCTTCTACCGAGGGTCTTGCCTCTCCATACCTTTCTTCCACCCATGTTCTTGCCCATCTATACCTTTCTTCTACCCATTTTCTTGCCTCTCCATACATTTCTTCTACCCATGGTCTTGCCCCTCCATACCTATCTTCTACCCATGGTCTTGCCCCACCATACCTTTCTTCCACCCATGGTCTTGCCCCTCATACCTTTCTTCTGCCCATGGTCTTGCCCCACCATATCTTTCTTCTACCCTTTGTCTTGCCCCTCCATACCTTTCTTCCGGCCATGGCCTTGCCCCTCGATACCTTTATTCTGCCCATGATCTTGCCCCTCCATACCTTTCTTCCGCCCATGGTCTTGCCCCTCCATACCTTTCTTCTACCCATGGTCTTGCCTCTACATACCTTTCTTCTACCCATGGTCTTGCCCCCATACCTTTCTTCTCCCCATGGTCTTGCCCCACCATGCCTTTCTTCTACCCATGGTCTTGCCTCTTCATACCTTTCTTCTACCCATGGTCTTGCCAATCCATACCTTTCTTCTACCCATGGTCTTGCCCCCATACCTTTCTTCTACCCATGGTCTTGCCTCTCCATACCTTTCTTCTACTCATGGTCTTGCCACACCATGCCTTTCTTCTACCCATGGTCTTGCTCCACCATCCCTTTCTTTGACCCATGGTCTTGCCTCTCCATACCTTTCTTCTACCCATGGTCTTGCCTCTCCATACCTTTCTTCCACCCATGGTCTTGCCCCTCCATACCTTTCTTCAACCCATGGTCTGGCCCCTCCATACCTTTCTTCTACCCATGGTCTTGCCAATCCATACCTTTCTTCTACCCATGGTCTTGCCCCCATACCTTTCTTCTACCCATGGTCTTGCCTCTCCATACCTTTCTTCTACTCATGGTCTTGACCCACCATGACTTTCTTCTACCCATGGTCTTGCCCCACCATCCCTTTCTTTGACCCTTGGTCTTGCCTCTCCATACCTTTCTTCTACCCATGGTCTTGCCTCTCCACACCTTTCTTTGACCCATGTCTTGCCCCAACATGCCTGTCTTCTACCCATGGTCTTGCCCCACCATCCCTTTCTTTGACCCATGGTCTTTCCCCTCCATACCTTTCTTCTACCGAGGGTCTTGCCTCTCCATACCTTTCTTCCACCCATGTTCTTGCCCATCTATACCTTTCTTCTACCCATGGTCTTGCCTCTCCATACCTTTCTTCTACCCATGATCATGCCCCTCCATCGCTTTCTTCTACCCATGGTCTTGCCCCTCTATACTTTTCTTCTACCCATGGTCTTGCCTCTCCATACCTTTCTTCTACCCATGGTCTTGCCCCTCCATACCTTTCTTCTACCCATGGTCTTTCCCCTAAATACTTTCCTTCTACCCATGGTCTTGCCTCTCCATACCTTTCTTCTACCCATGGTCTTGCCAATCCATATCTTTCTTCTACCCATGGTCGTGCCCCTCCATGCCTTTCTTCTACCCATAGTCTTGCCTCACCATCTCTTTCTTCGACCCATGGTCTTTCCCCTCCATACCTTTCTTCTACCAAGGGTCTTGCCTGTCCATACCTTTCTTCCACCCATGTTCTTGCCCCTCCATACCTTTCTTCTACCCATGATCTTGCCTCTCCATACCTTTCTTCTACCATGGTCCTGGCGCTCCATCCCTTTATTCTACCCATGGTCTTGCCTCTCCATACCTTTCTTCCACCCATGGTCTTGCCCATCCATCCCTTTCTTCTACCCATGGTCTTGCCCCTCCATACATTTCTTCTACCCATGGTCTTGCCTCTCCATGCCTTTCTTCTACCTATGGTCTTGCCTCTACATACCTTTCTTCTACCCATAGTCTTGCCCCTCCATACCTTTCTTCCGGCCATGGCCTTGCCCCTTGATACCTTTATTCTGCCCATGATCTTGCCCCTCCATACCTTTCTTCTACCCATGGTCTTGCCCCTACATACCTTTCTTCTACCCATGGTCTTGCTCCCCATACCTTTCTTTTCCCCATGGTCTTGCCCCACCATGCCTTTCTTCTACCCATGGTCTTGCCTCGTCATACCTTTCTTCTACCCATGGTCTTGCCAATCCATACCTTTCTTCTACCCATGGTCTTGCCCCCATACATTTCTTCTACCCATGGTCTTGCCTCTCCATACCTTTCTTCTACTCATGGTCTTGCCACACCATGCCTTTCTTCTACCCATGGTCTTGCTCCACCATCCCTTTCTTTGACCCATGGTCTTGCCTCTCCATACCTTTCTCATACCCATGGTCTTGCCTCTCCATACCTTTCTTCAACCCATGGTCTGGCCCCTCCATACCTTTCTTCTACCCATGGTCTTGCCAATCCATACCTTTCTTCTACCCATGGTCTTGCCCCCATACCTTTCTTCTACCCATGGTCTTGCCTCTCCATACCTTTCTTCTACTCATGGTCTTGCCCCACCATGACTTTCTTCTACCCATGGTCTTGCCCCACCATCCCTTTCTTTGACCCATGGTCTTGCCTCTCTATACCTTTCTTCTACCCATGGTCTTGCCTCTCCATACCTTTCTTCCACCCATGGTCTTGCCCCTCCATACCTTTCTTCAACCCATGGTCTGGCCCCTCCATACCTTTCTTCTACCCGTGGTCTTGCCAATCCATACCTTTCTTCAACTCATGGTCTGGCCCCTCCATACCTTTCTTCTACCCATGGTCTTGCCAATCCATACCTTTCTTCTACCCATGGTCTTGCCCCCATACCTTTCTTCTACCCATGGTCTTGCCTCTCCATGCCTTTCTTCGACCCATGGTCTTGCCCCTCCATACCTTTCTTCTACCCATGGTCTTGCCGCTCCATACCTTTCTTCTACCCATGGTCTTGCCCCTCCATACCTTTCTTCAACCAATGGTCTTGCCCCTAAATACCTTTCTTCAACATATGGTCTTGCCCCTTCATACCTTTCTTCTAACCATGGTCTTGCCCCTCCATACCTTTCTTCTACCCATGACCTTGCTCCTCCATGCCTTTCTTCTACCCATGGTCTTGCCCCTCCATACCTTTCTTCTACCCATGGTCTTGCCCCACCATACCTTTCTTCCACCCATGGTCTTGCCCCTCATACCTTTCTTCTGCCCATGGTCTTGCCCCACCATATCTTTCTTCTACCCTTTGTCTTGCCCCTCCATAACTTTCTTCCGGCCATGGCCTTGCCCCTCGATACCTTTATTCTGCCCATGATCCTGCCCCTCCATACCTTTCTTCCGCCCATGGTCTTGCCCCTCCATACCTTTCTTCTACCCATGGTCTTGCCTCTACATACCGTTCTTCTACCCATGGTCTTGCCCCCCATACCTTTCTTCTCCCCATGGTCTTGCCCCACCATGCCTTTCTTCTACCCATGGTCTTGCCTCTTCATACCTTTCTTCTACCCATGGTCTTGCCAATCCATACCTTTCTTCTACCCATGGTCTTGCCCCCATACATTTCTTCTACCCATGGTCTTGCCTCTCCATACCTTTCTTCTACTCATGGTCTTGCCACACCATGCCTTTCTTCTACCCATGGTCTTGCTCCACCATCCCTTTCTTTGACCCATGGTCTTGCCTCTCCATACCTTTCTTCTACCCATGGTCTTGCCTCTCCATACCTTTCTTCCACCCATGGTCTTGCCCCTCCATACCTTTCTTCAACCCATGGTCTGGCCCCTCCATACCTTTCTTCTACCCATGGTCTTGCCAATCCATACCTTTCTTCTACCCATGGTCTTGCCCCCATACCTTTCTTCTACCCATGGTCTTGCCTCTCCATACCTTTCTTCTACTCATGGTCTTGACCCACCATGACTTTCTTCTACCCATGGTCTTGCCCCACCATCCCTTTCTTTGACCCTTGGTCTTGCCTCTCCATACCTTTCTTCTACCCATGGTCTTGCCTCTCCATACCTTTCTTCGACCCATGTCTTGCCCCACCATGCCTGTCTTCTACCCATGGTCTTGCCCCACCATCCCTTTCTTTGACCCATGGTCTTTCCCCTCCATACCTTTCTTCTACCGAGGGTCTTGCCTCTCCATACCTTTCTTCCACCCATGTTCTTGCCCATCTATACCTTTCTTCTACCCATGGTCTTGCCTCTCCATACCTTTCTTCTACCCATGGTCATGCCCCTCCATCGCTTTCTTCTACCCATGGTCTTGCCTCTCCATACCTTTCTTCCGCCCATGGTCTTGCCCTCCATACATTTCTTCTACCCATGGTCTTGCCTCTCCATGCCTTTCTTCTACCCATGGTCTTGCACCTCTATACTTTTCTTCTACCCATGGTCTTGCCTCTCCATACCTTTCTTCTACCCATGGTCCTGCCCCTCCATATCTTTCTTCTACCCATGGTCTTTCCCCTAAATACTTTCCTTCTACCCATGGTCTTGCCTCTCCATACCTTTCTTCTACCCATGGTCTTGCCAATCCATACCTTTCTTCTACCCATGGTCGTGCCCCTCCATGCCTTTCTTCTACCCATAGTCTTGCCCCACCATCTCTTTCTTCGACCCATGGTCTTTCCCCTCCATACCTTTCTTCTACCGAGGGTCTTGCCTGTCCATACCTTTCTTCCACCCATGTTCTTGCCCCTCCATACCTTTCTTCTACCCATGATCTTGCCTCTCCATACCTTTCTTCTACCATGGTCCTGGCGCTCCATCCCTTTATTCTACCCATGGTCTTGCCTCTCCATACCTTTCTTCCACCCATGGTCTTGCCCATCCATCCCTTTCTTCTACCCATGGTCTTGCCCCTCCATACATTTCTTCTACCCATGGTCTTGCCTCTCCATGCCTTTCTTCTACCTATGGTCTTGCCTCTACATACCTTTCTTCTACCCATAGTCTTGCCCCTCCATACCTTTCTTCTGGCCATGGCCTTGCCCCTTGATACCTTTATCGTGCCCATGATCTTGCCCCTCCATACCTTTCTTCCGCCCATGGTCTTGCCCCTCCATACCTTTCTTCTACCCATGGTCTTGCCTCTACATACCTTTCTTCTACCCATGGTCTTGCCCCCATACCTTTCTTCTCCCCATGGTCTTGCCCCACCATGCCTTTCTTCTACCCATGGTCTTGCCTCTTCATACCTTTCTTCTACCCATGGTCTTGCTAATCCATACCTTTTTTCTACCCATGGTCTTGCCCCCATACCTTTCTTCTACCCATGGTCTTGCCTCTCCATACCTTTCTTCTACTCATGGTCTTGCCACACCATGCCTTTCTTCTACCCATGGTCTTGCTCCACCATCCCTTTCTTTGACCCATGGTCTTGCCTCTCCATACCTTTCTTCTACCCATGGTCTTGCCTCTCCATACCTTTCTTCCACCCCTGGTCTTGCCCCTCCATACCTTTCTTCAACCCATGGTCTGGCCCCTCCATACCTTTCTTCTACCCATGGTCTTGCCAATCCATACCTTTCTTCTACCCATGGTCTTGCCCCCATACCTTTCTTCTACCCATGGTCTTGCCTCTCCATACCTTTCTTCTACTCATGGTCTTACCCCACCATGACTTTCTTCTACCCATGGTCTTGCCCCACCATCCCTTTCTTTGACCCATGGTCTTGCCTCTCTA
This sequence comes from Ambystoma mexicanum, assembly GCF_040938575.1. NCBI lineage: Eukaryota > Metazoa > Chordata > Amphibia > Caudata > Ambystomatidae > Ambystoma > Ambystoma mexicanum. The sequence goes on along the minus strand of NC_090931.1, from coordinate 2,544,771 downwards.
TACCTTTCTTCTACCCATGGTCTTGCCTCTCCATACCTTTCTTCCACCCATGGTCTTGCCCCTCCATACCTTTCTTCAACCCATGGTCTGGCCCCTCCATACCTTTCTTCTACCCGTGGTCTTGCCAATCCATACCTTTCTTCAACTCATGGTCTGGCCCCTCCATACCTTTCTTCTACCCATGGTCTTGCCAATCCATACCTTTCTTCTACCCATGGTCTTGCCCCCATACCTTTCTTCTACCCATGGTCTTGCCTCTCCATGCCTTTCTTCGACCCATGGTCTTGCCCCTCCATACCTTTCTTCTACCCATGGTCTTGCCGCTCCATACCTTTCTTCTACCCATGGTCTTGCCCCTCCATACCTTTCTTCAACCAATGGTCTTGCCCCTAAATACCTTTCTTCAACATATGGTCTTGCCCCTTCATACCTTTCTTCTAACCATGGTCTTGCCCCTCCATACCTTTCTTCTACCCATGACCTTGCTCCTCCATGCCTTTCTTCTACCCATGGTCTTGTCACTTCATACCTTTCTTCTACCCATGGTCTTGTCTCTCCAAACCTTTCTTATACCCTTGGTCTTGCCCCTCCATACCTTTCTTCTGCCCATGGTCTTGCCCCATACCTTTCTTCTACTCATGGTCTTGCCCCTCCATGCCTTTCTTCTCCCCATGGTCTTGCCTCTACATACCTTTCTTCTACCCATGGTCTTGTCCCCCATACCTTTCTTCTCCCCATGGTCTTGCCCCACCATGCCTTTCTTCTACCCATGGTCTTGCCTCTTCATACCTTTCTTCTACCCATGGTCTTGCCAATCCACACCTTTCTTCTACCCATGGTCTTGCCCCCATACCTTTCTTCTACCCATGGTCTTGCCTCTCCATACCTTTCTTCTACTCATGGTCTTGCCACACCATGCCTTTCTTCTACCCATGGTCTTGCTCCACCATCCCTTTCTTTGACCCATGGTCTTGCCTCTCCATACCTTTCTTCCACCCATGGTCTTGCCTCTCCATAACTTTCTTCCACCCATGGTCTTGCCCCTCCATACCTTTCTTCAACCCATGGTCTGGCCCCTCCATACCTTTCTTCTACCCATGGTCTTGCCAATCCATACCTTTCTTCTACCCATGGTCTTGCCCCCATACATTTCTTCTACCCATGTTGTTGCCTCTCCATACCTTTCTTCTACTCATGGTCTTGACCCACCATGACTTTCTTCTACCCATGGTCTTGCCCCACCATCCCTTTCTTCTACCCATGGTCTTGCCTCTCCATACCTTTCTTCGACCCATATCTTGCCCCACCATGCCTGTCTTCTACCCATGGTCTTGCCCCACCATCCCTTTCTTTGACCCATGGTCTTGCCCATCTATACCTTTCTTCTACCCATGGTCTTGCCTCTCCATACCTTTCTTCTACCCATGGTCATGCCCCTCCATCGCTTTCTTCTACCCATGGTCTTGCCTCTCCATACCTTTCTTCCGCCCATGGTCTTGCCCTCCATACATTTCTTCTACCCATGGTCTTGCCTCTCCATGCCTTTCTTCTACCCATGGTCTTGCCCCTCTATACTTTTCTTCTACCCATGGTCTTGCCTCTCCATACCTTTCTTCTACCCATGGTCTTGCCCCTCCATACCTTTCTTCTACCCATGGTCTTTCCCCTAAATACTTTCCTTCTACCCATGGTCTTGCCTCTCCATACCTTTCTTCTACCCATGGTCTTGCCAATCCATACCTTTCTTCTACCCACGGTCGTGCCCCTCCATGCCTTTCTTCTACCCATAGTCTTGCCCCACCATCTCTTTCTTCGACCCATGGTCTTTCCCCTCCATACTTTTCTTCTACAGAGGGTCTTGCCTGTCCATACCTTTCTTCCACCCATGTTCTTGCCCCTCCATACCTTTCTTCTACCCATGATCTTGCCTCTCCATACCTTTCTTCTACCATGGTCCTGGCGCTCCATCCCTTTATTCTACCCATGGCCTTGCCTCTCCATACCTTTCTTCCACCCATGGTCTTGCCCATCCATCCCTTTCTTCTACCCATGGTCTTGCCCCTCCATACATTTCTTCTACCCATGGTCTTGCCTCTCCATGCCTTTCTTCTACCTATGGTCTTGCCTCTCCATACCTTTCTGCTACCCATGGTCTTGCCTCTTCATACCTTTCTTCTACCCATGGTCTTGCCAATCCATGCCTTTCTTCTACCCATGGTCTTGCCCCCATACCTTTCTTCTACCCATGGTCTTGCCTCTCCATACCTTTCTTCTACTCATGGTCTTGCCACACCATGCCTTTCTTCTACCCATGGTCTTTCTCCACCATCCCTTTCTTTGACCCATGGTCTTGCCTCTCCATACCTTTCTTCTACCCATGGTCTTGCCTCTCCATACCTTTCTTCCACCCATGGTCTTGCCCCTCCATCCCTTTCTTCTACCCATGGTCTTGCCCCTCCATACATTTCTTCTACCCATGGTCTTGCCTCTCTATGCCTTTCTTCTACCTATGGTCTTGCCTCTCCATACCTTTCTTCTACCCATAGTCTTTCCCCCTCCATACATTTCTTCCGGCCATGGCCTTGCCCCTTGATACCTTTATTCTGCCCATGATCTTGCCCCTCCATACCTTTCTTCCGCCCATGGTCTTGCCCCTCCATACCTTTCTTCTACCCATGGTCTTGCCTCTACATACCTTTCGTCTACCCATGGTCTTGCCCCCCATACCTTTCTTCTCCCCATGGTCTTGCCCCACCATGCCTTTCTTCTACCCATGGTCTTGCCTCTTCATACCTTTCTTCTACCCATGGTCTTGCCAATCCATACCTTTCTTCTACCCATGGTCTTGCCCCCATACCTTTCTTCTACCCATGGTCTTGCCTCTCCATACCTTTCTTCTACTCATGGTCTTGCCACGCCATGCCTTTCTTCTACCCATGGTCTTGCTCCACCATCCCTTTCTTTGACCCATGGTCTTGCCTCTCCATACCTTTCTTCTACCCATGGTCTTGCCTCTCCATACCTTTCTTCCACCCATGGTCTTGCCCCTCCATACCTTTCTTCTACCCATGGTCTTGCCAATCTATACCTTTCTTCTACCCATGGTCTTGCCCCCATACCTTTCTTCTACCCATGGTCTTGCCTCTCCATACCTTTCTTCTACTCATGGTCTTGCCCCACCATGACTTTCTTCTACCCATGGTCTTGCCAATCCATACCTTTCTTCAACTCATGGTCTGGCCCCTCCATACCTTTCTTCTACCCATGGTCTTGCCAATCCATACCTTTCTTCTACCTATGGTCTTGCCCCCATACCTTTCTTCTACCCGTGGTCTTGCCTCTCCATACCTTTCTTCGACCCATGGTCTTCCCCCTCCATACCTTTCTTCTACCCATGGTCTTGCCACTCCATACCTTTCTTCTACCCATGGTCTTGCCCCTCCATACCTTTCTTCAACCCATGGTCTTGCCCCTAAATACCTTTCTTCAACATATGGTCTTGCCCCTTCATACCTTTCTTCTAACCATGGTCTTGCCCCTCCATACCTTTCTTCTACCCATGACCTTGCTCCTCCATGCCTTTCTTCTACCCATGGTCTTGTCACTTCATACCTTTCTTCTACCCATGGTCTTGTCTCTCCAAACATTTCTTATACCCATGGTCTTGCCCCTCCATACCTTTCTTCTGCCCATGGTTCTTGCCCCCCATACCTTTCTTCTACTCATGGTCTTGCCCCTCCATGCCTTTCTTCTCCCCATGGTCTTGCCTCTACATACCTTTCTTCTACCCATGGTCTTGCCCCTCATACCTTTCTTCTCCCCATGGTCTTGCCCCACCATGCCTTTCTTCTACCCATGGTCTTGCCTCTTCATACTTTTCTTCTACCCATGGTCTTGCCAATCCATACCTTTCTTCTACCCATGGTCTTGCCCCCATACCTTTCTTCTACCCATGGTCTTGCCTCTCCATACCTTTGTTCTACTCATGGTCTTGCCACACCATGCCTTTCTTCTACCCATGGTCTGGCCCCTCCATACCTTTCTTCTACCCATGGTCTTGCCAATCCATACCTTTCTTCTACCCATGGTCTTGCCCCCATACCTTTCTTCTCCCCATGGTCTTGCCTCTCCATACCTTTCTTCTACTCATGGTCTTGACCCACCATGACTTTCTTCTACCCATGGTCTTGCCCCACCATCCCTTTCTTTGACCCATGGTCTTGCCTCTCCATACCTTTCTTCTACCCATGGTCTTGCCTCTCCATACCTTTCTTCGACCCATATCTTGCCCCACCATGCCTGTCTTCTACCCATGGTCTTGCACCACCATCCCTTTCTTTGACCCATGGTCTTTCCCCTCCATACCTTTCTTCTACCGAGGGTCTTGCCTCTCCATACCTTTCTTCCACCCATGTTCTTGCCCATCTATACCTTTCTTCTACCCATGGTCTTGCCTCTCCATACCTTTCTTCTACTAATGGTCATGCCCCTCCATCGCTTTCTTCTACCCATGGTCTTGCCTCTCCATACCTTTCTTCCGCCCATGGTCTTGCCCTCCATACATTTCTTCTACCCATGGTCTTGCCTCTCCATGCCTTTCTTCTACCCATGGTCTTGCCAATCCATACCTTTCTTCTACTCATGGTCGTGCCCCTCCATGCCTTTCTTCTACCCATAGTCTTGCCCCACCATCTCTTTCTTCGACCCATGGTCTTTCCCCTCCATACCTTTCTTCTACAGAGGGTCTTGCCTGTCCATACCTTTCTTCCACCCATGTTCTTGCCCCTCCATACCTTTCTTCTACCCATGATCTTGCCTCTCCATACCTTTCTTCTACCATGGTCCTGGCGCTCCATCCCTTTATTCTACCCATGGTCTTGCCTCTCCATACCTTTCTTCTACCCATGGTCTTGCCAATCCATACCTTTCTTCTACTCATGGTCGTGCCCCTCCATGCCTTTCTTCTACCCATAGTGTTGCCCCACCATCTCTTTCTTCGACCCATGGTCTTTCCCCTCCATACCTTTCTTCTACAGAGGGTCTTGCCTGTCCATACCTTTCTTCCACCCATGTTCTTGCCCCTCCATACCTTTCTTCTACCCATGATCTTGCCTCTCCATACCTTTCTTCTACCATGGTCCTGGCGCTCCATCCCTTTATTCTACCCATGGTCTTGCCTCTCCATACCTTTCTTCCACCCATGGTCTTGCCCATCCATCCCTTTCTTCTACCCATGGTCTTGCCCCTCCATACATTTCTTCTACCCATGGTCTTGCCTCTCCATGCCTTTCTTCTACCTATGGTCTTGCCTCTCCATACCTTTCTTCTACCCATAGTCTTGCCCCTCCATACCTTTCTTCCGGCCATGGCCTTGCCCCTTGATACCTTTATTCTGCCGATGATCTTGCCCCTCCATACCTTTATTCCGCCCATGGTCTTGCCCCTCCATACCTTTCTTCTACCCATGGTCTTGCCTCTACATACCTTTCTTCTACCCATGGTCTTGCCCCCCATACCTTTCTTCTCCGCATGGTCTTGCCCCACCATGCCTTTCTGCTACCCATGGTCTTGCCTCTTCATACATTTCTTCTACCCATGGTCTTGCCAATCCATACCTTTCTTCTACCCATGGTCTTGCCCCTCCATACCTTTCTTCAACCCATGGTCTGGACCCTCCATACCTTTCTTCTACACATGGTCTTGCCAATCCATGCCTTTCTCCTACCCATGGTCTTGCCCCTCCATACCTTTCTTCTACCAATGGTCTTGCCTCTCCATACCTTTCTTCTACCCATGGTCTTGCCCCTCGAAACATTTCTTCTACCCATTGTCTTTCCCCTCCATAATTTTCTTCTACCCATGGTCCTTCCCCTCCATACCTTCCTTCTACCCATGGTCTTGCCTCTCCATACCTTTCTTCTACCCATGGTCTTGCCCCACCATCCCTTTCTTCGACCCATGGTCTTTCCCCTCCATACCTATCTTCTACCGAGGGTCTTGCCTGTCCATACCTTTCTTCTACCCATGGTCATGCCCCTCCATACCTTTATTCCGCCCATGGTCTTGCCCCCCCATACTTTTCTTCTACTCATGGTCTTGCCCCTCCATGCCTTTCTTTTACCCATGGTCTTGCCCCCCATACCTTTCCTCAACCCATGGTCTTGCCACTCCATACCTTTCCTCTGACCAGGGTCTTGCTCCACCACACCTTTCATCCACCCATGGTCTTACCCCTGATACTTTTCTTCTGCCCATGGTCTTGCCCCACCATATCTTTCTTCTACCCTTTGTCTTGCCCCTCCACACCTTTCTTCCGGCCATGGTCTTGCCCCTCCATACCTTTATTCTGCCCATGGTTTTGTCCCTCCATACCTTTCTTCCGCCCATGGACTTGCCCCTGAATACCTTTCTTCTACTCATGGTCTTGCCCCTCCATGCCTTTCTTCTACCCATGGTCTTGCCGCACCATGCCTTTCTTCTACCCACGGTCTTGCACCTTCATAACTTTCTTCAACCCATGGTCTGGCCCCTCCATACCTTTCTTCTACCCATGGTCTTGCCAATCCATACCTTTCTTCAACTCATGGTCTGGCCCCTCCATACCTTTCTTCTACCCATGGTCTTGCCAATCCATACCTTTCTTCTACCCATGGTCTTGCCCCCATACCTTTCTTCTACCCGTGGTCTTGCCTCTCCATACCTTTCTTCGACCCATGGTCTTCCCCTCCATACCTTTCTTCTACCCATGGTCTTGCCACTCCATACCTTTCTTCTACCCATGGTCTTGCCCCTCCATACCTTTCTTCAACCCATGGTCTTGCCCCTAAATACCTTTCTTCAACATATTTTCTTGCCCCTTCATACCTTTCTTCTAACCATGGTCTTGCCCCTCCATACCTTTCTTCTACCCATGACCTTGCTCCTCCATGCCTTTCTTCTACCCATGGTCTTGTCACTTCATACCTTTCTTCTACCCATGGTCTTGTCTCTCCAAACATTTCTTATACCCATGGTCTTGCCCCTCCATACCTTTCTTCTGCCCATGGTTCTTGCCCCCCATACCTTTCTTCTACTCATGGTCTTGCCCCTCCATGCCTTTCTTCTCCCCATGGTCTTGCCTCTACATACCTTTCTTCTACCCATGGTCTTGCCCCCATACCTTTCTTCTCCCCATGGTCTTGCCCCACCATGCCTTTCTTCTACCCATGGTCTTGCCTCTCCATACCTTTCTTCTACCCATGGTCTTGCCAATCCATACCTTTCTTCTACCCATGGTCTTGCCCCCATACCTTTCTTCTACCCATGGTCTTGCCTCTCCATACCTTTCTTCTGCCCATGGTCTTGCCCCCATACCTTTCTTCTACTCATGGTCTTGCCCCTCCATGCCTTTCTTCTCCCCATGGTCTTGCCTCTACATACCTTTCTTCTACCCATGGTCTTGTCCCCCATACCTTTCTTCTACCCATGGTCTTGCCTCTCCATACCTTTGTTCTACTCATGGTCTTGCTCCACCATCCCTTTCTTTGACCCATGGTCTTGCCTCTCCATACCTTTCTTCTACCCATGGTCTTGCCTCTCCATACCTTTCTTCCAGCCATGGTCTTGCCCCTCCATACCTTTCTTCAACCCATGATCTGACCCCTCCATACCTTTCTTCTACCCATGGTCTTGCCAATCCATTCCTTTCTTCTACCCATGGTCTTGCCCCATACCTTTCTTCTACCCATGGTCTTGCCTCTCCATACCTTTCTTCTACTCATGGTCTTGACCAACCATGACTTTCTTCTACCCATGGTCTTGCCCCACCATCCCTTTCTTTGACCCATGGTCTTGCCTCTCCATACCTTTCTTCTACCCATGGTCTTGCCTCTCCATACCTTTCTTCGACCCATATCTTGCCCCACCATGCCTGTCTTCTACCCATGGTCTTGCCCCACCATCCCTTTCTTTGACCCATGGTCTTTCCCCTCCATACCTTTCTTCTAACGAGGGTCTTGCCTCTCCATAACTTTCTTCCACCCATGTTCTTGCCCATCTATACCTTTCTTCTACCCATGGTCTTGCCTCTCCATACCTTTCTTCTACTAATGGTCATGCCCCTCCATCGCTTTCTTCTACCCATGGTCTTGCCTCTCCATACCTTTCTTCCGCCCATGGTCTTGCCCTCCATACATTTCTTCTACCCATGGTCTTGCCTCTCCATGCCTTTCTTCTACCCATGGTCTTGCCCCTCTATACTTTTCTTCTACCCATGGTCTTGCCTCTCCATACATTTCTTCTACCCATGGTCTTGCCCCTCCATACCTTTCTTCTACCCATGGTCTTTCCCCTAAATACTTTCCTTCTACCCATGGTCTTGCCTCTCCATACCTTTCTTCTACCCATGGTCTTGCCAATCCATACCTTTCTTCTACTCATAGTCGTGCCCCTCCATGCCTTTCTTCTACCCATAGTCTTGCCCCACCATCTCTTTCTTCGACCCATGGTCTTTCCCCTCCATACCTTTCTTCTACAGAGGGTCTTGCCTGTCCATACCTTTCTTCCACCCATGTTCTTGCCCCTCCATACCTTTCTTCTACCCATGATCTTGCCTCTCCATACCTTTCTTCTACCATGGTCCTGGCGCTCCATCCCTTTATTCTACCCATGGTCTTGCCTCTCCATACCTTTCTTCCACCCATGGTCTTGCCCATCCATCCCTTTCTTCTACCCATGGTCTTGCCCCTCCATACATTTCTTCTACCCATGGTCTTGCCTCTCCATGCCTTTCTTCTACCTATGGTTTTGCCACTCCATACCTTTCTTCTACCCATAGTCTTGCCCCTCCATACCTTTCTTCCGGCCATGGCCTTGCCCCTTGATACCTTTATTCTGCCGATGATTTTGCCCCTCCATACCTTTCTTCCGCCCATGGTCTTGCCCCTCCATACCTTTCTTCTACCCATGGTCTTGCCTCTACATACCTTTCTTCTACCCATGGTCTTGCCCCCCATACCTTTCTTCTCCCCATGGTCTTGCCCCACCATGCCTTTCTGCTACCCATGGTCTTGCCTCTTCATACCTTTCTTCTACCCATGGTCTTGCCAATCCATGCCTTTCTTCTACCCATGGTCTTGCCCCCATACCTTTCTTCTACTCATGGTCTTGCCACACCATGCCTTTCTTCTACCCATGGTCTTGCTCCACCATCCCTTTCTTTGACCCATGGTCTTGCCTCTCCATACCTTTCTTCTACCCATGGTCTTGCCTCTCCATACCTTTCTTCCACCCATGGTCTTGCCCCTCCATCCCTTTCTTCTACCCATGGTCTTGCCCCTCCATACATTTCTTCTACCCATGGTCTTGCCTCTCCATGCCTTTCTTCTACCTATGGTCTTGCCTCTCCATACCTTTCTTCTACCCATAGTCTTTCCCCCTCCATACATTTCTTCCGGCCATGGCCTTGCCCCTTGATACCTTTATTCTGCCCATGATCTTCCCCCTCCATACCTTTCTTCCGCCCATGGTCTTGCCCCTCCATACCTTTCTTCTACCCATGGTCTTGCCTCTACATACCTTTCGTCTACCCATGGTCTTGCCCCCCATACCTTTCTTCTCCCCATGGTCTTGCCCCACCATGCCTTTCTTCTACCCATGGTCTTGCCTCTTCATACCTTTCTTCTACCCATGGTCTTGCCAATCCATACCTTTCTTCTACCCATGGTCTTGCCCCCATACCTTTCTTCTACCCATCTTCTTGCCTCTCCATACCTTTCTTCTACTCATGGTCTTGCCACGCCATGCCTTTCTTCTACCCATGGTCTTGCTCCACCATCCCTTTCTTTGACCCATGGTCTTGCCTCTCCATACCTTTCTTCTACCCATGGTCTTGCCTCTCCATACCTTTCTTCCACCCATGGTCTTGCCCCTCCATACCTTTCTTCTACCCATGGTCTTGCCAATCCATACCTTTCTTCTACCGTTGGTCTTGCCCCCATACCTTTCTTCTACCCATGGTCTTGCCTCTCCATACCTTTCTTCTACTCATGGTCTTGCCCCACCATGACTTTCTTCTACCCATGGTCTTGCCCCACCATCCCTTTCTTTGACCCATGGTCTTGCCTCTCCATACCTTTCTTCTACCCATGGTCTTGCCTCTCCATACCTTTCTTCCACCCATGGTCTTGCCCCTCCATACCTTTCTTCAACCCATGGTCTGGCCCCTCCATACCTTTCTTCTACCCATGGTCTTGCCAATCCATACCATTCTTCAACTCATGGTCTGGCCCCTCCATACCTTTCTTCTACCCATGGTCTTGCCAATCCATACCTTTCTTCTACCCATGGTCTTGCCCCCATACCTTTCTTCTACCCGTGGTCTTGCCTCTCCATACCTTTCTTCGACCCATGGTCTTCCCCCTCCATACCTTTCTTCTACCCATGGTCTTGCCACTCCATACCTTTCTTCTACCCATGGTCTTGCCCCTCCATACCTTTCTTCAACCCATGGTCTTGCCCCTAAATACCTTTCTTCAACATATGGTCTTGCCCCTTCATACCTTTCTTCTAACCATGGTCTTGCCCCTCCATACCTTTCTTCTACCCATGACCTTGCTCCTCCATGCCTTTCTTCTACCCATGGTCTTGTCACTTCATAACTTTCTTCTACCCACGGTCTTGTCTCTCCAAACATTTCTTATACCCATGGTCTTGCCCCTCCATACCTTTCTTCTGCCCATGGTTCTTGCCCCCCATACCTTTTTTCTACTCATGGTCTTGCCCCTCCATGCCTTTCTTCTCCCCATGGTCTTGCCTCTACATACCTTTCTTCTACCCATGGTCTTGCCCCCCATACCTTTCTTCTCCCCATGGTCTTGCCCCACCATGCCTTTCTTCTACCCATGGTCTTGCCTCTTCATACCTTTCTTCTACCCATGGTCTTGCCAATCCATACCTTTCTTCTACCCATAGTCTTGCCCCCATACCTTTCTTCTACCCATGGTCTTGCCTCTCCATACCTTTGTTCTACTCATGGTCTTGCCACACCATGCCTTTCTTCTACCCATGGTCTTGCTCCACCATCCCTTTCTTTGACCCATGGTCTTGCCTCTCCATACCTTTCTTCTACCCATGGTCTTGCCTCTCCATACCTTTCTTCCACCCATGGTCTTGCCCCTCCATACCTTTCTTCAACCCATGGTCTGGCCCCTCCATACCTTTCTTCTACCCATGGTCTTGCCAATCCATACCTTTCTTCTACCCATTGTCTTGCCCCCATACCTTTCTTCTACCCATGGTCTTGCCTTTCCATACCTTTCTTCTACTCATGGTCTTGACCAACCATGACTTTCTTCTACCCATGGTCTTGCCCCACCATCCCTTTCTTTGACCCATGGTCTTGCCTCTCCATACCTTTCTTCTACCCATGGTCTTGCCTCTCCATACCTTTCTTCGACCCATATCTTGCCCCACCATGCCTGTCTTCTACCCATGGTCTTGCCCCACCATCCCTTTCTTTGACCCATGGTCTTTCCCCTCCATACCTTTCTTCTACCGAGGGTCTTGCCTCTCCATACCTTTCTTCCACCCATGTTCTTGCCCATCTATACCTTTCTTCTACCCATGGTCTTGCCTCTCCATACCTTTCTTCTACCCATGGTCATGACCCTCCATCGCTTTCTTCTACCCATGGTCTTGCCTCTCCATACCTTTCTTCCGCCCATGGTCTTGCCCTCCATACATTTCTTCTACCCATGGTCTTGCCTCTCCATGCCTTTCTTCTACCCATGGTCTTGCCCCTCTATACTTTTCTTCTACCCATGGTCTTGCCTCTCCATACCTTTCTTCTACCCATGGTCTTGCCCCTCCATACCTTTCTTCTACCCATGGTCTTTCCCCTAAATACTTTCCTTCTACCCATGGTCTTGCCTCTCCATACCTTTCTTCTACCCATGGTCTTGCCAATCCATACCTTTCTTCTACTCATGGTCGTGCCCCTCCATGCCTTTCTTCTACCCATAGTCTTGCCCCACCATCTCTTTCTTCGACCCATGGTCTTTCCCCTCCATACCTTTCTTCTACAGAGGGTCTTGCCTGTCCATACCTTTCTTCCACCCATGTTCTTGCCCCTCCATACCTTTCTTCTACCCATGATCTTGCCTCTCCATATCTTTCTTCTACCATGGTCCTGGCGCTCCATCCCTTTATTCTACCCATGTCTTGCCTCTCCATACCTTTCTTCCACCCATGGTCTTGCCCATCCATCCCTTTCTTCTACCCATGGTCTTGCCCCTCCATACATTTCTTCTACCCATGGTCTTGCCTCTCCATGCCTTTCTTCTACCTATGGTCTTGCCTCTCCATACCTTTCTTCTACCCATAGTCTTGCCCCTCCATACCTTTCTTCCGGCCATGGCCTTGCCCCTTGATACCTTTATTCTGCAGATGATCTTGCCCCTCCATACCTTTCTTCCGCCCATGGTCTTGCCCCTCCACACCTTTCTTCTACCCATGGTCTTGCCTCTACATACCTTTCTTCTACCCATGGTCTTGCCCCCATACCTTTCTTCTCCGCATGGTCTTGCCACACCATGCCTTTCTTCTACACATGGTCTTGCTCCACCATCCCTTGCTTTGACCCATGGTCTTGCCTCTCCATACCTTTCTTCTACCCATGGTCTTGCCTCTCCATACCTTTCTTCCACCCATGGTCTTGCCCCTCCATACCTTTCTTCAACCCATGGTCTGGACCCTCCATACCTTTCTTCTACCCATGGTCTTGCCAATCCATCCCATTCTTCTACCCATGGTCTTGCCCCCATACCTTTCTTCTACCCATGGTCTTGCCTCTCCATACCTTTCTTCTACTCATGGTCTTGCCCCACCATGACTTTCTTCTACCCATGGTCTTGCCCCACCATCCCTTTCTTTGACCCATAGTCTTGCCTCTCCATACCTTTCTTCTCCCCATGGTCTTGCCCCACCATGCCTTTCTTCTACCCATGGTCTTGCCTCTTCATACCTTTCTTCTACCCATGGTCTTGCCAATCCATACCTTTCTTCTACCCATGGTCTTGCCCCTCCATACCTTTCTTCTACCCATGGTCTTGCCCCCCATACCTTTCTTCTACTCATGGTCTTGCCTCTCCACACCTTTCTTCCAACAATGGTCTTGCCCCCCCATACCTTTCTTCCCCCATGGTCTTGCCCCTCCATACCTTTCTTCTACCCATGGTCTTGCCTCTCCATACCTTTCCTCCGCCCATGGTCCTGCCCCTCCATACATTTTTTCTACCCATGGTCTTGCCTCTCCATGCCTTTCTTCTACCCATGGTCTTGCCCCTCCATACCTTTCTTCTACCAATGGTCTTGCCTCTCCATACCTTTCTTCTACCCATGGTCTTGCCCCTCCATACATTTCTTCTACCCATTGTCTTTCCCCTCCATAATTTTCTTCTACCCATGGTCCTTCCCCTCCATACCTTCCTTCTACCCATGGTCTTGCCTCTCCATACCTTTCTTCTACCCATGGTCTTGCCCCACCATCCCTTTCTTCGACCCATGGTCTTTCCCCTCCATACCTATCTTCTACCGAGGGTCTTGCCTGTCCATACCTTTCTTCTACCCATGGTCATGCCCCTCCATACCTTTATTCCGCCCATGGTCTTGCCCCCCATACTTTTCTTCTACTCATGGTCTTGCCCCTCCATGCCTTTCTTTTACCCATGGTCTTGCCCCCCATACCTTTCATCCACCCATGGTCTTGCCCCTGATACTTTTCTTCTGCCCATGGTCTTGCCCCACCATATCTTTCTTCTACCCTTTGTCTTGCCCCTCCATACCTTTCTTCCGGCCATGGTCTTGCCCCTCCATACCTTTATTCTGCCCATGGTTTTGTCCCTCCATACCTTTCTTCCGCCCATGGACTTGCCCCTGAATATCTTTCTTCTACTCATGGTCTTGCCCCTCCATGCCTTTCTTCTACCCACGGTCTTGCATCTTCATACCTTTCTTCAACCCATGGTCTGGCCCCTCCATACCTTTCTTCTACCCATGGTCTTGCCAATCCATACCTTTCTTCAACTCATGGTCTGGCCCCTCCATACCTTTCTTCTACCCATGGTCTTGCCAATCCATACCTTTCTTCTACCCATGGTCTTGCCCCCATACCTTTCTTCTACCCGTGGTCTTGCCTCTCCATACCTTTCTTCGACCCATGGTCTTCCCCCTCCATACCTTTCTTCTACCCATGGTCTTGCCACTCCATACCTTTCTTCTACCCATGGTCTTGCCCCTCCATACCTTTCTTCAACCCATGGTCTTGCCCCTAAATACCTTTCTTCAACATATTTTCTTGCCCCTTCATACCTTTCTTCTAACCATGGTCTTGCCCCTCCATACCTTTCTTCTACCCATGACCTTGCTCCTCCATGCCTTTCTTCTACCCATGGTCTTGTCACTTCATACCTTTCTTCTACCCATGGTCTTGTCTCTCCAAACATTTCTTATACCCATGGTCTTGCCCCTCCATACCTTTCTTCTGCCCATGGTTCTTGCCCCCCATACCTTTCTTCTACTCATGGTCTTGCCCCTCCATGCCTTTCTTCTCCCCATGGTCTTGCCTCTACATACCTTTCTTCTACCCATGGTCTTGCCCCCCATACCTTTCTTCTCCCCATGGTCTTGCCCCACCATGCCTTTCTTCTACCCATGGTCTTGCCTCTTCATACCTTTCTTCTACCCATGGTCTTGCCAATCCATACCTTTCTTCTACCCATGGTCTTGCCCCCATACCTTTCTTCTACCCATGGTCTTGCCTCTCCATACCTTTCTTCTACTCATGGTCTTGCCACACCATGCCTTTCTTCTACCCAAGGTCTTGCTCCACCATCCCTTTCTTTGACCCATGGTCTTGTCTCTCCATACCTTTCTTCTACCCATGGTCTTGCCTCTCCATACCTTTCTTCCACCCATGGTCTTGCCCCTCCATACCTTTCTTCAACCCATGGTCTGGCCCCTCCATACCTTTCTTCAACCCATGGTCTTGCCCCTAAATACCTTTCTTCGACATATTTTCTTGCCCCTTCATACCTTTCTTCTAACCATGGTCTTGCCCCTCCATACCTTTCTTCTACCCATGACCTTGCTCCTCCATGCCTTTCTTCTACCCATGGTCTTGTCACTTCATACCTTTCTTCTACCCATGGTCTTGTCTCTCCAAACATTTCTTATACCCATGGTCTTGCCCCTCCATACCTTTCTTCTGCCCATGGTTCTTGCCCCTCCATGCCTTTCTTCTCCCCATGGTCTTGCCTCTACATACCTTTCTTCTACCCATGGTCTTGCCCACCATACCTTTCTTCTCCCCATGGTCTTGCCCCACCATGCCTTTCTTCTACCCATGGTCTTGCCTCTTCATACCTTTCTTCTACCCATGGTCTTGCCAATCCATACCTTTCTTCTACCCATGGTCTTGCCCCCATACCTTTCTTCTACCCATGGTCTTGCCTCTCCATACCTTTCTTCTACTCATGGTCTTGCCACACCATGCCTTTCTTCTACCCAAGGTCTTGCTCCACCATCCCTTTCTTTGACCCATGGTCTTGCCTCTCCATACCTTTCTTCTACCCATGGTCTTGCCTCTCCATACCTTTCTTCCACCCATGGTCTTGCCCCTCCATACCTTTCTTCAACCCATTGTCTGGCCCCTCCATACCTTTCTTCTACCCATGGTCTTGCCAATCCATACCTTTCTTCTACCCATGGTCTTGCCCCCATACCTTTCTTCGACCCATGGTCTTGCCTCTCCATACCTTTCTTCTACTCATGGTCTTGACCCACTATGACTTTCTTCTACCCATGGTCTTGCCCCACCATCCCTTTCTTTGACCCATGGTCTTGCCTCTCCATAACTTTCTTCTACCCATGGTCTTGCCTCTCCATACCTTTGTTCGACCCATATCTTGCCCCACCATGCCTGTCTTCTACCCATGGTCTTGCCCCACCATCCCTTTCTTTGACCCATGGTCTTTCCCTTCCATACCTTTCTTCTACCGAGGGTCTTGCCTCTCCATACCTTTCTTCCACCCATGTTCTTGCCCATCTATACCTTTCTTCTACCCATGGTCTTGCCTCTCCATACCTTTCTTCTCCCCATGGTCATGCCCCTCCATCGCTTTCTTCTACCCATGGTCTTGCCTCTCCATACCTTTCTTCCGCCCATGGTCTTGCCCTCCATACATTTCTTCTACCCATGGTCTTGCCACTCCATGCCTTTCTTCTACCCATGGTCTTGCCCCTCTATACTTTTCTTCTACCCATGGTCCTGCCTCTCCATACCTTTCTTCTACCCATGGTCTTGCCCCTCCATACCTTTCTTCTACCCATGGTCTTTCCCCTAAATACTTTCCTTCTACCCATGGTCTTGCCTCTCCAAACCTTTCTTCTACCCATGGTCTTGCCAATCCATACCTTTCTTCTACCCATGGTAGTGCCCCTCCATGCCTTTCTTCTACCCATAGTCTTGCCCCACCATCTCTTTCTTCGACCCATGGTCTTTCCCCTCCATACCTTTCTTCTACAGAGGGTCTTGCCTGTCCATACCTTTCTTCCACCCATGTTCTTGCCCCTCCATATCTTTCTTCTACCCATGATCTTGCCTCTCCATACCTTTCTTCTACCATGGTCCTGGCGCTCCATCCCTTTATTCTACCCATGGTCTTGCCTCTCCATACCTTTCTTCCACCCATGGTCTTGCCCATCCATCCCTTTCTTCTACCCATGGTCTTGCCCCTCCATACATTTCTTCTACCCATGGTCTTGCCTCTCCATGCCTTTCTTCTACCTATGGTCTTGCCTCTCCATACCTTTCTTCTACCCATAGTCTTGCCCCTCCATACCTTTCTTCCGGCCATGGCCTTGCCCCTTGATACCTTTATTCTGCCCATGATCTTGCCCCTCCATACCTTTCTTCCGCCCATGGTCTTGCCCCTCCATACCTTTCTTCTACCCATGGTCTTGCCCCACCATGTCTTTCAGCTACCCATGGTCTTGCCCCTCCATACCTTTCTTCTCCCCATGGTCTTGCCCCACCATGCCTTTCTTCTACCCATGGTCTTGCCTCTTCATACCTTTCTTCTACCCATGGTCTTGCCAATCCATACCTTTCTTCTACCCATGGTCTTGCCCCCATACCTTTCTTCTACCCATGGTCTTGCCTCTCCATACCTTTCTTCTACTCATGGTCTTGCCCCACCATGACTTTCTTCTACCCATGGTCTTGCCCCACCATCCCTTTCTTTGACCCATGGTCTTGCCCCACCATGCCTTTCTTCTACCCATGGTCTTGCCTCTTCATACCTTTCTTCTACCCATGGTCTTGCCAATCCATACCTTTCTTCTACCCATGGTCTTGCCCCTCCATACCTTTATTCCGCCCATGGTCTTGCCCCCCATACCTTTCTTCTACTCATGGTCTTGCCTCTCCATACCTTTCTTCCAACAATGGTCTTGCCCCTCCATACCTTTCTTCCCCCATGGTCTTGCCCCTCCATACCTTTCTTCTACCCATGGTCTTGCCTCTTCATACCTTTCTTCTACCCATGGTCTTGCCAATCCATACCTTTCTTCTACCCATGGTCTTGCCCCTCCATACCTTTATTCCGCCCATGGTCTTGCCCCCCATACCTTTCTTCTACTCATGGTCTTGCCTCTCCATACCTTTCTTCCAACAATGGTCTTGCCCCTCCATACCTTTCTTCCCCCATGGTCTTGCCCCTCCATACCTTTCTTCTACCCATGGTCTTGCCTCTCCATACCTTTCCTCCGCCCATGGTCCTGCCCCTCCATACATTTTTTCTACCCATGGTCTTGCCTCTCCATGCCTTTCTTCTACCCATGGTCTTGCCCCTCCATACCTTTCTTCTACCAATGGTCTTGCCTCTCCATACCTTTCTTCTACCCATGGTCTTGCCCCTCCATACATTTCTTCTACCCATGGTCTTTCCCCTCCATAATTTTCTTCTACCCATGGTCCTTCCCCTCCATACCTTCCTTCTACCCATGGTATTGCCTCTCCATACCTTTCTTCTACCCATGGTCTTGCCCCCCATACCTTTCTTCTACTCATGGTCTTGCCTCTCCATACCTTTCTTCCAACAATGGTCTTGCCCCTCCATACCTTTCTTCCCCCATGGTCTTGCCCCTCCATACCTTTCTTCTACCCATGGTCTTGCCTCTTCATACCTTTCTTCTACCCATGGTCTTGCCAATCCATACCTTTCTTCTACCCATGGTCTTGCCAATCCATGGTCTGGCCCCTCCATACCTTTCTTCTACCCATGGTCTTGCCAATCCATACCTTTCTTCTACCCATGGTCTTGCCCCCATACCTTTCTTCTACCCATGGTCTTGCCCTCCATACATTTCTTCTACCCATGGTCTTGCCACTCCATGCCTTTCTTCTACCCATGGTCTTGCCCCTCTATACTTTTCTTCTACCCATGGTCCTGCCTCTCCATACCTTTCTTCTACCCATGGTCTTGCCCCTCCATACCTTTCTTCTACCCATGGTCTTTCCCCTAAATACTTTCCTTCTACCCATGGTCTTGCCTCTCCATACCTTTCTTCGACCCATATCTTGCCTCACCATGCCTGTCTTCTACCCATGGTCTTGCCCCACCATCTCTTTCTTCGACCCATGGTCTTTCCCCTCCATACCTTTCTTCTACAGAGGGTCTTGCCTGTCCATACCTTTCTTCCACCCATGTTCTTGCCCCTCCATATCTTTCTTCTACCCATGATCTTGCCTCTCCATACCTTTCTTCGACCCATGGTCTTTCCCCTCCATACCTATCTTCTACCGAGGGTCTTGCCTGTCCATACCTTTCTTCTACCCATGGTCATGCCCCTCCATACCTTTATTCCGCCCATGGTCTTGCCCCCCCATACTTTTCTTCTACTCATGATCTTGCCCCTCCATGCCTTTCTTTTACCCATGGTCTTGCCCCCATACCTTTCCTCAACCCATGGTCTTGCCACTCCATACCTTTCCTCTGACCATGGTCTTGCTCCACCATACCTTTCATCCACCCATGGTCTTGCCCCTGATACTTTTCTTCTGCCCATGGTCTTGCCCCACCATATCTTTCTTCTACCCTTTATCTTGCCCCTCCATACCTTTCTTCCGGCCATGGTCTTGCCCCTCCATACCTTTATTCTGCCCATGGTTTTGTCCCTCCATACCTTTCTTCCGCCCATGGACTTGCCCCTGAATACCTTTCTTCTACTCATGGTCTTGCCCCTCCATGCCTTTCTTCTACCCATGGTCTTGCCGCACCATGCCTTTCTTCTACCCACGGTCTTGCATCTTCATACCTTTCTTCTACCCATGGTCTTGTCTCTTCATACCTTTCTTCTACCTATGGTCTTGCCTCTCCATAACTTTCTTCTACCCATGGTCTTGCCCCTCCATACCTTTCTTCAACCCATGGTCTTGCCCCTAAATACCTTTCTTCAACCCCTGGTCTTTCCCCTCCATACCTTTCTTCTACCCATGGTCTTGCCCCTCCATACCTTTCTTCAACCCATAGTCTTGCCCCACCATGCCTTTCTTCTACCCATGGTCTTGCCTCTTCATACCTTTCTTCTACCATGGTCCTGGAGCTCCATCCCTTTATTCTACCCATGGTCTTGCCTCTCCATACCTCTCTTCCACCCATGGTCTTGCCCATCCATCCCTTTCTTCTACCCATGGTCTTGCCCCTCCATACATTTCTTCTACCCATAGTCTTGCCTCTCCATGCCTTTCTTCTACCTATGGTCTTGCCACTCCATACCTTTCTTCACCCCATGGTCTTGCCCCTCCATATGTTTCTTCTACCCATGGTCATGCCCCTCCATCCCTTTCTTCTACCCATGGTTTTGCCTCTCCATACCTTTCTTCCACCCATGGTCTTGCCCCTCCATACCTTTCTTCCGCCCATGGTCTTGCCCCTCCATACCTTTCTTCTGCCCACGGTCTTGCCTCTCCATACCTTTCTTCGACCCATGGTCTTGCCCCTCCATACCTTTCCTCTACCCATGGTCTTGCCCCTGCATACCTTTCTTCTACCCATGGTCTTGCCCCTCCATACCTTTCTTCAACCCATGGTCTTGCCCCTAAATACCTTTCTTCAACCTATGGTCTTGCCCCTCCATACCTTTCTTCCGCCCATGGTCTTGCCCCCATACCTTTCTTCTACTCATGTTCTTGCCCCTCCATGCCTTTATTCTCCCCATGGTCTTGCCCCACCATGCCTTTCTTCTACCCACAGTCTTGCCTCTTCATACCTTTCTTCTACCCATGGTCTTACGCCTTCATACCTTTCTTCTACCCATGGTCTTGTCTCTCCACACCTTTCTTCCGCCCATGGTCTTGCCCCCCATACCTTTCTTCTACTCATGGTCTTGCCCCTCCATGCTTTTCTTCTACCCATGGTCTTGCCCCACCATGCCTTTCTTCTACCCACAGTCTTGCCTCTTCATACCTTTCTTCTACACATGGTCTTACGCCTTCATACCTTTCTTCTACCCATGGTCTTGTCTCTCCACACCTTTCTTCCGCCCATGGTCTTGCCCCCCATACCTTTCTTCTACTCATGGTCTTGTCTCTCCATATCTTTCTTCTACCCATGGTCTTGCCCCTCCATACCTTTCTTCTACCCATGGTCTTGCCCCACCATACCTTTCTTCCACCCATGGTCTTGCCCCTCATACCTTTCTTCTGCCCATGGTCTTGCCCCACCATATCTTTCTTTTACCCTTTGTCTTGCCCCTCCATACCTTTCTTCCGGCCATGGCCTTGCCCCTCGATACCTTTATTCCGCCCATGGTCTTGCCCCTCCATACCTTTCTTCTACCCATGGTCTTGCCTCTACATACCTTTCTTCTACCCATGGTCTTGCCTCCCATACCTTTCTTCTCCCCATGGTCTTGCCCCACCATGCCTTTCTTCTACCCATGGTCTTGCCTCTTCATACCTTTCTTCTACCCATGGTCTTGCCAATCCATACCTTTCTTCTACCCATGGTCTTGCCCCTCCATGCCTTTCTTCTACCCATAGTCTTGCCCCTAAATACCTTTCTTCAACCCCTGGTCTTTCCCCTCCATACCTTTCTTCTACCCATGGTCTTGCCCCTCCATACCTTTCTTCAACCCATAGTCTTGCCCCACCATGCCTTTCTTCTACCCATGGTCTTGCCTCTTCATACCTTTCTTCTACCCATGGTCTTGCCAATCCATACCTTTCTTCTACCCACGGTCTTGCCCCTCCATGCCTTTCTTCTACCCATAGTCTTGCCCCACCTTCCCTTTCTTCGACCCATGGTCTTTCCCCTCCATACCTTTCTTCTACCGAGGGTCTTGCCTGTCCATACCTTTCTTCTACCCATGATCTTACCTCTCCATACCTTTCTTCTACCATGGTCCTGGAGCTCCATCCCTTTATTCTACCCATGGTCTTGCCTCTCCATACCTCTCTTCCACCCATGGTCTTGCCCATCCATCCCTTTCTTCTACCCATGGTCTTGCCCCTCCATACATTTCTTCTACCCATAGTCTTGCCTCTCCATGCCTTTCTTCTACCTATGGTCTTGCCACTCCATACCTTTCTTCACCCCATGGTCTTGCCCCTCCATATGTTTCTTCTACCCATGGTCATGCCCCTCCATCCCTTTCTTCTACCCATGGTTTTGCCTCTCCATACCTTTCTTCCACCCATGGTCTTGCCCCTCCATACCTTTCTTCCGCCCATGGTCTTGCCCCTCCATACCTTTCTTCTGCCCACGGTCTTGCCTCTCCATACCTTTCTTCGACCCATGGTCTTGCCTCTACATACCTTTCTTCTACCCATGGTCTTGCCTCCCATACCTTTCTTCTCCCCATGGTCTTGCCCCACCATGCCTTTCTTCTACCCATGGTCTTGCCTCTTCATACCTTTCTTCTACCCATGGTCTTGCCAATCCATACCTTTCTTCTACCCATGGTCTTGCCCCTCCATGCCTTTCTTCTACCCATAGTCTTGCCCCTAAATACCTTTCTTCAACCCCTGGTCTTTCCCCTCCATACCTTTCTTCTACCCATGGTCTTGCCCCTCCATACCTTTCTTCAACCCATAGTCTTGCCCCACCATGCCTTTCTTCTACCCATGGTCTTGCCTCTTCATACCTTTCTTCTACCCATGGTCTTGCCAATCCATACCTTTCTTCTACCCATGGTCCTGCCCCTCCATGCCTTTCTTCTACCCATAGTCTTGCCCCACCTTCCCTTTCTTCGACCCATGGTCTTTCCCCTCCATACCTTTCTTCTACCGAGGGTCTTGCCTGTCCATACCTTTCTTCTACCCATGATCTTACCTCTCCATACCTTTCTTCTACCATGGTCCTGGAGCTCCATCCCTTTATTCTACCCATGGTCTTGCCTCTCCATACCTCTCTTCCACCCATGGTCTTGCCCATCCATCCCTTTCTTCTACCCATGGTCTTGCCCCTCCATACATTTCTTCTACCCATAGTCTTGCCTCTCCATGCCTTTCTTCTACCTATGGTCTTGCCACTCCATACCTTTCTTCACCCCATGGTCTTGCCCCTCCATATGTTTCTTCTACCCATGGTCATGCCCCTCCATCCCTTTCTTCTACCCATGGTTTTGCCTCTCCATACCTTTCTTCCACCCATGGTCTTGCCCCTCCATACCTTTCTTCCGCCCATGGTCTTGCCCCTCCATACCTTTCTTCTGCCCACGGTCTTGCCTCTCCATACCTTTCTTCGACCCATGGTCTTGCCCCTCCATACCTTTCTTCTACCCATGGTCTTGCCCCTGCATACCTTTCTTCTACCCATGGTCTTGCCCCTCCATACCTTTCTTCAACCCATGGTCTTGCCCCTAAATACCTTTCTTCAACCTATGGTCTTGCCCCTCCATACCCTTCTTCCGCCCATGGTCTTGCCCCCCATACCTTTCTTCTACTCATGTTCTTGCCCCTCCATGCCTTTATTCTCCCCATGGTCTTGCCCCACCATGCCTTTCTTCTACCCACAGTCTTGCCTCTTCATACCTTTCTTCTACCCATGGTCTTACGCCTTCATACCTTTCTTCTACCCATGGTCTTGTCTCTCCACACCTTTCTTCCGCCCATGGTCTTGCCCCCCATACCTTTCTTCTACTCATGGTCTTGCCCCTCCATGCTTTTCTTCTACCCATGGTCTTGCCCCACCATGCCTTTCTTCTACCCACAGTCTTGCCTCTTCATACCTTTCTTCTACCCATGGTCTTACGCCTTCATACCTTTCTTCTACCCATGGTATTGTCTCTCCACACCTTTCTTCCGCCCATGGTCTTGCCCCCCATACCTTTCTTCTACTCATGGTCTTGTCTCTCCATATCTTTCTTCTACCCATGGTCTTGCACCTCCATACCTTTCTTCTACCCATGGTCTTGCCCCACCATATCTTTCTTCCACCCATGGTCTTGCCCCTCATACCTTTCTTCTGCCCATGGTCTTGCCCCACCATATCTTTCTTTTACCCTTTGTCTTGCCCCTTCATACCTTTCTTCCGGCCATGGCCTTGCCCCTCGATACCTTTATTCCGCCCATGGTCTTGCCCCTCCATACCTTTCTTCTACCCATGGTCTTGCCTCTACATACCTTTCTTCTACCCATGGTCTTGCCTCCCATACCTTTCTTCTCCCCATGGTCTTGCCCCACCATGCCTTTCTTCTACCCATGGTCTTGCCTCTTCATACCTTTCTTCTACCCATGGTCTTGCCAATCCATACCTTTCTTCTACCCATGGTCTTGCCCCTCCATGCCTTTCTTCTACCCATAGTCTTGCCCCTAAATACCTTTCTTCAACCCCTGGTCTTTCCCCTCCATACCTTTCTTCTACCCATGGTCTTGCCCCTCCATACCTTTCTTCAACCCATAGTCTTGCCCCACCATGCCTTTCTTCTACCCATGGTCTTGCCTCTTCATACCTTTCTTCTACCCATGGTCTTGCCAATCCATACCTTTCTTCTACCCATGGTCTTGCCCCTCCATGCCTTTCTTCTACCCATAGTCTTGCCCCACCTTCCCTTTCTTCGACCCATGGTCTTTCCCCTCCATACCTTTCTTCTACCGAGGGTCTTGCCTGTCCATACCTTTCTTCTACCCATGATCTTACCTCTCCATACCTTTCTTCTACCATGGTCCTGGAGCTCCATCCCTTTATTCTACCCATGGTCTTGCCTCTCCATACCTCTCTTCCACCCATGGTCTTGCCCATCCATCCCTTTCTTCTACCCATGGTCTTGCCCCTCCATACATTTCTTCTACCCATAGTCTTGCCTCTCCATGCCTTTCTTCTACCTATGGTCTTGCCACTCCATACCTTTCTTCACCCCATGGTCTTGCCCCTCCATATGTTTCTTCTACCCATGGTCATGCCCCTCCATCCCTTTCTTCTACCCATGGTTTTGCCTCTCCATACCTTTCTTCCACCCATGGTCTTGCCCCTCCATACCTTTCTTCCGCCCATGGTCTTGCCCCTCCATACCTTTCTTCTGCCCACGGTCTTGCCTCTCCATACCTTTCTTCGACCCATGGTCTTGCCCCTCCATACCTTTCTTCTACCCATGGTCTTGCCCCTGCATACCTTTCTTCTACCCATGGTCTTGCCCCTCCATACCTTTCTTCAACCCATGGTCTTGCCCCTAAATACCTTTCTTCAACCTATGGTCTTGCCCCTCCATACCTTTCTTCCGCCCATGGTCTTGCCCCCCATACCTTTCTTCTACTCATGTTCTTGCCCCTCCATGCCTTTATTCTCCCCATGGTCTTGCCCCACCATGCCTTTCTTCTACCCACAGTCTTGCCTCTTCATACCTTTCTTCTACCCATGGTCTTACGCCTTCATACCTTTCTTCTACCCATGGTCTTGTCTCTCCACACCTTTCTTCCGCCCATGGTCTTGCCCCCCATACCTTTCTTCTACTCATGGTCTTGCCCCTCCATGCTTTTCTTCTACCCATGGTCTTGCCCCACCATGCCTTTCTTCTACCCACAGTCTTGCCTCTTCATACCTTTCTTCTACCCATGGTCTTACGCCTTCATACCTTTCTTCTACCCATGGTCTTGTCTCTCCACACCTTTCTTCCGCCCATGGTCTTGCCCCCCATACCTTTCTTCTACTCATGGTCTTGTCTCTCCATATCTTTCTTCTACCCATGGTCTTGCCCCTCCATACCTTTCTTCTACCCATGGTCTTGCCACACCATACCTTTCTTCCACCCATGGTCTTGCCCCTCATACCTTTCTTCTGCCCATGGTCTTGCCCCACCATATCTTTCTTTTACCCTTTGTCTTGCCCCTCCATACCTTTCTTCCGGCCATGGCCTTGCCCCTCGATACCTTTATTCCGCCCATGGTCTTGCCCCTCCATACCTTTCTTCTACCCATGGTCTTGCCTCTACATACCTTTCTTCTACCCATGGTCTTGCCTCCCATACCTTTCTTCTCCCCATGGTCTTGCCCCACCATGCCTTTCTTCTACCCATGGTCTTGCCTCTTCATACCTTTCTTCTACCCATGGTCTTGCCAATCCATACCTTTCTTCTACCCATGGTCTTGCCCCTCCATGCCTTTCTTCTACCCATAGTCTTGCCCCACCTTCCCTTTCTTCGACCCATGGTCTTTCCCCTCCATACCTTTCTTCTACCGAGGGTCTTGCCTGTCCATACCTTTCTTCTACTCATGGTCTTGCCCCTCCATGCTTTTCTTCTACCCATGGTCTTGCCCCACCATGCCTTTCTTCTACCCACAGTCTTGCCTCTTCATACCTTTCTTCTACCCATGGTTTTGCCTCTCCATACCTTTCTTCCACCCATGGTCTTGCCCCTCCATCCCTTTATTCCACCCATGGTCTTGCCCATCCATCCCTTTCTTCTACCCATGGTCTTGCCCCTCCATAGATTTCTTCTACCCATAGTCTTGCCTCTCCATGCCTTTCTTCTACCTATGGTCTTGCCTCTCCATACCTTTCTTCTACCCATAGTCTTGCCCCTCCATACCTTTCTTCAACCCATGGTCTTGCCCCTCCATACGTTTCTTCTACCCATGGTCATGCCCCTCCATCCCTTTCTTCTACCCATGGTTTTGCCTCTCCATACCTTTCTTCCACCCATGGTCTTGCCCCTCCATACCTTTCTTCCGCCCATGGTCTTGCCCCTCCATACCTTTCTTCTGCCCACGGTCTTGCCTCTCCATACCTTTCTTCGACCCATGGTCTTGCCCCTCCATACCTTTCTTCTACCCATGGTCTTGCCCCTGCATACCTTTCTTCTACCCATGGTCTTGCCCCTCCATACCTTTCTTCAACCCATGGTCTTGCCCCTAAATACCTTTCTTCAACCTATGGTCTTGCCCCTCCATACCTTTCTTCCGCCCATGGTCTTGCCCCCCATACCTTTCTTCTACTCATGTTCTTGCCCCTCCATGCCTTTATTCTCCCCATGGTCTTGCCCCACCATGCCTTTCTTCTACCCACAGTCTTGCCTCTTCATACCTTTCTTCTACCCATGGTCTTACGCCTTCATAAATTTCTTCTACCCATGGTCTTGTCTCTCCACACCTTTCTTCCGCCCATGGTCTTGCCCCCCATACCTTTCTTCTACTCATGGTTCTTCCCCTCCATACCTTCCTTCTACCCATGGTCTTGCCTCTCCATACCTTTCTTCTACCCATGGTCTTGCCCCACCATCCCTTTCTTCTACCCATGGTCATGCCCCTCCATAACTTTCCTCAACCCATGGTCTTGCCACTCCATACCTTTCCTCTAACCATGGTCTTGCTCCACCATACCTTTCATCCACCCATGGTCTTGCCCCTGATACTTTTCTTCTGCCCATGGTCTTGCCCCACCATATATTTCTTCTACCCTTTGTCTTGCCCCTCCATACCTTTCTTCCGGCCATGGTCTTGCCCCTCCATACCTTTATTCTGCCCATGGTTTTGTCCCTCCATACCTTTCTTCCGCCCATGGTCTTGCCCCTCCATGCCTTTCTTCTACCCATGGTCTTGCCGCACCATGCCTTTCTTCTACCCACGGTCTTGCATCTTCATACCTTTCTTCTACCCATGGTCTTGTCTCTTCATACCTTTCTTCTACCTATGGTCTTGCCCCTCCATACCTTTCTTCTACCCATGGTTTTGCCCCTCCATACCTTTCTTCAACCCATGGTCTTGCCCCTAAATACCTTTCTTCAACCCCTGGTCTTTCCCCTCCATACCTTTCTTCTACCCATGGTCTTGCCCCTCCATACCTTTCTTCAACCCATAGTCTTGCCCCTCCATCGCCTTCTTTTACCCATGGTCTTGCCTCTCCATACCTTTCTTCTACCCATGGTCTTGCCAATCCATACCTTTCTTCTACCCATGGTCTTGCCCCTCCATGCCTTTCTTCTACCCATAGTCTTGCCCCACCTTCCCTTTCTTCGACCCATGGTCTTTCCCCTCCATACCTTTCTTCTACCGAGGGTCTTGCCTGTCCATACCTTTCTTCTACCCATGATCTTGCCTCTCCATACCTTTCTTCTACCATGGTCCTGGAGCTCCATCCCTTTATTCTACCCATGGTCTTGCCTCTCCATACCTCTCTTCCACCCATGGTCTTGCCCATCCATCCCTTTCTTCTACCCATGGTCTTGCCCCTCCATACATTTCTTCTACCCATAGTCTTGCCCCTCCATACCTTTTTTCAACCCATGGTCTTGCCCCTCCATATGTTTCTTCTACCCATGGTCATGCCCCTCCATCCCTTTCTTCTACCCATGGTTTTGCCTCTCCATACCTTTCTTCCACCTATGGTCTTGCCCCTCCATACCTTTCTTCCGCCCATGGTCTTGCCCCTCCATACCTTTCTTCTGCCCACGGTCTTGCCTCTCCAAACCTTTCTTCGATCCATGGTCTTGCCCCTCCATACCTTTCTTCTACCCATGGTCTTGCCCCTGCATACCTTTCTTCTACCCATGGTCTTGCCCCTCCATACCTTTCTTCAACCCATGGTCTTGCCCCTAAATACCTTTCTTCAACATATGATCTTGCCCCTCCATACCTTTCTTCCGCCCATGGTCTTGCCCCCCATACCTTTCTTCTACTCATGTTCTTGCCCCTCCATGCCTTTATTCTCCCCATGGTCTTGCCCCACCATGCCTTTCTTCTACCCACAGTCTTGCCTCTTCATACCTTTCTTCTACCCATGGTTTTACGCCTTCATACCTTGCTTCTACCCATGGTCTTGTCTCTCCACACCTTTCTTCCGCCCATGGTCTTGCCCCCCATACCTTTCTTCTACTCATGGTCTTGTCTCTCCATACCTTTCTTCTACCCCTGGTCTTGCCCCTCCATACCTTTCTTCTACCCTTTGTCTTGCCCCTCCATACCTTTCTTCCGGCCATGGCCTTGCCCCTCGATACCTTTATTCTGCCCATGATCTTGCCCCTCCATACCTTTCTTCCGCCCATGGTCTTGCCCCTCCATACCTTTCTTCTACCCATGGTCTTGCCTCTACATACCTTTCTTCTACCCATGGTCTTGCCCCCATACCTTTCTTCTCCCCATGGTCTTGCCCCACCATGCCTTTCTTCTACCCATGGTCTTGCCTCTTCATACCTTTCTTCTACCCATGGTCTTACCTCTACATACCTTTCTTCTACCCATAGTCTTGCCCCTCCATGCCTTTCTTCTACCCATGGTCTTGTCACTTCATACCTTTCTTCTACCCATGGTCTTGTCTCTCCAAACCTTTCTTATACCCATGGTCTTGCCCCTCCATACCTTTCTTCTGCCCATGGTCTTGCCCCCCATACCTTTCTTCTACTCATGGTCTTGCCCCTCCATGCCTCTCTTCTCCCCATGGTCTTGCCTCTACATACCTTTCTTCTACCCATGTTCTTGCCCCCCATACCTTTCGTCTCCCCATGGTCTTGCCTCACCATGCCTTTCTTCTACCCATGGTCTTGCCTCTTCATACTTTTCTTCTACCCATGGTCTTGCCAATCCATACCTTTCTTCTACCCATGGTCTTGCCCCCATACCTTTCTTCTACCCATGGTCTTGCCTCTCCATACCTTTCTTCTACTCATGGTCTTGCCACACCATGCCTTTCTTTGACCCATGGTCTTGCCTCTCCATACCTTTCTTCTACCCATGGTCTTGCCTCTCCATACCTTTCTTCCACCCATGGTCTTGCCCCTCCATACCTTTTTTCAACCCATGGTCTGGCCCCTCCATACCTTTCTTCTACCCATGGTCTTGCCAATCCATACCTTTCTTCTACCCATGGTCTTGCCCCCATACCTTTCTTCTACCCATGGTCTTGCCTCTCCATACCTTTCTTCTACTCATGGTCTTGACCCACCATGACTTTCTTCTACCCATGGTCTTGCCCCACCATCCCTTTCTTTGACCCATGGTCTTGCCTCTCCATACCTTTCTTCTACCCATGGTCTTGCCTCTCCATACCTTTCTTCGACCCATATCTTGCCTCACCATGCCTGTCTTCTACCCATGGTCTTGCCCCACCATCCCTTTCTTTGACCCATGGTCTTTCCCCTCCATACCTTTCTTCTACCGAGGGTCTTGCCTCTCCATACCTTTCTTCCACCCATGTTCTTGCCCATCTATACCTTTCTTCTACCCATGGTCTTGCCTCTCCATACCTTTCTTCTACCCATGGTCATGCCCCTCCATCGCTTTCTTCTACCCATGGTCTTGCCTCTCCATACCTTTCTTCCGCCCATGGTCTTGCCCTCCATACATTTCTTCTACCCATGGTCTTGCCTCTCCATGCCTTTCTTCTACCCATGGTCTTGCCCCTCTATACTTTTCTTCTACCCATGGTCTTGCCTCTCCATACCTTTCTTCTACCCATGGTCTTGCCCCTCCATACCTTTCTTCTACCCATGGTCTTTCCCCTAAATACTTTCCTTCTACCCATGGTCTTGCCTCTCCATACCTTTCTTCTACCCATGGTCTTGCCAATCCATACCTTTCTTCTACCCATGGTCGTGCCCCTCCATGCCTTTCTTCTACCCATAGTCTTGCCCCACCATCTCTTTCTTCGACCCATGGTCTTTCCCCTCCATACCTTTCTTCTACAGAGGGTCTTGCCTGTCCATACCTTTCTTCCACCCATGTTCTTGCCCCTCCATACCTTTCTTCTACCCATGATCTTGCCTCTCCATACCTTTCTTCTACCATGGTCCTGGCGCTCCATCCCTTTATTCTACCCATGGTCTTGCCTCTCCATACCTTTCTTCCACCCATGGCCTTGCCCATCCATCCCTTTCTTCTACCCATGGTCTTGCCCCTCCATACATTTCTTCTACCCATGGTCTTGCCTCTCCATGCCTTTCTTCTACCTATGGTCTTGCCTCTCCATACCTTTCTTCTACCCATAGTCTTGCCCCTCCATACCTTTCTTCCGGCCATGGCCTTGCCCCTTGATACCTTTATTCTGCCCATGATCTTGCCCCTCCATACCTTTCTTCCGCCCATGGTCTTGCCCCTCCATACCTTTCTTCTACCCATGGTCTTGCCTCTACATACCTTTCTTCTACCCATGGTCTTGCCCCCCATACCTTTCCTCTCCCCATGGTCTTGCTCCACCAGGCCTTTCTGCTACCCATGGTCTTGCCTCTTCATACCTTTCTTCTACCCATGGTCTTGCCAATCCATGCCTTTCTTATACCCATGGTCTTTCCCCCATACCTTTCTTCTACCCATGGTCTTGCCTCTCCATACCTTTCTTCTACTCATGGTCTTGCCACACCATGCCTTTCTTTTACCTATGGTCTTGCTCCACCATCCCTTTCTTTGACCCATGGTCTTGCCTCTCCATACCTTTCTTCTACCCATGGTCTTGCCTCTCCATACCTTTCTTCCACCCATGGTCTTGCCCCTCCATCCCTTTCTTCTACCCATGGTCTTGCCCCTCCATACATTTCTTCTACCCATGGTCTTGCCTCTCCATGCCTTTCTTCTACCTATGATCTTGCCTCTCCATACCTTTCTTCTACCCATAGTCTTTCCCCCTCCATACCTTTCTTCCGGCCATGGCCTTGCCCCTTGATACCTTTATTCTACCCATGGTCTTGCCTCTCCATACCTTTCTTCTACCCATGGTCTTGCCTCTCCATACCTTTCTTCCACCCATGGTCTTGCCCCTCCATCCCTTTCTTCTACCCATGGTCTTGCCCCTCCATACATTTCTTCTACCCATGGTCTTGCCTCTCCATGCCTTTCTTCTACCTATGGTCTTGCCTCTCCATACCTTTCTTCTACCCATAGTCTTTCCCCCTCCATACCTTTCTTCCGGCCATGGCCTTGCCCCTTGATACCTTTATTCTGCCCATGATCTTGCCCCTCCATACCTTTCTTCCGCCCATGGTCTTGCCCCTCCATACCTTTCTTCTACCCATGGTCTTGCCTCTACATACCTTTCTTCTACCCATGGTCTTGCCCCCCATACCTTTCTTCTCCCCATGGTCTTGCCCCACCATGCCTTTCTTCTACCCATGGTCTTGCCTCTTCATACCTTTCTTCTACCCATGGTCTTGCCAATCCATACCTTTCTTCTACCCATGGTCTTGCCCCCATACCTTTCTTCTACCCATGGTCTTGCCTCTCCATAACTTTCTTCTACCCATGGTCTTGCCACGCCATGCCTTTCTTCTACCCATGGTCTTGCTCCACCATCCCTTTCTTTGACCCATGGTCTTGCCTCTCCATACCTTTCTTCTACCCATGGTCTTGCCTCTCCATACCTT
This sequence comes from Ambystoma mexicanum, assembly GCF_040938575.1. Taxonomy (NCBI): domain Eukaryota; kingdom Metazoa; phylum Chordata; class Amphibia; order Caudata; family Ambystomatidae; genus Ambystoma; species Ambystoma mexicanum. The sequence goes on along the minus strand of NC_090931.1, from coordinate 2,512,950 downwards.
TCTTCCACTCATGGTCTTGCCCCTCCATACCTTTCTTCTACCCATGGTCTTGCCAATCCATACCTTTCTTCTACCCATGGTCTTGCCCCCATACCTTTCTTCTACCCATGGTATTGCCTCTCCATACCTTTCTTCTACTCATGGTCTTGCCCCACCATGACTTTCTTCTACCCATGGTCTTGCCCCACCATCCCTTTCTTTGACCCATGGTCTTGCCTCTCCATACCTTTCTTCTACCCATGGTCTTGCCTCTCCATACATTTCTTCCACCCATGGTCTTGCCCCTCCATACCTTTCTTCAACCCATGGTCTGGCCCCTCCATACCTTTCTTCTACCCATGGTCTTGCCAATCCATACCTTTCTTCAACTCATGGTCTGGCCCATCCATACCTTTCTTCTACCCATGGTCTTGCCAATCCATACCTTTCTTCTATCCATGGTCTTGCCCCCATACCTTTCTTCTACCCATGGTCTTGCCTCTCCATACCTTTCTTCGACCCATGGTCTTTCCCCTCCATACCTTTCTTCTACCCATGGTCTTGCCACTCCATACCTTTCTTCTACCCATGGTCTTGCCCCTCCATACCTTTCTTCAACCCATGGTCTTGCCCCTAAATACCTTTCTTCAACATATGGTCTTGCCCCTTCATACCTTTCTTCTAACCATGGTCTTGCCCCTCCATACCTTTCTTCTACCCATGACCTTGCTCCTCCATGCCTTGCTTCTACCCATGGTCTTGTCACTTCATACCTTTCTTCTACCCATGGTCTTGTCTCTCCAAACCTTTCTTATACCCATGGTCTTGCCCCTCCATACCTTTCTTCTGCCCATGGTTCTTGCCCCCCATACCTTTCTTCTACTCATGGTCTTGCCCCTCCATGCCTTTCTTCTCCCCATGGTCTTGCCTCTACATACCTTTCTTCTACCCATGGTCTTCCCCCCATACCTTTCTTCTCCCCATGGTCTTGCCCATCCATCCCTTTCTTCTACCCATGGTCTTGCCCCTCCATACATTTCTTCTACCCATGGTCTTGCTCCACCATCCCTTTCTTTGACCCATGGTCTTGCCTCTCCATACCTTTCTTCTACCCATGGTCTTGCCTCTCCATACCTTTCTTCCACTCATGGTCTTGCCCCTCCATACCTTTCTTCTACCCATGGTCTTGCCAATCCATACCTTTCTTCTACCCATGGTCTTGCCCCCATACCTTTCTTCTACCCATGGTATTGCCTCTCCATACCTTTCTTCTACTCATGGTCTTGCCCCACCATGACTTTCTTCTACCCATGGTCTTGCCCCACCATCCCTTTCTTTGACCCATGGTCTTGCCTCTCCATACCTTTCTTCTACCCATGGTCTTGCCTCTCCATACATTTCTTCCACCCATGGTCTTGCCCCTCCATACCTTTCTTCAACCCATGGTCTGGCCCCTCCATACCTTTCTTCTACCCATGGTCTTGCCAATCCATACCTTTCTTCAACTCATGGTCTGGCCCATCCATACCTTTCTTCTACCCATGGTCTTGCCAATCCATACCTTTCTTCTATCCATGGTCTTGCCCCCATACCTTTCTTCTACACATGGTCTTGCCTCTCCATACCTTTCTTCGACCCATGGTCTTTCCCCTCCATACCTTTCTTCTACCCATGGTCTTGCCACTCCATACCTTTCTTCTACCCATGGTCTTGCCCCTCCATACCTTTCTTCAACCCATGGTCTTGCCCCTAAATACCTTTCTTCAACATATGGTCTTGCCCCTTCATACCTTTCTTCTAACCATGGTCTTGCCCCTCCATACCTTTCTTCTACCCATGACCTTGCTCCTCCATGCCTTGCTTCTACCCATGGTCTTGTCACTTCATACCTTTCTTCTACCCATGGTCTTGTCTCTCCAAACCTTTCTTATACCCATGGTCTTGCCCCTCCATACCTTTCTTCTGCCCATGGTTCTTGCCCCCCATACCTTTCTTCTACTCATGGTCTTGCCCCTCCATGCCTTTCTTCTCCCCATGGTCTTGCCTCTACATACCTTTCTTCTACCCATGGTCTTCCCCCCATACCTTTCTTCTCCCCATGGTCTTGCCCATCCATCCCTTTCTTCTACCCATGGTCTTGCCCCTCCATACATTTCTTCTACCCATGGTCTTGCCTCTACATGCCTTTCTTCTACCTATGGTCTTGCCTCTCCATACCTTTCTTCTACCCATAGTCTTGCCCCTCCATACCTTTCTTCCGGCCATGGCCTTGCCCCTTGATACCTTTATTTTGCCCATGATCTTGCCCCTCCATACCTTTCTTCCGCCCATGGTCTTGCCCCTCCATACCTTTCTTCTACCCATGGTCTTGCCCCCCATACCTTTCCTCTCCCCATGGTCTTGCCCCACCAGGCCTTTCTGCTACCCATGGTCTTGCCTCTTCATACCTTTCTTCTACCCATGGTCTTGCCAATCCATGCCTTTCTTATACCCATGGTCTTTCCCCCATACCTTTCTTCTACCCATGGTCTTGCCTCTCCATACCTTTCTTCTACTCATGGTCTTGCCACACCATGCCTTTCTTTTACGCATGGTCTTGCTCCACCATCCCTTTCTTTGACCCATGGTCTTGCCTCTCCATACCTTTCTTCTACCCATGGTCTTGCCTCTCCATACCTTTCTTCCACCCATGGTCTTGCCCCTCCATACCTTTCTTCTACCCATGGTCTTGCCTCTCCATACATTTCTTCTACCCATGGTCTTGCCTCTCCATGCCGTTCTTCTACCTATGGTCTTGCCTCTCCATACCTTTCTTCTACCCATAGTATTTCCCCCTCCATACCTTTCTTCCGGCCATGGCCTTGCCCCTTGATACCTTTATTCTGCCCATGATCTTGCCCCTCCATACCTTTCTTCCGCCCATGGTCTTGCCCCTCCATACCTTTCTTCTACCCATGGTCTTGCCTCTACATACCTTTCATCTACCCATGGTCTTGCCCCCCATACCTTTCTTCTCCCCATGGTCTTGCCCCACCATGCCTTTCTTCTACCCATGGTCTTGCCTCTTCATACCTTTCTTCTACCCATGGTCTTGCCAATCCATACCTTTCTTCTACCCATGGTCTTGCCCCCATACCTTTCTTCTACCCATGGTCTTGCCTCTCCATACCTTTCTTCTACTCATGGTCTTGCCACGCCATGCCTTTCTTCTACCCATGGTCTTGCTCCACCATCCCTTTCTTTGACCCATGGTCGTGCCCCTCCATGCCTTTCTTCTACCCATGGTCTTGCCTCTCCATCTCTTTCTTCGACCCATGGTCTTTCCCCTCCATACCTTTCTTCTACCCATGGTCTTGCCTGTCCATGGTCTTCTACAGAGGGTCTTGCCTGTCCATACCTTTTTTCCACCCATGTTCTTGCCCCTCCATACCTTTCTTCGACCCATGGTCTTGCCCCTCCATACCTTTCTTCTACCCATGGTCTTGCCCCTGCATACCTTTCTTCTACCCATGGTCTTGCCCCTCCATACCTTTCTTCAACCCATGGTCTTGCCCCTAAATACCTTTCTTCAACCTATGGTCTTGCCCCTCCATACCTTTCTTCCGCCCATGGTCTTGCCCCGCATACCTTTCTTCTACTCATGTTCTTGCCCCTCCATGCCTTTATTCTCCCCATGGTCTTGCCCCACCATGCCTTTCTTTTACCCTTAGTCTTGCCTCTTCATACCTTTCTTCTACCCATGGTCTTTTGCCTTCATACCTTTCTTTTACCCATGGTCTTGTCTCTCCACACCTTTCTTCCGCCCATGGTCTTGCCCCCCATACCTTTCTTCTACTCATGGTTCTTCCCCTCCATACCTTCCTTCTACCCATGGTCTTGCCTCTCCATCCCTTTCTTCGACCCATGGTCTTTCCCCTCCATACCTATCTTCTACCGAGGGTCTTGCCTGTCCATACCTTTCTTCTACCCATGGTCATGCCCCTCCATACCTTTATTCCGCCCATGGTCTTGCCCCCCCATACTTTTCTTCTACTCATGGTCTTGCCCCTCCATGCCTTTCTTTTACCCATGGTCTTGCCCCCCATAACTTTCCTCAACCCATGGTCTTGCCACTCCATACCTTTCCTCTGACCATGGTCTTGCTCCACCATACCTTTCATCCACCCATGGTCTTGCCCCTGATACTTTTCTTCTGCCCATGGTCTTGCCCCACCATATCTTTCTTCTACCCTTTGTCTTGCCCCTCCATACCTTTCTTCCGGCCATGGTCTTGCCCCTCCATACCTTTATTCTGCCCATGGTTTTGTCCCTCCATACCTTTCTTCCGCCCATGGTCTTGCCCCTCCATGCCTTTCTTCTACCCATGGTCTTGCCGCACCATGCCTTTCTTCTACCCACGGTCTTGCATCTTCATACCTTTCTTCTACCCATGGTCTTGTCTCTTCATACCTTTCTTCTACCTATGGTCTTGCCCCTCCATACCTTTCTTCTACCCATGGTCTTGCCCCTCCATACCTTTCTTCAACCCATAATCTTGCCCCTAAATACCTTTCTTCAACCCCTGGTCTTTCCCCTCCATACCTTTCTTCTACCCATGGTCTTGCCCCTCCATACCTTTCTTCAACCCATAGTCTTGCCCCTCCATCGCTTTCTTTTACCCATGGTCTTGCCTCTCCATACCTTTCTTCTACCCATGGTCTTGCCAATCCATACCTTTCTTCTACCCATGGTCTTGCCCCTCCATGCCTTTCTTCTACCCATAGTCTTGCCCCACCTTCCCTTTCTTCGACCCATGGTCTTTCCCCTCCATACCTTTCTTCTACCGAGGGTCTTGCCTGTCCATACCTTTCTTCTACCCATGATCTTGCCTCTCCATACCTTTCTTCTACCATGGTCCTTTAGCTCCATCCCTTTATTCTACCCATGGTCTTGCCTCTCCATACCTCTCTTCCACCCATGGTCTTGCCCATCCATCCCTTTCTTCTACCCATGGTCTTGCCCCTCCATACATTTCTTCTACCCATAGTCTTGCCCCTCCATACCTTTCTTCAACCCATGGTCTTGCCCCTCCATACGTTTCTTCTACCCATGGTCATGCCCCTCCATCCCTTTCTTCTACCCATGGTTTTGCCTCTCCATACCTTTCTTCCACCTATGGTCTTGCCCCTCCATACCTTTCTTCCGCCCATGGTCTTGCCCCTCCATACCTTTCTTCTGCCCACGGTCTTGCCTCTCCAAACCTTTCTTCGACCCATGGTCTTGCCCCTCCATACCTTTCTTCTACCCATGGTCTTGCCCCTGCATACCTTTCTTCTACCCATGGTCTTGCCCCTCCATACCTTTCTTCAACCCATGGTCTTGCCCCTAAATACCTTTCTTCAACCTATGGTCTTGCCCCTCCATACCTTTCTTCCGCCCATGGTCTTGCCCCCCATACCTTTCTTCTACTCATGTTCTTGCCCCTCCATCCTTTATTCTCCCCATGGTCTTGCCCCACCATGCCTTTCTTCTACCCACAGTCTTGCCTCTTCATACCTTTCTTCTACCCATGGTCTTACGCCTTCATACCTTTCTTCTACCCATGCTCTTGTCTCTCCACACCTTTCTTCCGCCCATGGTCTTGCCCCCCATACCTTTCTTCTACTCATGGTCTTGCCCCTCCATGCTTTTCTTCCCATGGTCTTGCCCCACCATGCCTTTCTTCTACCCACAGTCTTGCCTCTTCATACCTTTCTTCTACCCATGGTTTTACGCCTTCACACCTTTCTTCCGCCCATGGTCTTGCCCCCCATACCTTTCTTCTACTCATGGTCTTGTCTCTCCATACCTTTCTTCTACCCCTGGTCTTGCCCCTCCATACCTTTCTTCTACCCATGGTCTTGCCCCACCATACCTTTCTTCCACCCATGGTCTTGCCCCTCATACCTTTCTTCTGCCCATGGTCTTGCCCCACCATATCTTTCTTCTACCCTTTGTCTTGCCCCTCCATACCTTTCTTCCGGCCATGGCCTTGCCCCTCGATACCTTTATTCTGCCCATGATCTTGCCCCTCCATACCTTTCTTCCGCCCATGGTCTTGCCCCTCCATACCTTTCTTCTACCCATGGTCTTGCCTCTACATACCTTTCTTCTACCCATGGTCTTGCCCCCCATACCTTTCTTCTCCCCATGGTCTTGCCCCACCATGCCTTTCTTCTACCCATGATCTTGCCTCTTCATACCTTTCTTCTACCCATGGTCTTACCTCTACATACCTTTCTTCTACCCATAGTCTTGCCCCTCCATGCCTTTCTTCTACCCATGGTCTTGTCACTTCATACCTTCCTTCTACCCATGGTCTTGTCTCTCCAAACCTTTCTTATACCCATGGTCTTGCCCCTCCATACCTTTCTTCTGCCCATGGTCTTGCCCCCCATACCTTTCTTCTACTCATGGTCTTGCCCCTCCATGCCTTTCTTCTCCCCATGGTCTTGCCTCTACATACCTTTCTTCTACCCATGGTCTTGCCCCCCATACCTTTTGTCTCCCCATGGTCTTGCCCCACCATGCATTTCTTCTACCCATGGTCTTGCCTCTTCATACTTTTCTTCTACCCATGGTCTTGCCAATCCATACCTTTCTTCTACCCATGGTCTTGCCCCCATACCTTTCTTCTACCCATGGTCTTGCCTCTCCATACCTTTCTTCTACTCATGGTCTTGCCACACCATGCCTTTCTTCTACCCATGGTCTTGCTCCACCATCCCTTTCTTTGACCCATGGTCTTGCCTCTCCATACCTTTCTTCTACCCATGGTCTTGCCTCTCCATACCTTTCTTCCACCCATGGTCTTGCCCCTCCATACCTTTCTTCAACCCATGGTCTGGCCCCTCCATACCTTTCTTCTACCCATGGTCTTGCCAATCCATACCTTTCTTCTACCCATGGTCTTGCCCCCATACCTTTCTTCTACCCATGGTCTTGCCTCTCCATACCTTTCTTCTACTCATGGTCTTGACCCACCATGACTTTCTTCTACCCATGGTCTTGCCCCACCATCCCTTTCTTTGACCCATGGTCTTGCCTCTCCATACCTTTCTTCTACCCATGGTCTTGCCTCTCCATACCTTTCTTCGACCCATATCTTGCCCCACCATGCCTGTCTTCTACCCATGGTCTTGCCCCACCATCCCTTTCTTTGACCCATGGTCTTTCCCCTCCATACCTTTCTTCTACCGAGGGTCTTGCCTCTCCATACCTTTCTTCCACCCATGTTCTTGCCCATCTATACCTTTCTTCTACCCATGGTTTTGCCTCTCCATACCTTTCTTCTACCCATGGTCATGCCCCTCCATCGCTTTCTTCTACACATGGTCTTGCCTCTCCATACCTTTCTTCCGCCCATGGTCTTGCCCTCCATACATTTCTTCTACCCATGGTCTTGCCTCTCCATGCCTTTCTTCTACCCATGGTCTTGCCCCTCTATACTTTTCTTCTACCCATGGTCTTGCCTCTCCATACCTTTCTTCTACCCATGGTCTTGCCCCTCCATACCTTTCTTCTACCCATGGTCTTTCCCCTAAATACTTTCCTTCTACCCATGGTCTTACCTCTCCATACCTTTCTTCTACCCATGGTCTTGCCAATCCATACCTTTCTTCTACCCATGGTCATGCCCCTCCATGCCTTTCTTCTACCCATAGTCTTGCCCCACCATCTCTTTCTTCGACCCATGGTCTTTCCCCTCCATACCTTTCTTCTACAGAGGGTCTTGCCTGTCCATACCTTTCTTCCACCCATGTTCTTGCCCCTCCATACCTTTCTTCTACCCATGATCTTGCCTCTCCATACCTTTCTTCTACCATGGTCCTGGCGCTCCATCCCTTTATTCTACCCATGGTCTTGCCTCTCCATACATTTCTTCCACCCATGGTCTTGCCCATCCATCCCTTTCTTCTACCCATGGTCTTGCCCCTCCATACATTTCTTCTACCCATGGTCTTGCCTCTCCATGCCTTTCTTCTACCTATGGTCTTGCCTCTCCATACCTTTCTTCTACCCATAGTCTTGCCCCTCCATACCTTTCTTCCGGCCATGGCCTTGCCCCTTGATACCTTTATTCTGCCCATGATCTTGCCCCTCCATACCTTTCTTCCGCCCATGGTCTTGCCCCTCCATACCTTTCTTCTACCCATGGTCTTGCCTCTTCATACCTTTCTTCTACCCATGGTCTTGCCAATCCATACCTTTCTTCTACCCATGGTCTTGCCCCCATACCTTTCTTCTACCAATGTTCTTGCCTCTCCATACCTTTCTTCTACTCATGGTCTTGCCACGCCATGCCTTTCTTCTACCCATGGTCTTGCTCCACCATCCCTTTCTTTGACCCATGGTCTTGCCTCTCCATACCTTTCTTCTACCGGTGGTCTTGCCTCTCCATACCTTTCTTCCACTCATGGTCTTGCTCCTCCATACCTTTCTTCTACCCATGGTCTTGCCAATCCATACCTTTCTTCTACCCATGGTCTTGCCCCCATACCTTTCTTCTACCCCTGGTCTTGCCTCTCCATACCTTTCTTCTACTCATGGTCTTGCCCCACCATGACTTTCTTCTACCCATGGTCTTGCCCCACCATCCCTTTCTTTGACCCATGGTCTTGCCTCTCCATACCTTTCTTCTACCCATGGTCTTGCCTCTCCATACATTTCTTCCACCCATGGTCTTGCCCCTCCATACCTTTCTTCAACCCATGGTCTGGCCCCTCCATACCTTTCTTCTACCCATGGTCTTGCCAATCCATACCTTTCTTCAACTCATGGTCTGGCCCCTCCATACCTTTCTTCTACCCATGGTCTTGCCAATCCATACCTTTCTTCTACCCATGGTCTTGCCCCCATACCTTTCTTCTACCCATGGTCTTGCCTCTCCATACCTTTCTTCGACCCATGGTCTTTCCCCTCCATACCTTTCTTCTACCCATGGTCTTGCCACTCCATACCTTTCTTCTACCCATGGTCTTGCCCCTCCATACCTTTCTTCAACCCATGGTCTTGCCCCTAAATACCTTTCTTCAACATATGGTCTTGCCCCTTCATACCTTTCTTCTAACCATGGTCTTGCCCCTCCATACCTTTCTTCTACCCATGACCTTGCTCCTCCATGCCTTGCTTCTACCCATGGTCTTGTCACTTCATACCTTTCTTCTACCCATGGTCTTGTCTCTCCAAACCTTTCTTATACCCATGGTCTTGCCCCTCCATATCTTTCTTCTGCCCATGGTTCTTGCCCCCCATACCTTTCTTCTACTCATGGTCTTGCCCCTCCATGCCTTTCTTCTCCCCATGGTCTTGCCTCCACATACCTTTCTTCTACCCATGGTCTTCCCCCCCATACCTTTCTTCTCCCCATGGTCTTGCCCCACCATGCCTTTCTTCTACCCATGGTCTTGCCTCTTCATACCTTTCTTCTACCCATGGTCTTGCCAATCCATACCTTTCTTCTACCCATGGTCTTGCCCCCATACCTTTCTTCTACTCATGGTCTTGCCTCTCCATACCTTTCTTCTACTCATGGTCTTGCCATACCATGCCTTTCTTCTACCCATGGTCTTGCTCCACCATCCCTTTCTTTGACCCATGGTCTTGCCTCTCCATACCTTTCTTCTACCCATGGTCTTGCCTCTCCATACCTTTCTTCCACCCATGGTCTTGCCCCTCCATACCTTTCTTCAACCCATGGTCTGGCCCCTCCATACCTTTCTTCTACCCATGGTCTTGCCAATCCATTCCTTTCTTCTACCCATGGTCTTGCCCCCATAACTTTCTTCTACCCATGGTCTTGCCTCTCCATACCTTTCTTCTACTCATGGTCTTTACCCACCATGACTTTCTTCTACCCATGGTCTTGCCCCACCATCCCTTTCTTTGACCCATGGTCTTGCCTCTCCATACCTTTCTTCTACCCATGGTCTTGCCTCTCCATACCTTTCTTCGACCCATATCTTGCCCCACCATGCCTGTCTTCTACCCATGGTCTTGCCCCAACATCCCTTTCTTTGACCCATGGTCTTTCCCCTCCATACCTTTCTTCTACCGAGGGTCTTGCCTCTCCATACCTTTCTTCCACCCATGTTCTTGCCCATCTATACCTTTCTTCTACCCATGGTCTTGCCTCTCCATACCTTTCTTCTACCCATGGTCATGCCCCTCCATCGCTTTCTTCTACCCATGGTCTTGCCTCTCCATACCTTTCTTCCGCCCATGGTCTTGCCCTCCATACCTTTCTTCTACCCATGGTCTTGCCTCTCCATGCCTTTCTTCTACCCATGGTCTTGCCCCTCTATACTTTTCTTCTACCCATGGTCTTGCCTCTCCATACCTTTCTTCTACCCATGGTCTTGCCCCTCCATACCTTTCTTCTACCCATGGTCTTTCCCCTAAATACTTTCCTTCTACCCATGGTCTTGCCTCTCCATACCTTTCTTCTACCCATGGTCTTGCCAATCCATACCTTTCTTCTACCCATGGTCGTGCCCCTCCATGCCTTTCTTCTACCCATAGCCTTGCCCCACCATCTCTTTCTTCGACCCATGGTCTTTCCCCTCCATACCTTTCTTCTACAGAGGGTCTTGCCTGTCCATACCTTTCTTCCACCCATGTTCTTGCCCCTCCATACCTTTCTTCTACCCATGATCTTGCCTCTCCATACCTTTCTTCTACCATGGTCCTGGCGCTCCATCCCTTTATTCTACCCATGGTCTTGCCTCTCCATACCTTTCTTCCACCCATGGTCTTGCCCATCCATCCCTTTCTTCTACCCGTGGTCTTGCCCCTCTATACATTTCTTCTACCCATGGTCTTGCCTCTCCATGCCTTTCTTCTACCTATGGTCTTGCCTCTCCATACCTTTCTTCTACCCATAGTCTTGCCCCTCCATACCTTTCTTCCAGCCATGGCCTTGCCCCTTGATACCTTTATTCTGCCCATGATCTTGCCCCTCCATACCTTTCTTCCGACAATGGTCTTGCCCCTCCATACCTTTCTTCTACCCATGGTCTTGCCTCTACATACCTTTCTTCTACCCATGGTCTTGCCCCCCATACCTTTCTTCTCCCCATGGTCTTGCCCCACCATGCCTTTCTGCTACCCATGATCTTGCCTCTTCATACCTTTCTTCTACCCATGGTCTTGCCAATCCATACCTTTCTTCTACCCATGGTCTTGCCCCCATACCTTTCTTCTACCCATGGTATTGCCTCTCCATACCTTTCTTCTACTCATGGTCTTGCCACACCATGCCTTTCTTCTACCCATGGTCTTGCACCACCATCCCTTTCTTTGACCCATGGTCTTGCCTCTCCATACCTTTCTTCTACCCATGGTCTTGCCTCTCCATACCTTTCTTCCACCCATGGTCTTGCCCCTCCATACCTTTCTTCAACCCATGGTCTGGCCCCTCCATACCTTTCTTCTGCCCATGGTCTTGCCAATCCATACCTTTCTTCTACCCATGGTCTTGCCCCCATACCTTTCTTCTACCCATGGTCTTGCCTCTCCATACCTTTCTTCTACTCATGGTTTTGCCCCACCATGACTTTCTTCTACCCATGGTCTTGCCCCACCATCCCTTTCTTTGACCCATGGTCTTGCCTCTCCATACCTTTCTTCTACCCATGGTCTTGCCTCTCCATACCTTTCTTCCACCCATGGTCTTGCCCCTCCATACCTTTCTTCAACCCATGGTCTGGCCCCTCCATACCTTTCTTCCACCCATGGTCTTGCCAATCCATACCTTTCTTCAACCCATGGTCTGGCCCCTCCATACCTTTCTTCTACCCATGGTCTTGCCAATCCATACCTTTCTTCTACCCATGGTCTTGCCCCCATACCTTTCTTCTACCCATCGTCTTGCCTCTCCATACCTTTCTTCGACCCATGGTCTTGCCGCTCCATACCTTTCTTCTACCCATGGTCTTGCCCCTCCATACCTTTCTTCAACCCATGGTCTTGCCCCTAAATACCTTTCTTCAACATATGGTCTTGCCCCTTCATACCTTTCTTATAACCATGGTCTTGCCCCTCCATACCTTTCTTCTACCCATGACCTTGCTCCTCCATGCCTTTCTTCTACCCATGGTCTTGTCACTTCATACCTTTCTTCTACCCATGGTCTTGTCTCTCCAAACCTTTCTTATACCCATGGTCTTGCCCCTCCATACCTTTCTTCTGCCCATGGTCTTGCCCCCCATACCTTTCTTCTACTCATGGTCTTGCCCCTCCATGCCTTTCTTCTCCCCATGGTCTTGCCCCACCATGCCTTTCTTCTACCCATGGTCTTGCCTCTTCATACCTTTCTTCTACCCATGGTCTTGCCTCTTCATACCTTTCTTCTACCCATGGTCTTGTCTCTCCATACCTTTCTTCCGCCCATGGTCTTGCCCCCCATACCTTTCTTTTACTCATGGTCTTGCCCCTCCATGCTTTTCTTCTACCCATGGTCTTGCCCCACCATGCCTTTCTTCTACCCATGGTCTTGCCTCTTCATACCTTTCTTCTACCCATGGTCTTGTCTCTCCATACCTTTCTTCTACCTGTGGTCCTGCCCCTCCATACCTTTCTTCAACCCATGGTTTTGTCTCTGCATACCTTTCTTCTACCCATGGTCTTGCCTCTCCATACCTTTCTTCCACCCATGGTCTTGCCCCTCCATACATTTCTTCTACCGTGGGTCTTGCCTCTCCATACTTTTCTTCCACCCATGTTCTTGCCCCTCCATACCTTTCTTCTACCCATGATGTTGCCTCTCCATACCTTTCTTCTACCGATGGTCTTGTTCCTCCATACCTTTCTTCTACCCATGGTCTTTCCCCTCCATACCTTTCTTCTACCCATGGTCTTGCCTCTCCATACCTTTCTTCCACCCATTGTCTTGCCCCTCCATACCTTTCTTCAACCCATGGTCTTGCCCCTCCATACCTTTCTTCTACCCATGGTCTTGCCCCTCCATCCCTTTCTTCTACCCATGGTCTTGCCTCTCCATACCTTTCTTCCAACAATGGTCTTGCCTCTCCATACCTTTCTTCCGCCCATGGTCCTGCCCCTCCATACATTTTTTCTACCCATGGTCTTGCCTCTCCATGCCTTTCTTCTACCCATGGTCTTGCCCCTCCATACCTTTCTTCTACCAATGGTCTTGCCTCTCCATACCTTTCTTCTACCCATGGTCTTGCCCCTCCATACATTTCTTCTACCCATGGTCTTTCCCCTTCATAATTTTCTTCTACCCATGGTCCTTCCCCTCCATACCTTCATTCCGCCCATGGTCTTGCCCCCCATACCTTTCTTCTACTCATGGTTTTGCCTGTCCATACCTTTCTTCTACCCATGGTCTTGCCCCTCCATACCTTCATTCGGCCCATGGTCTTGCCCCCCATACCTTTCTTCTACTCATGGTCTTGCCTCTCCATACCTTTCTTCCAACAATGGTCTTGCCCCTCCATACCTTTCTTCTACCCATGGTCTTGCCCCGCCATACCTTTCCTCTGACCATGGTCTTGCTCCACCATACCATTCATCCACCCATGGTCTTGCCCCTGATACTTTTCTTCTGCCCATGGTCTTACCCCACCATATCTTTCTTCTACCCTTTGTCTTGCCCCTCCATACCTTTCTTCCGGCCATGGTCTTGCCCCTCCATACCTTTATTCTGCCCATGGTTTTGCCCCTTCATACCTTTCTTCCGCCCATGGACTTGCCCCTGAATACCTTTCTTCTACTCATGGTCTTGCCCCTCCATGCCTTTCTTCTACCCATGGTCTTGCCGCACCATGCCTTTCTTCTACCCACGGTCTTGCATCTTCATACCTTTCTTCTACCCATGGTCTTGCCTCTTCATACCTTTCTTCTACCTATGGTCTTGCCCCTCCATACCTTTCTTCTACCCATGGTCTTGCCCCTCCATACCTTTCTTCAACCCATGGTCTTGCCCCTAAATACCTTTCTTCAACCCCTGGTCTTTCCCCTCCATAACTTTCTTCTACCCATGGTCTTGCCCCTCGATACATTTCTTCAACCCATAGTCTTGCCCCTCCATACCTTTATTCTACCCATGGTCTTGCCTCCCCATACCTTTCTTCTACCCATGGTCTTGCCCCTCCATACCTTTCTTCAACCCATGGTCTTGCCCCTCCATACCTTTCCTCTGACCATGGTCTTGCTCCACCATACCTTTCATCCACCCATGGTCTTGCCCCTGATACTTTTCTTCTGCCCATGGTCTTGCCCCACCATATCTTTCTTCTACCCTTTGTCTTGCCCCTCAATACCTTTCTTCGGGCCATGGTCTTGCCCCTCCATACATTTATTCTGCCCATGGTTTTGCCCCTCCATACCTTTCTTCCGCCCATGGTCTTGCCCCTGAATACCTTTCTTCTACTCATGGTCTTGACCCGCCATGCCTTTCTTCTACCCATGGTCTTGCCGCACCATGCCTTTCTTCTACCCACGGTCTTGCATCTTCATACCTTTCTTCTACCCATGGTCTTGTCTCTTCATACCTTTCTTCTACCTATGGTCTTGCCCCTCCATACCTTTCTTCTACCCATGGTCTTACCCCTCCATTCCTTTCTTCAACCCATGGTCTTGCCCCTAAATACCTTTCTTCAACCCCTGGTCTTGCCCCTCCATACCTTTCTTCTACCCATGATCTTTCCCCTCCATACCTTTCTTCTACCCATGGTCTTGCCCCTCCATACATTTCTTCAACCTATAGTCTTGCCCCTCCATACCTTTCTCCTACCCATGGTCTTGCCTCCCCATACCTTTCTTCTACCCATGGTCTTGCCCCTCCATACCTTTCTTCTACCCATAGCCTTGCCCCTCCATACCTTTCTTCTACCCATGGTCTTGCCTCTCCACACCTTTCTTCTATCCATGGTCTTGCCCCAACATACCTTTCTTCTACCGATGGTATTTCCCCTCTATACCTTTCTTCTACCCATGATCTTGCCTCTCCATACCTTTCTTCTACCATGGTCTTGCCTCTCCATACCTTTCTTCTACCCATGATCTTGCCCCACCATACCTTTCTTCTACCCATGGTCTTGCCCCTCCATACCTTTCTTCTACCCATGGTCTTGCCCCTCCATACCTTTCTTCTACCCATGGTCTTGCCCCCCCATACCTTTCTTCAACCCATGATCTTGCCCCTGAATACCTTTCTTCAACCTATGGTCTTGCCCCTCCATACCTTTCTTCTACCCTTGGTCTTGACCCTCCATACATTTCTTCTACCCATGGTCTTGCCTCTCCATACCTTTCTTCTACCCATGGTATTGCCCCTCCATACATTTCTTCAACCCATAGTCTTGCCCCTCCATACTTTTTTCTACCCATGGTCTTGCCTCTCCATAACTTTCTTTTATCCATGGTCTTGCCCCTCCATACCTTTCTTCTACCCATGTTCTTGCCTCTCCATCCCTTTCTTCTACCCATGGACTTGGTCCACCATACCTTTCTTCTACCCATGGTCTTGCTCCTCCAGGCCTTTCTTCTTCCCATGGTCGTGCCCCCCCATACCTTTCTTCTACCCATGGTGTTGCCCCACCATGCCTTTCTTCTACCCACGGTCTTGCCTCTTCATACCTTTCTTCTATCCATGGTCTTGTCTCTCCATACCTTTCTTCTACCTATGGTCTTGCCCCTCCAAACCTTTCTTCAACACATGGTCTTGCCCCTCCATATCTTTCTTCTACCCGTGGTCTTGCCCCGCTATACCTTTCATCCACCCATGGTCTTGCCCCTCATACCTTTCTGCTGCCCATGGTCTTGTCCCACCATATCTTTCTTCTACCCTTTGTCTTGCCCCTCCGTACCTTTCTCCCGGTCATGGTCTTGCCCCTCCATACCTTTATTCCGCCCATGGTCTTGCCCCTCCATACCTTTCTTCCGCCCATGGTCTTGCCCCTGCATACCTTTCTTCTGCTCATGGTCTTGCCTCACCATTACTTTCTTCTACCCATGGTCTTGCCCCTCCATACCTTTCTTCTACCCATGGTCTTGCCCCTCTATACCATTCTTCTACCCATGGCCTTGCTCCTCCATACCTTTCTCTACCCATGTTCTTGCCTCTCCATGCCTTTCTTCTACCCATGGTCTTTCCCCTACCTACCTTTCTTCTACCCATGGTTTTGCCATCCATCCCTTTCTTCTACCCATGGTCTTGCCTCTCCATACCCTTCTTCTACCCATGGTCTTGCCCCTCCATACATTTCTTCTACCCATGGTCTTGTCCCTACATACCTTTCTTCTGCCCATGGTCTTGCCCCTCTATACCATTCTTCTACCCATGGCCTTGCTCCTCCATACCTTTCTCTACCCATGTTCTTGCCTCTCCATGCCTTTCTTCTACCCATGGTCTTTCCCCTCCATACCTTTCTTCTACCCATGGTTTTGCCGTCCATCCCTTTCTTCTACCCATGGTCTTGCCTCTCCATACCCTTCTTCTACCCATGGTCTTGCCCCTCAATAAATTTGTTCTACCCAAGGGCTTGCCCCTCCATACCTTTCTTCTACCCATGGTCTTGCCCCTCTATACCATTCTTCTACCCATGTCCTTGCTCCTCCATACCTTTCTCTACCCACGTTCTTGCCTCTCCATGCCTTTCTTCTACCCATGGTCTTTCCCCTCCATACCTTTCTTCTACCCATGGTTTTGCCGTCCATCCCTTTCTTCTACCCATGGTCTTGCCTCTCCATACCCTTCTTCTACCCATGGTCTTGCCCCTCCATACATTTCTTCTACCCATGGTCTTGTCCCTACATACCTTTCTTCTGCCCATGGTCTTGCCCGTCCATCCCTTTCTTCTACCCATGGTCTTGCCTCTCCATACCTTTCTTCTACCCATGGTCTTGCCCCACCATGCCTTTCTTCTACCCATGGTCTTGCCCCGCCATCCCTTTCTTTGATGAATGGTCTTTCCCCTCCATACCTTTCTTCTACCGAGGGTCTTGCCTCTCCATACCTTTCTTCCACCCATGTTCTTGCCCCTCCAAACCTTTCTTCTACCCATGATCTTGCCTCTCCATACCTTTCATCTACCCATGGTCTTGTCCCTCCATACCTTTCTTCTACCCATGGTCTTTCCCCTCCATACCTTTCTTCTACCCATGGTCTTGCCTCTCCATACCTTTCTTCTACCCATGGACTTGCCTCTCCATACCTTTATTCTACTCATGGTCTTGCCCCTCCATACCTGTCTTCAACCCATGGTCTTGCCCCTCCATACCTTTCTTCTACCAATGGTCTTGCTCCTCCATCCCTTTCTTCTACCCATGGTCTTGCCTCTCCATACCTTTCTTACACCCATGGTCTTGCCCCTCCATACCATTCTTCCACCCATTGTCTTGCCTCTCCATACCTTTCTTCCGCCCATGGTCTTGCCCCACTAAACATTTCTTCTACTTATGGTCTTGCTCCTCCATCCCTTTCTTCTACCCATGGTCTTGCCTCTCCATACCTTTCTTCCGCCCATGGTCTTGCCCCACTAAACATTTCTTCTACTCATGGTCTTGCCTCTCCATGCCTTTCTTCTACCCATGGTCTTGCCGCTCCATACCTTTCTTCTACCCATGGTCTTGCCTCTCCATACCTTTCTTCTACCCATGGTCTTGCCCATCCATAACCTTCATCTACCCATGGTCTTTCCCCTCCATACCTTCCTTCTACTCATGGTCTTGCCTCTCCATACCTTTCTTCTACCCATGGTCTTGCCCCTCCAGACCTTTCTTCTATCCATGGTCTTGCCCCTCCATACCTTACTTCTACCCATGGTCTTGCCCCACCATCCCTTTCTTCGACCCATGGTCTTTACCCTCCATACCTTTCTTCTACCGAGGGTCTTGCCTGTCCATACCTTTCTTCCACCCATGTTCTTGCCCCTCCATACCTTTCTTCTACCCATGATCTTGCCTCTCCACACCTTTCTTCTACCATGGTCCTGCCCCTCCATCCCTTTCTTCTACCCATGGTCTTGCCTCTCCATACCTTTCTTCCACCCATGGTCTTGCCTGTCATTCCCTTTATTCTTTCCATGGTCTTGCCCCTCCATACATTTCTTCGACCCATGGTCTTGCCTCTCCATGCCTTCTTCTACCTATGGTCTTGCCCCTCCATACATTTCTTCGACCCATGGTCTTGCCTCTCCATGCCTTCTTCTACCTATGGTCTTGCCATTCCATACCTTTCTTCTACCCATAGTTTTGCCCCTCCATACCTTTCTTCAACCCATGGTCTTGCCCCTCCATACCTTTCTTCTACTCATGGTTATGTTATGTTACCTGAATTTGTAGAGGGCACGGTCGCCCTAGGGCATCATGGCGCTGGTGAGGAAGCTATCAAACGGGAAGCACAGTAGTGGTCAGAGAGCTAAAATAAGGTAGTTTTCAGTGCTTTCCTGAAAGCCAAATGATTGGAGATAGATTTAAGTGGCAGTGGGAGGGAGTTCCACAGCCTTGCCGCAGCAATGGAGAAGGCGAGTCTTTCCCGGGTATACTTAGGAACCACCAAGAGATTGGTGTTCAGGGAACGAAGGTTGCGTTCCGGAATATAGCGGACAAATTTAGTTTGAAGAAACTCAGCACCTAGGCCATGGATTGCTCGGTGGACAATACACAGTGATTTGAACTTAACTCGCTGGGCCACTGGGAGCCAGTGGAGTTGGCGAAGCACTGGCGAAATATGAGCTCCATAGGGGGAACCTGTGGCCAGTCTAGCTGCCAGGTTCTGTATACGTTGGAGACGTTGAAGAAGGCCTGTCGGCTGAGCGAGGTATAAGGAATTGCAATAGTCCAACCGTGAGAGGACTAATGCAGCAACCACAGGAGGGCGCATAGCCTCTGGGATCATAGGAAGGACCCTCTTAAGTACCCTAATCTGGTGGTGGGCGGATTGGCAGACCGTAGAGACCTGATTTGTCATGGACAAGGAGGTGGAAAGAATGACTCCTAAGTTCTTTACTTTGTCCACTGGACAGGGCAAGGGGCCCAGTGAAGTAGGCCAAAAAGCAGGGGTCCATAATGACGGGCAGGGAGGATAGCCCACCATCATCACCTCAGTCTTGTCGCCATTAAGCTTGAGCCAGTTTTGGTCCATCCAGACACCGACTGATGCCAAACAATCATGAAGAGAAGCTGAGACCTTAATATGATCTTGATCCAGGCGGATCAGGATTTGGGTATCATCCGCGTAGGAATAGCAATTAAGTCCATACGAGCGGATAAGGCAGACCAGCGCCCATATGTAGATATTGAATAGAATAGGGGAAAGAGATCATGCCCCTCCATCCCTTTCTTCGACCCATGGTCTTGCCTCTCCATGCCTTCTTCTACCTATGGTCTTGCCATTCCATACCTTTCTTCTACCCATAGTTTTGCCCCTCCATACCTTTCTTCTACCCATGGTATTGCCTCTCCATACCTTTCTTTCACCCATAGTCTTGCCTGTCCATACCTTTCCTCCGCCCATGGTCTTGCCTCTCCATACCTTTCTTCTACCCATGGTCTTGCCCCTCCATACCTTTCTTCGACCCATGGTATTGCCTCTCCATGCCTTTCTTCTACCCATGGTCTTGCCCCTCCATACCTTTCTTCTACCCATGGTCTTGCCTCTCCATACCTTTCTTCGACCCATGGTTTTGCCCCTCCATACCTTTCTTCTGCCCATGGTGTTGCCCCTCCATACCTTTATTCTACCCATGGTCTTGCCCCTCCATACCTTTCTTCTACCCATGATCTTGCCTCTCCATACCTTTCATCTACCCATGGTCTTGTCCCTCCATACCTTTCTTCTACCCATGGTCTTTCCCCTCCATACCTTTCTTCTACCCATGGTCTTGCCTCTCCATACCTTTCTTCTACCCATGGACTTGCCTCTCCATACCTTTCTTCTACTCATGGTCTTGCCCCTCCATACCTGTCTTCAACCCATGGTCTTGCCCCTCCATACCTTTCTTCTACCAATGGTCTTGCTCCTCCATCCCTTTCTTCTACCCATGGTCTTGCCTCTCCATACCTTTCTTACACCCATGGTCTTGCCCCTCCATACCATTCTTCCACCCATTGTCTTGCCTCTCCATACCTTTCTTCCGCCCATGGTCTTGCCCCACTAAACATTTCTTCTACTTATGGTCTTGCTCCTCCATCCCTTTCTTCTACCCATGGTCTTGCCTCTCCATACCTTTCTTCCGCCCATGGTCTTGCCCCACTAAACATTTCTTCTACTCATGGTCTTGCCTCTCCATGCCTTTCTTCTACCCATGGTCTTGCCGCTCCATACCTTTCTTCTACCCATGGTCTTGCCTCTCCATACCTTTCTTCTACCCATGGTCTTGCCCATCCATAACCTTCATCTACCCATGGTCTTTCCCCTCCATACCTTCCTTCTACTCATGGTCTTGCCTCTCCATACCTTTCTTCTACCCATGGTCTTGCCCCTCCAGACCTTTCTTCTATCCATGGTCTTGCCCCTCCATACCTTACTTCTACCCATGGTCTTGCCCCACCATCCCTTTCTTCGACCCATGGTCTTTACCCTCCATACCTTTCTTCTACCGAGGGTCTTGCCTGTCCATACCTTTCTTCCACCCATGTTCTTGCCCCTCCATACCTTTCTTCTACCCATGATCTTGCCTCTCCATACCTTTCTTCTACCATGGTCCTGCCCCTCCATCCCTTTCTTCTACCCATGGTCTTGCCTCTCCATACCTTTCTTCCACCCATGGTCTTGCCTGTCATTCCCTTTATTCTTTCCATGGTCTTGCCCCTCCATACATTTCTTCGACCCATGGTCTTGCCTCTCCATGCCTTCTTCTACCTATGGTCTTGCCCCTCCATACATTTCTTCGACCCATGGTCTTGCCTCTCCATGCCTTCTTCTACCTATGGTCTTGCCATTCCATACCTTTCTTCTACCCATAGTTTTGCCCCTCCATACCTTTCTTCAACCCATGGTCTTGCCCCTCCATACCTTTCTTCTACTCATGGTCATGCCCCTCCATCCCTTTCTTCGACCCATGGTCTTGCCTCTCCATGCCTTCTTCTACCTATGGTCTTGCCATTCCATACCTTTCTTCTACCCATAGTTTTGCCCCTCCATACCTTTCTTCTACCCATGGTATTGCCTCTCCATACCTTTCTTTCACCCATAGTCTTGCCTGTCCATACCTTTCCTCCGCCCATGGTCTTGCCTCTCCATACCTTTCTTCTACCCATGGTCTTGCCCCTCCATACCTTTCTTCGACCCATGGTATTGCCTCTCCATGCCTATCTTCTACCCATGGTCTTGCCCCTCCATACCTTTCTTCTACCCATGGTCTTGCCTCTCCATACCTTTCTTCGACCCATGGTTTTGCCCCTCCATACCTTTCTTCTGCCCATGGTGTTGCCCCTCCATACCTTTATTCTACTCATGGTCTTGCCCCTCCATACCTTTCTTCTACCCATGGTCTTGCCTCTCCATACCTTTCTCTATCCATGGTCTTGCCCCTCCATACTTTTCTTCTACCCAAGTTCTTGCCTCTCCATCCCTTTCTTCAACCCATGGTCTTTGCCCACCATACCTTTCTTCTACCCATGGTCTTGCTCCCCCATGCCTTTCTTCTACCCATGGCCTTGCCCACCATGCCTTGGTATTGCCCTTCCATACATTTCTTCTACCCATGGTCTTGCCTCTTCATACCTTTCTTCTACCCATGGTCTTGTCTCTCCATACCTTTCTTCTACCCATGGTCTTGCCCCTCCATACCTTTCTTCCGCCCATGGTCTTGCCCCCGATACCTTTCTTCTACTCATGGTCTTGCTCCTCCATGCCTTTCTTCTCCCCCTGGTCTTGCCCCACCATGCCTTTCTTCTACCCACGGTCTTGCCTCTTCATACCTTTCTTCTACCATGGTCCTGCACCTCCATCCCTTTCTTCTACCCATGGTCTTGCCTCTCGATACCTTTCTTCCACCCATGGTCTTGCCCATCATTCCCTTTATTCTTTCCAATGTCTTGCCCCTCCATACATTTCTTCAACCCATGGTCTTGCCTCTCCATGCCTTCTTCTACCTATGGTCTTGCCTCTCCATACCTTTCTTCTACCAATAGTCTTGCCCCTCCATACCTTTCTTCAACCCATGGTCTTGCCCATCCATACCTTTCTTCTACCCATGGTCATGCCCCTCCATCCCTTTCTTCTACCCATGGTATTGCCTCTCCATATCTTTCTTCCACCCATGGTCTTGCCCCTCCATACATTTCCTCCGCCCATGATCTTGCCTCTCCATACCTTTCTTCTACCCATGGTCTTGCCCCTCCATACCTTTCTTCTACCCATGGTCTTGCCTCTACATACATTTCTTCGACCCATGGTCTTGCCCCTCCATACCTTTCTTCTACCCATGGTCTTGCCCCTCCATACCTTTCTTTAACCAATGGTCTTGCCCCTAAATACCTTTCTTCAACCTATGGTCTTGCCCCTCCATACCTTTCTTCTACCCATGGTCTTGCCCATCCATACCTTTCTTCTATCCATGGTCATGCCCCTCCATCCCTTTCTTCTACCCATGGTATTGCCTCTCCATATCTTTCTTCCACCCATGGTCTTGCCCCTCCATACCTTTCCTCCACCCATGGTCTTGCCTCTCCATACCTTTCTTCTACCCATGGTCTTGCCCCTCCATACCTTTCTTCTACCCATGGTATTGCCTCTCCATGCCTTTCTTCTACCCATTGTCTTGCCCCTCCATACATTTCTTCTACCCATGGTCTCGCCTCTCCATACCTTTCTTCGACCCATGGTCTTGCCCCTCAATACCTTTCTTCTGCCCATGGTCTTGCCCCTCCATACCTTTCTTCTACTCATGGTCTTGCCCCTCCATACCTTTCTTCAACCAATGGTCTTTCCCCTAAATACCTTTCTTCAACCTATGGTCTTGCCCCTCCATACCTTTCTTCTACCCATGGTCTTGCCCCTCCATACCTTTCTTCTACCCATGGTCTTGCCTCTCCATACCTTTCTTCCACCCATGGTCTTGCCCGTCCATCCCTTTCTTCTACCCATGGTCTTGCCCCTCCATACTTTTCTTCTACCCATATTCTTGCCTCTCCATCCCTTTCTTCTACCCATGGTCTTTGCCCACCATACCTTTCTTCTACCCATGGTCTTGCTCCCCCATGCCTTTCTTCTACCCATGGTCTTGGCCACCATGCCTTTCTTCTACCCATGGTATTGCCCCTCCATACCTTTCTTCTACCATGGTCTTGCCTCTTCATACCTTTCTTCTACCCATGGTATTGTCTCTCCATACCTTTCTTCTACCCATGGTCTTGCCCCTCCATACCTTTCTTCCGCCCATGGTCTTGCCCCCGATACCTTTCTTCTACTCATGGTCTTGCTCCTCCATGCCTTTCTTCTACCCCTGGTCCTGGTCTTGCCCCACCATGCCTTTCTTCTACCCACGGTCTTGCCTCTTCATACCTTTCTTCTACCATGGTCCTGCCCCTCCATCCATTTTCTTCTACCCATGGTCTTGCCTCTCGATACCCTTCTTCTACCTATGGTCTTGCCTCTCCATACCTTTCTTCTACCCATGGTCTTGCCCATCCATACCTTTCTTCTACCCATGGTCATGCCCCTCCATCCCTTCTTCTACCCATGGTATTGCCTCTCCATATCTTTCTTCCACCCATGGTCTTGCCCCTCCATACCTTTCCTCCGCCCATGATCTTGCCTCTCCATACCTTTCTATAGCCATGGTCTTGCCCCTCCATCCTTTTCTTCTACCCATGTTCTTGCCTCTCCATCCCTTTCTTCTACCCATGGTATTGCCCCTCCATACCTTTCTTCTACCCATGGTCTTGCCTCTTCATACCTTTCTTCTACCCATGGTCTTGTCTCTCCATACCTTTCTTCTACCCATGGTCTTGCCCCTCCATACCTTTCCTCCACCCATGGTCTTGCCCCCGATACCTTTCTTCTACTCATGGTCTTGCTCCTCCATGCCTTTCTTCTCCCCCTGGTCTTGCCCCACCATGCCTTTCTTCTACCCACGGTCTTGCCTCTTCATACCTTTCTTCTACCCATGGTCTCGCCTCTCCATACCTTTCTTCGACCCATGGTCTTGCCCCTCCATACCTTTCTTCTGCCCATGGTCTTGCCCCTCCATACCTTTCTTCTACCCATGGTCTTGGCCCTCCATACCTTTCTTCTACCCATGGTCTTGCCTCTCCATACCTTTCTTCCACCCATGGTCTTGCCCATCCATCCCTTTCTTCTACCCATGGTCTTGCCCCTCCATACTTTTCTTCTACCCATATTCTTGCCTCTCCATCCCTTTCTTCTACCCATGGTCTTTGCCCACCATACCTTTCTTCTACCCATGGTCTTGCTCCCCCATGCCTTTCTTCTACCCATGGTCTTGGCCACCATGCCTTTCTTCTACCCATGGTATTGCCCCTCCATACCTTTCTTCTACCATGGTCTTGCCTCTTCATACCTTTCTTCTACCCATGGTCTTGTCTCTCCATACCTTTCTTCTACCCATGGTCTTGCCCCTCCATACCTTTCTTCCGCCCATGGTCTTGCCCCCGATACCTTTCTTCTACTCATGGTCTTGCTCCTCCATGCCTTTCTTCTACCCCTGGTCCTGGTCTTGCCCCACCATGCCTTTCTTCTACCCACGGTCTTGCCTCTTCATACCTTTCTTCTACCATGGTCCTGCCACTCCATCCATTTTCTTCTACCCATGGTCTTGCCTCTCGATACCCTTCTTCTACCTATGGTCTTGCCTCTCCATACCTTTCTTCTGCCCATAGTCTTGCCCCTCCATACCTTTCTTCAACCCATGGTCTTGCCCATCCATACCTTTCTTCTACCCATGGTCATGCCCCTCCATCCCTTCTTCTACCCATGGTATTGCCTCTCCATATCTTTCTTCCACCCATGGTCTTGCCCCTCCATACCTTTCCTCCGCCCATGATTTTGCCTCTCCATACCTTTCTATAGCCATGGTCTTGCCCCTCCATCCTTTTCTTCTACCCATGTTCTTGCCTCTCCATCCCTTTCTTCTACCCATGGTATTGCCCCTCCATACCTTTCTTCTACCCATGGTCTTGCCTCTTCATACCTTTCTTCTACCCATGGTCTTGTCTCTCCATACCTTTCTTCTACCCATGGTCTTGCCCCTCCATACCTTTCTTCCACCCATGGTCTTGCCCCCAATACCTTTCTTCTACTCATGGTCTTGCTCCTCCATGCCTTTCTTCTACCCCTGGTCTTGCCCCACCATGCCTTTCTTCTACCCACGATCTTGCCTCTCCATACCTTTCTTCGACCCATGGTCTTGCCCCTCCATACCTTTCTTCTACCCATGGTCTTGCCCCTCCGTACCTTTCTTCCGCCCATGGTCTTGCCCCCCATACCTTTCTTCTACTCATGGTCTTGCCTCTCCATGCCTCTCTTCTACCCATGGTCTTGCCCCACCATGCCTTTCTTCTACCCACGTTCTTGCCTCTTCATACCTTTCTTCTACCCATGGTCTTGCCCCTCCATACCTTTCTTCTACCCATGGTCTTGCCCCTCCGTACCTTTCTTCCGCCCATGGTCTTGCCCCCCATACCTTTCTTCTACTCATGGTCTTGCCTCTCCATACCTTTCTTCAACCTATGGTCTTGCCCCTCCATACCATTCTTCAACCCATGGTCTTGCCCCTCCATACCTTTCATCTACCCATGGCCTTGCCCCACCATACCTTTCTTCCACCCATGGTCTTGCCCCTCATAGCTTTCTTCTGCCCATGCTCTTGCCCGACCATATCTTTCTTTTACCCTTTGTCTTGCCCCTCCATACCTTTCTTCTACCCATGGTCTTGCCTCTCCATACCTTTCTCTATCCATGGTCTTGCCCCTCCATACTTTTCTTCTACCCAAGTTCTTGCCTCTCCATCCCTTTCTTCAACCCATGGTCTTTGCCCACCATACCTTTCTTCTACCCATGGTCTTGCTCCCCCATGCCTTTCTTCTACCCATGGCCTTGCCCACCATGCCTTGGTATTGCCCTTCCATACATTTCTTCTACCCATGGTCTTGCCTCTTCATACCTTTCTTCTACCCATGGTCTTGTCTCTCCATACCTTTCTTCTACCCATGGTCTTGCCCCTCCATACCTTTCTTCCGCCCATGGTCTTGCCCCCGATACCTTTCTTCTACTCATGGTCTTGCTCCTCCATGCCTTTCTTCTCCCCCTGGTCTTGCCCCACCATGCCTTTCTTCTACCCACGGTCTTGCCTCTTCATACCTTTCTTCTACCATGGTCCTGCACCTCCATCCCTTTCTTCTACCCATGGTCTTGCCTCTCGATACCTTTCTTCCACCCATGGTCTTGCCCATCATTCCCTTTATTCTTTCCAATGTCTTGCCCCTCCATACATTTCTTCAACCCATGGTCTTGCCTCTCCATGCCTTCTTCTACCTATGGTCTTGCCTCTCCATACCTTTCTTCTACCAATAGTCTTGCCCCTCCATACCTTTCTTCAACCCATGGTCTTGCCCATCCATACCTTTCTTCTACCCATGGTCATGCCCCTCCATCCCTTTCTTCTACCCATGGTATTGCCTCTCCATATCTTTCTTCCACCCATGGTCTTGCCCCTCCATACATTTCCTCCGCCCATGATCTTGCCTCTCCATACCTTTCTTCTACCCATGGTCTTGCCCCTCCATACCTTTCTTCTACCCATGGTCTTGCCTCTACATACATTTCTTCGACCCATGGTCTTGCCCCTCCATACCTTTCTTCTACCCATGGTCTTGCCCCTCCATACCTTTCTTTAACCAATGGTCTTGCCCCTAAATACCTTTCTTCAACCTATGGTCTTGCCCCTCCATACCTTTCTTCTACCCATGGTCTTGCCCATCCATACCTTTCTTCTATCCATGGTCATGCCCCTCCATCCCTTTCTTCTACCCATGGTATTGCCTCTCCATATCTTTCTTCCACCCATGGTCTTGCCCCTCCATACCTTTCCTCCACCCATGGTCTTGCCTCTCCATACCTTTCTTCTACCCATGGTCTTGCCCCTCCATACCTTTCTTCTACCCATGGTATTGCCTCTCCATGCCTTTCTTCTACCCATTGTCTTGCCCCTCCATACATTTCTTCTACCCATGGTCTCGCCTCTCCATACCTTTCTTCGACCCATGGTCTTGCCCCTCAATACCTTTCTTCTGCCCATGGTCTTGCCCCTCCATACCTTTCTTCTACTCATGGTCTTGCCCCTCCATACCTTTCTTCAACCAATGGTCTTTCCCCTAAATACCTTTCTTCAACCTATGGTCTTGCCCCTCCATACCTTTCTTCTACCCATGGTCTTGCCCCTCCATACCTTTCTTCTACCCATGGTCTTGCCTCTCCATACCTTTCTTCCACCCATGGTCTTGCCCGTCCATCCCTTTCTTCTACCCATGGTCTTGCCCCTCCATACTTTTCTTCTACCCATATTCTTGCCTCTCCATCCCTTTCTTCTACCCATGGTCTTTGCCCACCATACCTTTCTTCTACCCATGGTCTTGCTCCCCCATGCCTTTCTTCTACCCATGGTCTTGGCCACCATGCCTTTCTTCTACCCATGGTATTGCCCCTCCATACCTTTCTTCTACCATGGTCTTGCCTCTTCATACCTTTCTTCTACCCATGGTATTGTCTCTCCATACCTTTCTTCTACCCATGGTCTTGCCCCTCCATACCTTTCTTCCGCCCATGGTCTTGCCCCCGATACCTTTCTTCTACTCATGGTCTTGCTCCTCCATGCCTTTCTTCTACCCCTGGTCCTGGTCTTGCCCCACCATGCCTTTCTTCTACCCACGGTCTTGCCTCTTCATACCTTTCTTCTACCATGGTCCTGCCCCTCCATCCATTTTCTTCTACCCATGGTCTTGCCTCTCGATACCCTTCTTCTACCTATGGTCTTGCCTCTCCATACCTTTCTTCTACCCATGGTCTTGCCCATCCATACCTTTCTTCTACCCATGGTCATGCCCCTCCATCCCTTCTTCTACCCATGGTATTGCCTCTCCATATCTTTCTTCCACCCATGGTCTTGCCCCTCCATACCTTTCCTCCGCCCATGATCTTGCCTCTCCATACCTTTCTATAGCCATGGTCTTGCCCCTCCATCCTTTTCTTCTACCCATGTTCTTGCCTCTCCATCCCTTTCTTCTACCCATGGTATTGCCCCTCCATACCTTTCTTCTACCCATGGTCTTGCTCTTCATACCTTTCTTCTACCCATGGTCTTGTCTCTCCATACCTTTCTTCTACCCATGGTCTTGCCCCTCCATACCTTTCTTCCACCCATGGTCTTGCCCCCAATACCTTTCTTCTACTCATGGTCTTGCTCCTCCATGCCTTTCTTCTACCCCTGGTCTTGCCCCACCATGCCTTTCTTCTACCCACGGTCTTGCCTCTCCATACCTTTCTTCGACCCATGGTCTTGCCCCTCCATACCATTCTTCAACCCATGGTCTTGCCCCTCCATACCTTTCATCTACCCATGGCATTGCCCCACCATACCTTTCTTCCACCCATGGTCTTGCCCCTCATAGCTTTCTTCTGCCTATGCTCTTGCCCGACCATATCTTTCTTTTACCCTTTGTCTTGCCCCTCCATACCTTTCTTCTACCCATGGTCTTGCCCCTACATACCTTTCTTCTACCCATGGTCTTGCCCATCCATCCCTTTCTTCTACCCATGGTCTTGCCTCTCCATACCTTTCTTCGACCCATGGTCTTGCCCCACCATGCCTGTCTTCTACCCATGGTCTTGCCCCACCATCCCTTTCTTTGACCCATGATCTATCCCCTCCATACCTTTCTTCTACCGAGAGTCTTGCCTCTCCATACCTTTCTTCCACCCATGTTCTTGCCCATCTATACCTTTCTTCTACCCATGGTCTTGCCTCTCCATACCTTTCTTCTACCCATGGTCATGCCCCTCCATCCCTTTCTTCTACCCATGGTATTGCCTCTCCATATCTTTCTTCCACCCATGGTCTTGCCCCTCCATACCTTTCCTCCACCCATGGTCTTGCCTCTCCATACCTTTCTTCTACCCATGATCTTGCCCCTCCATACCTTTCTTCTACCCATGGTATTGCCTCTCCATGCCTTTCTTCTACCCATTGTCTTGCCCCTCCATACATTTCTTCTACCCATGGTCTCGCCTCTCCATACCTTTCTTCGACCCATGGTCTTGCCCCTCCATACCTTTCTTCTGCCCATGGTCTTGCCCCTCCATACCTTTCTTCTACCCATGGTCTTGGCCCTCCATACCTTTCTTCTACCCATGGTCTTGCCTCTCCATACCTTTCTTCCACCCATGGTCTTGCCCATCCATCCCTTTCTTCTACCCATGGTCTTGCCCCTCCATACTTTTCTTCTACCCATATTCTTGCCTCTCCATCCCTTTCTTCTACCCATGGTCTTTGCCCACCATACCTTTCTTCTACCCATGGTCTTGCTCCCCCATGCCTTTCTTCTACCCATGGTCTTGGCCACCATGCCTTTCTTCTACCCATGGTATTGCCCCTCCATACCTTTCTTCTACCATGGTCTTGCCTCTTCATACCTTTCTTCTACCCATGGTCTTGTCTCTCCATACCTTTCTTCTACCCATGGTCTTGCCCCTCCATACCTTTCTTCCGCCCATGGTCTTGCCCCCGATACCTTTCTTCTACTCATGGTCTTGCTCCTCCATGCCTTTCTTCTACCCCTGGTCCTGGTCTTGCCCCACCATGCCTTTCTTCTACCCACGGTCTTGCCTCTTCATACCTTTCTTCTACCATGGTCCTGCCACTCCATCCATTTTCTTCTACCCATGGTCTTGCCTCTCGATACCCTTCTTCTACCTATGGTCTTGCCTCTCCATACCTTTCTTCTGCCCATAGTCTTGCCCCTCCATACCTTTCTTCAACCCATGGTCTTGCCCATCCATACCTTTCTTCTACCCATGGTCATGCCCCTCCATCCCTTCTTCTACCCATGGTATTGCCTCTCCATATCTTTCTTCCACCCATGGTCTTGCCCCTCCATACCTTTCCTCCGCCCATGATTTTGCCTCTCCATACCTTTCTATAGCCATGGTCTTGCCCCTCCATCCTTTTCTTCTACCCATGTTCTTGCCTCTCCATCCCTTTCTTCTACCCATGGTATTGCCCCTCCATACCTTTCTTCTACCCATGGTCTTGCCTCTTCATACCTTTCTTCTACCCATGGTCTTGTCTCTCCATACCTTTCTTCTACCCATGGTCTTGCCCCTCCATACCTTTCTTCCACCCATGGTCTTGCCCCCAATACCTTTCTTCTACTCATGGTCTTGCTCCTCCATGCCTTTCTTCTACCCCTGGTCTTGCCCCACCATGCCTTTCTTCTACCCACGATCTTGCCTCTCCATACCTTTCTTCGACCCATGGTCTTGCCCCTCCATACCTTTCTTCTACCCATGGTCTTGCCCCTCCGTACCTTTCTTCCGCCCATGGTCTTGCCCCCCATACCTTTCTTCTACTCATGGTCTTGCCTCTCCATGCCTCTCTTCTACCCATGGTCTTGCCCCACCATGCCTTTCTTCTACCCACGTTCTTGCCTCTTCATACCTTTCTTCTACCCATGGTCTTTTCTCTCCATACCTTTCTTCAACCTATGGTCTTGCCCCTCCATACCATTCTTCAACCCATGGTCTTGCCCCTCCATACCTTTCATCTACCCATGGCCTTGCCCCACCATACCTTTCTTCCACCCATGGTCTTGCCCCTCATAGCTTTCTTCTGCCCATGCTCTTGCCCGACCATATCTTTCTTTTACCCTTTGTCTTGCCCCTCCATACCTTTCTTCTACCCATGGTCTTGCCCCTACATACCTTTCTTCTACCCATGGTCTTGCCCGTCCATCCCTTTCTTCTACCCATGGTCTTGCCTCTCCATACCTTTCTTCGACCCATGGTCTTGCCCCACCATGCCTGTCTTCTACCCATGGTCTTGCCCACCATCCCTTTCTTTGACCCATGATCTTTCCCCTCCATACCTTTCTTCTACCGAGGGTCTTGCCTCTCCATACCTTTCTTCCACCCATGTTCTTGCCCATATATACCTTTCTTCTACCCATGGTCTTGCCTCTCCATACCTTTCTTCTACCCATGGTCATGCCCCTCCATCGCTTTCTTCTACCCATGGTCTTGCCTCCCCATACCTTTCTTCCGCCCATGGTCTTGCCCTCCATACATTTCTTCTACCCATGGTCTTGCCTCTCCATGCCTTTCTTCTACCCATGGTCTTGCCCCTCTATACCTTTCTTCTACCCATGGTCTTGCCTCTCCATACCTTTCTTCTACCCGTGGTCTTTACCCTAAATACTTTCCTTCTACCCATGGTCTTGCCTCTCGTTACCTTTCTTCTACCCATGGTCTTGCCAATCCATACCTTTCTTCTACCCATGGTCGTGCCCCTCCATGCCTTTCTTCTACCCATAATCTTGCCCCACCATCTCTTTCTTCGACCCATGGTCTTTCCCCTCCATACCTTTCTTCTACCGAGGGTCTTGCCTGTCCATACCTTTCTTCCACCCATGTTCTTGCCCCTCCATACCTTTCTTCTACCCATGATCTTGCCTCTCCATACATTTCCTCTACTTGGTCCTGGCGCTCCATCCCTTTATTCTACCCATGGTCTTGCCTCTCCATACCTTTCTTCCACCCATGGTCTTGCCCATCCATCCCTTTCTTCTACCCATGGTCTTGCCCCTCCATACATTTCTTCTACCCATGGTCTTGCCTCTCCATGCCTTTCTTCTACCTATGGTCTTGCCTCTCCATACCTTTCTTCTACCCATAGTCTTGCCCCTC
Source organism: Ambystoma mexicanum (assembly GCF_040938575.1). Lineage (NCBI taxonomy): Eukaryota > Metazoa > Chordata > Amphibia > Caudata > Ambystomatidae > Ambystoma > Ambystoma mexicanum. The sequence goes on along the minus strand of NC_090931.1, from coordinate 2,481,065 downwards.
CATACCTTTCTTCAACCCATGGTCTTGCCCCTCCATACCTTTCTTCGACCCATGGTCATGCCCTTCCATCCCTTTCTTCTACCCATGGTTTTGCCCCTCCATACCTTTCTTCCACACATGGTCTTGCCCCTCCATACCTTTCTTCCGCCCATGGTGTTGCCCTTCCATACCTTTCTTCTGCCCACGGTCTTGCCTCTCCATACCTTTCATCGACCAATGGTCTTGCCCCTCCATACCTTTCTTCTACCCATGAACTTGCCCCTCCATACCTTTCTTCTACCCATGGTCTTGCCCCTCCATACCTTTCTTCAACCCGTGGTCTTGCCCCTAAATACCTGTCTTCAACCTATGGTCTTGCCCCTCCATTCCTTTCTTCTGCCCATGGTCTTGCCCCCGATACCTTTCTTTTACTCATGGTCTTGCCCCTACATGCCTTTCTTCTCCCCATGGTCTTTCCCCACCATGCCTTTCTTCTACCCACAGTCTTGCCTCTTCATACCTTTCTTCTACCCATGGTCTTACCTCTTCATACCTTTCTTCTACCCATGGTCTTGTCTCTCCATACCTTTCTTCCGCCCATGGTCTTGCCCCTCATACCTTTCTTCTACTCATGGTCTTGCCCCTCCATGCTTTTCTTCTACACATGGTCTTGCCCCACCATGCCTTTCTTCTACCCCCGGTCTTGCCTCTTCATACCTTTCTTCTACCCACGGTCTTGCCCGTCCATCCCTTTCTTCTACCCATGGTCTTGCCTCTCCATACCTTTCTTCGACCCATGGTCTTGCCCCACCATGCCTGTCTTCTACCCATGGTCTTGCCCCACCATCCCTTTCTTTGACCCATGACCTTTCCCCTCCATACCTTTCTTCTACCGAGGGTCTTGGATCTCCATACCTTTCTTCCACCCATGTTCTTGGCCATCTATACCTTTCTTCTACCCATGGTCTTGCCTCTCCATACCTTTCTTCTACCCATGTTCTTGACTCTCCATCCCTTTCTTCTACCCATGGTATTGCCCCTCCATACCTTTCTTCTACCCATGGTCTTGCCTCTTCATAACTTTCTTCTACCCATGGTCTTGTCTCTCCATATCTTTCTTCTACCCATGGTCTTGCCCCTCCATACGTTTCTTCCACCCATGTTCTTGCCCCTAATACCTTTCTTCTACTCATGGTCTTGCTCCTCCATGCCTTTCTTCTACCCCTGGTCTTGCCCCACCATGCCTTTCTTCTACAAACGGTCTTGCCTCTCCATACCTTTCTTCGACCCATGGTCTTTCCCCTCCATACCTTTCTTCTACCCATGGTCTTGCCCCTCCATACCTTTCTTCAACCAATGGTCTTGCCCCTAAATACCTTTCTTCAACCTATGGTCTTGCTCCTCCATGCCTTTCTTCTACCCCTGGTCTTGCCCCACCATGCCTTTCTTCTACCCACGGTCTTGCCTCTCCATACCTTTCATCGACCCATGGTCTTGCCCCTCCATACCTTTCTTCTACCCATGGCCCTGCCCCTCCATACCTTTCTTCTGCCCACGGTCTTGCCTCTCCATACCTTTCATCGACCAATAGTCTTGCCCCTCCATACCTTTCTTCTACCCATGAACTTGCCCCTCCATACCTTTCTTCTACCCATGGTCTTGCCCCTCCATACCTTTCTTCAACCCGTGGTCTTGCCCCTAAATACCTTTCTTCAACCTTTGGTCTTGCCCCTCCATACCTTTCTTCTGCCCATGGTCTTGCCTCCGATACCTTTCTTCTACTCATGGTCTTGCCCCTACATGCCTTTCTTCTCCCCATGGTCTTGCCCCACCATGCCTTTCTTCTACCCACAGTCTTGCCTCTTCATACCTTTCTTCTACCCATGGTCTTACCTCTTCATACCTTTCTTCTACCCATGGTCTTGTCTCTCCATACCTTTCTTCCGCCCATGGTCTTGCCCCTCATACCTTTCTTCTACTCATGGTCTTGCCCCTCCATGCTTTTCTTCTACACATGGTCTTGCCCCACCATGCCTTGCTTCTACCCACGGTCTTGCCTCTTCATACCTTTCTTCTACCCACGGTCTTGCCCGTCCATCCCTTTCTTCTACCCATGGTCTTGCCTCTCCATACCTTTCTTCGACCCATGGTCTTGCCCCACCATGCCTGTCTTCTACCCATGGTCTTGCCCCACCATCCCTTTCTTTGACCCATGACCTTTCCCCTCCATACCTTTCTTCTACCGAGGGTCTTGGATCTCCATACCTTTCTTCCACCCATGTTCTTGGCCATCTATACCTTTCTTCTACCCATGGTCTTGCCTCTCCATACCTTTCTTCTACCCATGTTCTTGCCTCTCCATCCCTTTCTTCTACCCATGGTATTGCCCCTCCATAACTTTCTTCTACCCATGGTCTTGCCTCTTCATACCTTTCTTCTACCCATGGTCTTGTCTCTCCATATCTTTCTTCTACCCATGGTCTTGCCCCTCCATACCTTTCTTCCACCCATGGTCTTGCCCCCAATACCTTTCTTCTACTCATAGTCTTGCTCCTCCATGCCTTTCTTCTACCCCTGGTCTTGCCCCATCATGCCTTTCTTCTACCCACGGTCTTGCCTCTCCATACCTTTCTTCGACCCATGGTCTTGCCCCTCCATACCTTTCTTCTACCCCTGGTCTTGCCCCTCCATACCTTTCTTCAACCAATGGTCTTGCCCCTAAATACCTTTCTTCAACCTATGGTCTTGCTCCTCCATGCCTTTCTTCTACCCCTGGTCTTGCCCCACCATGCCTTTCTTCTACCCATGGTCTTGCCTCTCCATACCTTTCTTCGACCCATGGTCTTGCCCCTCCATACCTTTCTTCTACCCATGGCCCTGCCTCTCCATACCTTTCTTCCACCCATGGTCTTGCCCGTCCATCCCTTTCTTCTATTCATGGTCTTGCCCCTCCATACATTTCTTCAACCCATTGTCTTGCCCCTCCATACCTTTCTTCTACCCATGGTCTTGCGTCTCCATACCTTTCTATATCCATGGTCTTGCCCCTCCATCCTTTTCTTCTACCCATGTTCTTGCCTCTCCATCCCTTTCTTCTACCCATGGTCTTGGCCCACCATACCTTTCTTCTACCCATGGTATTGCCCCTCCATACCTTTCTTCTACCCATGGTCTTGCCTCTTCATACCTTTCTTCTACCCATGGTCTTGTCTCTCGATACCTTTCTTCTACCCATGGTCTTGCCCCTCCATACCTTTCTTCCGCCCATGGTCTTGCCCCCAATACCTTTCTTCTACTCATGGTCTTGCTCCTCCATGCCTTTCTTCTACCCCTGGTCTTGCCCCACCATGCCTTTCTTCTACCCATGCTCTTGCCTCTTCATACCTTTCTTCTACCCATGGCCTTGCCTCTTCATACCTTTCTTCTACCCATGGTCTTGTCTCTCCATACCTTTCTTCCGCCCATGGTCTTGCCCCCCATACCTTTCTTCTACTCATGGTCTTGCCTCTCCATGCCTCTCTTCTACCCATGGTCTTGCCCCACCATGCCTTTAATCTACCCATGGCCTTGCCCCACCATACCTTTCTTCCACCCATGGTCTTGCCCCTCATACCTTTCTTCTGCCCATGCTCTTGCCCGACCATATCTTTCTTCTACCCTTTGTCTTGCTCCTCCATGCCTTTCTTCTACCCCTGGTCTTGCCCCACCATGCCTTTCTTCTACCCATGCTCTTGCCTCTTCATACCTTTCTTCTACCCATGGCCTTGCCTCTTCATACCTTTCTTCTACCCACGGTCTTGCCTCTTCATACCTTTCTTCTACCCATGGTCTTGTCTCTCCATACCTTTCTTCAACCTATGGT